>NC_135482.1:185807949-186475092 GCF_052094955.1 Ictidomys tridecemlineatus
GAAAGGAGCATGTTTGTAGTTTGCCCTTTCCAAAAGAGGGCAGGCACATTAGCTCTCTTGATGACATATGGCTTTTTGTCACTTTCAGCTTGTGAAACACAAACTAATAAAGTAGTCTGACAGAATGCTCTGGATTCCATGGAAGAACAAGAAGAAGGAATTAAATCTAATTTTAGTGAAAAATTTAAAAAAGAATGACTACTATTGGAAGACCCAGGTAACACAGACAGGCTTTCCAGAAATATAACAGGAGAGCTGCAGTCAGACTCTCTGGCATCCAGGCTGTTAGAACTGGAAACATTCTTCTCTCATGCAGCAGAGGAGCTTGGGCCTACCCTTGACTCAAGATTCACATACATCTTTGAAGCATCTCTCTACTGACTCCAGCTCCACAAAGGACTAATCCCTGAAAAGTCCCTATTTTATGTCCTCCCCATTTTATCCCTGTCACACAAAGGTATGAGAAAAGTCCCTAGACTTGGATATGGAGGCCCCAAAGTCTAGCCATTCACATTTCTTTGTCCAAGTCATGTAATATCTGCAAGCATCAAACATGACAGAATTTTGATATTTTGATGAACATATGATGCATTATTACACGTTGGATATCCCCTAGCCAAACTGCTTACACCAGAATGTTTCAGATTCTATAGGTTTTCAGATTTTGAAATATTTGCATAGACTTTACCAGGTGTGAACATCCCTAACAATCTAAATCCAAAACAGAAATCCAAAACAATCTAAAATCTGAAACTTTTTTGGCGGGGGATACTGGAGATTGAACATTGAGCATGCTAAGCACAGGCTTCACTGCTGAGCTACATCCCCAGCCCAAGTCGGAAACTTTTTGAGTGTCAAGTTCAAAAAGTTTAATACTTTGAGCCAAATGTGGTGGCTCCCTATAATCCCAGCAATTTGGGATACTAAAGCAAGAAGATCTCAAGTTTGAGGCCACCCTCAGCAACTTGGCGAGGCCCTAAGCAACTTAGCAAGACCCTGTCTCCAAAGAAATAAAAAGGGTTGGGGATGTGGCTCAGTGGTAAAGGGCCCCTGGGTTCAATCCCTAGAATAATAATAATAAAATAATAATAATTCAAAACATTTCAGATTTTGGATTTTAGATTATCACTCCAATATCTTTGATTCTTTTTTTTTTTTAAAGAGAATTTTTTAAGGGGCTGGGGTTGTGGCCCAGTGGTAGAGTGCTCGCCTAGAATGCATGAGGCACTGGGTTCGATTCTCAGCACCACATAAATGTAAAAATAAAAATATTGTGTCCACCTAAAACTAAAAAAGAAATATTTAAAAAAAAAATAAAGAGAATTTTTTAATATTTATTTTTTAGTTTTCGGCAGACACAACATCTTTCTTTGTATGTGGTGCTGAGGATCAAATTTGGGCAGCATGCATGCTGGGCGAGCGCGCTACCGCTTGAGCCACATCCCCAGCCCTAATATCTTTGATTCTCAAATGCAAAACTGAGGTGAAAAATCTTAATCTCTACTATATTAATAATTATATTTTATCGAGATAAATTAATGTATGTTTAGTAAGTAAAAGTGACTTTACCTTTAGTTCTTCTTGTAATCCTTCTTTTGCAATAAATGCCTCAGCCACATTAATCCCACCAACTGGCTTATTCACATTTTTTTGCTGTGAAACCATCTTTTCAACTTTTTCAGTCAGTGTTTTAATGGCGGTTACTATGGGAACAACAGAAATTAGTCAGACAGGTCGTTAAAAATTGTATCTATCTCCAGTTTCAAAATAACCTTACAAGCACTTTAGAAAGAGTCTAAGCTCTGTACATTATTACATATTATTAAAATAAAATTAGCTGATATATTTTGGGATTAAAAAGTAAAGAAAAATACTTTAAAAAAGTCATGATCCTCCAGGCAAGAAGCTACAAAAGTTTTTATTTTAATCAAGGACCAACTCATGTAATAATTATATGGTCAGAAACATTAATTCAGTGAGGTAATCTGTGTGAATGGAGTATTTAAATGGTACCTTCCAAAACAATATGAGTTACTTTCAAATGCACCGGTTATAGTTTACATAACTATAAGGACATACAAATAATAATAGCAATATATTTAAAATATATAGTTCCTAAGTTACATTAAACAGAATTATTTCTCTTTAGCATGTTATCAGCAGACACAGACTGGGACCTTGTCTTTCTTTAAAATCATCCCATCTCCAAAAGGCAGTGCAGTGTATTAGAACAGTATTAACAGGTTGAATTCTGTCCCCTCAAACTCATATGTTGAAGTCCTCACCCCTAGTACCTTAGAATGTGTGACTTTATTTAGAGGCAAGGTAATTAAATGATGGAGGTTGCTAAGAGTAGGCCCTAGTCTTTGTGACCACTGTCCTTATAAAAGTGGGAAATTGGGACAGAGAGGCACGCATGAGTGACAATGATGTGAGGACACAGGGAGAAAGTGGTCTTCTACAAGCCAAGGACAGAGGCCTAGAACAGATCCTTACCTCATAAGGAGCTGAACTTGCCAATACCTTGATTATGGTTTGCAGCCTGCAGAATTGGTGACACAGGACATTTCTGTAGTCTAAGTTGCCTAGTTGTGGTACTTTGTTATAGGAGCACTGGGAAACCAATATAGCCAGGTACCCCCAATTCCTGCCTCTCTTTCAACTAGAAGATAGCTTGGCCAATAAGTGCGTCCACCTTCCTTAGGCAGCACCTCTAGACAAGACCCAGCCTTGCCTAGTGAACTTTCCCAGTTCATACTCCCTGCATTCGGTGCCCCCAGCTGGGAACCACTGTCCTAAATAATTTCCAGAAGGTTCTCTGGTGATAAAAGCTCACCTGTGGGCTTGGGAGAAATGTCAGAGTCCTCCATTTCGCTTCCCTCAGTCCAGTCAGTGTCACTTTTGAGGCTGCTCTTTCCATAGCTAGTCTTGTTGCTTTTAGAGGACTGCACGGGAAGTAAGTCTGGGGACATGTATGCCTGGATGAGGTCATCCTCATCCAGCTCTTCCTCTGAACTGAAGGGAGGTGTCCTACACAAAGCGAAACCAAAGGACTTACAAACCATGAGCCTTTTAAAGTGGTAGGAACCTTCTCAGAAAACTCCCAGAGACAACAAACTAACCCCGCATGGCCACAGACAAGACTGTGGTGAGGCCCAGGAGCCTGTGGGGGTCACTCCAGATCCAGACCTGCCAATCATGTGCCACAGTTGTCAGTATGGACTGAAGTTACAGCCTTTTTCCTCTAAACCCAAGTGTGCATTCTTAACAGTCTTAGTTTTTACATGCCTAAGAAAAACATTTCTCAGCAAAGGAAAATCATTTCCCACAAGAAAACTCTAAAAAATTATTGTTTTTTACACATACAATCTCATTTATATTATCACCTGAAATATCCCAGTTTTAAAGTGAAATAGAAGTTCTGAGTAGTGTTTGTTCATTTAAAGAAAGAATATCTATAGAGTACCTAAATTCCAGATAACACATCGGTCTTGTAAAGGTTGTTTCAGTCATGAAAAAAACCTCATCCCATGGAATTACATTCATGAAAAACACTTTGGAAAGATGAATCATTATTTTCTCTATTGTATAATTCCTCATTTATGACAACGGTAGGTATCTCCAGAATAAGGCAATAGTGATGAAATTCAATTACAATAAAATTAGTCTAATTCAAAGTAATATAACCTACAATTTATTGAGTACCCTCCAGGGCCAAGTGCTGAGCCATGCTCTTTTTATTTATTTTCATTATTTATTTCTGTGGTACTGGGGCTTGAACCCAGGGCTTTGTGGATGTTAGTCTAGTGCTCTACATTGAGTGGTACCTGTAGCCCTTTTTATTTTTATTTTGAGACACAGTCTCACTAAGTTGTTCAGGCTGGCCTCAAACTTAATACCCTCCTGCCTGGGCCTCCTGAGTAGCTGGGATTGCAGGTGTGCAGTGTATCCAGCCCCAATTTTATTTTGTAAAATTATCCTGTGAAAAAGACAGCATTATGCCATGTTACATAACTTTTTTTTTTTAAGAAAACTGAGGCTTAAAACAGTAGTCAACTGAATCCATGGCACACAATTGTTAGGTGATAAAGCAAGGATTCCTAGTATCCTTACAGAACTAAATAAGATATGGGTCATAGTCAAGACCCCAAGGAGCTAGAACAGGAAAATAATGTGTGAAACTTATACTGTAATGGATCTGGCCATTAAAACCCAATACTATCCATTAGATTTAAATATACTTGTCAAGAAATTAGTCCACACTAGCTGGGGGAAGGGGGAATACATGAGAATGACAGGTGTGGCCCCTCATCACGGAGACCATGATGTGATAAGTTCTGTTCACACAGATAATAACCGATAAAGATATGCCACAAACATATATATATATATATACACAAAGGAATCACAAATGAACAACGATGCTTAACCAACTCTAAGATAGTAATTTACGATGAAAGGAATGTCCAGTAAAGAGAGTTGTTAAAATGCCCCACACCGGCCCCCGTACTCACGTAACAGACAATGACTTTCTGGGAACAGGATCTTCTATGACATTTTTCTTAATTCTAAAAAAAAAAAAAAAAAAAACCAGCAGAAAAATATTTATAAAGTGTGTGAGTGAATACTACATTATCAACAAATTTCTATGGAATTGGTGATTTGTTGTGTTTTACTTATGTCAACAAAGGAGAGCAACTATTGCAGATGTGATTCACTGTTAGGGACTCAACATTTGTACCCACCAAATTCACGTGTGAACACCTGATCCTCAGTGTGGTGGTATCTGGAGGTAGGAACTTTGGGGTAACTAGGCTTAAATGAGGTGGTAGAGGGGAGCCCCATGATAGACTTACTGCCCTGATTAAAAGAGGGATATCAGAAGTTGCTCTCCACCACATACGAACACAGAGAGAAGGCAGCACTCTGCAGGGCTTGCACACAGCCCTTGATCAAACATGACCATGCTGACACTCCTCAGCCAGAAGTCGGAGAAAGTAAGTTTCTGTTGTTTAAGCCACCCAATCTATGGCATACTATTATGGCAGCCCCAGATGCCTAAGGCAAATAATTAAAAAAATATATATATATATGGGTTGAAAATACTCACTTTGGAACAGGAGCAGTTCTATCAGTATAAACAGGTCTTTGTCTAACCAATATTCTGTTTTTGGAAGGAAGCTGGACTGCTTTGGGTACTTCTCCAGTTGAAAGGGTTTCCATTTGAGAAATACTGGGCTTATCTGGAAGAGAAGTATCATTTATGAGTCTCTGTGGCCTTTATAATCAGTAAGTGAAAAGCAAAATTTCATGGTGCAACACTGTGGTACCGTGGGAAGAAACAAGCCTGTCTCTGGGGTCTGCGTCCAGACTCCAGGGCTTATTTTTTAAATGTGAAAGACAGAGCACTCAACAGTACAAATAGTAAGAGAGTTGCCTGTAAAGTACCAGCATTTGTAAACCATTTAGAATTGTGGAAGATGGTTAAAGTAAGCTCCCATATATGGCCTTGAAAAGGCATTTGGTAACAGGCTCACCTGTAAAGAGTAATCCTCTCTCCTCAATTTTACAGCTGACCTGATGTTCAAGGAATTCTCGAATTTCCTGAATGTTGGGCATTTGTCTTTCTCTCTCATGTCTTGCTGAATGCACGGTTTTCAGCACTCTATTCAAGTGCTCACTCGGAATACCGCGGATATCCTGAAGGAATAAGATTCAACTGTTATCCTGTGATGTTCTCATTCCACTGGGTATGTCAGCATTTACTTTGCCATCAATGTTTCAGTCCATTCTTCCTGGGCTCCAGCTGCACATACAGTGTGTGTGTGCATGCATGTGTGTGTGTGTGTGTGTGTGTGTGTGTGTGTGTGTGTGTACATGCACACACGCATGGGCACATGTGTGCACATGTCCATGGGTCCTCCAAAATGTAACACTGTCCAAAAGCAGCTCCCATTGCACTTGGGCATGTCAGGTTTTTGTAGACTGTTTATGACTGGTTGGCCAATGACATAAGGCCATGTGAGAAGGATAAAAGAGTCCACCAAGGCAGGAGGAATCCCAGGGAAGCCATAAGAGGAACCAGCAACCAGAGAAGGCTACAGAGAAGGCTGAAGAGGAGGCTGAGCTGTGCCCTGAGGGAGGGGTGGAGTCAAATAAGCAGAAACTAGGAGGAATTTCCAGATGGGTAAACATGGGGATAGGATACCTTGTGGGGCAGACTGGTGCAGGAGCAAAAACAATCAAAGCATGCTCCACAGGCTAACAAAGGCCTGGGTGAGGAGGCCAGAAAGGAGGCTGAATGCCAATGTGAAAGGCTTAAAGGCTGTCCCACAGGGAAGAGAAAGTCATCAAAGGTAGCTTCAGTTAGGAACTAGAATAATTAAAGAGGTGAGCTGAGAAAATTAATCTGGATTTGATGGTAATCTAAACAGAAAAAAACTAGTTAAAGGGCTCTTTATTTAATAACAGTGTCTTACACACACACATCTTCCATCTTCATCTCCATCCCCCCTCTTCTCCTTCAAAGCATTAGATCCTTCCCCATCCTGAGAAGTGGCCCCACCACTCACCCTTGCCCAAGACAGAAAAATCTGTCATTAGATTAAGTGCAACCTCCAATGTGAGATCTTCTCTGATCTTAGTTATTCCACCAACCCTACCAATTCTTCCTCACTTCTCTCCGTACTGTCTGTGGTCAGAGCTCTACCATGTTATCTCTCTGTCTTCCTATACCTATGGCTGGATAGAAGGACCTAACGCTATACAAGTGTCAATACTTCCTAATTAATATGCAATTTAAATCGGAATCCCAACAGGGGTTGGTCTGGAAAAGAAGATATTTCCCTGGAGAATGAAAAATGAAACAACTGCCATGAAATTTTTGAAATAAGACTAATGAAGCAGTCATGGCCTGCAGAAGACATTACAACACATGCCAGAGATGCTCCATGAAATCAGAATGGTCTTGGCAAAAGAATAAAGGGGAGGTGGGGGCAGGAACAACTAAAAGTCCAAAATCAAATCCAAATATATAAAGAAATTTCCTATTTGGTAAAAATGTCATTTCAAATAAGTGGAGAAAGGAGGGATTACTCAACAGATGACATTGGGAGAACTGATCCAACTGGAAATAAAATCAGATTTCCAAATCACTGTTTCCAAACCTAATTCTTAAATACCAGATAAAGGAAAAGCAAAACAAAACAAAGTAAAAGCCCTTTCTAAGCATTAGGGATGAAACAGATTTTTTTAAAATTATCTTTTGACGAAAGGAAATGTGTCAACTAAAATTAAAACACCAAAGCTATATGCAGACAACTAACATGAAAAATTGTCTCAAGAAACAATTCACATAGGAGCTATAGAAATTCCATGAATGTCTTTGATTCCACCATCTAAGTGTGGTCAAAACTCACCTAAAAGATTCTACATGAAAATGAAATGGAGTGACAGTTCTAGGAGTGGGTGAAAGATGTGGAGCAAACAAGCTCTTGCGCACGGTTAGGGACAATATGGATTAGAAAACTATTTGACAGTACTTATTATACCAGATATATGCTCACCCTTTGACCCAGCAGCTTTATTCCTAGACATATATCCAAGAAATAGAAATATTTTGATGGCTTATGTTCACCAAAAGACATGTACAAAAATTAATAGCCAAGAATAGTCTAAACTGGAAACCTAAAAGTCTATTAGCAAAGGAAGAGATAAATGACAGTTATTCATACAAGAGAACACTACAACACAATAAAGAACAAACTACTGCTACTGAAACAAGAGATATGAAACAAGAGATATGATATGAATCATAAGTAAAAGATAAAAAATACTACATGGTACAGGATTCTGCCTATATGAGATTCAAGAACAAGCAAAATCAAGTCAGAATATCTGTCACCTTGGTTCGCAGAGTAAGAGGTGATACTGATGAGGAAAAGGTAAGGGGGGTCTTCTTCAGTGTTAAAAATGTTCAATCTCCTCATCTGAGTGCTGGTTACAGACCACACACATGTATACACACATACCCACATGTATACAAATCCAAATATAAACACATGAATAGAAAAGCATGAAACATAAATACATTCACATTTCTTCATATATATCTACATGCACACATACATGTATACACAAATGCATATACACATATGTATGCATTCATATCTATAAGACACCCATGCACACACACATACATCTGCATACAAATATCTACATAGACATATTACATGCATGGTGTGTACACAATCCATGTATAAAATAAGCACACATGCACAATGCACATGCAAATACTTATGTGCCTATGTACATGCCAACATAGCCTTGATACTTCTGCATATACACACATTGTATATCCATGTGTATGTAGGAACATATATATATATATATATATATATATATATATATATATATAGGTATATAGGTATATAAGTCCCCTGTTATTCAGTTTAGATATGTGCATTTTATGTATGTCAATACAAATGTGAAAAGCAAAAGGAGTTTGTAGGTATATATGATGTACTGAAAATATTCAATCTGGCAACACCATGAAATACAATTCATCCATCCATCCAGCAAGTATTTACTAAGCGCTGATTTTTTAATAGGCAATGATTTGGGGGGTTAATATCAGAATGTAGGCCATAATTGTCCTTATATAAACCCTTGTGTCTTCCTTTCTAGTTGTACCATGTTAATAGTTACTTAATGACATTTCTGTAAAATTGAGATAATAATGTCACTTGTTTCAGAGATTTGTTTCTCTGTTTAAATGATTAGGATCTGTAAAGGTATTAGGCACAGCTATGCTACCCAGGTGTCCATGGAAGACGGGGTGGTATTAGCCTCTGGCCTCCAAATGTGGACAGAACTGACATGCCTTCTTTTCTTTGATTCTTCCTAACTAAGAAACCAAAATATAACAAACCAGTAAGTACTCCCAAATTGGACGAACATACGGCATTAATTCCCAGGGTTTCCAGTTTCTCCATCAAGCTCTGCTCCAAAACTGTTCTTATCTCCTTCGTGAGGGAGGGGTTGGTCTTCAAAGCTTTCTTTAAATGTGTCTTGTTATTTAATTTCTGTTCATTTTCCCTTCCTGAAATAAAGGTGTTTTTTTTTCTTAAATGAGTTAAAAGAGAATTAAACAAATGCATTCAATCTCCAAGCAGAAATGGAAAAAAAAAACCCACTTAAAACAGCAAGTAAGCATTTATGATGTCTCAGGTTTTTGGACATTTTACTCTTGCAGTACAACATATCAATAATGCTTAATGCTATACCTCCTAAAACTAATTTAAGTCTGCTTCAAAACATCAGTGTCTTTAAAGACTCTTGATTGCTTAGCCAAATTAAAGCTAAATAATATAAGAAATGGAAGCACAGTAGAAAATTTTTATTTACAGGTTTAATGTTTTATCACTGGAACTATTTCACTATTTCCCGAAAAGTTAATCTCTAAAGTTTAGTTAGAATTGATGCATCATCTTATAAAGAAAAAAGCCCAATTTACTTTAGATCAGCAAAAATTTTAAAGTAACAAATTTAGTATAAGTTCATACAAAATTTCAAAATGTAATAATTATTATATCTCTCAAAATATTTTCCCAAATAAAAAAGATACTAACAAAAGTCTTAGGAAAAGTATTTTTTGTTGTTGTTGTTTCAAACAACCCATAATTAAAAACCAAGAAGCCACAACAAACCACATTCTCTTCACTTGTCCTTCCCTATTCTACTTTTCTTTCCTTTTTCTTTTTTCATGGTGCTCGGGCTGAACCCAGGGCCCTGCACATGCTAAGCAGATGCTCTACCAGTCCATCCTATTCCACCTTTACTCCTAGACAGTTCAAAAAAGCTTAGAGAAGGGGACAAATGGTGTGACCTTTGCAGGACAGAGGCTTGACTAAGGAGACCTTGGCTGAAGACTTAACTAAGGAGACATGACATTTGGCAGTTCAGACCCCATGTGAATGTCCAAAGCTAGATATGAGAGAAATGTGTCAACTATACTATCATTCTGAAGTCAAATCTCCAAGCAGGGGCATTTATCCAACAAGGCCCCCCCCCCCCCCAAAAAAAAAAGCCACAGTCCAGCCCTGAGAAACACTCTTCCACTGGTAACCACAGCACTCAGTTTGCAGAAGATCTTGAACAAAATGCCTTTTGTTTAAGATACTTTCTAGACACCCATTCAATTCCAGTACTAAAGAATTTCTGGTAAATTGATAAAGTTTTATTAAAAGCAAAATTGGACAAATCACTATTTGTACATTCAATAGGAGGGAAAAAGAAAAGCCCTGCACAAAGACACTTTTATATACTTTGCTATTCCACCTGCTAAACTGCAATTAAAAATTACATATGATTAAAAGTCAGAAATCATCTTTAATTTTAATATCCTCAACATTCATGCTGCTTGACTAACCACCAATGTTTCAAAAAAAAAAAAAAGTAAGCACTTCTGTACTAGGAACTGACGGACAATCATCAAAATCTAAATAGCTTAGCTGCAGCCAATGTTATTGACTATGTCTTCTAGTTGGTCATTGCAGTCTGCAACCATCAAGGGCTAAAGTAAAAGGCACCTAGAAAGAGACTGGGGTCACTGAAATAGATACAAACCTGACCCAAACTGCAAGAATAATTTATTGGCCAGTGTCTCAGATATAAAAAGGAAGAAACATGTCCTAAACAGAGGCTCTGGGCCACGTTTACTCTGGGATGTGGGTCTTGTGTAAAAATTAAGCAATGTCTATAACTGCTTAGCCACATTTTAAAAGTCCCAACAGCCTTTGTTATCAGTTGTTGCATTCATTTGCTAAAGTCTGGAGTTACCCTCAAACCTGATGACAAGTTCATTTCAATGATGTAAGGTAAATGAACTTTTCCCTTTGTCCTCAAACCCACTTTATATATTGGTGACTGCTTTGGGAAGCCCTTGGTAGGGATTCTTTCAAGGCTGAGGCTGGCTGATGGGAGCAAGAGAAAGAATGTAGAGTGGACAAGGGGAAAAAAAATTAAAAAGTTAGAGGTAGAATTAATTGCTTAAAAAAACAACAGAGGTGAAGATGTTAGTTAAAGCACATATTGCTCACCAAGACCAAGACAAAACTTTCCAGAGATCAGCATTTCCTCCCATATAAAATTTAAACACATGTGAGCAGATGGCCAGGCAAAAGCACAACAGCCCATACATGTGATCAGTTACACCATACATACAACAGATCATTCATGATAAGAAAGTAATTATAGTGCAAAGTAGAATTCCTGAGTTGCAAAGGGCTTTATCTACTAACTAGCAACAAACTTCTTATTTTTCACAAGCAGATCAGACTTCCCCAAAGGCCACCCAGCTAGTCTTGCAGAGCCATACCAACTTCCCTTTATTTGTTCTTTGCTTTAAACTACAGAAAGCAGAACATCTGGATTTTAGTTCGAGCCCATTCACTATATTCAGAAACCTGGGGCAGCTTTCTGACCCTCCTGTGTTTCAAGTTTTTGAAAAATGAAATAGCCTTTAAAGATCCCTCCTAGTTTTCACACTCCAATATCCTAAAAAACAGCAAAGCTGAATGTGCCTCTACACAACTGTCAAAAAGCAAGTACACAGAAATGTTCCTGTGTTGAGTTACCTCTTACTAACAGCCATACCGTCTTTTGCAAACTACTGTCAAAATCTAGCTCTACTAGCATTTATCTGCAAAATGGCACAAGCTGAGGAATTTATTGATGGCGATTAATCTGTTACCAGCATGCAGACACCATAGAGGTGCTAAAAGGAGGCAATCACTGGTTTTCTACAGCACTTGGGACTTGTGTGTTTTCTGAGGTCCTGAGCACTTTCCTGTTTCCCATCAGATCTGTGTCTAAACACATGGGGGGTGGCAAAGATTGTATTCTTTCCCAGTCCAGTTCCCCAGCAACCAGTGATGGCAACACTGATGCCCACATGGTAATGACCAATGATGTCTGCTAGCAATGATCTGAAACTTATATTGGGTAGAAGAACTCTAAGAGCATAAACAGGATGATGCCATGGGTAGAACCTGGAACTGCAAGTCAAGAGAGCCATCTGGGTGATGGTGAAGAGGTCACAACTCCTCTTGAAGACCTCACTCACTTGTTTTTTAAATGCACTAACTATATGACCAAGTTCTGGTTTTGAAATTAGGTGAACCTCCTAATTTCAAAAGACACTGGCCAACCTTTCTGTGAACCTCCGAACCATTTCCCAGTTTCTTCAAAGAAAAAGGGATTTTATGTCTTGGACATATAACAATACAAAAGTAGGACAGAAGAATATGTTACTTGCAAGTAAAATGATACATCATTATTCAGAACTCAAATAGGGTAAAATTTGTTCATCCTGTTTCTAAGAAGCCAGCAGGGATAGTCGAAAATCACTTAAAGACAATGTTTTAAAGCACCGTTTTCTTTTACCTATAGAGCCAGTGGCTGTTACTCAGTCCAGCTAAATGCTGTCAAGTGGACCATGCACCCCAAGGTTTCCATTTTTTCAAGAGATGTCAGAAATTAAGATATTCATGCAAAATAATGGCAACTGATAGTAAAATCATTTCCAATAGTGTAGCTCAAACAAATATCAGCCTGTCCTTGCAGGCCTCAAGTTCAACATCTGGGCTGTGGCCATCCTGAAGGCTGCTCAAAATAATTGCTATCGGGCTCAGGATGTGGCTCAAGCGGTAGCGTGCTCGCCTGGCATGCGTGGGGCCCGGCTTCGATCCTCAGCCCCACATATAAACAAAGATATTGTGTCCGCCGAAAACTAAAAAATAAATATTAAAAAAATTCTCTCTCTCTCTCTCAAAAATTAAAATAAAATAAATAATTGCTATCAACAACTCCTCCTTCTTTCTCTGACAATGCAACAAGGCAAACATCCCCTAAAAGGGCGGCAATATCTTTCAAAGACATGCTCATTAGAGTACCCACAAACTCCTCTCAACAACTTTGTATGGCTTTATTACAATTTAATGTATCTATACTCTTGTTTCTAAAATAAACAGATTTCTAAAACACTTTAACAGCAATGACAAAGAAATTTAAAAGAAATGAAGCAACTAAAATAATGCTTTTCAAAATAAGTGCTAACTATGAGTCATTACTTAGGAAATATGATATCCTAAGCCACTCTAACATAGAGAAAGTCAAGACAAATTGCAAAGGCACACAGAAGCAATATAAACAAATTCCATTAAAATACTTTTAAGGGCTGGAGTTGTGGCTCAGCAGTAGAATGTTCTCCTAGCACATATGAGGCCCTAGGTTTCAATCCTCAGCACCACAAAAACATAAATTAAATAAAGGTACAACTGCAAAGTAAATATTTAAAAATATATGTTTTTATAAAGGATTGATGATTAACATGGCAAGCCCAAGACTTTAAAATATATATTATGTAAATTTTATGAAACTCCTGATTTAGTCAATTCTGTTTGTAGCCTTGTTAAAAGGTATTTTTTGTAAAATTCTAGAGAATATAGGCACTAATAAGCAATATTGAGGGTTTTTTTTTACTTCTCTTCTTGTACAAAAATGACAAAACTAGAACCTGTGTATGTGTTACCAATTTGCTTTCTCCTAAGGAAGTGATATTTGGTAAAGTATTGTTAATAAAGAAAAAATTATGATAAACTGATTCAAACATATAAGAGTTTTCAGGATCTACTGCCCTAACATTAAGGAAATATGCAGTATAATTACACATTTTTTCATAAACTTCAAAAATTAAATCATAGAAAATAATTTTTACAACTGCCAAATAACTGAGTAAGCAGTAGTAATTTTAAATCTCCCCAAACCTGTGACAGCTCTTATTCTACCAAGAAGATATTATTTTACACATAAATATTCTATATCCAGAGTTTAGATACTATGCTTGTCTTCATATTTAAAAGAATTTGGAAATAGCCACTTTATCCATTCATTTCAGATTCATAGTATGAGAAATCACCACCACTCTGGAACAAATATTTCCCCATCATCTGGTATACAGCATGTGTGTCAGCTTGTCATCTGATCAGAAAATATCTGTATTGAAATAAAGACCTAAATTTTTTTATTTCCTAACACAGAAAACTTATTCATCTGTTTGCATAAGATTTTACTCTTGCAAAGCATTAGAGGAATAAGGTAACAGCACAGGAAGAATAAGGTAATAGCATATTATATATAAGTTGAAAATGTAATCTATATGTCTTCCTGATTTTAATACAGAATTAGAAATTAGGATATTCATGCAAATATAAACCACTGGCACGTATTTTCAGGGCTTGGGTTTTAGCATATACATACAATTTATGCAGATAAACCCTAATCAAGTCCTTGGTTACCTTTTTCTTCTTCTGAAAGTTCTTCTATGGGTTCCAGTACGTGTGACGAGAATGCCTGTTCTATTAACGAGGAAAAACAAGAACAGTACAAACAGGACAACAGTAAAGTCACATTAGTTTCCTTTCAAACCATTTCAAAATATATAATTCCACCATGTTTTAGTCATGCCTAAATGCCAATAATTTACTGGGAAAAAATATCAAGGCAGTCAGTTAAAACTGGTCACTTTTTCACAAAATCTTCTATATTTTTATGTATTTTCTATTAACTCCACCCTAAGGAAATTATATTTTTAAAAATTAAAAGTTAAAGTTTCTCATTCATCAAGCTGGTATCTGAAAGGAGTCTGTGTGAATACAAAAGGGTACAAATGCAAAAGATTTTCATTATTTATAGAATGTTTTGATTGAATGTCTGAATAGACTTTTCCTAGGGAAACATTACCTGCCAGCGGCAGGACTAAAATAAAGCCCCGCTCTAGAAATGGAGAGACATTTCCTTCACAGGCAAGGTCAGATTTGGGCCAAAGTGTAACCATGGTGGTCAGATAGGAGTCGTGAGATAAGGTCAACCAGCAAGTCTGGACTACATGGAGCATGGCTCACTCACCCTCAGCTTGACACAGAGCACTTCCCCATGTAGCATTCCACCTTCATCCCAAGGGAAGGTCTTTTCATTCTTACCCCAGGCACCAGCGTGGGCCAGGGGGAAAAATGACCAATAGATACTGAGTCCTCCTTAGGTGGCTAGGCATGGATCTAAGGTATCACGATCTAACCCTCCTACTTGGAGAATTGGATTGTTAATTTATTCAAATGTATTTTTGGTACTCTTATTTCAGATGGGTGGATGGATGGATGAGAGGATGGAGAGACAGATGAGTAGACAGATTTAGTTATATATAAATGGGCTTCTGTAGCTTGGCCAGGAACCCAGTCAACATATCTAACATTGTCTGTAGGGAAGAAATGCATTTTAAACCACTTTCAAATGAACCTTCTACTAAACAGGAGATCACTTTAATTTTGAAACACAGACACGGCTCCTTGAAGGAGCATGAATTTAATTTCATCCAGGAACACCAAAAATGTGTCTTTCAAATTTGTTATTCAGCATCTAGATATTAAAATTGTGCAAATAGGCTATTTTATAAGTTTGAACTACTGAGAATAGAGATTTACAGAGGACAGCTAATTTCAGTTTTTAAAAAGTCACATTTTGTATTTTACTGTACTTAATGAAAATGACAAAAATTTTTATGAGGAAAATCTGGGTAAATTCTTCACAAAATCAGTGAACATGTATTTATTGTCATCATATTAGTATTCTCTAGGGACAGGATAAACTGTCAGAGTTCTGACCTGTTCCCTTCTGTGGTGTAATGGGTAGCTCTGGAGGAAAGTTAGGTAGCTACAATAGGATTGGGGACATAAGGTGACCAAACCCCAGTTCCCATGTCAAATGGGCTGAGGCTGCTGCCAGGAAGGAAGCACTCTAATGCTGTGCAAGCCACTGTATGTCTCTCATTGCCCCAGTAATTGTCCTGAGCTGAGATCTCTAGGTTGAGAGCTGAAATACTTGGAGGCTTCCAGAAAAATCCTTGTATCAGTCTCCTATCCCCAGAAGAAAGTCTCCCAGACCTCTCCTACCCCTGCCCTCTATCCCACTGGCTGATTTATGGCTGGATTTCTTATCTCAATCTTAGAAACTATCATTTATCCAGTGCTGACTCAGTAGCTCATGCCTCATTAGATCCTCTAAGAGAGCCATTACTATTGTCTCCATTGGGCAGGCAAGGAAATCTAAGCCCACACTTTAATAAATGGGCTGTGAATCTAGACTCTTCACAATCTTAGCCATGTAACTACAATGCGCCCTTGCTGTGCTCTCTTGACATGTCTCCCTGACTTCTCCAAATGGCACCACTGTCCAGCCATTTTCGAAGGTACCAGTTCCACTAAATAGCTGCTATGTTGACTTCCTCTTCTCCAGTCTCATCAGTACGGCCCTGATTCCTGGAGGAGGAAGGTTATATTCAAGATCACCAACATCCCAAGCTGGTCTCCTCAGCTTTGATTCTTTCATCTGCTCTGGTCAGGCCCAGTTTCCTGTAGCCCAGCTCTGCAGTTCTGCATGCCCAACCTCAGGCACACTCAGCAACCATGTCCTCCCCCCAAAATAACTTGGACAGCTGTAGGCTGCCATGAGGGTCTCCACCAACCTGATTTCCCGCAAGTCTCTTCTATGTTCTCTGTGCTTGGCCAAGTAACTAATCTGCACCTGTGTCTAGAGCTTTCCTGTTATCTTTCCTTCCTACTGTTTTCCCTATGTAGGATGCCATCCCAACATGTTTACATTCAAACCCACAATTCAAATGGCCAAATGTAGCTGATCCACCCATCCAGAGTTGCCCGAATGAAGAAAGTTTCTCCCTTGCCAGATACCCATTTAGTTTATCAATGGTTCTCACTCTGTACTATAATATAAGCATTTGCTCTCCTAATATACTTAAGTTCCCTGGGGGCAGCCTTTGTTTCCAATGCATGCATATCTGTCTCTGTTGTGCCTAGTCTTAGGCTTGCACAGAGGGACAACCCATAACTATCTGTCACTGCCCAGTGGTCTGTGATAGGAAGGAAAGCAGGAATGGCATGGGACACTGCTGGAGAAAAGGCAACATTATAAAGTGACATGTTAAACTCTTCTATAAGGGAAAAAAAAAAGCTTGTTAAAGATCTTTTTACACAGGAGATCAGCCACATGCAAACACTTCCCCTTGTAATTAATTACATAGAACCATGATCACCTCACCTGGCAGGGATCAGACCCAAACTCATTTAAAAGATCCTAGTCTGCTAAATAAAGAATCCCCTTCAGTAGTGCCCATCCCACTTCCCTGACACTGTTTGGGTCAACGGCACTCACAGAAAGCCATCTTTCTTCCCAGTAAGAGCCATAAGACACCAGAGCTCTAGAATATTTTACTTGTCACATATTGAACAATAAACTCTACTTGAACAAAGTGTTGTGTTAGGTTTCAGTATCTCGAGATATAAACAATTTATTCTGAGAGAAAACTATGATAGTAATTATAGAGTCTAATAAAAACACTTCATGCCTTTTGAAAACCAATTAGGATACACTTAAAGACTTAGGGCAGCTTCTTCATCTTTAACTTCTGTTTTTATAGCCCTTGTCTTAGCTACACCACAAAAGTCAGGCATATATAAACCCGTCATAATCTATACACCAAATTAAAGGAGACTTTTATGTGTATATAAAACTTAGCAGGTGCCAGTAGGCTTTGGAAAAATGATTATTTTGCATCCTCACTGCTAAAAGAAGATGAACATTTTGCCTGGTCACTCTAAAAAGGGTCCATATTATCAAGCCAATCTAAGCAATTGGTATGAGGGTCGATTTAACAACAAAGTATACTTTATTTTCTGGGCACTATTATTATTTTTAGTTGTAGATGAAGGCAATACCTTTGTTTTATTTATTTATTTTTATGTGGTACTGAGGATCAAACCCAGTGCCTCATACGTGCTAGGCAAGTGCTCTACCACCGAGTCACAACCCCAGCCCCCCATTATAATACCACAATTTAATTACAACTTCATAAGCAATATGTCTCCAGTGGTAAAAATACTAATAAAATTTTGAGACTTTTTTCTCAGTGAAAACACAGTAGTGAACGGCAATTATGCATGATCATGTTTCACCCTATCGACTGACTTACTGTCCATGTTGTTCAGCTTGTGCAGCAAAGTTGAAAGCAGGGGAATCAGCAAAGTTCCCATTTTTTCTAGACCCCTGCCTTCAGGACACCTAATCCTGGCACTGTTGGCTCATGGCAACTGCAGCGGGTCCCTTACATGAATTGCCCTCAGCTGGGGAAAGCAGCTTGCCTTCTCCTCAAAGCAGCCCATGTTTGGTGACAGACCAGTGTAGGGGTACAAGTCGCTTGCCATCCCTTGCCTCAACGTAGGACTATTCTGGAGTGCCCATCTCAGCTCTACAAAGGGATCCTGAGGCCTCCACTACTGCTACACATGGGCTCAACATCCCCCTTGCCCAATCCTGTTTCCTCCCACCTGTAAATCTCCACCTGGGAGCTCGTTCCCAGGGAATCCACTCTAAGATGGTTAGTAATCATGACATTTTTCATAATGAAGAAACTCCTCAAGGTTCAAAATGGAACAAAAGATGGAGGGCAAATGGGCTAATTTAATGTTACGCAATCATGGTTAACCTCCCCTTGCCCGATGCTGGGAAAGCTGTTGGGTGGCCCAGTGGAAGACATCGCTGGGCCCTGGCCAAGTCATCTCCTATTTCCCACCCACTGACATGCTCACAAATCCACTTTGATCCCAGGCCAAGGGCTGTGGCCCCTTGCCAGGACTGGTGGCATTTAAAACCAGCAATTCAACTCCAGCAGATGCCAGAAGAAGCAATGAACAGTCCTGGGTCAATCATGGGAGGGTCCACACAGAATATGTATGTGCTTTAGAACTGACAGGTTCCACAGGACCCTTCAATAAACACAACAGTTTAACATACTTATTCCATGTGCCCTATCCTGAGCAACAAAGAATATAAAGTCCTTGTATAAGGCCATCAGAAGGCCAACAATAACAGAAAAAAAGCATAAGGGTCTAAAGCACACTAAGTTTCAAAGAGAAATGGCAGCCCTATCTTACCAAAATCTACCCCGAAAACTGTGGCAACAGAGAAACTGTAGGCCTAACATAAAATAACGTGAACAAAGAATGATTGCCAAAGATAAATTTCTTGTACATTCAATATTAAAGCAAATTTGTTTATGTCCAACATGCATTTCATCTGCTACCAGTCCAAGGGAAAAGGCCTGTATGTTCTAAACACTTGTACATATGTGAATTTACACATTACCTACTGAGATCAAGATAATTGGTCAACCTGAAATTATCTACGAGAAAAATCAGGTGAAATCAATAAATACTTCATATGTGAGCTATGGGTAAAAAGGATTATTACTAAGGACCATCATATATGGATTGGAATAACTGTGAAAAAAAATTCCAATTAGATCACAGATTTAAATCTAATCTTTTAAAAGGCCAAAACCCAAAGTATAGTGAAGTAAGTAATTATTAGATTCCAAAGCAATATGTAGGTAAGGCAGGAAAAAGATAGTCCTCCTCCTCTTTTGATTCATTAGTGATATAGAGTCGGCCACAGGAAAAAAAATATACTAGAGAACATATTCTGAAAACTGTAAGCCCTTTAATGGTATAAAATGTGAAATTTATCTACAGATATTCTCCCCATTTACAGAATCTTGTTAATAACAATTAGCACCCTTTTGGGCCTGATCCAAGAAATGAATCCTGGCAGCAATTTCATCCAATGAAATTTCTTCTCAACTATTTCCTTTGATTTCTCTCACATGTCTTTTCTAGATTTTCCTAACCAATCACTGAAACTGTTGATTTAAAAAAGGTGAGTTGCTGCCACACTGAAAGTTATAAAAACAACCACATATGCCCTGTGGCATGTGCTGGTTGGCTGGTCTGGGACCAAGTCACCCTCACTCTTACTCAATACCTGTTACTTTCTGCAAAAATCATAAATAGTCAAAGCATCAGCCAGTTAAAATTGCTTTTGCAAGTCCCACAAGATACACAATATTTTATGGTTGGTAGGTATGCTCAGTTTGCAACAACATGACATATTTATACATGTATACATTACCTTCTGACATATGAAGGCAGAACTGTTCTGTAATCCCCAAAATGTTCTGCCTAATTCCCCTCTTCCCAGCACTTTGGGTTAATAAGTTACCTAATTCAGGGTGGAAACTGCACATAAAATGCTGAGACTTACCATGTGCCGTTGTTAGACTTGATTTAGCTTCTAAAGTCTGAGAGACGGAGGCATTCACTGAAACAGGATAAGAAGGAAAAAGCTCACTGGCTCTATAGTTACAGCGTAACCACCCAAACATGACGATGACCAAATTCTCCTCAAAACAATCAAGACACATACAAGACCTCAAGGGACAAGTGTTTCAAGTGACAGATACTGCACAACTAACCTAACCCAATTTATAAAAGAGATTCATTGAGATTTAACCCCTCTTTTTTACAATACATAATTCAGTATATTCACAGGGCTGGTTTTCAGTATATTCACAGGGCTGGGCAACCATAATCACCAACTCATTTCAGAACATTTTCATCACCTTATCCTCAAATACCTGTCCCAATAACCATCATGCCTCATTTCTATCCTCATCCCCAGCCTCTGGCAAAAACTCAATCTACTTTGTGTTTCTATGATTGCCCTTTCTGGATAATTCCTGTGCATGGAACTATACAGTCTTTTGTGCTAGCTTCTTTCACTTAGCATCATGTTTTCAGGTTCACCTATGTAGCCATGTGTCAATTTCAGCATAAACTTTTATGGCTGAATGACATTCCATTATATAGATAGAACAAATTTTTATTTATTCATTAGTTAATGAACATTTAGGTTGTTTTCAGTTTGGGGCTATCAGAACAATCTGCAATGGATATTCAGGTATAATAAACCAATTTAAAAATCCCCCAATTTCTCAAAAAACTTAGAATGGAACCACCATTTGACCCAGTTATCCACTCTTCAGTCCCAAAGGACTTAAAATCAGCATACTAGAGTGACACAGTCCACATCAACATTCATAGTAAACTATGGAACCAACCCAGGTGCCCTTCATTAGATAAATGGATAAAGAAAATGTGGTACATATACACAATGGGATATTAGCTATAAAGAAGAATGAAATTGGGCTGGGGTTGTAGCTTAGTGGCAGAGTGCTTGCCTAGCATGTGTAAGGCACTGTGTTTGATTCTCACCACCACATAAAAATAAACAAAGGTCCATCTACAACTAAAAATGTATTTTAAAAAAAATGAAATTATGGCATTTACCAGTAAAGGGATGGAACTGGGGAGTATCATGCTAAGTGAAATAAGCCAATCCCAGAAAACCAAAGGCTGAATGTTCTTCCTGATATATGGATGCTGACTCACAATAGATGGGGTGCGGGGGTGGGGTGGGGTGGGGAGTGGAGGTTCACCAGATTGGATGGAGGGGCGAGGGGAAGGGAGGGAGGATGGGGATAGGAAAGACAGTAGAATGAATCAGACATAACTTTCCTATGTTCATATATGAATACACAACCAGTGTAACTCCATATCATGTACAACCACAAGAATGGGACATTATCCTCTATGTATGTATGATATGTCAGAATACATTCAACAATCATATAAAAAGAACAAATTAAAAGAAAGAAAGAAAAATCCTCCAAGCACTGGCTAGAAGATACCATGTGAGGTATTAATACAGCCACAGCCTTTATACAGGGGTATACCCCCTTTCAAGGAAGACCAAATGCTATCTATCTTAAATGTCTCCAGAAAATTAGATGCCTCAGTCTCCCTTCCAATATTTGACAATTCTTACCTAAAGGTCCTCTCTGGATTATTTAATTATTCAGTCTGCTTTCATCGAAACAGTTTTCCTATTAGTTTACTAGCTCTTTTTCTATTAAGATAGATCTTTAATCCTAATCTTATCCTAAAAAATATTGGCAACAACTTCAGTTACCTCCAAAGGATTATATATATTTTTTGTCTTTATAATGGCTACTGGGGAAAGTGTTCCACTCCTTACTGTCTGTAAATTGGTAACAACTCTGGAAACATGGCCTTCAAACTCATTTTCAATTTGCATCATCTAGATCAAGGTTTGGTAAACTACAGCAAACTACAGCCTGTGGTGCATATACAGCCTACTGCTTGCTTTTGTAAATAAAGTTTTATTAAAACATTCATTTAAGTATTGCATGTGGCTGGTTTGGTACTGCAACATCAGAGTTGAGTAGATGCGAAGGGAGTATCTAGCTCATAAAGCCTAAAATGGTCAATATCTAGCTCTTTACAGGAAAAGAAAAAAACAGAACATTGACTCTTTCTGATTTAATATTATTTCAGCTTACAGAATCCAAACAGCTGATCTTGTTACAATTAATCACATCTGGGTCTTCTTCCTAGCATTTGAATTCAGTCCCTTATGATGGGAGGAGAATAAATCAGGTCTGAAATGCCTGACTAGGGTCTAAGTCACTGTGAGTGCACACTAGTGAGGCCCACCTTACATTAGACATTAGAAATCCTTCATTTTGCTGAGTATGGGTCTGATTTACTTGCTGTATACTTCCTAAACTCTTTCACTTTATGATCTGGATTTTCTGGTCTCAAACTTTGGAGTGAGTGTGTTCTCTTAGTAAAGAGAACTTCCCCACCATTCTCAGAACCTCAGCTTTCAGGTCTTCTTCCATGCTGGGAGCAAGACTGGGGACTAGCAGCCCCTCTTGCCTCCTTGTCATGAAGCACAAAGGATACCCTCAGGAAGGGATTCTTACATATGGGCTATAGGTAAAATTTTTTTTTCTGGAATTCTCTAGAGCCAGTAGCATCCACGCTCTTGACCAAATGCCTCATCAGTAAAATTATCTCTCTGATATACATATTTATTTAAATATATATATAGGTTTTTTTTTTTTGGTACCAGGCATTGAACTCAGAGGTACTCTACCACATCCCCATCCTTATTTTTAATTTTTTAATTTAGAGACAGGGTCTCCCTGAGTTGTTTAGCACCTTGCGGTTGCTGAGGCTGACTTTGAACTTGCGATCCTCCCACTTCAGCTCCCAAGCCACTGGGATTACTATTTTATGTATACTATAAGTATTATATACATTTTAAAACAAAAGTATTTGAAAAAAATTAAAAGGATGAGTTTAGTTAATATATAAAAAGAAGTTCTAATAACTTCTTTCCTATATCCCAGTAGATCATGTTGTATAACTCACATCATCTTAACACACCATTTAGAGAAAAATCACCCTAACTAAATAAAACATTAGGTTTTTTTCCTGTTTGTGTGTTTAAGTTTAGTTGGCTAGTGAAAATTTTTTTATTTGTTTCATTACTGTCTTTTAACCTTTCCTGAAATGTGTGTGTGTGTTCTTTTCTTTCGAAGAGAATCTTTTCCTCCCAGCCCTTTTCTTGGCACTAGGTCTTCTTCCCTTCCCACTACCTCCTAACCTCTTCAGCTACGAGATGTGTCTGAGAACACTGAGTGGTTGAAACCATTTGTATTTTCCAGTCAACTGTACCAAATTTCAAAACATACTCATTAATATTCTCTGGTCATGACACATCCCCCTAGAGATTCCTGGGCCCATGAGGGCTCAGTGCCCAGCCTTGGTACCAGGTCCTCCAATGCACCAAACTCCTGTGCACGCACACGTCTGTCTTCCTGCCCCATCACCTGCTCCCTTACTTCCCCCACCAGTAGCTCTTTTCCTCACCCTTATTTTCCTGAATGGAAATAAAAATATTTCAGGTATTTAACTATTATTTTTAAAGTTTGTTTCTAAAATCTCAAGAGTTCCAGGAGACAAACCAGAAGGTCACGCTGATCACAAGTAAGGACCAGTGGATACCTATTCAAAGGCTGCAGCAGTGAGTCTTGGCCATGCACAAAGATGGCAGCTACCACTCCTGGTCACATAGTCATAGAACAGATCACCCTGGGAAATCCAAAACTATACCCTAGAGTGATGCCAAAGAATTTTTAATCATCCTTTTATAAGACAAATTGCAAAATAATGGTATAACTAACCAAAATCCCCACCAAGATCATGTGACATTTACAACCTGGGTTTCAGAACAAGGTCAAAGCCAAGAATCAAAAGAAATCATTAGGCAATCTCCAAATGCAGACAATTCTCTAAAAATAACAAGTAAAAGTTGTGTTTTGGCTTAGCATTTTAAAGATACTTTAGAGCTCTGGGCCACTGGAGAAACTTACTAGGTACAGTTGGGGCAACTGGCTTGGATTCAAAAGTTTGCCAAGCTAAAGAATTCCCTGAAATGGAAAAAAAAAAAAAAAGTTAGTAACAAAAATCACAAGAAATGGAATAAATTTTGGCAGCCCTTACCCTAGTTTTTCTCCCCCAGGAAAACAATAAATGAAATTTAATCAAACACCTCACCCAACAGAATAAATATATTTAATATGAATCTTTTTTTAAAATTAAATTTTCTCTAGAAATACTTTCAAACAGTAATGATACCTAAGCAATTATATGGGTACCCCTCACTACCTGAGTTTGCTCGCTTTCAAGAGAAATTATGGGTACCCCTCACTACCTGAGCTTGCTCTCTTTCAAGAGAAGTTACAGGAAACCATACCTTTTCACCTCCAACCCTTTATCTCAAAACAAGAGGGAAGGAAGCCCCGCTAATATACCATAGTACCAAACCCCAGCTGGTGTCTTTCAGAGAGGCAAAGATTCTTTAACAATCCTAGATGTTCAAGAAGCAGAACTGGAATCTTGGTGAAGGAAGCCAGGTAGAAGTCAAGCTTTTAGGCTTCATGATCAGGGCACCAGTCTCCCTTCTGGTCTAGCTCTAGGGTGATATGAGATGTATGAGCTACCTATCACTGCTACAACTGGTAGGTTCCATAAACCCCAACCAGGTTTAGAACCAACCTTTAACCCCAAACTGCCACAATTGAGAATAATGCAGCAAGTCTTTAGAGTAATTGAGAATAATTAGGTGTTTAATATCAATCATAATGGCTAACACTGAGGAGTGCTAAACAGGTGTACTTCACACATATTCATATATGTTATCCCATTTAATCCTATAACAAACCTATGGTATGGTCATTATTAATATTAGAGCTGAGAAAACTGAGCAGAGAATCATACAGCTATAAAGTGTCAGAGATGGAGCTGAACCCAAGCCACCTCCAGACCCTGTGCTTTAATCACAACTCTGTCCTCTGGTATAGAATGGTTACTGAGCAGGTTATATTATATGCATAATTGTATTCTGATATAAAAAAGTGAAACCATTCAATGTGACAATTTAGATTTTTTTAATTCTTCAACTTTCTGGGTTGTGCTAACAGATCTCCCAAATACGAATATAAGAAGAAGACAGATATCCCTAACAGTAAGAGGAATGCCCCCTCAGCACCCATGAGCCAGCAGAGCCCATATGCATCTGTGCCCAGAGCACAAGACACCTCACCTCTAGCAAGGGGATCCTGTCCACTCACCTTTGGGTTCACTGACACTGCTAAATGGTTTATTGGTAAACTCTTTAATCTGCAAAGAAAAACAGTCTTCTAGTGATGCATATTCAAAACTCAATAGGGACAGATGAGATAATGTGTAGATGTGGTTGTTAGGACATTAACTTTTTGCTAATTTATTCAGAGGGTACATGGACCTTAAAAGCACTGAGGCAGCCGGGTATGATGGCACATGCCTATAATCATAGTAACATGGGCTGAGGCAGGAGGATCACAAGTTCAAAGCCAGCCTCAGCAAAAGTGAGGCATTAAGAAACTCAGTGAGACCCTGACTCTAAATAAAATACAAAATAGGGCTGGGGATGTGGCTCAGTGGTTGAGTGACCCTGAGTTCAATCCTCAGTACCAAACAAATAAACAAAAAAGCACCCAGGCAAAAGTTTTTACCAAAATAGTGTATTTGGACTTGGCTGTTTTCCAAAGTAATTACCAAAGAAATTCTTATCTACCTTCAAATTTATTCTGAATTTTAAATGAATAAATCTGCTTCATATGGTGATTTTTAGATATCTTTAATTTTTTAATATTGTGTTACAAGCAATCAATCACAAGGAGAAAATATTCCACCTTCATTACCATATACAATTTTAAAAAATGCTCTAAACTAAAAACTCATGCTCTTAGGATAAATCATGTTGCTTGAAGAAGCCTGATACCAGGCTATTGCCAGCTTACCTGCTGCCTCT
Source organism: Ictidomys tridecemlineatus (assembly GCF_052094955.1). Taxonomy (NCBI): domain Eukaryota; kingdom Metazoa; phylum Chordata; class Mammalia; order Rodentia; family Sciuridae; genus Ictidomys; species Ictidomys tridecemlineatus. Next base: position 185,834,197 of record NC_135482.1, read on the forward strand.
GAGTGATAATCAGTTCGTTTTGCTCCTGGAGTCTCTGGCCTAGTTCTTCTATTCTTTTCTTGTAGAAAACATTGCTTGTATTTAGATCATCTATCATGGAGGTTCGAAGTTTCTCTATATGTGACAGAAGCTGAAAAAGAAATTAAGAAGGGCATCTGTCTGCAAGCTGCTTATTATAAATTCTTCCCATGAATGTGATGTACACCCCTTGACTTATAGCTGGTCTTGCTATCTGTGCACATCAAGTCACTGAATAAATTTCTAGCACTGTGTACCAAGGCCCTGGCTGTCCTAGGTGCTTTATCTCTTCCCAGGGAGCTCATAACCTAAGACAGAACTGATAATGGGAGCAGCTGCGCCAATATGAGCACAGGACATGAAACAGCAGATGGAGGCACAGTGACAAGGTGAAGGCTTCTCTCCCAGAGCACTACCCACCCTCCTCACTGAGCTCCTCATGTTCCCATGTGTCACCTCAGCTTAAAAATGAGCATTTCCTGTGCCAGAGAGTGCATCTGAATTATTTTTATATTCCCTATTAGCACCTAGCAACAATCCATGCTCTCAATAAATATTTCCTGAGAAATGGAGGGGGCGTTGGGAGTTGAGTAAAGAAGAAGGAAGGAGAAAGGTATGGATGGGGGAGGGGGAAGAAAGGGAGATGAAAGAAACACCAGTAGGTTTATCTTTAGAGACTCAATGCTAGGGAAGATCATATACTGAGCACAAAGAATCCAAGAATTTGTTTTTGATAATTTAGGGGGAGGGTCTTAAAGCAATTTCAATAGTTGTTTAAACAGAGGGGTGAATTCAAAAGTTTGGTGACTGGGGCTAAGGATATTCTAAGTCTGAGGCCTGGACGTGGAGCCAGGTGTGCCAATCAATAGGACTGACAGTATCCGGGTCTAATCTGTGGTTGTAAGAGCCTCCAGATCAGCATTTCCTAACTTGCCTTTTTAAAAATCAACACTCACTATGTGCTAGACACTGTGTGAAGTATTCTGTCTTGCTTCACTCACACCACAAATATTACAGATATGGGTTCCGGCCTCCTTGTACAAATGGGAAAATTTGAGTCTAGAGAAGTAAAAGAAATGGCCCAGATTCAGATAGCTGGAGCGGGTGGAGCCCAGACTTTGAACTTCCACGTCCAGCTCCAGTGTCAACGCTCTCCTTCCCTACAGGGCATGGTCTCACCCCTTGACGTGGTCTGTGCTTCTCTGAGCCTGGACAAACACACAGTGGAAGCATGCTGGGAAGATTTTCTGAGTGAAGCTTGAAAAGAACCTTTCATAGCCTGATGGATCTTAAGAATCCCCCCACGGAGGACACTGTCAAGGACTTGTCACCTTCACTGTACTTTTATGGACCCCTGGAAGTGCGTCCCCAAAAGCAGTTTGGAAAAGGCTGAGCCAGAAATCGAAAAGAAAGATCAGTAAAAATGGTCAGAGCTCTGGGTGGAGTTTAAGATCTTGGACCCAGATCGACAATTTGAGGAGTCACTCTAAGCCCCCAAAAGCAAGGGAATGCAGGAAAAACCAAGGGATGACATCATTTTGATTCTGGAATTAAGACTAGAAAGGCACTGGGAGAGGAATGTGGAGAGTCTGAGTCAGATGCTATTTCAAAAAGCATGTGGCCCCCTGGAGCCCATTTTCTCATGCGCTACCATCTGAGCTCTGCGCTTTTCTCTCTACTATGCACATCGGCCCTCTGCCTTCCCTTTCATGGCAGGACCATTCTGCACCCTCCCAAGCTTTCAGATGTATTCTGCTGGGTCAAAAGGGTATGCCATCGCTTATCTGTGACTGCCTCTGAACTCTCACCAGTGTTATTTTTAAAAAAGACTGCCAAGAATCTAGGTAAAGCAATAAAAAGCTGGCAAAGGCAACTTCCCCTAAACAGAGAAACACAATATGTGCATTGTGAGAACAGGAGGCACCAATCATGTGGAATAATTAATAGTTAGGTCTTGGGCAGAGATTGCTGAACCTGATTGAATTCACCTCTCTGTCAGGATTTAAGAGAAGGAAGAGAAACAGCTCTTCAACCGCCAGACCAGAAGACAGGGGACAGCGCAGCCTGGCGGCCCTGAGGCCACACACCTCTCTTGGAGCTGGGAAGGCCTGGCCTCCTTCCTCCACGTGCCAACAGCCTATCACAGCTTGCACTGAGAAAGTGTTTGAAATGGCAGCTCATATACAGCTCAGGCTGAAGGCTCGAAACTGCCTGAACACAGCAGGCTCAGAAGGGGCAAGGATTTTAAAATGCCCCCCATTCAGAAGTAGACCTAAATGGACAGTTGCCTAAACCCAGTGGTACCTTGAAGAATAGGAACTTTAATCATCCAAAACCGAATCGCCTGGGTTGTTGGAGTTTTGTTTTTTTCTAAAATACGCACTCTCAGATTTACCTACCGAATCAGAATCTAATGAGTGGAGCCAGGCATAGGAATTTTAGAAGATTCTTAGGTCACTCTGAAGGGCATCCTTGGTTAGGAACTATGACCTCAGCAACGTGGAAGACATATCCGTTGTCCTTACAGAAAACAGTCACTCCCCACACTCCCTGCCTGTCCTGTCTCCACTGGCTCAGTCCCTGAAGCATGAGAGGTGAGCCAGAAAGTGTGGAGCACCAGCCCAGGCCCTGGAGTACACAGGTCTGGATTCAAGTCCAGCACTGCTGGGCAAGGCAATTTCCTCATCTGCAAAATGGATAACAGAAGGATTAAATATGCAGTTACCACAAATACCAATGTTTCCCAGTACTGTGCTGGTCAACCATCACTCAAAATAACAAAAACAACCCTGATCAAGAAGATGTGCACACTTTTGAGCAAGCAAGCATGGGCCAGCTCCAACACACCACCACAGGAACTGAAACAACGGGCCACTTGTACTTCCATGTGACACAGAGGTACAACAGAAGACACTTCTTACACAATGGATCCATGTATGGTGAGGAGCAACTGTCATCCACTGATGCTGAGGTTCACAGATAAAACCTGCAGGTCAACCCCATCATCCTGACCACATGGGCACTGCCATGAGCAATGCCTCCCTTAGCCCAGTACTGAAAGCCAGCCTAGTGTCCTTCCCACAGCAGGGACTGTACTTACAGACAACATAGTTGACCCTGCTCTTCTGAACCCTACAATTAGTGTCTCTCTGTCTACAGAAACAGGGCTGCATGATCCCCTTGCAGGCAACCAGCTACCTCCAGCCTTCCTTCAGCAAGTACTGAATGAGCCCCATCCACATTTTAAACACATTAGTGGATGCTGGGAAGATAAGGGGGAGCTCAGTAGATAGAGCTCTTTGCTCAGAGCAAGGAGAGACAGACAATAAACAAGTAAATTTTTTAAAAAAAGATTTAAAATAGTGATCAGACCTATGTTTGTGAAGTCATGACAATGAGGCCAAGGAGGGTGTGGCAAGCAAGATTCTAAAAAGGCCCTCAAGAGTATACATGCCCAGAGTGGTCCCTGTCCCGTGGGTTGGGTAGAACTGACCTTGTGCTTCTAACAAGACAGCAGAGATGAAGGTTATTTGCAGATATAGTTAAAAATCTCAATCTGCTGACTTCAAGCTAATGAAAAGAAAGATTTTCCTGTGTGCGCCTGTCTTGGTTAGGGAGCCTTTTAAAAGAAGTTCCAGTGTTTTCCTGAAGAGGAGAATGAAAGCAGGAAACTCTTCAGCCAGCCTTCAAGAGGCCGACAGCCATGCTGAGAACTACTGTGGACAGTGATAGCCTCTAGGCGCTCAGAGTTTTGACCAAGCATTTACCATGGTGGGCTGTAGAGGAGAATACAGCCCAGCTGCCATTCATTGTCCCTGAGCAGTGGACCCAGCCAAGCCATGCCTGGTCTCTTTTACCATGGAAACTGTGAGATGATAAATGGGTGATTTCAGACCACTAAATTTGTAGTAATCTGCCACAAAGAACAGAAAACTAATCTGAAGGGGAAGGAACCAGCCAGGTGAAAAGCAAGGGGAAGGGCTTTCCACGTGTTAAAAAAAGACCGGAATATTCTAGAAATTATCAGAAGGCCATCATATCTAGAAAGGGCAGGTTTAGAGAGGGAAACAAGCAGTGGTAGCCAGCAGCCAGATTATTTTACCTGTTCTTTAGGGAGCATGTAAAGAAAGGGGAAAGCTAGAACTGCAAAGACCAGTTTGGGGGTTCTAGGAATGATGGAGGCTGGGCTAAAGGTAGAGGCTATGGATATGTGGAGAACAGGGAGGCAAGATCCATGGCAGGCCTGCTAATGGTCTGTGACTGGGGACTGAGGGAGAGAGAGGGAACAATGTTAGTCTGGGGAAACTAGGGTGCCATGTACCACATGGGAACAAGCTCAAGAACTGCATTTTTGACCTGTTACGCCTAAGAAGCCGGTGGACATGTCAGTGCAAGCTGGCTGCCTTACCTGGAGCTCAGAAGGGAGAAATACCCAGGGTACTGTCCACAGACAGCACCATTCCCAAGTTACCCACTGTTCAATCCCTAGGGCACTCCATAGCCATTTTCCCAGGACTCACCTCAGTCCTCCCCTCAGCTCTTTGTACCCTCACTTCCTACTGTACTACAGTCAAGTACTAATCTCTGAGGGCAGAGATGGTTTCCTACCTCTTTCAACCCTATAGAGTGCAATCTGTAGAAGATGCTCAGGAAATATCTCCTGAACATTTTCTGAACTGAATCACGGCATTGCTCTTACAATTTCCAGTCTATAAAGACCACCATATGAGTGCATGTGCCTGTCACATGTGTGTGTGAATACTATAGGTTATTTACATGACTAACTAGTATTACAAATAGCAAAAGAAAAATTATGATTCCTATTTCCTTTTCTAGCAATGATACAATTTTGAAATTAGATCAACTAACTTTCCCAGTAAAGTTCCTCTAGAATGTTCTACAAGTGTTTTGTGGAATGTCTTTATAGGGTCTATAAGAGCAGTAGAAAGAAATTATATCAAGATTAGTAGCTGTGGTTATCTTTGGTATTAGAATTAAAAGTAATTTTAGTTTTGTTACCCATTTCTCCACAAGTGCTAGGCAGACAAATATCACCTTCCTATAAAGAAGTAGATATTCTTTCCAAAAATGATCCACTTGGGGCTGGGGTGTGGTGCCATGGCAGAGTGCCTGCTTGGCCTGTGCAAGGCCCTGGGCTCCAACTCCAGCACCAAAAAAGACCCAGTTAGAGGCCCCTGGCTGCTGCTGCTTTTTTTTTTTTTTTTTTTAAAGAGAAAGAGAGGAGAGAGAGAGAGAAGGAGAGAGAGAGAGAGAGAGAGAGAGAGAGAGAGAGAGAGAGAGAGAGAGAGAGAATTTTTTTTTAATACTTATTTTTCAGTTTTCGGTGGACACAACATCTTTATTTTTATGTGGTGCTGAGGATTGAACCCAGCGCCCTGCACATGCCAGGCGAGCACGTTACCGCTTGAGCCACATCCCCAGCCCCCCTGGCTTCTTGATCTTACCCGGCTCTTCTCTTTCTTGTGTTCCTGATGGAGAGCTTGAACTCGAGCTGTCCACTTGCTTTCCTACAAGAGTAAAACCAGTGATGTGTTTGCATTGGTAACACTGAAACCTGCTCAAAATGGGAGCCTGCTTTTCAGTGAGTACCTACGAAACCCAACAGTCTGATAAAGTTTTACTTAAAAGTTTTATAATACACATAGTTGAAAATGTTTAAACCCATTTGCCCCTGATTTTAATCATATACTGTAAGGCAGAGTCAGCAAAGATTTCTATTACAGAGCTAATAGTAAATATTTTGGATTGGAAGGGTTTAAGGAGTTGGTCACCACTGTGGGTAGTCAGAGAACAGCCACCGTAAGATGTGAATCAAAAGATATAGCTGTGTTCCAATACAATTTTATTTGCAAAAATGTTAATTTGCTAATGTAAGGGGCCAAAAGGAAACACCAACATTTCTAGGTCTATGGGTTCTGAATTGACAACACAACTCATGGAAAGGAAACAGAAAAAATTCAGGTAGGACTTCAGTATTTTATAACCACTTCCTTCAATTCATGGGAGATAACACTGTGGTCTCTGGCCTGTTGGAAGCAGTGTCAACAGTCCAGTTCAGGCCCCAACTTTTGGTCTCCGACCTTACACTAAGTTCCTCACTAGGTAGCTGCAGGATAAGAGGATTAGGAGAAGGTTCTGCTCTGTACATGGGAAAAAGTAGACATAAGGATGGAAATTTCTATACAACATGTAGTTGATCAGGTCCTGCTTAGTTAGTGGGGGACCAGAGAAACACTATCAGCTGTTACTGGAGAATGAGTTAGAGGTACTGAAAATAGAGAGGTGACTGACAGGCAGAGAAAGCAGCAGGAGCAAGGCAGGGACAGGATGCTTTGTTCCAGAACAGGAGCTGCTGGGCCCAGCCACTGGAGCATCAGGTAAAGTGAGGCCTGGGGGGAGATAGCACAAGGTGTATGTCCAGAGGACCCACTATGCCAGTTATGGATTCTAGACTTCATTTTGTGAAAACTAAAATCATTGATGCATTTTAGACAGGTCAGTGACAGGGTCAACCTGGCTGCAATGGAGAATGTAGACTTGGGGGAAGCTGGCAAGACATGAGCACTAAACAAGAAGCATCACAGTCCATATTTCAAAATTATACTTACATTTTAAAAAATAACAGTCTATTTTTTTCAAATATTTTTTGTAGTTGTAGATGGACAGAATCTCTTTGTTTATTTTTATGTGCTGCTGAGGATCGAACCTAGTGCTTCACATGTGCTAGGCAAGCACTCTGCCACTGAGCTCCAGCCCCAGCCCAATAGTCTTATTTTAAAAACATAATCCCAAATTCCTAAACTCTAATCTTTGTTTCCTGACTTAAAGAAAATTGCTCCCCCAAACCGCTATGACCAAAATAGCCAAAAGAAAGATTAGGCTGATGATGGAGGTTCATTTTCAAATGATTTTAATTATTTTGTCCAAAAAATGTAGAATATCATCATTTCACCCACGTGATGGTATATTTAAGCTCCCAAAATAAATTCAGGGGCTGGGATTGTGGCTCAGAAGTAGAATGTTCGCCTACCACATGCGAAGCTCTGGGTTCAGTCCTCAGCACTACATAAAAATAAATAAATAAAGGTACTGTGTCCAATTACAAGTAAAAAATAAATATTAAAAAAATAAAAATAAATAAATTCAATGCTTCCATATGCCTTTTGACATGAAAATGTAATTCAAATTGCCATTACGTGAGGGAAGGACTGAAATAAGTTTGCCTACTGTTCTGTATCTACATCCATTAGTCAAAAAACAAGCATTACTGCACACCTATTGTGATTCAGGCATGTGTTAGGAGGCAAGAAAACAGGTCATCTTCATGGTCACTAAAAGAAACAAACACACTTTCCACAGGTGACAGCTATTGAAAATGACCTCACTGAGAAAAACCAAGGCAATGAAAAATGCCTACCTGGTTATCGAGAAGCTGCATCACATTTTGGAAATCCTGGGGATGTGGAGAACGGTCTTCTTTAAACTCATGTGCATCTTTTAATGTGCCTATGTTGGACTTAATCTGCATATTGGACTTCTGGATTTCTGACAATTGCTATAAAATAAAATTCAAACCACCAGCACAAATTTCATATATTTTTTTTAAAAAAATTTATTTATATTTTTTAGTTGTAGGTTAACACACAGTATCTTTATTTATTTTTATGTGGTGCTGAGGATTAAACTCGGTGCCTCGCACATGCGAGGCAAGTGCTTTACCACTGACCTACAGCCTCAGCCCCACAAATGTCATATATTTTTATAAGACTGAAATAGCAACTAAAATCAGGGAACGTGAAGTCACGTTTTAAATCTGTCTGTTCTCCTGGAGGCTCCTTGTGCTTCTCCCCTGTCCCCTTCCCTGCAGCTTTAATGTCTTGTTTCTATTGTTTTCTGGTCTTTCCAGAACATGAAAAACCTTTCTAATCTTAGACAATGGGCTTTAAAAAATGTAACAGGCACAAAATAGTTGCCAGAAACAGAGGAAGTGGGTGCAGATGGTTCTTAAGATAATTCAGTGAAACACTGATACTGTCCAGGAGTCATATCAGTAAACCCAGTAGGGATGCAGTATCTTCTTGCACCCTTTGCTTATACTGTTCCCAAAGTTACCCAGGACAAAAGCCCTCAGAAAACCACAGGAGTCAATATGTTAACTTCAAAAATGAAGGATGAGGAAGCAGACCTCCTACTCCTTATATGTGGACTGCTCACAGTGACTTCAGTTCAAAGAAGGGGGAAAGAGTGACTTTTCAGTAGACAAACTTGCTCTGACAAAAACCTCTTCAGCCAGGTAACTGAGGCCAATACCAACAGTCCTAATTTGTGGAGACGTATGTACCTTTGATGTGATGTGAACTGGCACTTTTTTTTAACCAAGGTCCTCTCTCCAAAACAAACCTACAAACCCAGTCTAACCACGAGAAAAACATTAGACAAATTCCAACAGCAGGGCATCCTTCATAACTGACCAGTATTCCTTAAAATTGTTAGGGTCATCAAAGACAGGATTGACAAGCTGTCACAAATGAGGAGCCTAAGGAGATAAGACAACTATATGTAACATGGTATCCTGGACAGGATCTTAGAGCAGAAAAAGGACATTAGATAAAAACGAAAGAATTCAGAGAGGGACCTTAGCACTGTTCCAAAAACAACTTCCATCCTTGTTTCTAAAACCTGCTGGCCCCTAGAGGGAGCTCAAGGATCATCCTTCAGCACCCTCCTTCCTTACCCCATTGATGACTAAGATGCAGAGGGCCCAGAAAACTCTAGCAGGAGGACCCTACTTGGCACAGAGGATGAAGGTCCCAGCCTAGCTAGCCCTGTCTATTATCCATGCTTATGACCTGGGCAGTGCGGACCAGGGTTGTTCCACAGGGTAGGGGATCATTTCGCAGGATCCTGCTTGCTTTAGAGACCCTTTGCTGGATAGGCCTGTGGTGAGGAGGGGGCTACGCAAGGATTCCTGCTCAGTTTTTCTGGATCAGTTTCCTTCTTCCACACCAGTGATCCATGTCTACCTTTCCTGCCATGACAGGCCTCGAGCTCCTTGGGACTGGAGTAGGGAGGGGGGTTCTGCAGCAAGGCAAGGAAAAGTGACTTCCAGATCCTCTGACCATAATGCCATTCTAATGCTACCTTTCAAGACAACCAATACTGTGAGAAGTTATAGGTTCAGTACTTACATATTCTAATGCTGAATTCTTAGAAGTTAGTTCTTTAAACTCCTTCATAAACATCTCCTTGACTTTTTCCATTTCATCAACTAGTTTCTCTTTTTCTTCTGCTTTCCATCTATCAAATAACTTCAGAAAGTCTTCCTCTTTTGTTTTTTGCATTTCATATTCCTGAAAGTATTAATATAAGGCTTTAAAAGTTCCGATATAAAGTAAACACGCTAAATTTTAAACAAATGGTCAGAGCATCACCTCAAATTTGTTAGCTAGTTTCAGTTACACTTATAATATGCTTCCCATAATGTCAGGTCTGTGTGCAATGATTCTTCCAGACTGCAGCAGCACACAACATCCCTATGTCATCACCTCCCTTCAAATACCTACAGAGGCCAAAAGCCTCCTGCTTTGCATTCTGCTACAGAATGCAAGAATGTGTAAAATGTCAATGTATTTTAAAAGAATAACTCTATTGAACAGTAGAATAAAATTGATACATCGACACTGTATAAAACTGAGTAGAGTAGCCCCATCTCCCTCCAAAAAAATACATACACACATATACATATACACACATATTATAAAAAACATATTATATGTATGTATAGTATGTATATGCATTCATATATATATATACATATATATATGATAGATTCTTCTCAAATACACATGCAACATTCATCAGGAGAGACTGAACGTTAGGTCATAAAATGTTTCTCAAATTTAAAAAGGATGAATTCCTGCAAAGAATCTTCTCCAATCACAACAGAATAAAACCAAAAATCAATAACAGAAGGAAAATTAGTAAATATGTGAAATTAAAGAACGTATTCCTAAAATAACCAATAAGGCAAAGAAAACCTCACTAGAGAAATTAGAAAATACTTTGAGGTAACTGAAAATTTAAAATACCAAAACATTTAGGATGCAGCCAAATCCATGCTCAGAGAGTAAAATATAGTTATAAAAGTCTATACTTCAAAAGATCTCAACAACCTAATTTTATGCCTTAAGAAATTAGAAAGAGATGAGCAAACTAAATCCAAAACCAGCTGAAAAGAAATACTTAATATCAGAACAAAAGATAAACAAAATAAGAACAGAAAAGCAATAGAGAGAATGGATGAAACCAAAAGTTGGTTCTTCAAAAAGATCAACACAATTGGCAAATTTATAGTTAGTCTAAGAAATAATTTAGAGAAATTTAAAGGACTATAAGAGAATATGACAAACATACTTGCACACCAACAAACAAACTAGGTAAAATGGACACATTCCTAGAAAAATACAAATTAGGGCTGGGAATGTAGCTCAGGAATAGAATATTTGCCTAGCTTGCATGAGGCCCGGATTCAATTCTCAGTTAAGTGGGGAAAGGGAGGAATCACAAACTATCAGAAGTGACACAAGAAGAAAAGGAAAATTTCAATAGACTTTGCACAAGTAAAAAGAAAGAAACCGTATTCAAAGACCTCCCAAAGGACTCCAGGCTCAGTAGTGCAGGGCTGTGGTTCCAGCTGCTCAGGAGGCTGAGGCAGGAGAATTGTAAGTTCAAGGTCAGCCTCAATAATTTAGCGTGGCCCCCTAAGCAACTCAGTGAGACCCTATTTCTAAATACAGTATTTTAAAATAGGGCTGGGAATGTGGCTCAGAAGTTAAGAACCCTTGGGTTTAATCCCTAGTACCAACAACAAAAAACAATCTCCAGGGGAAAGTCCAAAACCGGAAGTCCTCAGTGGTAAATTCTACCAAATATTTAAAAGAATAAACAAAAAACTAAACCAATGCTACTCAAAATTTTCAAAAAAAGTAGAAGAGAAGGGATTATTTCCTAAAACATTCTATCAGGACTATATTTTCCAGAGGCAGACAGAGATACACAAGAAAAGAAAATCACATGGCAATAATTTATGAAAATAGATGCAAAAATTCTCAAAAAATACTAGCAATGCAAATCCAAGAGCACATTGAAAAGATCATACACCATGACCAAGGGGGCTGTATGCTAGAGAGCAACATTGGTTTAACAGAAGAAAATCAATCCATGTAACACTACACTAATGGAAAGAAGGAAACAGCAACACACACAATCGTCTAAACAGACACAAAAAGCATTTGATAAAATTCAACATCCTTATATGAAAAGCATTCAGTAAAATAGAAACAGAAGGCAAGCTCTAAAATATTTAGAGAAATTAAAATGACTATAAGAGAATATGACAAATATAAGAAAAGGCACTTATGAAAAACCCACAGCTAACATTATAATCAATGGTAGAAAACTGAAACCTTTCCTCCCGTGACCAGCAACACATCAAGGTACTGCTGCATTGCTTTCACTGCTTTTACCACTATTCAGCACTGTACTGGAGATCCTAGTTAGAGCAACTAGGCATGAAAAATAAATAAACTGTGTCCAAATTGGAAAAGAAACAAACCCAAATCTGTTTGCAGATAACAAGATTGTCTATATAGAAAATCACATAAATATATTTAAAAAGCTATCAGAGTAACAAATTCAGCAAAATTGCAGAGCATAAAGTTAAGAAACAAAATCTTTTTTTTTTCCTATATACCAGCAATGGAAATTAAGGAAACAATTCTTGATCTTTATCTTTCATCCTGTACAAAAGCCAAACTCAAAGACAGGAATTTGTCCAGAAACTCTGCAACTGCTAGAAGAAAACAGGGTCAACACTCCAACAGGTGCAGGCATCAACTTCCTTTAAGATTTCTAAAGCTCAGGAAACAAGACCGAGAATTAATAATGAAATGGCATCAAATTAAAAAGCTGCACAGCAAAGGAAACTAAGAATATGAAGAGAGAACCTAACGAATGGGAGAAAATCTTTGCCAGCTACTCTTTCGACAAAGTATTAATATCTAGAATATATGAACAAATGACATAAACAGACACTTCCTACAAGAAAAAAATACCAATGGCCAACAAATACATGCAAAAATATTTAATGTCTTTGGCCATTCAAGAAATGCAAATCAAAACTACACTGAGAATTCATCTCATTCCAGTTAGAATAGCAATCAAGGACACAAAAAATAATAAATGTTCTTAAAGATGGGGTGGGGGGACACTTTTGCACTGTTGGTGGGATTATAAATTAGTATAACCACTATGGAGATCAGTATGGAAGTTCCTTAAGACTTGGAACAGAACCACCATTATGACCCAGCTATCACTCTAGTATTTATTCCAAAAAAATTAAAGTTAGCATACTATAGTGATATATGCATACCCATGTTTATAGTAGCACAATTCACAATAGCCAAGTTATGAAATCAACATAGATATCTCTCAACAGATGAATAAATATGGTATATATACACAATGGTGTTTTCCCCAGCCATAAAGAAGAAGGAAATGATGTTATGATGGATAGAACTAGAGAACATCATGTTAAGTGAGATAAGCCAGACTCAGAAAGTCAAGGGTCATGCATTTTCTCTCAAATGCAGAATCTTCAGAGAAAAAAGGAAAGAAAAGGGACCTCTGAAAATGGAAGAGAGACCAGTAGAATAGAGAAAAGAGAATTAGGAGGAGAGGGAAAGGGGAAGTTCAAGAGAATGAAATAGACCAATTTATGTCTGTGCCTGTACAAATATATAACAATAAATCCTAATGTAATCTATGATTATAATGGACCAATTAAAATTTTTAAAAAATTATTAGGTCAGTATATTTCATGTTGTGTAAATTCATCATTTTTTAAATAAGAGAAAGAGAGAACATGTAGAAAACAGTATTTATCCGTGAAATGACTTGTTGTTTCCCCTAGAAAAGTCATACTTCCTATCATCATACAGAAACCAAAAACAGTGTATGCTATACTACTTCAACAGTGAAAATAAAAGAAATGCTCTTCTGTGATCTCTCACTTTCCACTAAGTATACTGAGGCCAATCCTCTGTGGATCAGAGATGACATAGCTGGTACCCATAGTGTACCTACTCCAACCCACAGTGGTCAGAACTAATAACATCACAGTCCCCTTTCCCCCACAGGAAACCCTGAGTAACTCTGAACAGGACCTTCCAAGCACCCACCAGGGCTGACACATGGATGAGAAGAAAGAATGAGAGTTCTGATGCACAAGAGGTACTTGACCCAATGCTGATGGCTCTGAATATGCAGTCAGAGGGCCATAAGCCAAGTGCAGATGCCTCACAGGGAAATTAGGTGCTTCCCTCAGTGCATAGTCAGCAAGAAAGTAGATATCTCCATTCCACAACTGCAAGAAACCCAAATTCTGCCAACAACCCAAATAAGCAAAAAATAGTGTCTTCCCCTGGCCTCCAATAAGAAAGGTAGCCCTGCTGACCCCTTGATTTTTGGCAGTGAGACTTATCAGACTTCCAACTCAAAAAAAATGTAACATAAGATAATAAATGCAAGGTTTTTAAGACCAAAAAATTAACTGTATGCTGTGTGAATTTCACCTATTTTAAAAAATAGAGAACTATATTTCTAGCAATGTGCTTTGGAATAAGATACTAAAGAGTAGCTTAACAACACAAAATGCAATCACATTTTATTGTGCCCTACAAACTCTCAAGTGTCTTGTATTTTTAGTAGAGTCCATGGCACAACTGAATTACATAGTTAATTATAATTAGTAGACCATTAATTCAGAATTTTGCAGCCTACCTTAGAGAATCTGATTGCATGAGCGTGCTGAGCAGTCTCTAACTGAGACTTGGTAAGCTGCAGCTGCTCCTTCAACATGTCCACCTCCTTCTGGAGCTTGTCCGTCTGAGCCTTTGTTTTATACTCTGTTGCAATGGAAAATCTTGTTAAAACACCATCTCTTATGAAACTCATCTGAAAACTTACAAGGCACAGTTCTACAGATTCAGCAAAGGACACTGCTCTTACTTGGGATATTATTACTTGTTGCATGCTGTGAGCTCAGTTTTGCTCCTTAGTGTTTATTTGGAGCCCTTCATATGTTTGAACAAAGAGTTACTTTTAGCAGAGTCTTTCAGCCACCATACTGAGGCTGGATTATCCTACAGAGACAGTATGAGAGCCCTGTTCATGGAGCAATAAAGCTGACAAGGAATAATCCTAGTCACTTTGACCCAATGGCACTCTGGGCTCTTCTTTAAGATGCCTGTCTCAATCAGAGAAGGAAAACAAGGGCTTTCCCTGCAAGTGCCACCATGCTGAAATCACTAAGGCCACCATCCTTCTGGCTCCCACCGAACTCTCCTGAAGACCCATCAGTGCTAATACAAGCAGAGGGCTGGCATTCAGAATGCAAACTCAGGCAGTACCCTGTCACTAGGGCAGAAGCGAGAAACTGAAAAGTAGTAAAAAGAAGCAACAAGTGAAGGGAAGAATACTTATGTACATGTACTTACATGAAGATGTACACATGACTGAATGGATATACATGTGTCTGTGAGTGTAGACATGAAAGGTATGGAAACCAAAGTAGAAAGTCAGAATCTCAAAGATGACCTGAAGAGATAATACTCATTTCAGAGGCTGAAATACTCTCTGAAACGAGTATGAGATAGAGTAAGATACTGAAACAGAAAAGAAAGAAGGTCAGTTTCACACTGAAGAATGGTAGGTTAATTAAAATATTTCATCTTTCCCATTTTTTCAATATACTGCTATATTCTAGCAGTGGTCTGTGACTTATAAATGGAATTTTATTTTGTTTCTGCAAAGCTTAGCAATTCCTTAAACAAATCTATTTACCGTGATGGGCAGGAACAGAAACAGACTGGCCCAAAACGAAGGAGTAACATATCTAGATACTAAAAACACTTAAGATTGTAGTAAGAATTCCTGTGGGTTACTGTAGCAGAATGCTTTGGTCTGCTCATGGAGAAAGAGATCCTACATTTTTTGCTTTTGAGAACACTGAAATAGAAGAAAACTTGGTCCCTTGGTAAGCCACAGAATCCCCTCCTCTCTCTTGCATCTTCATCTCCCAGCACCCAAACACATTACCTCTCACACCAAATGAAACAAAATCGTCACATTGCTCCCATATTTTGGTCCAGATTATGCCTCATGTCTCCCTCCCAGCAAATGTTATTGACATCAACGCCTGTGTTCAATAGGACCACTTCGTGATTCTCAGCTCAGCTCACCGAAATTGGGCTTTTGTTTCCACCAGTTCAAGGTACCAAGAACTATCTTGACAACAACGGTCAATTTCCATCTGTATCTTACTCTGTGCCTCAAAAACTATTGATACACCTGACCATTGCCTCCTTTATGAAATACTTTTTCCTTCGGTTTCCATAATGCCCAAAGATGTTATTTCTCACACTCCACCTGCCCTTCCTACTGGTGGGCTGGCTTGGGTCTTTTGATCTCTATCTAGGTGACATGAGCCAGCCACGCTTTCCTTCAGAATCCCAGAGTCCTACCTCCAGTCTGGGTCTTTCTCTTTCTGGACACACAGATCTTCAGAACACCATCTGCATGTCTACTGCCTGTGTGATGGAAACATACCCATGGCCAACACAAACTTTCTAGTCTCTTCCTCTGCACTCAAACCACTTCCTACCTCCAGCACTCCATCACAGTAAACATCACCGCCGCTTACTCAAACACGAGGACAAAAAACCAGGATCATCTTTGCGTCTTCTCTTGCTCTCATGCTGAGTCACATCTCTATAGATTCTGTGTCTAAACATTTCCTTTATATTTTTATCTCTTTCTCTGCCCTGTGACACCTGGTTCAGGCTATCATCTTCTCTCACCTGGGCAGCTGTGCACTCCTCCTTTCTGCCCCACTGTTGCTCCTACAAACTATCTTCTACCCATAGATAGAAGAGTGCTTTAAGGTACAAATGAGATCACGATCCTTCTCTACTTAAAATCCTCCAGTGGCTTCCCACTACACTTCTAAAGACATCCATATTCCAGACAAGGCCTTGCCAGCCTCCTGAGGTCTGGCCTCTGCCCCTCTGGGTTCGCCACATGCTGCTACCTTACTTACTCCTCCAGCCTCCTTTCTGTCCCTCAAACATGCTGTCTTGCCTGCCCTACTGCCCCTTACAATCAGTGTTTCCTACACCTGGGATACTCTTCTCTGATTCTCACCAGGCTGGAACCTCTTCATCATTCTGATCCCTGATAGATATGGCCTCCTCAGCAAGGCCTTTGCTGACCACCTGGCCACCCTCTCTCCCATGTGCCTGTTTTATTACCCTCTTCTCACTTGTCATCACTTGAAAAATTCCCTCTTTTATTTGTTTGATTCTTAGCCCCTCCTGTAGAACATAGCCTCAAGAGATCAGGACTCCTCTGTTGGGCTTCTGGTCATATTCTTAGCACCTAGAATACTGCACGCACATGGCAGGGGCTCAATATTTACTTACTGAATCAACGAAGATGATGAATCTTTCTTTTAAAAGGATCAAGAAACACACTGGACCGTGTCTCACTGAGGGAAAAAAAGGGAGGAAGAGCAGAAAGAAAACAGCTGTGAGACAGCACTCACTCCTTACCAAGGTGAGAATCATCAGGGTGGCGGCGTTGAATGTGGCTTTGTAGATAAGCTTGGTTCATAAAGGCCTTTTCACAGAAATGGCACTGAAAAGGAGAAAGCACAAATCCATGTGTCAGAATCCATATTGAACTGAATCCATACCTAATTGCAAATTCAGACCCAAAGCACTACCCCTTGGGGGTTTTCTCCCCAAAACACACCATCCTAGCAAGTACACTAAAAGCGTGATTAAAAAGACAAACGTAAACCTACTGCATCCTTCCCAAACTCAACTAGTGACGACTACCTCTTGACAGATAAAATAGTTCTTCTGGAGCTTTCTGGAACTCCGGACACAGTTCCCATTAGCATGGTGGTTTCTACCCTGTCACTCCTAAATTGTTCATTACACGCCAGCCATGTGGCTTCTTTCTGTCCCTCTAGCATGCCAACCTCAGAGCCTTGGAACCTTCTTGACACTCAAGACATCATTCATTGAGCATCCTCTCCCCTGGGGGCAATCATACCCTGAACAAGGCCTTCCCTGAAGAACCTCCTGCCAATCTCTGTCACGTTACACTGTCTTGTTTTCACAACTGTACATCTCACCAGATAATATTTTCACATTTATTTCATTATTGCTTGTTTCCTTTTCAGTCCCTCTAGGTTCTTAAAAAGTAGCTTCCCAGACTGTCTTTCCTATTCATGGCTTCATCCTCTGAGTACAGCATTAACATATAATTGAACAATGTTTAGAAATGTTTGATCTAAAAAATGAATTTTTCTAAGGGGGAAAAAGTCAATTCTACCAAAAATTTCTATTCTTCTACTTTTACACTGATTTGAATTTTAGGCAAAAATTCAGCTTGTTTCATTTATATTTCCATTCCTGGATCACTCTGAAGTGAATTATGAAATTCATAAATTTCACTTGCGAATATTTCAGAATATGTCTTTAAAAGATGTGGGCTTTCTTTTAATCATAATACCATAATTCTAATATCATAATAGAAATCATAATATCATTACTCTGCCTTTCAACATGTGAAAATGAAGGACTTAATAAATATCCAACATTATTTTATCTTTCCCCTAAATTTCACATTTTGTCCAAGAAAAAAATTTTGGTTGTTTTGAAATAGGATACAAATAAGGTCCATCTCCTGCAATTGTTGTTATGGTTCTTGAATGTCTTCTAGTCTATAGGCTCCCCTCTCTCTCTCTCCTTTTTTCATTGCTAACCTTTTGCTAAAGCAATCAAACACTGGTCCTGCGGATTCTCTCCCTCTGGACTTAGCTGTTTTCCTCCCTGTTGGGTCATGTAACATGTTCTTCTATTTGCTAGGCCACCTTACTCTTAATTAGTCTAGTTATATCAGACTTCAGATTTTGGCTTAAAACACAAGCATTCTGGCATATATCTCAGCATTGTTGAGAACTTTAAAGCATCTTTTTAAACTTCTCTGTTCATGTTAAGTGCTCTGGTTCACCCACAGGACTCGAGGGACTGCCACATTGACTCTGATGTAAATACTGGCTCTAGGCCTGTGCACTGCACTAGAAAAAGGGAAAGAGGAGGAAGCCATGCCTCTCCCACTCTCCCAGCCCAACCCAGCATGCAAGCCAAAAGGTGTCCTAACAGTACAGCAGTCTTTCCAACCCCCCAGTTCCCTTAGGCAACAGAAAACCAGGACATGGAATATTCCATCTTTAAGCTGTAATGCTGCTCCATTTGCAAACACAGAAGATTTCAGAAGGATTGCCAAACATAGATAAGATGAAAAAAATGGGGTAGTAATATTGGGGAGGAGACTAACACACCACCCAATCAAAAGGAGTGGGGGTGAAGGAGAAGAATGGAGGTATGGGGAGGGAAGTGGGATAGGAAAGAGAATCAAGAAAAAACATGGAATGCATGGATTACTGGTGGGGGAGGGCTATAAATCCCAGGAGCAACAAAGATATTCTTCACAATTTCTTCATTCCCTTCACAGAACACAAAACACAAGGGAAGCATGCATACTATAAAAATAAGATATTTGATAAAATAGAATAAGTTGAAAAAAGAAAGATAAAAACATACAAAAAGCAAAATCAGAACTAAGACATCATCATAGAATAAATTTTTTTTAAAAAAGCAATAGGACATTTTTTTTAAAGAGAAGAGTGAGAGGGAGAGAGAGAGAGAGAGAATTTTTAATATTTTATTTTTTTAGTTATCGGCGGACACAACATCTCTGTTTGTATGTGGTGCTGAGGATCGAACCCGGGCCGCACGCATGCCAGGTGAGTGCACTACTGCTCGAGCCACATCCCCAGCCCAGGACATTGTTGAAATGGAGTCACTAACTGAAGGAAATGCTGAGTTCAATAAATCAGTAATCATGGCGAATGCAGATCAAAGGACAGAGACTAAACTAATCAGTCAGAAGCTAACTTCTGACAAAAGAACTGACAAAGCCAATTCAACACTGATAATTGATCTTCCAGAAATAGAGGACCCATAAATGAAACAAAATTCAAAGACTGAATACAAGAGAATTTCCCTGAAATAAAATAAAGGCTGTAATTTGCAGACAGATCCTCAGTACCAAGACATACCTTACTACACTACTAGGCTTTGACAGAAAGAAGGAATTACTTAGGTAGAAAAAGCAAATCAGCCCCAAGAAGGAAAAGCGGAGGCCCATTCATTTTCTCACAGCTACGTCTACTGCCAGGAGACAAAAGAACCATATGTACAAAGTTCAGAGGGAAAGTGTGACCTAAGAATATTCACCCAATCAATACATCTTTCAAATTTGGAAGAATTGAGAGAATTCAGCATTCATAGGCTCTATTGGTAAGAATCATTTGGACAATCCAATCCACAAAGAAAGGGATCAAACTAAAGAACTCAAGAATGGAGATGTTGAGGTATGGGTAAGAGCATAAATACTCTTAAAAAAAAAAACAGTAAGAAAGTACAGTTGAGTGAGAAAATGGTAATGTTACAACTTGGAAAGTCTGACTCAAAACCAGGAAAGAGGCACCAACCTCCTGTGTGACTATTTGGAGATGTACCATTTAAGGAAATGATTAAGGTTAAATAAGGACATAGGGTGGGTAGAGCCTTGGTGTGATAGGACTGGTGTCCTTCCAAGAGGAAGGGACAGCAGGGGTCTCCATCTCCACACACAGAGAAAAGGCTGTGTGAGCCCACAATGAGAAGGAGACCATATACAAACCAGGAAGAGAGGTATTACCAGAAATGAACCCCACTAACACCTTGATTGGATCTTGGGCATCCAGCCTCCCAAAATTCATGAAAATACATTTTTGTTGTTTAAGTCACCAAATCTCAGGTAATTTTTAAAAATATTATTTGTTAGTTATAGATGGACATAATACCTTTTTTTAAAAAAATTAAGTTATTTCTATGTGGTGCTGAGGATCAAATCCAGTGCCTCACATGTGCTACGCAAGTGCTCTACAACTGAGTGACACCCCCAGCCCTATGTAGTATTTTGTTATGGAAGACCTAGCAGATTAATTCAGGTGTGATATCATTTATATATGATATCATTTATATAAAGTTTTCAAGCTTAAAAGCATTCTCTTGTGAATATATTATGTTCACAAAAATATTTTGAATTAAAAAACATAAAGGAGAAAAGATTCAGACAAGCAGAGATTTCCTCTGGGAATGCATGTAGGGAAAATTATTTATTTCTAAAATCTCAAACAAAACCTTACCCATTCCCAAAAAGAGTGGATGGAAATATAGCAAAATACCAGCATGAGTTAAATATAAAGGTAGATATGGTGCCTGTTATATGAGTCTATGGCAGTTTTTTGTCTTTTTATAATCCCATTATTAGTTTTTTTTAAATTTTTTTTTTAGTTGTAGTTGGACACAATACCTTTATTTATTTTTATGTGGTGCTGAGGATAGAACCCAGCACCTTGCACATGCAGCGAGCTCTCTACCCCTGAGCCCAAGCCCCAGCCCCATTATTAGTTTTTATTTAAAAAAGAATGTTTTGTTTTGTTTTTTAAACTCTCTACATTTGGGTATTCACTGTAGAGTTGTTTCAGTTTTTCTGAATGTTTAAAGTTGTTTTTTTTTTTAAATAAAATGTTGAGGAAAAAAGACCCTACACATTGCTACTATTAACACCCTTACACCTTTAAGCCACATACAACATACACACCCAGAAAAATAAAACCTTCAAAAAGTAGTAGGCATCCTTTATTTTTTCCAATCTTTACTACCCGATTCTCGTGATTTCTTGAAGCAAAGGGAAATGGAGACAAAGAGGAGCCATATGAGAACGAGATCACAACTTCTGTGAAATTGATACCATAGTTTGCCTCATGCTTTTGTCAGGCCAGAGTTCAGGCTTTGGATTTTCTGCCCAAGGGGAGGGAAAAAAAGAAAACTGGCCGTTGTGATTTCTCACATATTATAAAAACTCAATTCTGGCCATGTGTTTTGCACGACGACATTTTTTTTTTCTCAACAACCCCAGGTTTTAACTAAAACCTATATGCCAGGCCCTGTGTCACCCAATCCTCATGAGGTTCGACAGCTGTTTCCATTCCCCAGACTAGAAACTGAGGCGCAAAGAAGTTAAGCAACTTGTCAAGGTCCAGTACTTGCAAGCAGAGATGGATCTGAACCCACTTAGACCCCAGAGAGCGTCCTAACCATCGTCTGTGAAGGCAGGAGCCCATTCCGGGATTCCGGGTAGCCTGACCCGGAAGAGCAACAGCACACTTCCGGGTTCACGTCAGAGCGGTTCACGAGCCAGGCTACGTGAAACAGGCCACACGATGGAATCCGTCCACCAGTAAAACACTGTTCACACCCTCTCTTTCATCTTTGTAATGGCTGATGGACGCCAAACTTATGGAATATTTTACAGTCTAAAAGTAAGTACTTGGGCCTTCAACAAATCTGTCTGGGGTTTGGGATGTACAGTGATGCAGTGTTTGCCTAGCACATCCATGGTCCTGTAACGATCCCCAGGACCTAAAAAAAAAAAAAAAAAGCTCAATATATCTGCACCTACGGTTCTTCGTAGGGCCAGGGGATGCAGAGTCCGTGCATGGTCAGACCCATTCATTCACTCAGGTTTTCCAGAAGAATATTCTCTGTGCGACAGTCCCCTGATACCAGGCATCAGAAAGGTATGGTCTGTTTCCTAACCAGGGAAGATGCCTCACTCCACACCTCTGGAATCGGAATCTTTAAGGTACCGCTAGCAGCTAAGTCCGAGATCATGGGGGGAGAGTAGGGTGAATTGGAAACTACAAGGCTACCAAACCACAGCTTCCCAAAAAGCTGAATACTACACAGACCAAACCCAAAAGGTCTGCAGGCCAAATATGACCTATGAGATGACAGTCTGCAACAGCAGCTTTAAAAGGTTATCATTTCTATGCTCAAAAATGATTTAAATATATTTATATATATTTAAAATGTTTGCTCTCACCGAATTTCCAAGGCTGTCCCTAGCATGGGAGTTAGTTCCTAGCACTAACTCCAAGTTAGTGATAGCTGATGCCCACATTTCAGATAACAGCAGTATAAATGGTTCCTGATTATGGTGCCCAATACATGCCAACTTCTTCTTACCATTACCATAATACCCTGCTGAGAGTGGTTGGGGAGTGAACCAGGATCTATCAGCCCCCAGAGCCAAGGCTATTTAATCTACTAGGACTGAAATTAAAATTAGAAATTTAATAATAGATTGTTTCTTACAATGAAGAAGCAGGAGGTCAAGGAGTCCTATTTATTACACTTAGAAGTAATTAGGGTCCCCTTCAGAGACAAAGTTAAAAAGGAATGCTACATATCCTGGAATCAAATTTCCCCATTAACAAAACAATTATAATTTCTTTTGTAAATGATTTAAATTTTTATTCTCTAAAACGTTTTGAATTTTCCTAAAAAGACAGTTATGTGTGTATGTGATATGTGTATGTGTGTATTTATATACATATATGCATATATGAATTTGATACAGATAAATTATATAAGCTTCTATTTGGAAAGAGTCTCCCTCAAAAAAAAAAAGTAACAATGAATTAAAATTGAGGAGCTATGTACTATTCATAGATAGAAATCTGATACTCATTCCTTAACAACACCAAGATTAGAATATGTTCGATACCATTAGTTTAAGAATGTAGTTTAGGGCTCACGTGGCATGCATGAGTAACTGGGTTCGATCCTCAGCACCACATAAAAATTAAATAAAGATATTTAAAAAAATGTAGTTTATTATGTAAAACACATAAATGTCTTGTTAAAAAATCCCACCCAATGGGTGGGATTGGTGGACCACACCTGTAATCCCAGCTACTCAAGTGGCTGCACAAGAGGATCACAAATTCAAGGCCAGCTTAGGCAACTTAGAATTTAGCCTAAAAATAAAGAAAAGTATGTCTCCAAAAAAAAAAAAAAAAGGGAATCAGACGTGGCACGGGACCCGCAGCGCGGAACTCCCGGCTACTGCTCCCACCAGTGCTGACAACTGAGGTCTCTTGCACCAGCTACTAGGGGCGTGGCTACCGGAGGGCAAGTAAAATTCGCTGAGAATTCTCAGCCCCAAGCTCTACAAACTTAGGGTCTCAGGGAATGGCAAACAGGGAGAGCGTGCCCAATCATTCATGAAAACAGGGCTCCCGGGAGCAGCAGACCTGGCGTGTAGCCAGTATTGTGGTGAGCGTCACTGATGAGAGGGGCCTGGCTAGAGGAAAAGTGGGGAAGTGACTAGACACAAGAGGAGGCCCGAGGCACTCAGGATTGGAGACTCGCCCAGTCTGGGAGGAGGAGCTGCTGCACAGTGATTGGTTCCTGGGTATTGACAGGAGAAGCTTGGCCTGGTGGGCACAGCGCCACCTACTGGAAGAGAAGTTAATCAAATTCTAAGACTGCATTTATTAGATTTTTTTCTTTTTTTTTTCATTTTCATTTTTCTTTCTTGTTTTTTTTAATTTTTTTTAATTTTTAAATTTTTTTCTTCTAATTTTAATTTTTATTATTATTATTATTTTTTAATTTTTTTTTCCTTTTTTTATTTCCTAATTGTTTTTCTTCTGTCTTTTCATTTCTTTTCAATTTTCTTATTCCCCCTTCCTTGAATTCTACCTGCTTACTCTCATTCTCTTTAGTCTTCTTCCCTTCCCTTCTAATACCTTTCCTCCCAAGCATCAAATAAACTTATAGGAGTAAACAGTAACTCAGCAGTCAAACAAAACAAGAAGTAACATGAGCAGCTTGAAAAAGCAAGGAAGAAAAGGAGTACAAACAATGCAGGGCAGCCTAAATATTCAGGAGGACCTAGAGTCATCAGAAAAATGGTCATATAAAGAACTCAAGGAACATCTTAGACAGATAGAATGGAACCTTAAAGAGGATATGAGACAGCAAATTCAAACAGTGAAAGAACACATTGAAAATGAATTACATAAACAGATAAAAGAAGTTAAGCATCTTTATTAGGAGATAGAGATTATAAAAAAAATCAAACAATAATTCTAAAATGAAGGAAACGATAAACCAAATTAAAAACTCAATTGAGAGTATCACTAACAGCGTGGAGCAAGTAGAAGCCAGAACATCAGATAATGAAGACAAAATATATCATCTTGAAAAGAGTCTAGCCAACTCAGAAAGGCTGGTAAAAAAGTCACGAGAAAAACATCCAAGAGTTATGGGATAACATAAAAAAACCAAACTTATGAGTCATCGGGATAGAAGAAGGTACAGAGATTCAAACCAAGGGAATGAGTAACCTGCTGAATGAAATAATTACAGAAAATATTCCAGAAATAAAAAAGGAAATAGATATACAAATTGTAGATGCATACAGGACACTGAGCACACAAAATCACAGTAGACCAACACCAAGACACATTGTTATGAAGATATCCAATATACAGAACAAAGAGAAAATATTAAAAGCTACAAGAGAAAGGAGGCAGATTACATTCAAGGGTAAACCAATAAGGTTAACAACAGATTTTTCATCACAGACGCTGAAAGCAAGAAGGTCATGGAACAATGTATTTCAAACACTGAAAGACAATGGATGCCAACCAAGAATTCTGTATCCAGCAAAATTAAGCTTCAGGTATGACAACAAAATAAAAATCTTTCATGATAAACAAAAGTTAAAAGAATTTGCAGCCAGAAAACCAGCATTGCAAAGCTTCTTGAGCAAAACACTACACGAGGAAGAAATGAAAAACAATAACCAAAATGATCAGTAGGAAGTGCCTCGGTAAAGACAGAGGGTGGGGGAAAGATAATCATGGAGAAACAAACTAAACTTTTTTAAAAATGGATAAATAATCAAACATGGCTGGAAGTACAAACCATATATCAATAGTAACTCTAAATGTTAATGGCTTAAACTCTCCAATAAAGCAACATAGGCTGGTATCATGGATTAAAAAAACAAATCCAACAATATGCTGCCTCCAGGAGACACATCTGATTGGAAAAGACATACACAGGCTGAAGGTGAAAGGATGGGAAAAAATATACCATGCACACGGCCCTCGTAAACAAGCAGGGTGGCCATCCTCATATCGAATAAAATCGACTTCAAGACTAAGTTAATCAAAAGGGATAAGGAAGGACATTATATACTGTTAAAAGGAACCATTCACCAACAAGACATAACAATTATCAATATTTATGCACCAAATAATGATGCTGCGACATTCATAAAACAAATTCTCCTCAAGTTCAAGAATCAAATAGACCACAACACAATAATTATGGGTGACTTCAACATACCTCTCTCACCATTGGACAGATCCTCCAAACAAAAGTTGAATAAAGAAACTATAGAACTCAATACCACAATCAATAACCTAGACTTAACTGACATATATAGAATATATCAACCATCATCAAATGGATATACTTTTTCTCAGCAGCACATGGATCCTTCTCAAAAATAGACCATATATTATGCCATAGGGCAACCCTCAGTAAATATAAAGGGGTGGAGATAATACCATGCATTTTATCTGATCATAATGGAATGAAACTGGAAATCAATGATAAAAGAAGGAAGGAAAAATCCTACATCACATGTAAAATGAACAATATGTTACTGAATGATCAATGGGTTACAGAAGACATAAAGGAGGAAATCAAAAAATTCTTAGAGATAAATGAAAATACAGATGCAACATATCGGAATCTATGGGACACAATGAAAGCAGTTTTAAGAGGGAAATTCATCGCCTGGAGGTCATTCCTCAAAAAAAGAAAAAACCAACAAATAAATGAGCTCACACTTCATCTCAAAGCCCTAGAAAAGGAAGAGCAAAACAACAGCAAATGTAGCAGAAGGTAAGAAATAATTAAAATCAGAGCAGAAATCAATGAAATTGAAACAAAAGAAACTATTGAAAAAATTAATAAACTAAAAGTTGGTTCTTCGAAAAAATAAATAAGATCGACAGACCTTTAGCCATGCTAACGAAGAGAAGAAGAGAAAGAACTCAAATTACTAACATACGGGATGAAAAAGGCAATATCAAAACAGATGCTACAGAAATACAGAAGACAATTAGAAATTATTTTGAAAACCTATATTCCAATAAAATAGAAGATAGTGAAGACATCGATAAATTTCTTAAGTCATATGATTTGCCCAGACTGAGTCAGGAGGATACACACAATTTGAACAGACCAATATCAATGGATGAAATTGAAGAAGCAATCAAAAGACTACCAACTAAGAAAAGCCCAGGAACGGATGGGTATACAGCAGAGTTTTACAAAACCTTTAAAGAAGAATTAATATCAATACTTTTCAAGTTATTTTAGGAAATAGAAAAAGAGGGAGCTCTTCCAAATTCATTCTATGAGGCCAACATCACCCTGATTCTGAAACCAAAGACACCTCAAAGAAAGAAAACTACAAACCGATATCTCTAATGAACCTAGATGCAAAAATCCTCAATAAAATTCTGGCGAATCGAATATAGAAACACACCAAAAAAAATTGTGCACCATGATCAAGTAGGATTCATCCCTGGGATGCAAGGATGGTTCAATATATGGAAATCAATAAATGTTATTCACCACATCAATAGACTTAAAGATAAGAACCATATGATCATCTGGATAGACGCAGAGAAAGCATTCGACAAAGTACAGCATCCCTTTATGTTCAAAACATTAGAAAAACTAGGGATAACAAGAACTTACCTCGACATTGTAAAAGCTATCTATGCTAAGCCTCAGGCTAGCATCATTCTGAATGGAGAAAAGTTGAAGGCATTCTCTCTAAAGTCTGGAACAAGACAGGGATGCCCTCTATCACCACTTCTATTCAATATAGTTCTCGAAACACTGGCCAGAGCAATTAGACAGACGAAAGAAATTAAAGGCATAAAAATAGGAAAAGAAAAACTTAAATTATCACTATTTGCCGACGACATGATTCTATACCTAGAAGACCCAAAAGGGTCTACAAAGAAACTACTAGAACTAATAAATGAATTCAGCAAAGTGGCAGGATATAAAATCAACATGCATAAATCAAAGGCATTTCTGTATATCAGCGACAAAACTTCTGAAACGGAAATGAGGAAAAACACTGCATTCACAATATCCTCAAAAAAATAAAATAAAATACTTGGGAATCAATCTAACAAAAGAGGTGAAAGATTTATACAATGAAAACAACAGAACCCTAAAGAGAGAAGTAGAAGAAGATCTTAGAAGATGGAAAAATATACCCTGTTCATGGATAGGCAGAACTAACATTATCAAGATGGCGATATTACCAAAAGTTCTCTATAGGTTTAATGCAATGCCATTTAAAATCCCAACGGCATTTCTTGTAGAAATAGATAAAGCAATCATGAAATTCATATGGAAAAATAAAAGACCCAGAATAGCAAAAGCAATTCTAAGCAGGAAGTGTGAATCAGGCGGTATAGCGATACCAGATTTCAAACTATATTACAGAGCAATAGTGACAAAAACAGCATGGTACTGGTACCAAAACAGGCGGGTGGACCAATGGTATAGAATAGAGGACACAGAGACTAATCCACAAAGTTACAACTATCTTATATTTGATAAAGGGGCTAAAAGCATGCAATGGAGGAAGGATAGCTAAAAGCATGCAATGGAGGAAGGATAGCATCTTCAACAAATGGTGCTGGGAAAACTGGAAATCCATATGCAACAAAATGAAACTGAATCCCTTTCTCTCACCATGCACAAAAGTTAACTCAAAATGGATCAAGGACCTTGATATCAAATCAGAGACTCTGCGTCTGATAGAAGAAAAAGTTGGCTCCGATCTACATATTGTGGGGTCGGGCTCCAAATTCCTTAATAGGACACCCATAGCACAAGAGTTAATAACAAGAATCAACAAATGGGACTTACTTAAACTAAAAAGTTTTTTCTGAGCAAGAGAAACAATAAGAGAGGTAAATAGGGAGCCTACATCATGGGAACAAATTTTTACTCCTCACACTTCAGATAGAGCCCTAATATCCAGAGTACACAAAGAACTCAAAAAATTAGACAATAAGATAACAAATAACCCAATCAACAAATGGGCCAACGACCTGAACAGACACTTCTCAGAGGAGGATATACAATCAATCAACAAGTACATGAAAAAATGCTCACCATCTCTAGCAGTCAGAGAAATGCAAATCAAAACCACCCTAAGATACCATCTCACTCCAGTAAGATTGGCAGCCACTACGAAGTCAAACAACAACAAGTGCTGGCGAGGATGTGGAGAAAAGGGTACACTTGTACATTGCTGGTGGGACTGCAAATTGGTGCGGCCAATTTGGAAAGCAGTATGGAGATTCCTGGGAAAGCTGGGAATGGAACCACCATTTGACCCAGCTATTGCCCTTCTTGGACTATTCCCTGAAGACCTTAAAAGAGCATACTACAGGGATACTGCCACATCGATGTTCATAGCAGCACAATTCACAATAGCTAGACTGTGGAACCAACCCAGATGCCCTTCAATAAATGAATGGATAAAAAAAATGTGGCATTTATACACCATGGAATATTACGCAGCACTAAAAAATGACAAAATCATGGAATTTGCAGGGAAATGGATGGCACTAGAGCAGATTATGCTTAGTGAAGCTAGCCAATCCCTAAAAAACAAACACCAAATGTCTTCTTTGATATAATGAGAGCAACTATGAACAGAGCAGGGAGGAAGAGCAGGAAGAAAAGATTAACATTAAACAGAGTCATGAGATGGGAGGGAAAAGGAGAGAAAATGGAAATTGCATGGAAATGAAGGGAGATCCTCATTGCTATACAAAATTACAGATAAGAGGTTGTGAGGGGAATGGGAAAATAAACAAGGAGAGAAATGAATTACAGTAGATGGGGTAGAGAGAGAAGATGTGAGGGAAGGGGAGGGGGGATAGTAGGGGATAGGAAAGGTAGCGGAATACAATAGTTACTAATAGGGCATTGTGTAAAATTGTGGATGTGTAACTGACGTGATTCTGCAATCTGCATTTGGGGTAAAAATTGGGAGTTCATAACCCACTTCAATCTAATGTATGAAATATGATATGTCAAGAGCTTTGTAATGTTGTGAACAACCAATAAAAATTTTTTTTTTTAAATGGCTGAAGATATAGCTCAGTGGCAAAATGCCACTGGGTTCAATCCCCAGTACTGTAAAAAAAAAATTCTCTTCAAAATGATTAAAAAAATGAAAAACATGTTATGTAAAGAAATTAACATGAGAATTCATTTTTACAAAAAAAAAAAATTTTTAAGGTTTCTCTAAGATAATAGCTGGGAATAGTAGATAAAAGAACCAATATTTCGACTTGTGCCTACCCAGAGACAGACCTTATTACATCCTTCTCTTACTTAATTTCCAAGGCAACCACTTTTTCCATGAAGAAATCAAAGCTCAGATACATTAAGTTGCAATACTATCAATTTCCATTTTAATTCACATACCTTTTATTATAAATTGTATGCTTTTTTTTACTCCCCAACACTCATCTCAACTCCATGGGGTTGTATATTGGAATCAGGGACAGAAGCTCACTGACAGATTCCAAAATCTCCTTCTGTTGCTGTGACATGGAGAGCAATCAGCAAAAAGTCTTTGAATCTTAGTTCTGTTGCAGTCCACTGGCAAGCACCATACTTGTATTTTTAAATCTGAAGAAACTAACTTGATAACACACTGGCCTTTACACATGACTGTCTAACTTCTCCAGTTGTTGGGAGGTCTCTATTAAATACAATTCATGCATGGGGATACAGCTCAGTGGTAGAGTGCTTTGCCTACCTCACAGGAGACCCTAGCTTCAATCCTCAGCACGACAAAATTTAAAGTAAAACTATATAAATACAAGTTCATAATTGCATAGTAGTCAAATTACTAAGCAATATAGGTGACTTTCCCTAATTTTATTACCAATCAAATATTCCTACCTTAAGAATGTGGAGTTACAATGATTATACCACGGAGACCACAGCCAGCTTATGTGACTGTCAATTCTGAGTCCTCTAACACCTCATCCTGCATCACCATTTCCTGCTCTGTAGCTTCTGCCTTCTTTGCCCCCACTATTCACTAAGCTCTTAAAAGAGGTCTGAGGATTCAAAGAAACCACACACACAATTTAGTAAGGGGAAGCCAAAGAGAGTGCCATCCACACATCAGATGTCCCTCATGCTCTACATGATTCATTTTATGCAATTCAAAGTCCCCAGATTCCAGATCAGGAGAATGAGGTTTAGAAGTTAAATGACTTGATACATACCTACGCAATACTAACCATACCATGTTCTCTGCCCTACACCCAACATTCACACCTGTTTCAGCTCCACTGTTCCTAAACCCACTGAAGACTTCTAAAACATATTTAGCCAAAATCACCAGACAGTAGATATGAAATCAATCTTATCAATGTGTTGCTTACTTTGATATGTTCATCAAACACCACACTTCCTCCAAATAACACAGATTAAGCATCTCTAATCCAAAAATCTGAAATGCTCCAAATCTGAAAGTTTTGTATGTGGACATGACCCTACAAGTAGAAAATTCCACACCAGACTCCATGTGACAGGTTGCAATCAAAATGCAGGCACACTAAAAATACTGTAATGATTTTCAGACTACACATATAAAGTATCTAGGAAAGAATTAAATTTGTGTTTAGACTTGAGTCCCATTCTCAAGATATCTCAGAATGTATATGTAAATATTCTAGAATCAAAAAACAAAACAAAACTGGAGTCTTTTAAGCATTTCAGAGAAGTGATATTCATCCTGTACAATGATTTCTGGTAACTCAAAATGGCAATATTTACCATCCTGGGCTCAATATCTAACCGTTAATTGTTGGAGATTAAGACTAAAAGAATGTAAATGTTTGATTATTTAAATACTGTGAATTATGTCAGTGAATTTTCTTGTTCTGAAAAATTTAGGAGTCTACAACTCACCATGAAAACAGCTCAAAAGTAATAATATAGAGGGAGATAGGAGGAAATATAGCAAATGTGGCATATGTTAATAATTGGTGACTCTGGATGAAGGGTATATCAAAGTTCTTCGTATTATTCTGTCAGTTTGAGAATAGTTCAATAATTTTTAATAAAAAAAAATTTTATAAATGGCCCATATTCCAGACCATTTGGGGACTGACCTCAACAGCAATTTGTACATGGTTGATTTTTCTTGACATGATAGGAGGAAATAGGTTCAACAACCAGCATTTAGATGACTTCAATAAAGCACTGCAGATGCTGGTTATTTAATTATTAATTCCCTGTCCAGCTGCAGAAGGTAATGAACCATGTTCTCTATTGGTTTAAATGCCTGCTTTTTGCTTAAGTGTGCTGTCTTCTGAGTTATGGTACAAATTTTAAAAAGGAAGAATGATTCCATAGGGAAAAGCTCTTAAATGGGGACTGGGTTGTTTAAGGTTATGACTGTGACCACAGTACAGCTTCCCACCTGGTAATAGCTGGCTTTGGCCTCGATCATCAGCTGCTGAGTAGAGATCATCTTCTTCCTGCGTTTACACTCCTCCTTGAGAAGTTTGATCTCCCCTGCCTGCTTGGTGAGCAGCTGCTTGCTGTGCTCACAGTCACCCAGGCTCTGGTGCAGCCTTTCCTCCAGGCTGTGCAACTGCGAGGTGAGGAACTCCTGCGAGTGCATCAGGTACTCGATGGTGAGCTGCGCCAGGCGGATGAGCTTCAGCAGCACCGGGTCCACCCCCGACTGGCAGTGTGGGCATTTCTCGTCCTCCAGTTTGCAGAAGGTTATGTTCATGATGTTCTCCTGCAGCGTTAGCACGTCCACGGCCCCTGCCACCTTGTCCACGTCGATGGCGCTCAGCCGGCGCCAATCCACACTCTCCAGTCGCGGCCGGAACTGGAAGAAGGGCAGGGGGCCTGATGCCGCACTGGGGGGCACACAGGCCATGGAGGCGGCGCCTGCTGCTGCAGAGGCAGAGGCGTCGGGCCCCTCGAGGCCGCTGGCCAGAGGGTAGTAGACGTGCTTCTGGAAGGGCTGCGGAGGAAGGGACAGTGCATCAGAGGCAGAAGTGGAGGGCAGGAGGACTGGGGAGGCCCCGGCCGCAACCCGGCATCCCAGGACACTCAGGCTTCCCGCCTCTTACCATGCTTGCGAGCCAGTCCGCTGCCTAGGCTTTAATCAGAGGAGCGATTCGGCTTCGCCTCCCAGCCCCAAGCCGCTTCCGGGCCGCCGCCGCCACACCCCTGGGAAGCCGGAGAAGACCAGGTCCCGGCAGCAGCGGCGGCGGCGGCGGCGGCGGCGGCCAAGGTCTGGGCGTCCAGGACGTTGCTATGGCAGCGCCCCGCCGGACCCAGAGCAAAGGGCGCGCCGGCCAGCGCGCGGTCAGCGTGCGCCCAGCGCCCTGAGGGACCAAAAAAAAAAAAAAAACCTCGTGGATGAGTCTGGGTGGACAATACTGGTCCACCCGGAGAGGGCCTTCCTAGCAGCCCGCTCCCCAGGGCACCACCATCCCTGGGGGGCTGGACACTCGATGTCCTTAAAACAGGAGTGGAGAGCCACATCCCAGGAACTTTTGGTCCTAGCTGCCATCCTCTGGTTATCCATCCACTACTGTCCTAGCTTATGCTTTGAAATTAGAAATATCTATTCATCCTCATCTTTTACGCCCAACCTCCAAGACAGGTAGCAACAAAACAATGTAAAATTAAATGGAGGAAAAAGGGCAAGAGGAAAATCTAGGGTAGTAGAAATATTCTACATTTTGATTGTGGCTGATTACAAAAGAATATACATTCATCAAAATATATGGAATGGAATGCTTAAAATTAAGGTTGTATTTTATGTATTATACTACAATAAAATTGTTTAAATTAAAATGTAAGATTTCTTATATCCAAGATATATTTTAAAGGAATTTTTCTTCTCTTATGGGTTGGCAGCCTAAACAACATTTTGAGAAAGGTACAAACCAAAGAACTCCCCAGGTTTGTCTTCTGAAAAAGATGCACTGCCAAAATGCTGAAGGGAAAAAAACAGATGGTGGGGTACTTCAGCCATCAAGTTTCCCTCCAATTTTTACAAGGCCATTGTATTTACCTTATAAACTTGTGTGGGGGTTGCATTATTTTCTGGAGAGACTAAAATATTTCTAGTAGCAACTTGTAGACTTCAGGCCTCTCATTTTGGGGGTCTTCTGGGGGCTGCCAGTGGTTACCACAGAGATCAAGGAGCTGAGGAAAAGCCAGACATTCCTCAATCCACCGGGGAGTCCCTGCTTGGACCAACCACCAGGAAAATTTTTTTCTTTCCTAACAGCCAAATACGTGAACAGAAGAAAGGAAAATACAATTCAGAGTAACTGAAAGCAAAGTTATAATCAAATATTTTTAGCACAAAATATTGTGAACTAGAAATAAACCCACAGGAAAGCAACCAGGAAACAAAGCATGCGTTTCGTATAAACCACACAGCCAGATAATTTCTAATAGGTTTTTGGGAAAAAATAACTATCAATAACTCACTGCAGCCTAGCATAAAAGTCTTAAAGACATAGATAGGTTTCACAATTTTGATTCTTCCTTTTACTTGCTGTCTAATTTAGAATAAATCTGACAGCCTTAGACCTCAGTTTCTCCATCTGTTGAAGGGCATCAGGATACCGACCTGGCAGGGCTGTGGACTGAGGGCTCCATCCACTGGGCTGCAGGATCAGCGGGAACAAGGGCTGTGGTCTCTCTTGCTCACTGATGTATCCCCAACACCTAGCGCAGGATCGGCACGGAGAGGGCGTTCAGAATTTGGACTCGTGAATAAAGAACTATGAATCAGGCACTCAGTTAAGGAGATGTCAGCTCCTGGACTCATGTCCCTATTTTTTTTCCGCCTTGTGTTAGAGGGATCAACCCTTGTTCTGGATCAAAGGCCTCGGGGCAGAACGTGGAAGCGGCCCACGCGCCGCCGCTGCGGTCCTGGAGAGGAGGGGAGCAGGCCCGAGGGACCCATCTCTGTTCGCTGCCACCACTCCAATCTAGGGCATTTGCGGTTCGCCACCCTTGCCCCTTTGATCAAAGCTCTGTCACAAGATGGCCGGAAGAGGAAAGAAGGGGGATTGCTTTCCTGTTCCCTCCGTCTCCCGACCCTCCGGCAGGGCCCCAGCAGAGCCCCTAGACCTGCACCGCGTCTTGCTTCCCGGCGCATCGCACCGCGGGCCTGCTGAACCCGCAAAGACAAAGAGGGATGCGGGGTCCAGTGGGGCCTTGGCACCTTCTTAGAAAGCAAGTGGGGATGGGGGATGCGGCAGCCACGTCACCGCGACCCGCAGTGGCGCGGAACGTTGCCGGAGAGGCGGGAGGAGGACCGGGTCTCAAACGCTCCAAGATGCCCTTGTCCAAGGCGGGCCCCCTCGGGCGCCTAGGCGCATCCCCGGCCTCGGCTTACCCCAGCTGCGCGCTCCTGGGCGGGTACCGGGCGCTGCAGGCTGACGGAGAGTCTCAGGGGACCCAGATCCCAGGGGCTCTGCTGGCTCAGGCGGGGCTCGTGGAGGCCGAGGAGCAGGCGGGCGGACTCCTTCTTCCAGGGTGCAAGATGAAGCGTGTCTCGTCTGGGCAAGTTGTGGCGAGGCCGGTCGCCTGGCGCCGCTCAGGGCCTTCCAGACTCCAGGCCACTGGCGCCTCAGAATCCCCCACCCCCCTCCCGCCCCCAACCCCTCAGCGATCTCCTTCGGGCCTCTCCCTCCGCTGCCCGGCTCCTCTGGCTGTTGGGCGGGACTGTGCGCATCTAGACTGCAGCGCTAAAATGCGCTCCTCCAATCCGGGAGCTGGAGCAGACACGTGGTGCTGGGGCGCGCTCTGTTGCTGGCATGAGGTTTTATCCCCGGGAAGGCTTTTCAAAAAGAAACCAGATTCACTCCTACCCTATGTTAGACGAGCCCAGCTAGTTAATTTCCCAAGGGCTTATGTGAATCTTTATACGAAAAGAGATGCATTTTAACCACAGAAGTCTACTGATGATAAGGACCTTGAAGAGGCTGTATGCAGCCCTGCATTTGAATGATGTAGAAAATGAGACTGGGGTGCTAGAGCACTCCAGGATTTAAATCCAGATTGGTTTCCGCTTGTCTTGCAGCTCTGCCCACTTTAGGATGAGATTCCTGCATTTCTCTTGGTAGAAAGTTTGAGAAATTTGAATTGGTCTTTTGCAAAATCAGTGTCTAGAGTAGGAAACAAAAAATGTTCTTTTAGAAAGGAGTAGCTGCAAATTTTTTTACTGGACAATATGTAAAGATGACTTCCCTTGTGCTGCTTTCTTTCTGACTGAATCAATCATACCATGCACAAGTCTTAAAATATAGGTAATGATAAGTATGCATGTTGAGTTCCTTGATTTAATTGAAATCATCACAAGGCCTGGGACAGCTGTGATGGAATTTTATATTTGTCTAATTTTAGAATGCTTTGAATTTGAAAGAAGATTTAAGATTCCAATCAAAATAATCTAAGTACTATGGGTAAAGTTTTTTAGGTAGAAATTTCAGGCAATATGAGGCAGGTAGTACCACTGCTTTGCAAAATCTATAACCTATAGTGGTGTGTGTGTGTGTGTGTGTGTGTGTGTGTGTGTGTGTGTGTGTGTGATGGTTGCTTTACTAATATTATTTGATAAAGTAACCCTTGGGTTACATGGAGCCCCCATTTCCCACTGTCCATATATTATCCCACAGATGTAGAGTCACGATAAATAAGATGAAGCAATTAACTTTGGTGCCATATATTCTTGAATTTTTTTGCTAATTATTAAGCTTTTAAAAATTGGATATCTTTTTCTCTCAGACTATGAGAACCTCAAGTGTTCTAGAATATTGAAGATAATAAGTAAATCCTCAAAGATGTATTTGGTTTTTATGACAGATACTTCCAAAATTTTGTTGATTGTTCCCCACACCTGTTTCCTTTGCATTTTTTTCTTTAAAAAGAAAATCATGGGCTGGGGATGTGGCTCAAGTGGCAGCGCGCTTACCTGGCATGTGTGCGGCCCGGGTTCGATCCTCAGCACCACATACAAACAGAGATGTTGTGTCTGCCGAAAACTAAAAAATAAATATTAAAAGATTCTCTCTCTCTCTCTCTCTCTTTAAAAAAAAAAGAAAAGAAAATCATGTTCCTATAGTTTTAGAGCTGTTTCCACAGGGAGAAAAATTAGGTGGCTATATTCAATATACATCATAACTTGGCACCTGAATGTGAGAGCCACATACTAAGACTGGTAGGGCAGGACAGTGTTGTAAAGGTGCCTTGACCTGCCTGTGTCTACACATCTTTGCCAGGTAAACTTATTTTTTTTCAAGCCACTTATTTGAGTGTTCTATTTTATACACAAAATCAAATTTTAGCTAGAGCAGTGGCCCACACATGTAATCCCAGTGGCTCAGGAGGCTGAGGAAGAAGGATTGCAAGTTCAAAGCCAGCCTTAGCAATCTAGCGAGGCTCTAAGCAACTTAGCAAGTTCCTGTCTTAAAATAAATAAAATAAAATAAAAAGGGTTAAGGATGTGGTTCAGGGGTTAGCCAACCCTGGGTTCAATCCCCATTACCAAAAAATAAAAATAAAAAAATAAAAAAATCTGTTTAACTGTTAACTAGTCCTCCCACACCCCATGATTATTCTGATGATCACAGGGTCTTCTTGGGGTAATTCAACTCCAGTTGCTTTCATTGCCACTAAAGAATTAAATTTCTGGGAGAGAGATTCTAATTGTATTAGTAATGTGCCTGAGTAGTTGGTTAAAATCAGCATATAAATGACATTATAGGGCTGGGGTTGTGGCTCAGTGGTAGTAGAGCACTTGCCTAGCATGTGTGAGGCACTGGGTTCAATTCTCAGCACTGCATATAAATAAAATAAAGGTTCACCAACAACTAAATTTTTTTTTTTAAAAAAGACATGTTCTACCAGAATTATATGAAGAATAGGACAGTGATCCTGAAATGAAGGGATCTGCCCTGCTTAGAGAAAAAGTAAAAATAAATAAATAATATTAAAATTAAAAAGAGAAATGTAATGTCCATTACATTCCACTCCTTGGCACGTGTTAACATGAATACTCTTTTCTCTATACTTATGTTTTACTCCATTTTGTGCTGTTACAGCAAAACACTTGAGGCTGAGTAATTTATTTATTTAAAAAATATTTATTATTTAGTTGTAGTTGGACACAATGTCTTTATTCTGTTTATTTATTTTTATGTGGTGCTGAGAATCAAACCCAGGGCCTCGCCAGCACTTTACCAATGAGCCACAACCCCAGAAATTTATAAAGAACAGAAGTTTTATTTTTTCACAGTTCTGGAGGCTGGGAAGTATAAGATCAAGGCTCTAACAGGTTTGATTGTCTGGTGCAAAGCCCATCTCTGCTTCCAAGATAATGCCTTGATGCTGCATCCTCCAAAGGGGAAGAATGTTCTGTCCTCATGTGGTGAAGGGATAGGGCAGGAGAATCAGATGCTTTGTGTAGCCTTTTTAAAGTACCTTAATCCGATGCACAAGAGCAGGAGACTTCATGTCCCAATCACCTCTTAAAGATCCCTCCTCTTAATATTATCATGCTAGCAATACCTGAATTTTGGAGGGGACATATCCAAACAATAGCATTATACTATTTTTGAAAATCTTTCGTTAATAGGAATACCTTATGCAGTTATCGTGCTCCTCACTGTGAGGCTAATGAACAGTACTTCTCCCACTGTCAATGCCAAGAAGATCCATGAGTTGGCAATTTCTGGATTATGTCAGTTTTTACCTGAACTCCTTTTAAATTCTGTCTTGTTTCTTCAATCTGTGGTGTCAGAGATAAACTTAACCTCCATGGATAACTTTTACAAAGAATAGAAAAGGAAGAAAGAAAAGATGAGGAAATTATTTTTATATTTCATGATCCATTAAGAAATCAAAGTAGTAGCAATTCAGATGGCTAAGAATGTTCAGATAGTGCATTGCATAGAAACTCCACATCTAAGGGGGCATTATTCATTGTTGACATGTGTTGAATTATAAAACTAACAGAAAGAATTTTAGATTTGCATTTCTCTAATTGCTAGTGATGATGAACATTTTTTCATATATTTGTTGATTGATTGTATATCATCTTCTGAGAAGTGTCTGTTCAGGACCTTGGCTCATTTATTGATTGTGTTATTTGTTTTTTTGGTGCTTAGCTTTTTAAGTTCTTTATATACCCTAGAGATTAGTGCTCTATCTGATTTGGGAGGCGTAAAGATTTGCTCCAAGATGTAGGCTCTCTCACAGATTGTTTCTTTTGCTGAGAAGAAACTTTTTAGTTTGAGTCCATCCCATTTATTAATTTTTTATTTTAATTCTTGCACCACAGGAGTCTTATTAAGGAAGTTGGGGTCTAATCCCACATAATGGAGATAAGAGCCTACTTTTTCTTCTATTAGACACAGGGTCTGTGGTTGTATTCCTAAGCCCTTCATCCATTTTGAGTTTAGTTTTGTGCATGGTGAGAGATAGGGGTTTAATTTCATTTTGTTGCATATGGATTTCCAGTTTTCCCAGCACCATTTGTTTAA
The DNA here is from genome assembly GCF_052094955.1 of Ictidomys tridecemlineatus. Lineage (NCBI taxonomy): Eukaryota > Metazoa > Chordata > Mammalia > Rodentia > Sciuridae > Ictidomys > Ictidomys tridecemlineatus. The sequence goes on from NC_135482.1 coordinate 185,873,003, forward strand.
GAGGCTATCTTTTCTCCAGTGCATGTTTTTGGCACCTTTGTCTAATAAAAGATAATTGCAGTTTTGTGGGTTAGTCTCTGTGTCCTCTATTCTGTACCATTGGTCTACCAGTTTGTTTTGGTGCCAATATCATGCTGTTTTTGTTACTATTGCTCTGCAGTAAAGTTTAAGGTCTAGTATTGTGATACCACCTGTTTCACTCTTCCTACTAAGGATTGCTTTAGCTGTTCTGGGTCCCTTATTTTTCCAGATGAATTTCATGACTGCTTTTTCTATTTCTATGAGGAATGTCATTGGAATTTTGATTAGAATTGCATTGAATCTGTATAGTGCTTTTGGAAGTATGGTCATTTTGATATATTAATTCTGCGTATCCAAGAGCAAGTTAGACTTTTCCATCTTTTAGGGTCTTCTTTGATTTCTTTCTTTAGGGTTGTGTAGTTTTCATTGTTTAGATCTTTCACCTCTTTCATTAACTTGATTCCCAAGTGTTTTTTTTTTTTTTTGAGGCTATTGAAAATGGGGTATTTTTCCTTGTTTCCCTTTCTAATGATTTGTCACTGATATACCATTGATTTATGGGTGTTTATTTCATATACTGCTACATTGCTGAATTCATTTACTAGTTCTAGAAGTTTTTTTTGGTGGAACTTTTAGGGTCTTCTAGGTAAAGAATTATATCATCAGCAAATAGTGCCAATTTGAGTTCTTCTTTCCCTATGTGTATCCCTTTAATTTAGTTCATTTAATTGCTCTAGTTAGAGTTTCAAGAACTATATTAAATAGAAGAGGTTAAAGAGGGCTTCCTCTCTTGTTACAGATTTTAGAGGGAATGCCTTCAATTTTTCTCCATTTAGAATGATGTTGGCTTGGGGCTTAGCATAGATAGCCTTTATGATGTTGAAATATGTTCCTGTTATCCCAAGTGGTGCTGTATTTTGTCAAATGCTTTATCTGCATCTGTTGAGATGATTATATGATTCCTATCTTTAAGTCTATTGATGTGATGAATTACATTTATTGATTTCTGTATGTTGAACCAACCTTGCATCCCTGGTACGAATCCCACTTGATTGTGTGCACAATCTTTTGATATGTTTTTGTATTTGATTTGCCAGAACTTTATTGAGATTTTTGCATCAATATTCATTAGAGATATTGGACTGAAGTTTTCTTTTTTTGATGTGTCTTTTCCTGATTTTGGAATCAGATGACATTGGCCTCATAGAATGAGTTTGGAAGTGCTGCCTCTATTTCTATTTCCTGAAATAGATTGGAGAGTATTGGTATTAGTTCTTTAAAGGTCTTGTAGAACTCATCTGTGTATCCATCCGGTCCTGGGCTTTTCTTGGTTGGTAGACTTTTGATGGTGTCTGCTATTTGGTCACTTGAAGTTGATCTGTTTAAATTCTGTATATCATCCTGATTCAATTTGGGCAAATTATATGACTGTAGAAAATTTGTGGATGCCTTCGATATTTTCTATTTTATCGAAGTACAGATTTTCAAAATAATTTCTAATTATCTTCTGAATTTCTGTAATGTCTGTTGTGTTATTTCCTCTTTCATCAAGTATGTTAGTGATTTGAGTTTTCTCTCTCCTCCTTGTTAGCAAGGCTAAGGGTCTGTCAATTTTATTTATTTTTTCAAAGAACCAACTTTTTGTTCTGTCAATTTTTTCAATTGTTTCTTTTGTTTCATCTTCATCAATTTCAGCTCTGATTTTAATTATTTCATGTCTTCTGTTGCTTTTGGTGTTGATTTGTTCTTCTTTTTCTAGGGCTTTGAGATGTAGTCATTAAGTCATTTATTTGTTGACTTTTTCTTCTTTTAAGGTATGAACTCCATGCAATAAACTTTCCTCTTAAAACTGCCTTAATAGTGTCCCAGAGATTTCAATATGTTGTATCTGTTACCTTTAAAAACTTTTTAATCTCCTCTAAAAGCTTTTTAAATCTCCTCCTTGATGTCTTCTGTAACCCATTGTTCATTCTGTAGCATATTATTTAGTTTCCAGGTGTTGGAGTGGATTTTATTTCTTATTTTATCATTGATTTCTAATTTCATTCCATTATGACCTGATAGAATACAGGGTAGTATCTCTACTTTTTTATTATTTGCTAAGAGTTGCTTTGTGGCATAGTATATGGTCTATTTTAGAGAAGGATCCATGTGCTGCTGAGAAGAAAGTGTATTCTCTCATTGAAGGATGAAATATTCTAATAAGTCAGTTAAGTCTAAGTTATTGTATTATTGAGTTCTATAGTTTCTTCGTTCAGCTTTTGTTTGGAAGATCTATCTAGTGATGAAAGAAGTGTGTTAAAGTCACCCAAAATTATTTTATTGTGGTCTATTTGACTCTTGAACTTGAGAAGAGTTTGTTTGATGAACATAGATGCTCCATTATTTGGGGCATATATATTTATAATTGTTAAGTCTTATTGGTGTATGGTTCCCTTGAGCAGTATGTAGTGTCCTTCTTTATCCTTTTTGATTGACTTTAGTTTGAAGTCTGTATTATTTGATATGAGCATGGAAAACCCTGCTTGCTTCCGCAGTCCATGTGAGTGCTATGATTTTTCCCAATCCTTCACTTTCAGTCTGGATGTCTTTTTTCTATGAGATGAGTCTCTTGGAGGCAGCATATTGTTGGATCATTTTTTCTCTTCTTTTTTTTTATTCAATCTGCTAGTATATGTCTTTTGATTGGTGACTTTATGTCATTAACATTCAGTGTTATTATTGAGACATGATTTGTATTCCCAGCCATTTTTTTTTAATTTTTGGTATTTTACGTGACTTAGTTTTTCCTCTGATTAGATTTTTCTTTAGTGTAATCTCTCCCTCTGCTGATTTTCATCATTGTTTTTTATTTACTCTTCTTGGAATATTTTACTGAGGATGATCTGTAGTGCAAGCTTTCTAGTTGTAAATTCTTTTAACTTTTGTTTACCATGGAAGGTTTTTATTTCATCATCAAATCTAAAACATAGTTTTGCTGGATAAGATTCTTGGTTGGCATCCATTTTCTTTCAGAGCTTTGTATACATTGTTCCAGGATCTCCTGGCTTTGAGGGTCTAGGTTGAAAAATCTGCTGAGATATGAATTGGTCTCCCCCGATATGTGATCTAATTCCTTTCTCTTGCAGTTTTAAGATTTTATCCTTATTCTTTATGTTAGGCATTTTCATCATAATGTGCCTTGGTATAGATATGTTGTAATTTTGTACATTTGGTGTCCTATGAGCCTCTTATATTTGGTTTTCCAACTCATTCTTCATGCTTGGGAAATTTTCTGATATTATCTCATTGAAGAGATTGTGCATTCCTTTGGTTTGAAACTCTGTGCCTTCTTCTATCCCAATAACTCTTAGATTCGGCCCTGATGCTGACCCATAATTCTTTTCTGTTCATGGTTTCTAACTATCTTCACTGTGTGATCAACTTTATTTTCCAGGTTGTGTACTTTACCTTCATTATCTGACATTCTTTCTTCTAAGTGATCTAGTCGGTTGGTTATGCTTTCTGTTGAGTTTTTTATTTGATTTATTGTATCCTTCATTTCAAGGAGTTCTGGTTGTTGTTTTTGTTTTTCAGAGTCTCTCTCTCTCTCTCTCTCTCAAAGTAATCTTTTGCTATCTGTATTTGCTCTCTTATCTCATTGTTGAACAATTTTTGCTTATATTTGTTCATTTAGGTCATTCTTTTTTTTTTAAAGAGAGAGAGAGAGAATTTTAATATTTATTTATTTATTTATTTTTTTAGTTATGGGCAGACACAACATCTTTGTATGTGGTGCTGAGGATCGAACCCGGGCCGCAAGCATGCCAGGCGAGCGCGCAACCACTTGAGCCACATCCCCAGCCCCCATTTAGGTCATTCTTTAATTCACAGATCATTTTAATTTGAACTTTATGAACTCCTTCTCTGACATTTCATCAACTTCACTGTGCATGGGTTCTGTTATTATAGTGTTCTGGTTTGTTTGGGGCACTTTCCCCCCTAGTTTTTTCATATTGTCTTCATGTTCTTTCTTGCAGTGTGGATCTGAGATAATACAGTTTCTTCCCTATATTCTTGTAGTACCCATGCAGATTTTCTGTACCTCACCTTGTTGTTGGGCTTCTAGACCCTGCTGGTGTCCCTCAATGAATGCTACTGCATCCTGGATCTGGGTCCGGCACAAGTTGGTGTGGGTGGATCTGAGCCACTGGCTTGACCTCCCGAGGTAGTCTGATGGTCTGAAGGGGTGGTCTTACATCAGGGAAGCTCGGCTATGGTGGGTGTCTGCCCCACCTGGGGCGGGATAGGCCAGGCTTTCTGTGTGCCTGAGACCCACATAGGCCAGTGTGGGTGGATCTGGGCTCAATTGAAGTAAATTTTTGAGATTTGATTTTATGCTCCTATTTGAAGTTTTAGATATTAGCCCAATAACTAATTCCTCAGATCCCACATATCCCTGATGGTGCCTATTACGAAGCACCAATATCTGTACCAGCTAAGTTTTCATTATTATTGTTTGCTTATCAGTAACAGAAACTAACTACTAATTAAGGAGGGTAAGGTTGTTGACAGGATACTGGAAAACTTACATTATTAAAGGAAAAACTGAACAACCAGACAGTCCTCAGAAAAGATAGTAACCAGGTAAACTTCAGAATTCTCTGTAACTCTGGGACAATCTCACTGCTACAAAGATAATTCAGCTCCATCCAGCCTTAGGATCTTTGAACTTTGGCACAGTATTTGAATTGCTGTGAGAGTTGATATGATGGATGCCCATGGTGTTGGTATTGGCAAAAGTGGGTAGGGAAGGCCCAAGATGGCTACATTTAAGCTCCCCTTCCAGGGCTTCCAGCAGGTTATGTTTTCAGTATGTAGCCAAGGTCATAAAACATCCTGATTCAGCATATGTACTCAAGGTCATAAACATTTGCTTGTGAGCATATAATAACTTGTGTAACCTGTTGGCACAGTGTCTTCTTTGACCTGCATATCAAAAAGACCTATGGAAAGAGTTGGAGGGGTGGGCCCTGATGGTTGCTGCCACCTCCTAATTAAGTTATGTCTACTATCCCAACTGCACCATGCATTTTCTTTAACTGGCCAGGGTCCTGAATCTTTTTCCTAGGGTCTGAGCCTCAGGCTGACAGGTAGTCTGTGATGAAGGGACTTATCCATAGTGTTGTACCTAAAAAAAATGTATGGCATGGGAAGTGACAGTTCCCAAAAGTTTTTTTGAATTATCATTATTTTTATGTTTCAAGTCCATGGCTATATTTACCTTGGCCCTTGTCTTATACTCCAGCTAGATCCTTTTGGCTTGCTTGCTTATTTTCCCATTTAGCTTACACATCATTACTATGAATATATAAATAGGAAATTTGAAATAGAGATCCAGCAAGTGAACTTTTCATGCCCTCTCACCAATTGGTCATTTCAGAGCCTAAATAGCTATAAAAATACTTTACACTGTATTTTTATGTTGCAATTAAGCAGCAATTAAGCAAACTGAAGATAATCAGATCAAATGAACATTATTCATTCCACTAGGAAAAGCAACATAATCTCTGAAGAAATCCAAGTTTTCAATAGCCTTATTTCTTTTTCCATAATAGAATGTGAACATTACATTTTTTATTATTTTCTAGCTTTAGGTCTATTTTCTGTCTCGCTTGCTGTGTTAAAACACAAGGACACAGAATCACAGATTAGAGAAAACTTACATGTCAAGGTTACAGTACATGGTAGTGGTAGCAAAAGGTATCATGTTTGCTGATTTCCAGCTTAGGTTCTAGCTGTTTGGGAATTGACAACAAAAGGGATTTTTCCCTCCTAAAATGTGTTTTTCTCATATTTCCTAATTATACATTTAATTGTGAGATCATTTGGGAAGAAGGGAATGAAATATATAACATAGCTTCACTAATTTTTTTTTTAAATAATCATCACATTTCTAATTTAAGGACTAAAAAAAATTTTTTTTTTTTCTAATCAAAAGGCAGAATTGGCTTTTAGTGACCTCTGGTGGCAATAGGAATGCATTTTGCACTTTCTAATTACTTTTTTTGTTTTTTCTCTTGTGCTGTACAGCTGGAGAAATAGCCTGAACAATAGGCCGGGAATCATTCCTTCAGCTGGAATTAAATGGATAATTATAATTTATCCAATTATAGATATAATCTGGATTATAATATCTTTCCTCTATTTCTCAAGAGTTGGCTCTTTAAGTGATTGTCAACCTAACTCACTGAGGATTGCTATTAGATCCTGACCATTGGGATACATACTATAAAATCTTCTATCGTAAAGAATTAATGTTTTTCCTTGAACCTCACCCTCCTCAAGTAAAGTCTCATAGCTTTGTTGCCTTTTAAGTAATACTCCATTAAAACAGCAATAAAAACAAAAAGAATTATTATGGAAAATTTCAAATACACAATTATTATCATTTTGCCCAAAGTTACAAACACTTCTTGAAATAGTTTTGTCAGATTCACTTTGTCACTTCCCATTTGGTCTCCAATCTACTCTTATTTGACTTTTGTTCTCATTTCCCCACCCAAACTCCTTTGTCCGAGTCACTACCCAGAGGTCATCAGTTGAATCTCATCTTACTTAGCCTTTGAGTAGCATTCATTTACTTCTCCTAGAAATGCTTTCCTTCTTATATTCTGTGGAGCTACACTTTCCTGTTTCCCTCTACATCTCTTGTCAACTTTTTAGTCCCCTCCCAACTTTAGCTACTTTTAAATGTATGGTGTCCCAGTGCTCTGTTCTGGCCACTATTTATACATTGTCTTTAGATGATCTCATCTAATCTTATAGGTCCCAACTTTATATGCCCCTTCTCTTCTCTAGACTCCATACCCAGAAACCCAATTTCTTATTTGACATATGTACTTTGATATTCAAGAGGTTTTTCAAACACAACATGGCTAAAAAAGAACTCTTGATTTTCATCTTCCTCTCTTCCCTTCCTCAAACCTGTTCATGTCAGGAAGTTAATATCACCTGGTTACTTGAATCAACTCTAGGAATCTTTCCTCATTGTCTTTTGTTATCATCCCCATCCATCTAATTTATTACAAACTTAATTCACGTGGAACCTGCTGATGTCTCTCCATCTCTGCTGTTACCACCATAGTTCAAGCCACGATCACCTTTCACCTGGACCACTGCAATAACCTTCTAACAGGGCACACTACTTGTCCTTCCATAATTCATTTTACAAAAGTCAAATAATGTCAGCCTTTCATTTAAAAGCCAGGTGAATTAAAGCCAGGTGTGGTGGCACACACTTATGGTCCTGGCTACTCAGGAGGCCGAGGCAGGATTTTGGGCCAGCCTAGGCAATTTTGTGAGACCCTGTCTCAACATAAAAATGGCTGGGGATGTAGCTCATTGATAAAGCACCCTGGGTTAAATCCCTAATATATGCAAAAAAATAAATAATTAAAATGAAAGCCTTTGGTGGCTTAAGCCAATTCAACTTATGTTTTTTCAGCTTGATTGTGTGAAAGTAATACACATTCAGTATTAGTATCAAGTTTTGAATTTTGATTATTTTTCCTGGGCTAACTTTAGGTGGTGTGATATTCTTTTGCCATATGTTGGGCAGGATCAGTGAGCTGCAATTCCCAGTTGGCCACATGATCACGATACTCTGTAATCCACTGTGCTGCTAATCTATGGTGTTCAGTAGGTTCCATGTAGTAAGTGCATTTTCCATTTTCAAAATATGATGGGTTATCAGGATGTCATCCCATCATTAATCAAGGAGCATCTTTCTTAACTCCTGATACCTTGTGATACCACTGTCTCAGGTTTAGTACACTGCAACACATTATTCCTAAAACACACTAAGCTTGTTTCCATTTCAAATCCTTTGCACTTGCTATTTTCTCTGTCAGGCTTCTAAAATGACTGAATCCTTTTAATAAGTCAAATCTCATTCACCATGACCATTTATTAGCAATCTTGTTAAATCTGCCTCCAGAATAGATTCCGAATCCTACAAAATTCTGTCTTCACTAGAGCTGCCGTGAATTTTAGGGCTCATTGACGGTATCCCTCAACACATTTACTAGTCTCTTTGAAGTTATGTGTAGCCATGTCACTAGTTATAGCCAATATAAATGTAAATGGCACACATCACTTCTAAATCCAGATTCTTTTCTTTCCAGATCTGGGTAACTGTAAGACCTGGTTTAGAGATGACACAGCCATGACAGTTTATATATGTTGTTCACCATTTTGTAGGGAGCTATTCTGGAATGTCTTAGGAATTGCCCTGGACTTTGATTCTATATTTTTTGTGCTCTTCATATTTTTATTTTTGTTCTGTTCAAAATATTTTCTAGGGCTGGGATTGTGGCTCAGTGGTAGAGCTCTCACTTAGCATTTTCAAGGCCCTGGGTTCGATCCTGAGCACCACATAAAAATAGATAAAATAAAGATATTAAAAAAATATTTTCTAATTTTCCTGCAATTTCTTGACCAATGTGTTATTTGAAGTGTGTGTTAACAAGTGTTTGAACATTTCCAATTACTGTATTGATTTCTAGGTTAACTGCATTATAATCAGAGCATATTGTTTTATGATTTCAATTATTTAACTTTGTTGAGATTTGTTTGTTTTATGATCTAGAATAAGATCTGTCTTGGTGAGTGTTCATGTGCACTTAAAATGAAAATACATTCTGTTCTTGTTGGGTGGAGTGTTCTATAAGTGTCAAGTAGATTCAGATGGTTAATGATCTGTTCTGATTTTTCTTGATTTTTTGTCTATTCATTTTATTATTCAGAGTGTAGTGTTGAAGTCTTCAACTATAATTGTACATCCCATTAGGATTGTTATGTCTTCTCAGCAAATTAATCTTTTTTTTAATCACTTTGTAATGTCCTTCTTTGGTAATTTTCTTTGCTCAGAATTCTACTCTAGTGTTAATATAATCAGCCACTTAAGTTTTGCTTAAAAATATTTATTTTTATGCCTTTTCCCATGGCTGTGCTGATTCTTTTTTGATCTGTGGGGATAAATACATAACATTTACTTTTTAAAAGCCATTTTAAAGTGTATGGTTGTGTAACATTAAGTAGATTCAAATTATTGTGCAATAGACATTGTGGTTTAGATACAAGGTATCTCCCAAAAGCTCATATGTGAGACAATGCAAACATGTTCAGAGGTAAAATGATTAGGTCATTATATTTCTGATATAATCCACTGATAGGGATTAACTGGGTGGTAACTATAGGCAGGTAGGGTGTGGCTGGAGGAGGTGTCACTGGGGGCATGCAGTTGGTCCCTGGTGAGTGCAGCTCTCTGCTTCCTTCTTGCCATGCCTTTCTGCCATGATGTTCTCCCTCAACTTGGACCCAGAGGTATGAAGTTGGCCATGTATAGACTGAAATCTCTGAAACTGTAAGCCCCAAATAAACTTTCCCTCCTCTATGTTGTTCTTGTTGGGTCTCTTGGTCACAGCAATGAAAAGATAGATGAAAACAAGATCTCTAGAACTTTTCTCCATCTTGAAAAACTAAAACTTATATCCATTGAATAACTCCTCATATAACATTTATATTTAATGTTTGGCTTTAGATGTAAGGATCTGGAAAATAGTAAGCACTTATGATTTGTGTAATTATAGAAATTTTATAAGATCAGCCATGCAGGTAATCCCAGTGGCTCGGGAAGCTGAGGCAAGAGGCTCCTCAGCAAAAGCAAGGTGTCAAACAACTCAGTGAGACCCTTCTCTAAATAAAAAATACAAAATAGGGCTGGGGATGTGGCTCAGTGGCTGAGTGCTTCTGAGTTCAATCCCCGGTACTAAAAAAGAAAAAAAAAATTATAAGAGAAATTTTATAAGATCAAACCTTTCTAAGGACACCAGTCATTACATTCTGTCACTTAGCTTAGAATTTATAAAGTTTAAGATTTTAAACTTAACTCACTCTATATAAAATATAATATTATCATTAATTTAATGTAAAATCAGAAAACACAGCACTGTTTTTAAATAAACATATCAATCTGGTCATTAAACATAGGTCAACCTTTACAAATTGTACAATATTTTTAATTTTGGACATACCATAATTTTTCTAAATATGCTACCACTGTTTTAAGTCTTTTGCTGTTATAATTAATAGGCAGTATGGGTTGGCATAGAAATTTAATTTTTAATTTTTTAAAAGGTTACATATATAAATGCAAACAATAGAGTAATTTTTCCTACAATTACTCTATTGGAATCCTTGTTCTTCACATTATATTATGCTGCCTTCACTACAAATAATCAAGGACTCAGTGGTTTTTGTTTTTTCTTCCTTGAAACCACTTTATTCATTTCAGCTTGGTTTGATACAGAAGCCATTCTCCTTTTGTCCTACTAGTATATCTTCAGGAAATCATAAATTCATTATCCAATGTGTAATTCATGAGTTCATCTATGGCATGAAATAACACTATAGTAGCAAATACACACTCATGGCCAAAGTAGTAAGTAGGCACTTAGTGCTTGACACTGAAAACCTTGTTCTGTGTAAAACATCGCAGGTGTATAGTGTGCATATTTATGCTAGAGGAAATAGTCATGAACAAGCTTAATGCCAAACGGAATAACTTGAGCTTATCTTGTTTAAGTTCCCAGCTCTTAGAATTTCCTCCAGTGAGCAAGAAATGCAACATCCGTTCTGGTAGGTCTCCTTATTTCTTAATGTTGACACTGGCAGCACTCTCAGGAGCCCCTTGTCCTCTTAGCCACTCAGTGTCCATGTTCTCTTCGTCTCAGAATCTTCCACATTGCTCCTTTTTTCTGGACACGATGGTTTGATGGATAGTCGAGGAGAGGGGTTCCCAAGCCATTATCACTTACCTGCCTTAGGTCGATGGTGTACTTCTCTCCATTAGCCCACCCAGCTCAACAGATCCCCAGTTTCTCCTGTTTCTTTCTTTCTTCCTCTTGAGCCTCTTGGTTCCGAGATGCTCCGGGAGAGGGTGTTAAGTGCTCAATTCTAGGTGCCGCAAATCCCCCGTCAGACTTCCTGGGACCCCATTTGGCCTTCCCAGTATGGGCGCAGCAGCTGCACCTTTCAACTCGGATTGCTCCAGTCCTCCGCCCTGCCAACCTGGCCGGTCGGGCGGGGACTGGCCCAAAAGCGCTCTCGCGGCCCGCGCATGCGGACTCGGCGGCCGCAGCCCAGACTCGGGGCCGCCTTACTCCCGCTGGCCGCAGCGGTTTGGGGCCGGCTGACAGTTCCACCACCGGAGGACGCAGCCTTGTCTCGTGCTTCCACGTTACCCTATCAGAGCCGGGGCGGGGCGGCCGCCTCCGCAGCCTATCAGCGCCAACCACGACCCAGGCGAGCCCAGTAGGACAGCGACCTGCCGGAAGGCGATTGGACGGTGGCGGCGCTCGGGGCGTAGCGTCGCCGGGGCCCCGCCCACCGCTGCCTTCCTCGGTGGGCGCCAGTCGCCTCTGAGGCCTGACTGAGAGCCGACCGCGGGCGGCGGGCGTTGCTGCTGCCTGGGCGCCAGCGCGGGCTGGTGGGCCCCGCACCATTCCTGCTCCTCACCCGCCGCGCCCTCGGACATGGTGGCCCCCGGCTCTGTGACCAGCCGGCTGGGCGCGGTGTTCCCCTTCCTGCTGGTCCTGGTGGACCTGCAGTACGAAGGTGAGTCCTGCTCTGCCCTCCGGGGCAGGGGCTCCCGGGCCAGGGCCCCCGCCGCGACTTTCGGGAAGGCGGGCGGGAGCCGGGGCTCGGCGCCGCGACCTGGGCTTGAGCTGGGCTTGAGCCGGGCTTGGGCGGGGGCCGGCGCCCGGTTCCGGGTTTGGCTGGGGGAAAAGGCGAGGGCGCTGGGGGCCGCGAGGCCAGGACAGAGGGTGCGGAGTGAGGAGTGGGGCCGCCCGGGTCCCGGGCAGCGTGGCAGGGAATAGGGCACAGGGCAGCGACTTCAGGAGCGTCCTGGGACGCGGAGACCCGCGCTTCCATCGGGTCCGGCCTCGCTTGGGGCTCTCGCTTGGCGCCTGGGGACTCTGTTGGTCAGTGGCTCTGGGAGGGGGCTATAAAGGTGGCCAAAATGGGAGGCTTCTTTGGCTTTGGAGTTCCCAGGTGGCAGGGGGTGGCGTGTTACGTTTGGCCGGGAGACGTGAAGGGGACAGCATTGACTGTTTAAAAAAAGTGAGTGACCGTCACGTTAGGACCCTTGTGCCGGGCTTAGAAGTTGTTAGGTCAGTGCATCCAGAGTCGGTGCTGGGATCTGAGCTCGCGGAGGGCAGGGCACCAAGTTTGTGGTTTACATCTACCAGTAAGGTGTCGTTCAGCCGAGGGCTGGCTTTGCTTTTCCGAGTTCTCTGAAAAAGGCCCCTTGAGAAAGATGGGAGCGCTTAAATTTCACTTCACTTGGAATGTTGCCTATTCCAACAGAATGGCGAAAATCGAGGGCTGTCCCATCTTGGGTGTCAGCAGGGAGGAGTAAGAATTAAAGCTGAAAGTGCCAATTTAATGGATGCCCCCAGCTTGACTGTTGTGCTAAATATTCGATTATAATGACATCCGATCTGTTTTCATCTCAGTAAAAGGTTATAGTTGTCAAGGAGGTCAAATTGAGCGTTTGAACATTCCATTAAGAGGGAGTGAGGAACTGAAGTTGGGAATTATTTATGGAGATATCCTATCAAAATTCTCAACTTTTACCAAAAAGTAATCCTATTCAGTTTTTAGGTCTCATTCATGGCAGTGTCTTTTTTGTTTTGCTGGTGACTATGTATGACTAAATGTATATATACATATGTGTGTGTGTGTGTATGTATATATATTTATAAAATAAATATATTATATATATATATATATATATATATATATATATATATTTATATTACAGCCTCAAAACAGAATATGTAAGGTGACAAAGAGTTTGACAGAAGCTGCCCCAGAAAATTTAGGAAATTGGAATTTGAAGGCCTGGACCATTTTAATATGGGTTATATATTTTAGTTTCTCTTGCATTTTTATATTTTCCCCTTCCATATTTTTTATACCTTTATTTTATTTATTTATTTTTATGTGGTGCTGAGGATCGAACCCAGGGCCTAGCACATGCTAGGCAAGTGCTCTACTGCTGAGCCACAACCCCAGCCCCCCCTTCCATATTTTTTATGTGCAGTCATCAATGATTTTTTTTTTGAACACCTAAGAGAAAGCTGCCTGTCTACTATGTAATGTCAGTGTTATAATTTTTTTAAAATTATAGAGGTGTGCACTTTTGTCTGATTTACTTTTTTTCCTAGCTGTGGACCACCTTTTTAGTATTTCTATTCGTTGTATGATTCTGTAATACTCTTAGCACTTCTTTTCCCTACTATGGTATATTTCATAAGAAAACCTCATTAGAGAGCTTTTCTGTGTAGGAAGAATTGGTGACATTTCTCAAAAGAGTGCCAGAGTGCTGTCTTTTTTAGAAACATTGCCTCTGTAAAGTAGCAGGGACCTGGTACAGGCAAGTTAGAGAAGAAAGGAAAGGAACCTGTAAGCTCTGTTGTTTATTGAGGTGTATGAATTATTCCTACCTTACAAATTAGGGAACTTAGGCTCAAAGAGCTTAATTAAAGTTTGCTTTGTGGGCGGACAGGAATTAAATTGTTGACAATATCATGTGGGTTTAAGCATTTCTAAGTGGTGGCAGCTGAGAAAAATCAACTTTTTCTTTCTTTCTTTCTATTTTTTTTTTGTTAGCTAGTAATTAGCAGTAATTAACAGGAAGATGATTTCCTGGCAAGTTTAATATGGTGATTCTCAAAAAGTGTATACCGGTATTTCACATCTCTTTTAAAAGCATAAAGTTATGGGTACCACTTCCAGAGTTTTAGGTTCACTAGATCTTGGTGGGGCCTGAAATTCTGCATTTCTAAGAAGATCTCAGGTGACCACACTTTAACCGCCACTGGTTAATACATTTTTCAGAGGAATTACATTAGGGATCTGCTATGCATTAAACCCTAGACTTGGAGATAGGAACAGAAAGATAAGAAAGAAATCTCTGTTTTCCCAAGTAAGTTCTGTGTCTGTGTTCATTAAACTCGAAGTTTTTAGGGAGGCCTGCCAGTCAGGTGGTGCCACTGCTAGGCCTGAGGCTTGGAGAGAGAAATTAAAAAAAAAAAAATAGTGTGAAAAGAATGGATGTGAAACAGTTTCATACTATGGAGTATGTTACTAATAATTAACTTAGATGGCCTATTTGTCTTTGCTTTATTCTAGAGTTTTCTGTTAAGTGTAATGCAGAGAAGGAAGGAGTGTATCATGAATTGAAAACTTGACTCTTAACATCCTTTTCTCAAAGGCCTTTGAAAGAAAGCCAAAGCACTAGATTAGAAATAGAATTTTTGGAGTAAAAAGAAACTTTAACATTATCTACTTTAGTATTCTCATGTTACAGATTAGAAAGGTATTTCAATTCTTTGCTAATTATTTGCTTATTCTATTTAGTGAGTTGAGTAGGAACATAGACTGAAAAACAAACCATTTTTTTTCTGTTATCAAAGTTATTTTTCTTAATATGTTGTTATCTGGGTCCATTTTTCTTTATTTTACTGAACTGAACTGATTAAGCTATATATTTTGGTCTTAGTGAAAAGAATAGTTGAAAATCTATATGCATACGAGATGGTGATAATTTTTATTTGATCCTAACCTATTAAAAGTATATATTTCCTTGACATAGTTAAATATGGAGAGTGTAAATCAAGCAGTGAAAATGAATGACTTTAAGCAGTTTATATGTATTATGTAAGAATTATAGCAGATGGTTAGGAAACTTCTAGAATTATTTTAAATTTCATAGTAAGTTAGACTATAGTTAGAAGTAGTATCAAAGTTTCACTTCATCTGAATAGTTAGCTTTTGCTGAGAGAGTGCCAGAAATACAGTAATTCTCATTTGTGGGATAGTAGGAGTTCTGAGATAGATGCTGCGTAGCAATTAAGTTTTATTTTCCCATGTGAAGTTAATTGTTTAGTCTATTGTCATGGTCTTCCTTTGATTAACTAATCAGCAATTCATTTTTGTTTACAAGGAAATATCATAGGAACCCAGTCTCCTAGTTTTTAGAACTCAAACATTTCAACCCTAAATTTACTCTCCATATCTTTAGAAATCAGTTTTTTTTTTTTTTTTTTTTTTAAAAGGAGTCTGATTCAGTCACTCGGAGCTGTGGAATATAGAGAATATATGTCAGTTAGCAAAGGCTTGCACTTTTGTGAGGTAAACATAGTATAAAGTTAATGGTTTTGCCCTGGAGTTTATAGACTATTTGGGAATGTAAGGCAAGCATTTTGAAGTATTCATGTCCTCTTTACCCCATTTCTTAGTTTGGACTTAGTAGTCCATCATTGTAGTCACTTTATTGCAAATACCCTTTAAATTCCTGCCCTTAATTTATTGTTTGAATTTGCTCATCTGGGAAATCCCAAAATTGATTAAATCCAATTTGGCCAATTTGTTATATTCAGATTTGAATATAGATGGAGCAAAACAACTTTTTCATTTCATTCTAAGTACAATATGTCTCAAATGTACTCTCAATACTGCTAATGTTCCTACAATTCCCTAGTATATCTACTCTTTTTAAAAAATATTTATATTTATTTTTATTTTTTAGTTGCAATTGGACAATACCTTTATTTTATTTATTTTTATGTGGTGCTGAGGATTGAACCCAGGACCTTGAATATGCTAGGTGAGCGTTCTATCACTGAGCCACAAACCCAGCCCCTAGTATGTCTATTCTTGAAAATCAGTATTTTAGTATTATGAAAAAGGCATTGTTAAATTTGCTATGCCTCCTCTCTATGAGATATACAGTCTTTGCTCTTTAATCTTATTGACAAAAACTTTTGGTAGTCAAGTTTGAATTTTTGTTCTGGAAGTTACCTTTGTACTTTAACTATTTAAAAAAAAATTCCCTAAACCCTGGTTTTTTATTTAATTTTGTTATATGAATTTGACAGTTTTTAACTATACTCTTCAAGTCTTATCTATTTCTTCTATGTTGATAAATAAGCTTGTTCTCCTTTCCTTTCTCCTTCTCCCTTCTTCAACATTTGCAGTTGTATTATTTCTGTATTGTCTCATCCTACAACATAATATATGTCTTTCAGATCTGCCAAAGAAAAAGAAAATCAGTATTTTAAACTTTTTTCTCTTTTTTAAACCTCCAATTTAAAACTCCCTTTCCTTTCTTCCCTTACCTTTTTCTTTTTTAAATTTTTTTTAATATTTATTTTTTAGTTGTAGATGGACATAGTGCCTTTATTTTATTTATTTTTATGTGGTGCTGAGGATTGAACCCAGGGCCTCACATGTGTGAAGCTAGTGCTCTACCACTGAGCTATAACCTCAGCCCCAGACCTTGTCTTTTGTCTTAAATGTTTATTTTAGTTGTAGATGAACACAATAACTATTTGTTTATTTTTATGTGGTGTTGAGAATTGAACCCAGTGCCTCACACGTGCTAGGGTAGGTGAATACTCTACTTCCGAGCCACAACCCCAGCCCCATAGACCTTGTCTTTATTGAGAAAGTGAAAGCCATCACAGGACAATTTCTTCAGCTTTCTACCATAAATTTCATTACCATTTCTCATATTAAAATGCATAAGATCTCTGTTCCTGACAATTTTATTTCTATACTGATGTCCTTAACTCTTGAAAATGTTACTGCTATGGTTGTCTTAATCCATTTTGTGCTGCTGTAACAAAATGCCTTAGACTGAGTAGTTTATAAAAAATAATTATTTATTTCTACATTTAGATTAAACACCTCTCAGCCTGTTACCTGGTCTGGGTCTGCCTGGCTTGAAACTCATCTTTGACCAACAGTTGTTGCCTTTTTGGCTGGGAAGTCCAAGATCACTTAATGTCTGATGAAGGTTTCTTGTGTCCTCACATGGCAGAACAGGCAAATTCTATGACTTCATATGATAGAAGGTGGAAGGACAAAAGGGACCAGGTTGTTCTCTCCAGCCTTTTTATAAGACACCCATTCACGAGGGCATAGGTCTCATGTCTTAGTCACTTCCCAAATCTCTTCATACTGCCATAACGGATTAAGTTTCCACACATGAATTTTAGGGGATATTCAGATCGTAGCAGATTGTTTCTCCTCTGTGTCATCATTTCCTTCCCCTCTACTGGACATTGCCATTAGCAACTCAACATGCTGTAGCCTTTACATCTTAGTCTATTTGCTCATGTCAATTGTCCTTGAAGGTACTGAACTATATTTTTTGTTTTTTTGACAGCTGGAATTTATTTTATTTTTTTTAGGTACAAGAGACTGAACCCAGGGTGCTTAACCACTGAGCCACATCCCAACCCTTTTTAAAATTTTTTTATTTTGAGGCAAATTCTTGCTAAGTTGCTTAGGGCCTTGATAAGTTGCTAAGACTGGCTTTGAATTTGTGATCCTCCTGTCTCAGCCTATGGAGCCCGCTGGAATTACAGACATGCACCACTGTGCCTTCGAGAGCAGAATTTTAAAGAGTTATTTGTAGCCTCTAGTCTCTTTTTCTTCTGTTCTTTTCCAATCACTAGTAAATAATGTTAGGAAAACCCTATGTACTTGACTCCTGTTTACTTCTCCACTCTCTTTCCATCATAATCTTCACCTCCACCACCACATTCCCATTGCATTGACTTCTTTTTTTAAATGTCAGACCAATTTCTTATGAAGTGTCTTTATTCTTGCTGTTACCACTATCTGGAAAGCTGTTTTCTCTAAAATCTCCAAATGAACATTCATGTTTCATAGAGGCCTTCCTAACATGCTATGTAAAGAACAATGTCTTCAGTTAACACTTAGGTTTTATGAAAAAAATAAGACAGCTATCTGAATTATCTCATTTTTCTTGTTGTCTGTTCTCTTTAGAATATGTTTTATGGAAAGGGCTCTGTATCTAAAACATATTTACATGCAATTAAGTATTTTTTTTAAGAGAGAATTTAAAAAAAATATTTACTTTTTAGTTTTCGGTGGACACACATCTTTATTTTATTTTTATGTGGTGCTGAGGATCGAACCCAGTGCCCCGCGCATGCCAGGTGAGCATGCTACCACTTGAGCCATATCCCTAGCCCCACTTAAGTATTTTTTAAATGTATGAGTGAAATTGATTCTTTGAGGTTTTTTTTTGTGTGCATGGATTTATTTTCCAAGTTTAAATTCCTTGAGAAAGGAATCCTATTACAATGTTAGGCTTTCATTCAATTAAAGGTAGTATGTTTTGAATGTTAGTGTCCCCCCCAACTTCAAATAATTGGAATCTAACACTCAGTGTGATGGTAATAGGAAGTGGGGCCATTGGGAAGTGATTAAGTTATGAGGGCTTCACCTTCTTGGCCCTTCTGCCATGTGATGATGCAGCAACAAGATGCCACTTATGAAGCAGAGAACTGTTTTTTCTTCATCACACATGGGTTCTGCTGATGCCTTGCTCTTGGACTTCACAGCCTCCAGAGCTGTGAATGATAAATTTATGTTGTTTATAAATTACCTACTCTAAGGTATTTTGTTATAGTACCCTGAATGGACTAAGGTACCTGTTTACAATAGATTTTATTTTCCAAATTCACTTAAGAAAATTTTGGTACAGATATTATACAAATCCATTATATAACTACTTAACCTTTTCTTTCTTTTGGTTTGACTGTGTAGGTAGACTAAACCACTTTTTAGGTCATATGATTGGGGAAAGATGCTTGCAAGGTCTAAGGTCTCCAGCTCAACATATTTCTATTGCAACTTTTATTATTTTTAACTATGGAATTACCAAGATACTGAATTTCCTGCCTGTTTTTTTGTTAGCTAGATTCCACTTGTCTTCTGTGTTTCTGCCATGAGACTTCATCCTTACTTTCTCACCTTCCTTGAGTCTTGGACTCAGTCCTATGTACTTTTGTAGAATTTTTGTTATTCCTCACATTTCTAAGTGCATTCCAACCTGACTACCTACCTCTGGAATTGCTACCTTGTTGGTGTTCCGGGCTTGATGTCTTTGATCATCAGTTCTTGCCTTCTTTACTTTGGTTCTTCCAGTCTTGATTGTGATTCTTACCCCATCATACTTTTTTTTTTGTGGTGCTAGGAATTGAACCTAGGGCTTTGTGCATGCAAGGCAAGCACTCTACCAGCTGAGCTATATCCCTTGCCCCCCATCATACTTTTAACCCCTGTCTGCCAGAATATAACAGATTATAATACTGACTTCAATGAATGACATGATTAGCTTTCCCCCTTTTTTCCTACCCTTCTTGTTTCCTTTGTTGAAATGTGATTGATGCTTGTCTAAGGAGAACTCTACTTTTGCAATACTGGCAGTTGAAGCTAGGGCCTCACCTGTGGTAGGCAAGTGCTCTACTACTGAGCTGTATCTCCAGTCCAGAAGAATTATATTTCTAATGCTTATTGGAAAGTGGCATGATGTTTAGTTGCCTCACAGACTATATAGCTTAGGAATACAAGTTATTTGTGGCTTAAAAGAAAGTTGATATATTGTAAAAATAATCAACAATCTATAAATTTTCTCCCTGATATTGGTATCTTTATGACATTGTTTGATTAGTTGGATTTGATGACTGTTATGTATCTCAGGTTCTAATATTCTGAAAAATTGTAACATATTTAAGTAATTCATATTACAAATATTGAGTGTCCACTATGTAAAGTATATGTAAACTAGATGATATAAAGGAAAAAATGACAGTTGCTGCTTTTAAACTTGATTTTAATCAGTTTGAGTCAATTTTGGTGGTGGTAGAGGTGTGTGTCAAGGTTGTAAAAGACAAGGAAACTGAAAAGCAGTGTATTAAGAGAGTGGTATTCCAAAGTGAAGTCATGCATATGTGATTATGGGGATGCAAAGTACTATGGGTACTTTGGGACCCATACCCTTGTCCCTAATCCTTGCCCCAAAATAGGTAGGGGAGGTTTCACAAAAAAGTGAGCATTTGAGTGCAGAATATTGATAGATGAGTAGAATTTTCTAGGTGGGCAAGTGGAGAATGCCCACTTGCAAATGTAAAAAGCATGAGGCATGAATGAGAATGCAGTAGGCTCCAGGAAGTACAACCAGTTCATTTTGTTGTTATAGGAATGTAAGTAAGTAGTGGAGGAGTGAATGATGATGTTCTTAATACATCTTTTGGTGGTGCATGTCTGTAATCCTAGCAATTCAGGAGGCTGAGGTAGCAGAACTCGGTCACTAAATAAAAAATAAAAAGGGGATATAGCTCTGTGGTATATATAGCACCTAGATTCATTCTCCAGTACCAAAAATAAATAAATTAAATTAAAATATAAATCAGATTTTCAGTTCCTTGCTAAATTCCATTCTGATGACTTCCTTTTTTTATTTGGAATAAAATTTAAATTTATTACTGTGGCCTGCAAGGCCTTTTGTGATCCATCTTGCCTATCTATATCCTATGTCATGTCCCTTTTCTTACCATGCGGGAGCTTTCTTTAGTTTCCCTGAAGTTGAGCTTGGTCCTCCCCAGGCCTTCTGCATTGGTTTTGTTCTCCTTGTCTGGGCATGATGGGGACTTCCTTTCATTGGAGATTCCCCCACTTGTTATTTATGTTTTAACTCAAACATTATCTTCTTAGGAGGCTTTATTTTGCTCCTCTCTTTATCATATTAAGTACAGCTTCTCCTTTCCTTAGGCACTCTGTCCCCTTAGCATCATGACACTTAAGTTTTCTTGTTTATGTTTTGTTCTCCAGTGTATCCCTACTGCTAGAGCTGTGAGTGTAAAGATAACACAACTTTTTTAGCAGATGTTGTGTCCTTTGAATTTATAAGAATATCAGTTATATTCATTTTTAGATTTTAATTTGCACCATTATTTTTGTTCCCTAATTCTCTTATTTAGTGTTGATGTCTTTAAGAACTGGGTTCATGAACATCTTTTTGTTTCAGAAGTGCCTCTTGCAAATCTTTGCTGATTATGGGAGAAGGGTACTTTACTAGCTGGAAGCTAAGAAGTCTACAGGGCCCTTTTCTGTTCCTTGGATCTGAGTTTGGGGCATGTAGAGAACTTGGAGCCATCTGCCTGGCACACTTCTGGGAGTGTGATTGAATGTTGTTTTGTCTACTACTGCAATCCTGTATTTTATATATTTTCAGAATTTTTCTAAGTTTTTTAATGTGCCTTTTCTTTATTTTTTTTCCTACCAAGTTTATGTATTATCTGTTTAAATAACTTTTGTCATAATATATTGGGAGGCAAACTTATGTGCTTAGTTAGCTCTCTTAATATAGTTTCTGTGGCCCATTCTTTACAACTTTTTTTTTAATGTAAGAGAATTTTTGATTAGCCAATTTTCCTTAGTTGAAGGGATTCATTTTTTTTTAAAAGAGAGAGTGAGAGAGGAGAGAGAGAGAGAGATAGAATTTTTTTTAATATTTATTTTTTAGTTCTCGGCGGACACAACATCTTTGTTGGTATGTGGTGCTAAGCATCGAACCCGAGCCGCACGCATGCCAGGCGAGCGCGCTACCGCTTGAGCCAAATCCCCACCCCTCATTTTTTTTTTAAAGGCTCTTTTCAGTTTATTGCATGAAGGAGTTACACTAGACCAAGTTAAAAGTGGACCCCAAATGGTTACATTATACAGGCTGTGAGGTCTTTAAACTTGTGGCAAGGGACAGAAGGGAAATTCTACTCATTGCAAGGAAATCTTCACTTAAGCTTCAGGGAGCCACAAGCACTTAAAACCCATGAACCTTCAGCTGATTGTCCTTAGCCAGTCCAATCTCTACCAGGAACTGGCATAGGTTCTTGCGCTGGTCACCCTGTAGCTGAATTACTTCTCCATATTCTGGATGCGCAATTACAGTACCATTCAGGCAAATTTCTTCTTAAACGCCTTCACTAGTTTCTTTTTATCGTAATCATCAGCGATCCCTTGGACAGTAGTAAGGGTCTTCCTGCCGTTTCTCTGTTGAATTCTTATATGGATAGAATCCTCAGTGCCAGCAGAAAGCAGGTCATCACCCTTACTTGCATCAGCAAAGAGATTGAAAGAGTGGAGGTTCTGGATAGCGGACAAACGATAAGATTCCTTTTCCTCCGTGGAGAGGCGGAAGGCGGCTGCGGGCGGGCGGGGGGATGGAGCGTCGGGAAGCTAGGGGGCTCCAGGGGGAGGCTGCTGAGTCCTCGCCAGCGGCTCAGTGACTGGGAAGGGATTCATTTTCTTTAAAAAAAATCTTGTAGATTTTAGAAAATATTAAAAAATACAACAGAATGGAGTAGTAGAGAGAACCACTTTTGCACAGCTTCAAAAAATTATCAACAGAGAACCAATCTTGTCTATTCTCTTATTCCCTTCTCTCAGATGATTTTGAAGCCAATCTCATTCATCCTACTATTCTATAAACATATTAGCATGTTGGTAGGGACTCAAATATAATGCTGTAGAAAACAGGTGCTCTCTCTCAGAAGACCCTAAAGATTGTCCTGTTTCTTTGGAAGATGACTACTCATCTTTGTTTTAAAACTCAACAGTTTTATGCAGACTATATGTTCAGTAATAATTGTTAATGAAACAAGTATTAGTTTCTATACTGTTCATTATATAAAGTAGGTTACATGGCTAGGTTCAGTGTTCTATAATTGTCGTGACTTGGGAGGCTGAGGTAACAGATGTTCTAGTTCGAGGCCAGCCTCAGAAATTTAGAAAGACTCTGTCTCAGGATAAAAAATATAAAGGGCTCAGTGGTAGAGCACTACTGAATTCAATTCCCAGGACCAAAAAAAAAGCAGGTTATATTTTTGGATGTAATAAGGAATTGGCTGGATCTACAGGAGGTGAGTCTCCCTATCTAAATATAATCAATTAATTACTCTTTCTTTTTTGTTGTTGTCGTATTGGGCATTAAACTGAGGGCCTCACACGTACTAGGCAAGGGCTCTACCACTGAGTTATATCCCCAGCACCTTTTACATTTTATTTTGAGATACCAGTCTCAACTAAATGAACCAATCTGGCCTTAAACTTGCAAGTCCCCCTGCTTCAGCCTTCTGAGTAATGGGGATTACAGGTGTGGGCTACTGTACCTAGCTAAATAGAATCAGTTTCCAAATCTCTTTACATAGTGATTTTTTTTCTAAAATATTTTTTAGTTATACATGGACACAATATCTTTATCTTGTTTGTTTTTATTTTTATGTGGTGCTGAGGATTGAACCCAGTGCCTCACATGTGCAAGGCAAGAACTCTGCCACTGTGCCACAACCGGAGCCCTACATAGTGAATTTTCATAGTTGCAACTTATATCCTCATTATTTTGTTTTTATTTACAAAGATTGTAAGGAAGACTCAAAGCTAGCCACAGAGAGATCTAAGGATCACTGCAGTGGGGTCTTGTAGCAGCAGAGTTTGAACTTAACTCCCCTCATTATTTTAAAAGAGACAAATAACAGTGCATTCCCAGCTTCCTGAAAACCCACAACTAACTTCTCCAGATGTTACCAACACACTCATTAATAAGCCAAATGTTTTCAAATTGTTGCCTCATATAGGTCCTGATTAACTCTTAAGTTTTGGGTGCTTCTAAGTTAAGATTTCCTCTTTCCCTTTTTTGGGGAAGGAAAAGTGACTTTGTTCTACCATTTTTGTTCTTTGGCTGGGTTATAAATTAAATTGACAATAATGTCAATAATTCTATGAATTACACATTATGAATGACTAAAAAGTATAAATTATTATCTAATAATTCTTATGAATTATAAGACAAAATAATAGGGAAAAAATTACATACCCACATATACATTATATGGGAGTCCTTGTACATGAGACTCAGAAAAGGGCCAGATGATTAGAACTGATTGGTAGATTGTCCCATAGCCCACTGAAGGTGTATTTCTGTGGAAACAAAAACAGAAGTTAATGAGTAGAGCAGACTATAAACCAGTTTTTAGATCAACCAGTGAAGAAGATTTCTAGATGTTGGGTTTGAAGCATCTTTTGCCATTTGAGCATGTCGGAATGACTCATAGGGCAACAGGCATGAGGTTGTATAGATATGAGCTTTTGTCATGATCTCTTTTTGAAGTTTATGTCAGATCACTCAGCTTCAGCTACCAGGTCTTTGGGTAAAGGGCAGATTTTCTTCTTAGTGATACTATATCAAGAAGGAATAAGAAAATTAAAATGCTAGTTTGGTTGTCATAGCCAGATATTGCAAGCAAACAAGAAGAATTCAGAGGTCAGTCCAATTTATAGGTAGAATAACAAAACCTCAAAGAATGAGACTAGAATCTAATAATGGGTATACTTTTAAAATATGCTTTGTTAAGACTTTTTAGTAGGGAAACTCAAATTGGGCTTTTAAAAGCCTCTTATTGCTAGGAGCCAAGGACTTGCCATCAGATTTGCCCTGCAATACCTGTAGGTTTGGATCAATTCCCCTTTCTCAAGATCCCCAAACTATCTTAAGCTTCCTAAAACTGTCAGGATATGAAATTTCTTGCTCACATGTAAGGAACCAACTAAGGGAATCTTGTATGTTCCAGTTCTCCCCCAACTTCAAGGGGCTTTTATTGTCCCCATAAAGTCAACCTTAGTTTCTTAAAGTTGTTCATATCTGATTCTATACACATGCTCAAATATGATGACATTCTAGTCAAAGCTTTGGTAGTATAGACAGTGCTTCAAATTGACTCCTGTTAAAAGATTCTTATTACACTTATGCAAATACTATATTGCCATAAAAATTAGAATACCCATTAACAGTAATGGAATTCTTGAGGGATCAAGTAGGGAAAATTCTGTTTTCAAAAATATACCCTATCAGATTTCTTTTTCTTTCTTTTTTTAAATGTTTATTTTTTTAGGTGTAGATGGATACAACACAATGCCTTTATTTTTATGTGGTGCTGAGGATCAAACCCGGGCCCCGCCTGTACTAGGGGAGCACTCTACCGCTGAGCCACAATCCCAGCCCCACTATCAGATTTCTTGTAAGCTTTAGATAACTAGAGAGAAGAGAGAAAAATTTCCTCAAATATGAAAAACAAAACAAACAACAAGCAGGGCATCAAACAGCAAAGTCAGAAAAACCCCCATAATTTCCTTTGATCAATTCATTCAGTTTTATGT
Organism: Ictidomys tridecemlineatus; assembly: GCF_052094955.1. Classification (NCBI taxonomy): domain Eukaryota; kingdom Metazoa; phylum Chordata; class Mammalia; order Rodentia; family Sciuridae; genus Ictidomys; species Ictidomys tridecemlineatus. Next base: position 185,898,164 of record NC_135482.1, read on the forward strand.
ACTTCTTGTTCTGGATCTTTTAATATTTTTTTTTAAGTTGTAGATGGACACAACACCTTTATTTTATTTTTATGTGGTGCTAAGGATTGAACCCAGTGTCTTCCACATGCAAGGCGAGCACTCTACCACTGAGCTACAACCCCCACCCTCTGCTGGATCTTTAATTAGCTGTTTTATGAACTAATGAGTTTCTTCATTCTGGAGATTCTTACCCAACTAATGTTATCTTATGATTATCCAAAACCTGAACTTGCCTGTGTGCATTCTGTGAATTTCCTTGAATTTCCTTAGTCCTTTCCTTTACAAACAAAACAAAACAAAAATAATCCTCATTCCTTAAAATGTTCAATACTGAAAATATCTTATTTTCCTTTTATACTTTGCATAAGTTGTTTCCCTTATTATTTATAATAGTTTTAATTACATAAATTACGTTTTAAACTCTTACTCTAATTTCCAGTGGAAAAAGGAGGAAAAGGAATGATGAAGTCTGTCATCAATATTTTATGAATATATCATTTCATAATGTCTGAAAATATAATGTCCATTTGTTACTGGACCCAGATCCAGCTGCTCACTGCTTGAAAACTAATACTTGGGAGACAAAGTTGTTGGGAAGGAAGTTTTATTCAAGGACTGCCCCTAAGAAGATGGAGGGGCAAGGGTCCTTGAAGCTGTATCTGAGGGAGATCAGGTACACTAAAGGGATTTTATAAAAGTGCAGGGGGCAATAGGCAGGAAGACTATATGCTGAATGGGGTCTTTATCTTCTAGAGCATGTATGATCTAAGAACAAATGTTCAAGTAGAAGTGCAGTATCCATTACTCCATATATCCAAGCACAGTAGTAAAACAAACAGAACCCCACATATTTAACTTTTGGATTCTTGCTTTTGTTATGACTGCTTAACATGCACATGCTGTAAAAACAGTTATTGTGGAAATAACTTTAGCTAATCAATAGTTTTAACACCTCATGAATTTTCCATGAGTAATCCATCTAAGCACAATTTTTTTTCCCCTTAGTGCTTTGTAGTTATACGTAGTAGTTGGGTTCATTTTGACAGAGTCATATGTGTATGCAATTTTATTTACTCCATTTCAGTCCGGGTCCCCTATTTTCTCTCCCTTCCACCTCCCTCATTCTCCTTCCTCTACTATACCGCTCTTTCTTTCCTTCCTTCTTTCTTTCTTTCTTTCTTTCTCTCTCTCTCTCTCTCTCTCTCTCTCTCTCTCTTTCTTTTTTTCTCTTTCTTTCTAATATTTATTTTTCAGTTGTAGTTGGAAACAATACCTTTATTTCACTTATTTATTCTTATATGGTGCTAAGGATTGAACCCAGGGTCTCGCATGTGCGAGGTGAGTGCTCTACTACTGAGCCACAACCCTAGCCCCCATTTATTTATTTTTAATTGTTACTTTCTACTTATACATAAAGGTGAAATTTCTTGTGGTATATTTATGTATGTATATACTGTGATTTTTGCTAAATTTGGTCTACATTTTCTTCCCTTTCTTGTCCTTCTTCCTTCCCACTTTATCATCCCTATATCTTTATAATATCTGATCTCCCTTTCTTTCTTCTTATTTTGCTCTAGCTTCAGCATATGAGAGAAAATATTCGATCCTTGATTTTCTGAGTCTGGCTTATTTCACTTAGCATGATGTTCTCTGGTTCCATCCATTTATGGGCAAATGCCATAATTTCATTCTCCTTTATGGCTGAGTAGAACTCCATTGTGTATATATGCCACATTTTCTTAATCTACGTATCTATTGATGGGCATCTGGGCTGGTTCCTTAATTTGGCAACTGTGAATTGTGCTGCTGTAAGCATTAATGTGACTGTATCACTATAATATGCCAATTTTAGTTCCTTGGGATAAATACCAAACTGGGTCATATGGTGTTTCCATTTCTAGGTTTTTTGAGAAATCTCCATACTACTTTCAGGAGTGGTTCTACTAGTCTGCGCCCCACCAACAATGTTTGAAGTGTACCTTTTCCCCCATGTCCTGGCCAACGTTTATTATTACTTGTATTCTTGATAATTGCTGTTATGATTGGAGTCAGATGAAATCTTAGTGTAGCTTTTTGATTTGCAAAACACAATTGATTGCTATATATGTTGAACATTTTGTGGCCATCTGTATTTATTCTTTTGAGAAATGCTGTTTAGTTCTTTTGCCCATTTGTTTCTTGGTGTTAAGTTTTTTTGAAATTTTTTTCGTATTCTGTATATTATTCCCTTGTCAGAGGAGTAGCTGGCAAAGATTTTCTCCCATTTTGTGGCTCTTTCTTCATTTGAGTAGTAGTTTTCTTTGCTGTGCAGAAGCTTTTTAAATTTGATGATATCCCACTTAATGATTCTTGGTTTTATTATTTGAGCTTTAGGGGTCTTGTTAAGAAGTTGGTGCCTGCACCAATATGATAGAGCCAATCATAATTCTTAATTTTAAGCATCAGGTAAAAATAATAGACTTAAGATTTGAGTAAAAAATAGGTACAATAAAAGTTGTTTGCATTTTTTTTTCTTTTTTGGGGTACTGGGGATCAACCCAGCAAATGATGGTATTTAATACCTGAAGTTTATAAACTCTTTGGGATCTACTGTAGAGATTTATTCAGTTCCCTTGAGTTTCCTCCCATGAATATTTGAGGTATACATGCTAATAGACTTCTTTTTATTTTTCTCTTGTTAATTTGTCTTTTGTTACAGGGAATTCCTGTAAAAAATAACTATAAAGGGTAGAAAATTATTTTTTCATCCTTACACTAGCGACTTGAGCACTTAAACTAGGACTAGGGTGATTAACTGAATTTTAAATTTCACTTAATTTTAACTGTAGGTTTTAGGTGCCTTAACTTGTTCTCTCATAAGTCATGCATTCCAAATATTGTTGTTGTTATTATTAATTTGTGCTATAGGTACTCTATCACTGAGCTACACCCCTTCAGCCTTTTTAAAATTTTTTTTTTATTGTTGGTCGTTCAAAACATTACATAGTTCTTAATACATCATATTTCACAGTTTGATTCAAGCGGGTTATGAACTCCCAACTTTACCCCGTATACAGATTGCTGTATCACATCAGTTACCCTTCCATTGATTGACATATTGCCTTTCTAGTATCTGATGTATTTTGCTGTCAGTTCTATTCTCTACTATCCCCCCTCCCCTCCCCTCCCCTCCCCTTTTCTCTCTCTACCCCTTCTACTGTAAATCATTTCTTCCATTTGTATTATCTTGTCTTACCCCTCCTTTCCTCTTATATATCATTTTGTATAACCCTGAGGATCGCCTTCCATTTCCATGCGATTTCCCTTCTCACTCCCTTTCCCTCCCACCTCTCATCCCTGTTTAATGTAAATCTTCTTCTCAAGCTCTTCGTCCCTACCCTGTCCTTGTTTACTCCCCTTATATCAAAGGGGTCATTTGGTATTTGTTTTTTAAAGATTGACTAGCTTCACTTAGCATAATCTGCTCTAATGCCATCCATTTCCCTCCAAATTCTATGATTTTGTCATTTTTTAATGCAGAGTAATACTCCATTGTGTATAAATGCCACATTTTTTTTTATCCATTCATCTATTGAAGGGCATCTAGGCTGATTCCACAATCTTGCTATTGTGAATTGTGCTGCTATGAACATCGATGTAGCAGTGTCCCTGTAGCATACTCTTTTTAGGTTTTTAGGGAATAGACCGAGAAGGGGAATAGCTGGGTCAAATGGTGGTTCCATTCCCAGCTTTCCCAGGAATCTCCATACTGCTTTCCAAATTGGCTGCACCAATTTGCAGTCCCACCAGCAATGAACAAGAGTGCCCTTTTCCCGGCATCCTCGCCAGCACTTATTGTTGTTTGACTTCCTAATGGCTGCCAATCTTACTGGAGTGAGATGGTATCTTAGGGTAGTTTTGATTTGCATTTCTCTGACTGCTAGCGATGGTGAGCATTTTTTCATGTACTTATTGATTGATTGTATGTCCTCCTCTGAGAAGTGTCTGTTCAGGTCCTTGGCCCATTTATTGATTGGGTTATTTGTTATCCTATTGTCTAATTTTTTGAGTTCTTTGTATATTCTGGTTATTAGGGCTCTATCTGAAGTGTGTGGATTAAAGATTTGTTCCCAGGATGTAGGCTCCCTGTTTATCTCTCTTATTGTTTCTTTTGCTGAGAAAAAACTTTTTAGTTTGAGTAAGTCCCATTTGTTGATTCTAGTTGTTAACTCTTGCGCTATGGGTGTCCTATTGAGGAATTTGGGGCCCGATCCCACAGTATGTAGATCATAACCAACTTTTTCTTCTATCAGATGCCGTGTCTCTGATTTAATATCAAGCTCCTTGATCCATTTTGAGTTAACTTTTGTGCATGGCGAGAGATAGGGATTCAGATTCATTTTGATGCAAATGGATTTCCAGTTTTCCCAGCACCATTTGTTGAAGATGCTATCCTTCCTCCATTGCATGCTTTTAGCCCCTTTATCAAATATAAGATAGTTGTAGTTTTGTGGATTGGTTACTGTGTCCTCTATTCTGTACCATTGGTCCACCCGCCTGTTTTGGTACCAGTACCATGCTGTTTTTGTTACTATTGCTCTGTAGTATAGTGTGAAGTCTGGTATCGCTATACTGCCTGATTCACACTTCCTGCTCAGAATTGCTTTTGCTATTCTGGGTCTTTTATTTTTCCATATGAATTTCATGATTGCTTTATCTATTTCTACAAGAAATGCCGTTGGGATTTTGATTGGCATTGCATTAAACCTATAGAGAACTTTTGGTAATATCGCCATTTTGATGATGTTAGTTCTGCCTATCCATGAGCAGGGTATATTTTTCCATCTTCTAAGGTCTTCTTCTATATCTTTCTTTAGGGTTCTGTAATTTTCATTATATAAATCTTTCACCTCTTTTGTTAGGTTGATTCCCAAGTATTTTATTTTTTGGGGGGATATTGTGAATGGAGTAGTTGTCCTCATTTCCATTTCAGAGGATTTGTCGCTGATATACAGGAATGCCTTTGATTTATGTGTGTTGATCTTATATCCTGTCACTTTGCTGAATTCATTTATTAGCTCTAATAGCTTCTTTGTAGACCCTTTTGGGTCTGTTAGGTATAGGATCATATCATCTGCAAATAGTGATAATTTAAGTTCTTCTTTTCCTATTTTTATGCCTTTAATTTCTTTCGTCTGTCTAATTGCTCTGGCCAGTGTTTCGAGGACTATGTTGAACAGAAGTGGTGAGAGAGGGCATCCCTGTCTTGTACCAGATCTTAGAGGGAATGCCTTCAATTTTTCTCCATTCAGAATGATGCTGGCCTGTGGCTTATCATAGATTGCTTTTACAGTGTTGAGGTATGTTCCGGTTATCCCTAATTTTTCTAGAGTTTTGAACATAAAGGGATGCTGTACTTTGTCGAATGCTTTTTCTGCATCTATCGAGATGATCATATGGTTCTTATTTTTAAGTCTATTGATGTGGTGAGTAACATTTATTGATTTCCGTATATTGAACCAGCCTTTCATCCCAGGGATGAATCCTACTTGATCATGGTGTATAATTTTTTTGATATGTATTTGAATCCGATTCGCCAGAATTTTATTGAGGATTTTTGCGTTGAGGTTCATTAGAGATATTGGTCTGTAGTTTTCTTTCTTTGAAGTGTCTTTGTCCGGTTTCGGAATCAGGGTGATGTTGGCCTCGTAGAATGAATTTGGAAGTTCTCCCTCTTTTTCTATTTCCTGAAATAGCTTGAAAAGTATTGGTGTTAGTTCCTCTTTAAAGGTTTTGTAAAACTCTGCTGTATACCCATCCGGTCCTGGGCTTTTTTTAGTTGGTAATCTTTTGATGGTTTCTTCTATTTCCTCTATTGTTATTGGTCTGTTTAGGTTGTCTATATCCTCCTGACTCAATCTGGGCAGATCATAAGACTTAAGGAATTTATCTATGCCTTCACTATCTTCTATTTTATTGGAGTATAAGGATTCAAAATAATTTCTGATTATATTCTGTATTTCTGAAGTTTCTGTTGTGATATTGCCTTTTTCATCCTGTATGTTAGTAATTTGAGTTCTCTCTCTTCTTCCCTTCGTTAGCATGGCTAAGGGTCTGTCGATCTTATTTATTTTTTCAAAGAACCAACTTTTAGTTTTGTCAATTTTTTCAATTGTTTCTTTTGTTTCAATTTCATTAATTTCAGCTCTGATTTTAATTATTTCTTGCCTTCTACTTCTTTTGCTCTTGTTTTGCTCTTCTTTTTCTAGAATTTTGAGATGAAGTATGAGATCATTTATTTGTTGTTTTTTTTCTTTTTTTGAGGAATGAACTCCAAGCAATGAATTTTCCTCTTAGAACTGCTTTCAATGTGTCCCATAGATTCCGATATGTTGTGTCTGTGTTTTCATTTAACTCTAGGAAGCTTTTAATTTCCTCCTTGATGTCTTCTAAAATGCATTGATCATTCAGCAACTTATTGTTCATTCTCCAAGTGATGCTTGATTTTTCCTTCCTTCTTTTATCATTGATTTTCAGTTTTATTCCATTATGATCAGATAAGATGCATGGTATTATCTCTACCCCTTTATATTGTCTGAGTTGCCCTGTGACATAATATATGGTCTATTTTTGAGAAGGTTCCATGTGCTGCTGAGAAAAAAGTGTAATTACTTGATGTTGGGTGGTACAGTCTATATATGTCAATTAAGTCTAGGTTGTTAATTGTGTTATTGAGTTCTATAGTTTCCTTATTTAACTTTTGTTTGGAAGATCTGTCCAGTGGTGAGAGAGGTGTGTTGAAGTCTCCCATGATTATTGTATGGTGGTCTATTAGACTCTTGAACTTGAGAAGAGTTTGCTTGATGAACACAGCTGCACCATTAGTTGGGGCATATATATTTATGATTGTTATGTCTTGTTGGTGTATGGTTCCCTTGAGCAGTATGAAGTGTCCTTCTTTATCCCTTTTGATTAACTTTGGCTTGAAATCTATTTTATTAGATATGAGTATGGACACTCCTGCTTGTTTCCGCAGTCCATGTGAGTGGTATGATTTTTCCCAACCTTTTACCTTCAGTCTGTGAATATCTTTTCCTATCAGATGCGTCTCCTGTAGGCAGCATATTGTTGGGTCTTGTTTTGTGATCCATTCTACTAGCCTGTGTTCTTAATTGGTGAGTTTAAGCCATTAACATTTAGGGTTATTATTGAGATATGGTTTGTTCTTCTAGCCATATTTGTTTATTGATGTTACTAAACCTGATTTGTTATCCTCTTTGACTACTTTCCCCCCTTTACTGTCCTACCTCCCATTGTTGGTTTTCAATGTTATTTTCCATTTCCTCTTCCTGTAATGTTTTGCCAAGGATTTTTTGAAGAGATGGTTTTCTAGCTGCGAATTCTTTTAACTTTTGTTTATTGTGGAAGGTTTTAATTTCATCTTCCATCCTGAAGCTTAATTTCGCTGGATACACAATTCTTGGTTGGAACCCATTTTCTTTCAGTGTTTGAAATATGTTATTCCAGGATCTTCTAGCTTTCAGAGTCTGTGTTGAGAGATCAGCTGTTATCCTGATTGGTTTGCCCCTAAATGTAATCTGCTTTCTTTCTCTTGCAGCTTTTAAAATTCTCTCCTTATTCTGTATGTTGGACATCTTCATTATAATGTGTCTAGGTGTGGCTCTCTTATGATTTTGCACATTTGGCATCCTGTAGGCTTCTAGGATTTGGGCTTCTGTCTCATTCTTCAATTCTGGGAAGTTTTCTCGTATTATTTCACTGAATAGACGGTTCATTCCTTTGGTATGGAGCTCTGTGCCTTCCTGTATCCCAATGACTCTTACATTTGGTCTTTTGATATTATCCCATAATTCTTGGATGTTCTGCTCTTGGTTTCTTAGCAGACTTGTTGAGCTGTCTATGTTCTTTTCCAGTTGAAATACTTTGTCTTCATTGTCTGATGTTCTCTCTTCTAAGTGATCTACTCTGCTGGTAGTATTCTCAATTGAGTTTTTAATTTGGTTTATTGTTTCCTGCATTTCTAGGATTTCTATTTGTTTTTTATTACCTCTATCTCCCTGTGAAATTGATCTTTTACTTCCTGGATTTGTTTGTCAATGTGATCTTTCATTGTCTGATTTTGCTGTCTCATGTCTTCCTTGATACTCCAGATCATCTGAAGCATATATATCCTGAACTCTTTATCTGACATTCCATCTGTTGCAGCTATTACCTCTTCTAAAGTTGAGTTGACCTGCATTGCTTTTTCTTTCCTTGTCTTTTCATACTGCTCGCGTTTCTTTCTGCTTGGTGCAACTGTTGTGATTTTGAAATTTACCCCCTATTTATTTATATTGCTCTTGTATAGTTGGGAAGTCTCCCTTGCAGGGCGGGTAGTGGCTGTGCTCCTCCTTTAATTAGGGTGGTCTGTCTACCACGCTGATCCGTCACAGGTCTGCCCCCCCTGCGGGCACGGGTGGCGGCTCTGCTCTGCCCCCACTCCAATTGTAGTAACGTAACTACCACGCCCTGGGGTCGTTAGTCCTGATCTGGATGTGGGTGGCGGCTCTGCTGGGTCCCCACTGCAATTGATGTGACGTGACTACCACGCTGGCAGGCCTCTAGGCCGGTGGGTCGCATTCTGCACAGCCCCCACTCCCAATGGGGGTACCTGACTACCTCTCCAACGGGTCGCCGAGCCCCCTCCGGACCCGGGCGGCGACCCTGCTCCACCCACACTCCAAACCAGTGTGATGCGACTGCCTCGGTGTTACGTGTCCACCACGTTGGCAAGCTACCTGGCCTGTCTTGCCAGTGGGCCGCAGATCTGCCTGCCCTGCTTGCTCATATGGCAGCTCTGCACAGCCCCTACTCCAAATGAGGTTACTTGGCTACTGTGCCGCAGGGTCTATTCTATTCTAGGCGTGGGCGGCTACTCTCTTCAGCCCCAGTTGCATTTGGGGTGTCATGATACCACGCCGGCGGGTCACTTGGCCTGCTCTGGGCGCAGGTGGAAGCTCCACTCTGCCCCCACAGCACCCAGCAGGACCCTGGCTGAGAAGCAGTCACCGCCGGTTCCCTAGCCTTGGGCCAAAGCAGCTTAGGTAGCCAGAACCCCGCCTCTCCGATCCCTATACACTCTCCGCTGGGAGAGCGAGCGACCCCACGGGTTCCCCAGCCCCAGGCCAAAACTGTTCCGGGAGTCAGAACCCAGTCGCCCCAAGCTCAGCGCACGCTCCACTTGGAGCTGGCCTCCACCGGCAGTCTCCGCAGTTTCCTCAGACTTGGGCCAGGTTAGCCCCGGGAACCCGAGTCCCGCTGCTCAGTGCCCGGCGCACGCCTTGCCAGGCACGAGCCTCTAGGAGTATTCTCCACAAGATCCCCAGTCCCGATCCTGAGCAAGAAATCTGTCTGCTAGACACAGGCAAATACCAGCCTGAAATCACCTGTTCCGTAGCCGAATGAGCTGAGATCAGTAGAACATGGGGGTGATTACATCATCTCTCCGAAATGGCGGCTGCTGTCCTCCTCTGTGGTCCCACCGGTGACTGGAACCAAGCTGGACTGCTTCTCTCCTCTGTCTCAAAGCCGGAACTCAGCACTAAGCGCTGCCAATGTACCACTGGCGGGAGCCCCCTAAATCCGTATAGCTGCTCCCCCGCTCAGGCACCTTGCCGTTCCCCAGCGCGCACCACAGACTCCAGCCGTGGGGCGATCGCCTATCAGGCTATGCAACCCTCCCTGCGGAGAAATGGAGCTCCCACAGCCGAACCTCGCACGATGGAAATCTGTCCACTAGATTCTGGAACGCCTCAATTTCACTGGAAATTCCCAACAAGATAGCCTTCAGCCGTTTCTCATGGTCTTTCTCCAGCTCAGTGACGCGGCGCACTGGGGTGATGCACTCCCTTCGCCGCCATCTTCCCCATCCCTTTTTTTAATTTTTGAGACAGAGTCTTTCTAAGTTTATTAGGCTGGACTAGAAATTGTGATCCTCCTCTCTTCTGTCTCTGAAGTAGCTGGGATTATAGATGGGGGGGCCACTGTACATAGCCCTAATATGTTATTATTAAACATTTTTCAAAGTTGAAAGAATTTTACAGTGTTCAGTCCTAATAACTATCACTGAGATTCTACCATTAATGGTTTATTTATTTATTTTATTAATATTTATTTTTTTAGTTTTCGGTGGGCACAACATCTTTGTTTGTATGTGGTGCTGCGGATTGAACCCGGGCCGCACACATGCCAGGCGAGCGCACTACCGCTTGAGCCACATCCCCAGCCCCCCATTAATGGTTTATTATACTTAATTTTTAAATACACATTCACCTGGACATTTCTTTATCAATCCATTAATCTTCTTAAAATATATATTTCAAAACATTAGTACATATGTCCCTACGTACTTTAACATACACATCACTGACTTTTTCTTGTGTAAAATTTAATATAACATACAATGAAATGTCCACATCTTAAATATATACACTTGCTGAAATTTTATAGCTGCATATACCCGTGTAACTCATACCTCTATCAATATTAGGGTATTTTCAGCACCTTCCAAAGTTCCCTATTGCCTCTTCTTGGTCTGTCATTTTTTCCTACCCACCCAAGTAACTACTCTTCAGACTTTCCCTGTAATGTACTTAAGCAAAGCACTCTGAAAAGCTTAACATCCTGCTCATTGTAAAGGAAATGTACTTTGGCTACTTAGTTTTCATATGCATCTGTTACACTTTGAGTGTGTGCTCTAGAAATTCAGGTGTTGGAACTTAAATTAATTCCTCAATGTGGCAGTGTTGGGAGGTAGAACATCCTGTAAAGTGTTTGGGTCATGTGAGTGGAGCGCTCATGATTGGATTAATGCCATCTCTCAGAAATAAGTGAATTTTAGCTCTTGTGGAACTGGATTATTTACCAAGAGCTGGTTGTTATAAAGTCAGGCTGCTCCTTGTATTTTGCCTCTTTTACAAACATGCCTGCTTGCCCTTCCAGCCTCTGCCTTGTTTGGAAATAGCACAGGACCCTCACTCACAGAGGCAGCTTTTGTTTTTGGACTTTTTGGCTTCTAGAACTTTGAGCCAAAATAATCCCCTTTCTAAAAAAGTAAATTACCCAGTTTCCGGTATTCTATTACAGCCACAGAAAGTGGACTAATATGTATTTTAGTTTCTGTACAACAAAACAACTCTTTTGCTGTGGTCTGAATATTTGTGTCCCCATAAATTTAATACGTTGAAACCTAAGTCAGTGTGATAGTATTAAGAGGTAGGACCTTAAGGAAATGGCTGAGCCCTTATGAATGGAAGTAGTACACCTATAAAAGGTGCCTGAGGAAGCATTGCTCCCTCTGTCATGTGAGGATCCAGTAAGAAGGGACATCTGTGAGAAATGGGTACTTATCAGACACTGAATCTGCTGGCATCTTGATGTTGGGCTTCCTAGACTCTAGAATTATGGGAAATAAATGTTGTTTATTAGTCATCTAGCTTATGGTATTTTTTTTTAGGTACCAGGGATCGAACTCAGGGGCACTTGACCACTGAGCCATATAAATAATATATGTAATATAAAATTTTGTATTTTCTTTAGAGACAGGGTCTCACTGAAAAGTTTAACACCTTGCTTTTGCTGAGGCTGGCTTTGAACTCGCGATCCTCCTGCCTCAGCCTCCCAAGCTGCTGCAATTACAGGCAAACGCCTGTACCATTGCACCCAGCTAGCTTATGCTATTTTTGTTACAGCAACCAAAACAATTTATGGCTATCTTTCTTATTTTATACCTATCTTTCTTATAAGAAATTCTCATCTATGTCCTAATTGAGAAAACAGTGTATTTTAAATAGTTATATATCTATTACTGGCTATATTAATTACTTTAATTACTACTATTATTCTATCAGTGTTTTACTCAGTACTCAGTTATATAGAGACTAAATTGTAAATGTAAATTCAACAATTCATATTTAAAATAAAAATGAATTAGAAGGGCTGGAGTTGTGGCTCAGTAGCAGAACACTTATCTAGCAAGTGGAGGCACTGGGTTCGATTCTCAGCACTACATATAAAGAAATGAATAAAATAAAGGTCCACCAACATCTAAAAAATTTTAAAAAATGAATTAGAAGAATGCATTTAATACAGTGGATTCAGGAAATTATGTTCTTTTTTATTTGTTATATATGACAGCAGAATGCATTACAATTCATATTATACATATAGAGCACAAAATTTCATATATCTGATTATACACAAAATAGTGTCACACCATTTCGTGTCTTCATACATGTACTTAGGGTAATGATGTCTATCTCATTCCACTGTCTTTCCTAACCCCATATGCCCTTCCTTCCCTCCACTTTGCCCTATCTAGAGTTCGTCTGTTCCTCCCATGCTGCCCCCACAACCCCATCATGAATCAGCCTCCTTATATCAGAGAAAACATTTGGCATTTAGTTTTTTTGGGGATTGGCTAACTTCACTTACCATTATATTCTCCAACTCCATCCATTTACCTGGAAATGCCATGATTTTATTCTCTTTTAATGCTGAATAATATTCCATTATGTATATATACCACATTTTCTTTATCCATTCATCTACTGAAGGGCATCTAGTTTGGTTCCATAGTTTAGCTATTGTGTGTGAATTGTACTGCTATAAACATTGATGTGGCTGTGTCCCTCTAGTATGCTATTTTTAAGTTCTTTGGGTATAGACCGAGGAATGGGATGTCTATGTCAAATGGTGGTTCCATTCCCAGTTTTCCAAGGAATCTCCATACTGCTTTCTATATTGGTTGCACCAATTTGCAATCTCACCAGCTACGTATGAGTGTATATTTTCCTCCACATCCTCACCAAACTTATTATTGTTTGTATTCTTTTTTTTTTTTTTTTAAAGAGAGAGAGAAGAGAGAAAATTTTTAACTTTTATTTTTCAGTTTTCGGCGGACACAACATCTTTGTTTGTATGTGGTGAGGATCGAACCCGGGCCGCATGCAACCAGGCGAGTGCCCTACCTCTTGAGCCACATTCCCAGCCCTGTTTGTATTCTTAATAGCTGCCATTCTGACTGGAGTGAGATGAAATCTTAGAGTAGTTTTGATTTGCATTTCTCTAATTGCTAGAGATGTTGAACATTTTTTTCATATATTTGTTGATTGATTGTATATCTTCTTCTGAAAAGTGTCTGTTCAGTTCCTTAACCCATTATTGATTGATTGTTACGATTTTTGAGTTCTTTGTATACCCTAGAGATTAGTACTGTATCTGATGTGTGTGTGGTAGAAATTTGCTCCCAAGATATAGGCTTTCTTGGGGCTGGGGATGTGGCTCAAGCGGTAGCACGCTCACCTGGCATGCGTGCGGCCCGGATTCCGTCCTCAGCACCACATACAAACAAAGATGTTGTGTCCGCCGAAAACTAAAAAAGAAAAAAAAAAGATGTACGCTCTCTATTCACTTCACTGTTTCTTTTTCTGAGAAGAAGCGTTTTAGTTGGAATCTATTCCATTTATTGATTCTTGATTTTAATTCTTGTACTATAGGAGTCTTGTTAAGGAAGTTGGAGCCTAATCCGACTTGATGGAGATTAGGGTCTACTTTTTCTTTGATTAGATGCAGGTTCTCTGGTTTAATCCTAGGGCCTTGATCCACTTTGAGTTGAGTTTTGTGCATGGTGAGTGATAGGGGTTTAATTTCATTTTGTTGCATATGGATTTCCAGTTTCCCCAGCACCATTTGTTGAAGAGGCTATCTTTTCTCCCATGTATGTTTTTGGTGCCTTTTTCTAGTATGAGATAACTGTATTTATGTGGGTTTGTCTCTGTATCCTCTATTCTGTACCATTGGTCTATAAGTCTTTTTGTTGCCAATATCATGCTGTTTTTGTTACTATTGCTCTGAAGTTTAGTTTAAGATCTGGTATACTGATGCCACATGCTTCACTCTTATTGCTTCATTTTTTCAGATGAATTTCATGATTTTTTCAGATGAATTTCATGATTTTTCTGTTTCTATGAGGAATGTCATTGGGATCTTGATTGGAATTGCATTAAATCTATATAGTGCTTTTGGAAGTATGGTCATTTTGACAATATTAATTCTGCCTATCCAAGAACAAGGGAGATCTTTCCATCTTCTCAGGTCTTCTTTAATTTTCCTTCTTTAGCATTCTGTAGTTTTTATTGTAGAGTTCTTTCACCTCTTTCGTTAAGTTGATTCCCGAGTATTTTGTTTTTTGAGGCTATTGTAAATGGGGTAGTTTTCCTCATTTCCCTTTTAGAGGGTTTGTCACTAATACACAGAAATACCTCTCATTTATGGGTGTTGATTTTTTATCCTGCTACTTTGCTGAATTTATTTATTAGTTCTAGAAGTTTTCTGGTGGAATTTTTTGGGTCTTCTAGGTATAGAATCATATTGTCAGCAAATAGTGCTTTTGAGTTCTTCTTTTCCTATCTGTATCCCTTTTAATTTCTTTCGTTTGTCTAATTGCTCTGGTTAGAGTTTCAAGAACTATGTTAAATAGAAGTGGTTGAAAGAGGGCATCCCTATCTTGTTCTAGTTTTAAGAGGGAGTGCTTTCAATTTTTCTCCATGATGTTGGCCTGGGGCTTAGCATAGATAGCTTTTACAATGCTGAGATATGTTCCTATTATCCCTCGTTTTTCTAGTGTTTTTAACATGAAGGAGTGCTGTATTTTGTTGAATGCTTTTTCTGCATCTATTGAAATGATCATATGGTTCTTTAAGTCTATTGATGTGATGAATTACATTTATTGATTTTCATATATTGAACCAACCTTGCATCCCTTGGATTAACCCCACTTGATCATGGTGCATTATCTTTTTGATATGTTTTTGTATTCAATCTGCCAGAATTTTATTGAGAATTTTTGTATCTATGTTCATTAGCTATTGGTCTGAAGTTTTCTTTTTTTTTTGATGTGTCTTTGCCTGGTTTTGGAATCAGAGTGCTATTGGCCTCATAGAATGAGTTTGCAAGTGTTCCTTCTTTTTCTATTTCATGAAATAAATTGAAGGGTATTGGTATTAGTTCTTCTTTAAAGGTCTTGTAGAACTCAGCTGTGTATCCATCCAGTCCTGGGCTTCTCTTGGTTGGTAGGTTCTGATGGTGTCTTCTATTTCATTGCTTGAAATTGATCTGTTTAAATTCTGTATATCATCCTGATTCAATTTGGACAACTCATATGACTCAAGAAATTTGTTGATGCCGTCAATATTTTCTATTTTCTTAAAGTACAAATTTGCAAATTAATTTCTAATTATCTTCTGTATTTTTGTAGTGTCTGTTGTGATTTTTCCTTTTTCATCACGTATGTTAGTAATTTGAGTTTTCTCTCTCTCTCCTTCTCTTTATTTGTGTGGCTAAGGGTTTATCAATTTTTTTTTTGTTGTTGTTTGTTTCAATTTCATTGATTTCAGCTCTGATTTTAATTATTTCCTGTTTCTGATTTTGGTGTTGATTTGTTCTTCTTTTTCTAGGGCTTTGAGATGTAATGTTAGGTCATTTATTTGTTGACTTTTTCTTCTTTTAAGGAATGAACTCCATGCAATGAACTTTCCTCTTAGACTGCCTTTATTGTGTCCCAGAGATTTCAATATTCAGTATCAGTGTTCTCATTTACCTCTAAGATTTTTAAAAATCTCCTTGATGTCTTTTGCAATCCATTGTTCATTCAATAGCATATTATTTAGTCTCCAGGTGTTGGAGTAGCTTTTATTTTTTATTTTATCATTGATATCTAATATCATTCCATTATGATCTGATAGAATGCAGGGTAGTATCTCTACTTTTTTATATTTGTTAAGAGTTGCTTTGTGGCACAATATATGGTCTGTTTTAGAGACGGAGCCATGTGTTGCTGAGAAGAAAGTGTATTCTCTCCTTGAAGGATGAAATATTCTATATATGTCTGTTAAGTCTGTAATTGATTGTATTATTGAGCTTCTTTGTTTAGCTTTTGTTTAGAAGATCTATCCAGTGGTGAAAGAGGTGTGTTAAAGTCACCCAGAATTATTTTATTGTGGTCTATCTGATTCTTGAACTTGAGAAAAGTTTGTTTGATGACCTCAGATGCTCCACTTTGGGGGGCATATATATTTAAAATTGTTGTGTCTTGTTGATGTATATGGTTCCCTTGAGCAGTATGTAGTGTCCTTCTTTATCCCTTTTGATTAACTTTAGTTTGAAGTCTACTTCCTTTGCTATGAGGATGGAAACCCATGCTTCCTTTCACAGTCCATGTAAGTGGTATGATTTTTCCCAATCTTTCACTTTCAATCTGTGGATGGATGTCTTTTCTATGAGATGAGTCTCTTGGAGACAGTATATTGTTGGGATTTTTGTTTTAAATCAATCTGCTAGTCTATGTCTTTTGATTGGTGAGTTTAGGCCATTAACATTCAGGGCTATTATTGAGACATGATTTGTATTCCCAGCCATTTTTGTTTATTTTTGATATTCAACTTGACTTGCTTTCTCCTTTGATTAGTTTTTACTTTAGTATAGTACCTTCTTCTGATTTTCATTGTTGTTTTTCATTTCCTCTTCGTGGAATATTTTGCCGAGGATGTTCTGTAGTGCAGGCTTTCTAGTTGTAAATTCTTTTAACTTTTATTTATCATGGAAAGTTTTTATTTCATCATCAAGTCTAAACCTTAATTTTGCTGGATATAAGATTCTTGGTTGGCATTCATTTTCTTTCAGAGCTTGATATATGTTGTTCTAGGATCTTCTAGCTTTCAGGGCCTGGGTTGAAAAATCTGCAGATAACCCAATTTTTTCCCCCCTATATATAATCTAATTCCTTTCTCTCATGGCTTTTAAAAATTCTCTTCTGGGGCTGGGGATGTGATTCAAGCAGTAACATGCTTGCCTGGCATGTGCGGGGCGCTGGGTGGATCCTCAGCATCACATAAAAAAAATAAAATAAAATAAAGATGTTGTGTCCACCGAAAACTAAAAAATAAATATTAAAAAAATTCTCTCTCTCACTCTTTTAAAAAAATTCTCCTCTTATTCTGTATGCTAGGCATTTTCATTATAATATACCTTGGTAGGAAATTATTTGTGAAATCATTGCAAACATTGAATGAACAAGTGTTGAACTAAGCATTACTTTTAGGAGAAAATAAAATTGTTAAGTTATTGCAAGCCTCAGGTCACAACATTTTTGTCAACAGATTAGGACAGCCTTGTTTTCTGTGTATTTCTGTTAAAATAAATCTTATTTAAAATATAGTGTTGAATCATTAACATTGATCTTCAGTACTATGGTTAGGAGCCTTTTAAAAGTGATGAAATTACCAAGATGAACACAAAAAAATGACACTAATTGCACTAAGGAAAAGACCTTTATTTATAATAGGAAAGCTGAAACAAGGCAGTGTTGCTTGTTTGACTTTAGCTGGGAACAGCTGGCTCAAGATTTTTACTGCCTGCATGTGCACGTTGTAAAGGTGCTTTGAGTACAAATGAATTTTATTAAGTGGGTGAATTCAAATAGAATCTGAAGAGGGCTGCCCGTAGGTATATAGTTAATATAGTATGGGCTCTGTGTCTGTGGTTTCTGCCAACCATAAATATAAAACATTCAGGAAAAAAATTAACATCTCTTCCAAAGACTTATAGACATTTTTCCTTGTCATCATTCTTTAAATGAAAAAGTATAGCAACTAACAACATTTACTTTGTATTAGGAATTATAGATGTAAAGCTCTATAATTACAGATCTAAAGATGATTTAAAATATACCGGAGGATATTTTTAAGTTATATGCAATTACATATCATTTTATATAAGGGACTAAGATATGTGTGGATTTTGGTATATACAGAGGTGGTGGTGGTGGTGGTGGTGGTGGTGGTGGTATTGTCGTTGTCGTTGTCTAGGAACCAATTCCTTTTGAATGTTGAGGGATGATTATGCAAATAAACACACATGTATAACAAGCAAAGAGAAAATATGCAAAGCTACTATAGTCTTTGTGTCTGTAAGTGGTCACAAAGTCTTTTGATATTTGTGATTTCCTTCATGAACTATCTGTTCTGTATTTCTCTTGCCTTTAGCTAGAATCTCTGCTTCTGACTCTTCTAACTCACAAACTTTCCTAACTGAAGAGTCTTAGTCTTAATTGTTCTGCCTGATTTTTGGTTCCTGTAGTTTTTCAAATTGACCATTAGTATTGGGCATGCAAGTACTAAGATGTGCCCTGAAGGATCTCTTGAGTTCCTCTTAGCCTGCTTTCCCTCTACTGTTTACCAGCAACCTCATTTCCCCTTGGTAACTGGACCAATTTTTCAAACCAGTTGAATTGGGCAGTTTTTTTTGCCTGTAGGTTTCAGTGGCACTGGGAATACAAAATGTCCAGGCGGCAGTCTCACCTTCCAATTCGTAGGAAATGTGTGTATGTGGTAAAAGCAGTTAATCCCTTGGTTTTACCACATAAGTGTAATGTGCACACTGCATACCTCCTTTGGTGTGAAATGTGCTTTTTGATGAGATAGTGCTGTGTGAAATACTGTGATGGTGGATAATGCATTTGGTGTCTATGAATGGTGTGCTGGCAGAAGCATTTTAGGCAAATTCATATCAAAAATATGAGAAGGAAATCTATTATGGAAGAGAATTAGGTAAAATAAGTCAGCCCTTGCCCTGGATGTTCCCCTCTCTCTACCAGAGATGCCATATTGGGAACCCAATGTTGTGCTCTGGTGTTGGCAGATTACATACCAGCAGTAACTTTAATAAGATCAGCTTTGGTCAGGACTAATTTATGGGTTTGAACTCATTCAAAGCTTCCATCTTTGTCACCAAGGCCATTTTATTCATGGGTCCTTTGTATAAGTTGAGTGATATGCATAGACAATGTCATTTTATCTACCTGATGCCTTTTATAGTTGATGAGTCCACTTAGTGTCTGGTAATTAAGTACTGGTACTTCAGCTTCTACTACTCCAGGATCCCATCATTCCCCTGAAATCAGGAAGCCCATCTCAGTGGTGGCATCCCTTCATAGTCATAGCTGTTATATATGGGAGTAACCATAGAGCTTTGAAAAGGTTGCAGATGGGGACTGGGGATGTGGCTCAAGCGGTAGCGCGCTCGCCTGGCATGTGTGCGGCCCGGGTTCAATCCTCAGCACCACATATAAACAATGATGTTGTGTCCGCCAAAAACTGAAAAATAAATATTAAAATTCTCTCTCTCCTCTCTCTCTTTTTTTTTAAAAAAAGGTTGCAGATAGTTTCTCAGCAATATGTTTTTCAGTGCTTTAATAAAGGGAGTGTCTTCTGGATTGTTTCATGGAACAAAGGTTGGAGGTTGGTGTGTAGGTGACAAATGATAAATCTAGTCCAACATTCCTATCTTTCTCAGCAATTGGATCCTTCCTCTTGATAGGCAAACTCTGGAATCTCTGCCTTATTAAATGTAAACCATTATTAATCCAAATTTCTGTCAGCCTACCAAGTAAATGATAGAGCCAACTCTAGCTGCATGAGTTAACACATTCCATATAGGATCTTGAGTATAGGATCAGATCATAAATATTTTAGATTTTACAGGCCACGTGGGTTTTGTCACAACTACCTAACTTTGTTGTTGTGGCATAAAAGCAGCCAAAGATAATATGGCCCATTCATTAATAGATATGACTGTGTTCTAGTAAAATTTTATTCACAAAAACAGTTTCTGACCTCTGCTCTAGTAAGTGTGCACTGATCAGTGAGTTAGACCTAGTATTGTGTTTCATTTCACTTTTCTTGGTCTAGCACCTTTAGAATCCATTCTCATACATGTTCTGTAGGGTTCTACTTGTTTATCAGCAAAGACTTTTGCTATGTCCTTTGGATCATAGCATATATCGGTCTCTCAAGAGCCTGCTGAGATTTGACTCTAATTATAGATAATAGGAGTAGTTATGGTCAGTTTTGAGAATAATGTGTCCCCCTTTTCAGCCTTCTTCCCTATAAGATTGTCTTATGGTTTTTGAAATAGTAGTTTGAAAGGCTAGTCTTCTCAGACAAGGAAGAGAGGCTTATAAGGACTTGAGATTTGTTATTTTTCTCTGTTTTAGTAAAGTATTCAGAAGAATCAACCTCACATTGCAGTCTTTATTTTCACCATTTCTGCCATATGGTTAGGTATGGCAGGTACTTGGCCTTCTAAGACATCTGTCTCAGCACTTTGTTATGATCAACCATAAGTGGTGACCTAATTGTGATTCTAGTACTTACAATGGATTACCAACATCTCCTTTTCCATTGTCAAGGAGCTCAGAACTAACTCAAGTTCCAAGGGTACTTCCAACTCAGTCCTCAAATTGCCTTTTGTGGGTCTGTCTCTTGGGAATTCCAATACCAACTGTGTATTAGTTTGGGTCCATTCAGGAGCCAAAGCACACAATAATATGAAAGGGAAGACTTACTGTAAAAAAATTATTAAGATATGATAGGAGAGTAACACAGGATGCAAAGAGAATGCTAAAAGATATTCCAGAGCTGACAGACCCAAGGAAGAGCCAACTTGGAATAGGGGCCCCTTTCTCAAGGCTGGGATTCAGGCCTTATTGGATAAGGTATAGTAGTAGCCTGAGTTTGTTAATGGTGGAAATTGGCTGAGTTGTTGCCATAGTAGCTGGGCAGATAGGAAACAACCCTGTTAGGTATAGGTGAGCCAAAGCTAGTTGGTTTATTTGTAGAGGTGATTGGGAGCTGCTGTGGGTATGTGTAGCTAGAATGTACAGTGTCCTTGTTATGAGGTGCCTGGGCCAAGGCTGACAGGTTGCTGGGGTTGGGCCTCTGGACACATGGCCTCTGGCTAGGGTAGAGCAACACTGGATGTCCTCCCCATACATACCATGTAGTAGAAGTGGCATAACAGACCATGTAGCAGGAGCCAGAAAAAAATAAAATGCAGCAAGCAGAACCAGGAAGTGTCCTTCCTGCAGTTCTCTTCAGTGCCCTTTACTGACAGAACATAACATTGTGCTCAGTGTAAAACAAGAAATGCTTAAAAACTCCAGTCCATTAATTTAGTGCAGCTGCTGAAGGAGGAATTCAGAGTTGAGAGGAAATTTGTGATAACTGGCCTGGTCAGTCAGATCATGTTATTCTATTCAAGATGCTTCAGTAGTACCCTTCCCCCCCCCCCTTTTTTTTAAGCCAGAGAAAAATCCCAAACTCTACATAATAATCCCGCTATTTCTGTGACCTCATATCACTCTCTGTTGGCTCTGCTGCAGTTGTCCAGGCCTCCTTGCTGCTTCTGGAACATGTCTGTGCTCTCCTGGCTTAGGGCTCTTACACTAGCTGGTTCTTCTTGGAAAGCTTTTTTCCTAGATCTCTGCATGATGAGTTCCTCACTTTAAGTCGCTTTGATGTCAGCTTCTCAAGGATGCCTGCTCTTGACCCCCTTATTTACTCTGTCTGGCCCCATCACCCTCTCACTCTCAATCCTCTCAGATCACTTGACTTTTTCCATAGTATCTATCTGTCTGTCTGTCTATCTATCTATCTATCTATCTATTTATTGTGTGTGTGTGTGTTTGTGGTCCTGGGGATTGAACCCAGAGCCTTATGCATGTGAGGCAAGCATTCTACCAACTGAACTATACCTCCAGCCCTCCAAAGTACTTTTTACCTGACATTATTTACTTACTAATTATTGTCCATCTCCTCCCACCATAAAGTCAGGTACACTTATCCCAAGTACTTAGAACAGTGTTTGGTGCATTATAGATGCACAGTAACATGAATGTTAAGATGAGATTCTAGCTTAACAAAGTAGTTCTAATTTTATTTGAAATATTTTCACTATGGGTGTTAGGCAATTATTTTAGTTTGTATACTGGCTATAATCTTTTGACTGGTTAGGTTGATATGGATAAATTTTGGGGCTTCTTTTATAAAATGAAGGGCTGTTTGAGTTTAATGGTTCCTTTCTCTAGGATTTTTAGCTTCTGTGGCTTTTCTCATAACAGTAGATGACTAAGCCAGATAAATAAGTTTTGTTTTTGAGAATTAAATTTGGCTCATGGAAAATTAACTGATTATTTATTTATTTTTAGGTGCTGAATGTGGAGTAAATGCAGATGTTGAGAAACATCTTGAATTGGGCAAGAAATTACTTGCAGCTGGACAGCTAGCTGATGCTTTATCTCAATTTCATGCCGCAGTAGGTTTGTATTATAAACCAAATCACTCAGTGGCTGTTTTAGTGAATTCTAATTAGTAGCTCTTTTTATGGATAAAATTTCAAATAAGGATTGTTTCATGTTAAAAAAAACATTAAAGATATTTGCAGGATTCTGGATGAAATAGATTAATAAATCTTGAAAGCATATGTATCCAACATAAGAGGTAATGAGATTTACTATAAGTACCAAGAATAACTCAACATTTTGACAGAATACTTAATGTATTAAATCGTTTCTGATTTCTTACACAGACTTCACCTAATACAGTTTAATTTTCTTGATGTCTTGGGCTATCAGGATGGTAATTACTTTGATGCCCTTGGAAGATTCTGTGGTTCATTGACTCTTCAGTATTGGTCAAATTCCAACCACTCTTGATGCTGTTACTTTTTTGTGCTTACTTGTGTCTGTCTGTAGCATCAGATGTCATTGCAGCTTTTAATCTGTTAGGACTGAGAATGAGATGACAATAAATAGGTTAAAAGTGAGGGCTTGAAGGGTTTTCTTATGAGCCTAAACTTTTATGTGAGGATTTTTTGATATTGACTTTCCTTAGAGCCCTTTTTTATTTACTCGTACATTTCTTCTTGATTTGTGATAGTTTAAGAGAGACTAGTCAACTACTCAACAGGTAAGGAGGTAGTTTATTTTTCATAAGTTACACTTGTGCTTCCAGAGAATTATAATTTCATTGTTATTTTACTATAAAAACAAAAAGCAGGTAGGGATTGGTCTGGCAATAATTTTCTTCAGCTTATATTTTTATTGATGTAATTAGCTCCCTGGAATAATAGGAAACATACATTTTAATATTTTTCTTTATCATTTGATAATGCTGTGACCTTGGTCCAATTGTGTAAGACAGTCTAGATCTAAATAAATTAGCTACAGATTCCTAATGGTTTTCAGTGTGCCACCCAAAGGAATTTATGTGAAGATTAGGTGAGAATAATGAATATAAAGTTTTTTTGGAAGTAAGATATAACCATACATATAAAATATATAGTAATAAGTCTAAATTTTTTTTTTGTCTCTAGAGATTGACTCTTCTATATATGAATTTGATGTGTACTTAAGAGTTTTCTTAACTATGTGGAGTTTCCACTAGGAATTTTGTATTTCAGGGATTAACTTATCTTGATAGGTAGTAGTTACTTGGCATAACAATTTGCACAAGTTACTTTTCTCTAAGGGCCATTTACTGTATGACCACATCACTACTAAGTCTGCACTTTTTCTTGTGATTCACTGTCATCAGAGCTGCAGTATGGTAATTTAAATTATTTTCAGTTATTGTCTTCAAAAAAGCATTTCTTAAAATACACAACTATTGCTATTAGAATATTTGCAGAAATTTATACTTAATACCTATTATGTACTTTATGATCTGCTTTTTAAAATTTTATTTTATTTTTATTTATTCTTATTAGTTATAAATGACAGTAGAATGTATTTTGACATATTGTACATATAAACAGTAGAACTTCCCATTCTTCTGGTTGTACATGATGTGGAATTACATTGGTCATGTATTCATAATTGCACATAGGAAAGTAATAATATCTGATTCATTCTACTATCTTTCCTATTTCCATTCCCTCTGCCTTGCCTTTATTCCTCTTTGTGTAATTCAAAGTATGCTTTTGAAGTCTCACATTTAGCAGAAATGTCAGGGGCTATGGAATATTGTTAAAGTAATTCCAGGTGACTATTTTTGGTTTACCAATGCAATATAAGACCTTGAGATGACTCTTCTCCAAAATACTCAGTAAAATACCACTCACTGAAAGATGTAAACAGTAAAGGTGGTAATTGGTAAAATTGAGTAAAAAGGAGGATTTGAAATACTGTTAGTACATTCCAGATTTGAGTAGGAATGTTATTTTATTATGATTTGGCAAATAGCAGTGATTCAATATAATCTCTGAGGAACTACACCAGTTCAAGAACATTTATCATTTTATGTAAAACATGGATTATTCATAATATAGGAAATAAAGTTTAAACTTTATATGATGGGAATATTCAGTATATTAAAACATACTGAATATATATTGGCCTTTTGGATCTCTTCTGAGGTGTTTGTGTTTATCAGAAAATAACTTTTTCAGAGCTTTGAAAATATAAGTTATTTGTGATATCATCCATGTATTAGTGCATTGCTTGATTACAAAAAAGTTCATTGAATGTTTATTCACTCACTGAGATGGTTATACATTCACTAAAATGTTTATACTTTTCAACTTCTGAATATGGTGATATACTTTACTTCTTTTAACTTCTGTGATTAGGAAATTGCTATTAGTATGTAATAGAATTTGGCTTGTAATAGTATATTAATGGTTTATTTTTTATTATAATGCCTCTGAGTTTTTTTAATAGTTAATGAATATAAAAGTAACCTGTGTTCATTGTGAAACATTTTGGAATATATGGACAGTAGAAGAAAACCTGGTACCTCTGCCTAGATAGCTGCCTAGACATGTAGCTCTCAGGTGCAACTATGGTCAGTTATGCTGACCAGATCTGTGAAATTTTAATTTATTGCACATTCCAAATAAAATATAAACTGAATTGAAAATATTCTATATCAAGCATGTTCTAAGTATGGTAACTTTGTTTTGCTTTCCTCAAGCTAATTTCTTATGTTATAAGAAATACTGTATACACAGGCTGCTGGCTTTGCTCTTCTTTCTAAGTCTTTCAAGGGAAATTGATCAGGAAAGAAATTTCAGGGACACTTAGCTGGGGTCATATATGAAATTTGTTTGTAGATTTAAGGAAAATCCATTTTCATTGTTGATACTCCTAAATTCTTTTTTTCAAAAAAGACTATTTTACTTTTTTATTCTAGCATGAAATACCTGTAACAAGATTTACCATTTTGTGATTTTTTGATTGTATAGGTCAGTGGCATTGTGTGTTCACATTGTTGCACAACTATCACCATTCATCTCCAGGATTTGTCATCCTAAACTAAAATTCTGTACCTATTAAATAGTAATTTCCCATTTCTGACCTCTCCACCATTCCCTGTCAACTATCATTCTACTTTCTATGAATCTGAGTAATATAAGTCTCACACATAAGTGGAATCATAAAACATTTTACCTTTTTTGTCTTGGCTTACTTCACTTAGCATAATGTTTTCAAAGTTCATTCATGTTTTAGCATAAATCAGAATTTCATTTCTCTGTAAGACTGAATAATATTCATTGTATGTATATACCACATTTTGTTTATTCATCCATTGATGGACATTTGGGTTGTTTCCAGTTTTGGGCTATTGTAATAATACTGCTGTGAATACAGAGGAACAAATATATATTTGAATCCTGCTTTCAACTGTTATTTATATCTTCTTTTTTAATAACAGGCATCTAATGGTTGTAAAGTAGTATCTCAATATGGTTTTAATTTGCATTTCTCTAATGGTTGGTGGTAGTGAGCATCTTTTCCTGTGCATACTGGCCATTTACATGTCTCCTTTCATGTTTGGTATTGTTTATAGGTTATTCTCTCATCTTGTCCCACCTTACCTTGGCAGTACTTCACATAGTTTTCAGTGCCATTGATAACTATTCAGAACCATAATTTTAAATGATCATGTACTATCCTGCCACATACATCCTTCTAATATACTATTTCCTAGATGATAAGTCTTTCAGGGGTGGAACTTGCAGCTGTTTTTTTTTTTTTCTCTTGGGTGGAGGTTGTGTTGGGGTTGGAATCCAGGGCCTTGAATGTGCTCTATTACTAAGCTATAACCCCAGCCCCTTCATGACTCATTTTTGATGAAGAAATTATTTTCTTAATGCCTTTCTTAATAGCATTATAAACTCTAATATTGTTCAGGTGATTTAATTTTTTTGAATAGAGTTAATGATATTATTTTAATTTTCAGATGGTGATCCTGATAACTATATTGCATACTATCGAAGAGCTACAGTCTTTTTAGCTATGGGAAAATCGAAAGCAGCACTTCCTGATTTAACTAAAGTGATTGAATTGAAGATGGATTTCACTGCAGTAAGTATATCTACACTTTGTTTAAAGGGGAGCTTAAGGAACTTGGAAGAGGTCTTTTTTTTTTTTAAGTTATAGATGGAAACAGTACTTATTTATTTTTATGTGGTGCTGAGGTTTGAACCCAGTGCCTCATACATGGTAGGCAAGTGCTCTACCACACAGCCACAACCCTAGCCTCTGGTCATTGTTTCTTATTGTGAGAATTGGAAAGCTAGGCATAACCAGAGCATATCAAAGCTACTACTGGGGACAAAGAGAAATTCAAAATCCCTTGAATTTCTGGGTATAGTGTCATGTACCTTTAGTCCTGACCAACTTGGAAGGCTGAGGCAGGAGGATCTCGTGATTCCCAAGATTGAAAGGCTGCCGGGGCAACATAGGGAGAAATAAAACATATAGTAGTAACACAAATTAATCCCTACTAAGGAGGCTGAGGCAAAAGGACTGCAAGTTTGAGATCATCCTGTCCTACTCAGTGAGACCCTGTCTTAAAATAAAAAATAAAATAAAAAGAACTGGGGGATAGAGCTCAGTGGTAGAGTACCTCTGTGTTCAATCCCTCAGGAAGAGGCCTGACAATAATATTAGCTTTGTGGTTTAGAAGCACAAATTTGTGTGGAGATGGAATGTAGAGGAAGATGTGAGGGAGGCATGAAATAAGGGGCTGAATTAAGAGGCTGTCATCTGTCTGGCAAGTTTCAGTTAAGACTGTAGCAGAAAGAATAAAGAGGGAAGTTCAGTTAAGTGGTGGTTTTTGGTGAGGATACCATGAGGAGTTAGCAGGGCTCTCCCTGGAACCAAGGCACAAGCTTCCGAGTTGTAGAACTTAACAGTCTAATGTGATTCTGTGAAGATTGGTATGTCACTGTAAGAGCTGTGATGTGTGCACAGGGAACTCACTGGATGGAACCAAGTTGGCGCTTTCCGAAGCAGAACAGATAGAACCAATGACCAATTAGATGGTTTCAGAATTAATATGGTGACCATTTAGTATTTATATCCTGCCATACTTCAAAAAGGATTTGAGATAACAATTATATATGAAGTGAATGTTTGAAATATTTTCATTTTTTTAAAGGTGCAGTTCTCAAGTGTCAAATTTTTATTGAATCTGTTAACTCTATACAGCTAAGCACAGTGTTTCACAAAGATTAAGTAGCTCATTTTCCTAGTGTTAGCTATTAGCTAGTTGAAGTAACTTTAATTTTGTTTTTTACATGTATTGATGTATTTGACAGAGGATTAGGGAAATTTTATGTACTGTAAAGTTGATGAGTGGAATATCAAGGTGATTTCTATTTTCTGGTAGACATTGGTCATCAGAGAGTTGATACTGGAAGAGATGAGATTATGCTCATTAGAAGAGGAGGAATA
This sequence comes from Ictidomys tridecemlineatus, assembly GCF_052094955.1. Taxonomy (NCBI): domain Eukaryota; kingdom Metazoa; phylum Chordata; class Mammalia; order Rodentia; family Sciuridae; genus Ictidomys; species Ictidomys tridecemlineatus. Next base: position 185,925,798 of record NC_135482.1, read on the forward strand.
TTAGAGATGAAAGAGGAGAGGCACTGTCCTTCTTGTTATAGCAGAGTAAATATTTGCATTGAGAGTTAATATAAAGCAAATCCATTTCTGGATCTTTGATAAAATCTCAAAATAATACAACTTTCATATTAGTGGCAGAAAGTATTTTTAAAAATTGAATATAAATCACATATCATCAAAGTCAGTGTTTTAAAGTATTCAGTGGTTCTTAGTATGTTCACAGTTGTGTAATTATCATCACTGTCTAGTTCCAGGATGCTTTTGTCACCCTCAGAAGAAACTCTGTACCTATTTGCAATCACTCCCCATTTCTACCCTAGTCCCTGGCAATAGCTTATCATGGATTTGCCTATTTTGGGATATTTCATAAAAATGAGGGTGTTTTCAAAGTTCTTTCATGTCTTAGTATGTATCAACACTGCATTCCTTTTTTTTTTTTTAAATATTTATTTTTTAGTTGTAGTTGGACGCAATACCTTCATTTATTTTTATGTGGTACTGAGGATCCAACCCAGGGCCTTGCACTTGCTAGGTGAGCATGCTACCACTGATCCATACGCCAGCCCAGGCATTCCTTTTTATGACTGAATAATAAATAATTCATTGCTTGGATGTATCAAATGTATTTATTGATTTATTAGCTGATGGAAAATTCAGTTTACATCTATGAATATTCATGTACAAGTTTTTGTGTGGAAATATGTTTTCAGTTTTCTTGGATACAGCAAAATGTATTATTTTTTGTGGTTCTAGGAACTGAACCAAGGGGTACTCTACCACTGAGTTACATCTCCTGCCCTTTTTATTTTGAGACAGGGTCTCACTAAGTTGCCTAGATTGACCTTGAACTTGTGGTCCTTTCTGTCTCGGCACCCCAAGTAGCTGGGATTACAGGTGTGTTACTGCGCCCAGTGAGAAAAAAGTATTTTTAAGGAGGGACACTTTCACAAAAATTTTATATATTCATTGATTCCAGGAATTATTTTTAGTGCCAAGTCAAATGAGCGTTGGAAGAGTATTATTTACATCATTATCTTACTGAGTTTTATTCTTTGTATTTTAAAGAAAGTTTAGAAATGAATAGTACTCGGGACAATTCTCTTTTTTTTTTTTTTCTTTTCCCTAGGCAAGATTACAGAGAGGTCACTTATTACTTAAACAAGGAAAACTTGATGAAGCAGAAGATGATTTTAAAAAAGTGGTAAGTTTAATTTGTACCTGGCTCTATGTATATGTTATTTTGAGAGAACATATTGGACTTTTTTTTCTTTGTATTAAGACATTTAGTAGTAATTCTATAGCTAAAAAGGAAAATTGTCTGATTTATTTATATACGAATCACAGGCTTCTGAATTAATATTTGGTGACTGACATCAAAGAATGACCTTAATTAACAGTTGGAGTGTAAAGTGCATACAATCAATATATGATCCTAATTCAGTTTGTACAGATAACTTACTCTGTTTTATCCTGAGACTCTAAAAATGTCTGCTGAGGTATTCTTTTTTTTAATTCTTTTTAGATATAGATAACAATAAAGTATATTTTGACATATTATAGATACATTGAGTATAACTTATTTTAATTGGGATCCCATTTTTGCAGTTGTACATGATTTGGAGTTTCACTGGTTATATATTCAAATATGTACATAGGGAAGTTATGCCTGATTCATTACTGTCTTTCCTATTCCCGTCCCTCCTCCCTTCTTTTTATTTTTTTACCAGCCACCAGCTGCTTTATTGAGCACCAGATTTTCAGCAAGTATTGCTGTAGGGGGAGGGTTTCAGAATCATCCATGGCATTGGCCAGAGCCCTGGTCCCTGCCCAGGGCACATAAACAGAGGAGAGATGTGGCCATGCCAAGGTCTGTGGTTTATGTAGTCTCGAGAGCATCAGTAGCTTTAAAAATCTTTGTCTTCCTGGAAGGAATACAGGTTAGAGTGTAGCTTGATCCCAGAGTTGTGAAGAATCCATCTACAGAGCTCAGAAGATGGCCCTGCCATCATCAGGGGTCCTGCCCAGAAGCATCTTATAGGCTCTGTAGAGCTGGTCAAGGAGCTCCTTCTTCTCATCTACTGAGAGGAAGCTGGACTTTGCTGCATTGATATTCACTCACTTAAATTCCTCCTTGATGAAGACCATGTTCTGTTTCGTCATCTGGTAGTCAGGGTTCAGGGTAGACTTGAAGATGAGCAGGTCATCTGTGTTGAGCGAGTAATTGGCCTGGTCATTCTTGAACCCAATGACTGCATGCTCGGTTTTTGCCTTCCAGGCACCTGTCGGGTAGCTAGACCAAGGGCAGACCTCCAAGTGTTTTCCTGCCACAGCCTGTTATAAAGTTACTTGTCCTCCAGGGCATGGTAGCCATGTCCCAGCCTCTTGGACTTGAATGTCTCCATAGCCTCTTGCACCACCTCTGCAGAGCCTACCTCCCTGGCATGGGCGGTGTGATGGATGCCGCTCTTTACCACCTCCTGGTAGGCCTCCACATGCCCTGGAAAGAAGCTGCTTCCTTTGATCTCTTCACCAGCCAGGTTGATGACCACCACAGTATGCTGCTGGTACTTCTTACACAGCTCCCCCACTTCAAGGGACCTGCACATGCAGCACAGGATGGACTGCACCTTGATCCCAAAGGCTTGCTCCCACTCCTCAGGCCCTTGTCTACTATGTCCACTACCTCATATGGGGTGAGGTCCCCTTTGGTCTGGTTCTAGGGAATCGGTTCCACTTTGGAGTTGGCCAGCCAGGTATGGGCTATAGCGCACCTCTTCTTATACCACGCCCTCTTTGGCCTTCATCTCCACAAACATGTAGGTGATTCTTTTTATGGCCTTTCTGAAGCCTGTGATAACAGAAAAGTAATACTCCAGCTTGGCTAGAGACTGTGGCTTATTGATGCTAATGAAGTTCTGTAGCTCCTCTGCTTTGTTAGCTGGGGAGGGCAATCCCTTACTTCCTACTGTAGTATAAGATGGTTTTAGGCTTGACAGCCCCATCAAGGTGGACATGCAGTTCTACTTCAGGCTTGCCAAAGGTGGGCTTCTGGGTCATGGTGCCAAGCTTGCACCCTGGCGCTGCTCCCTCTGCTGAAGGTCAGTGGGTCTCCTATGGCCATCATTGCTGGTGGCCTGCCATGTTCTTCCTACTTGTGTCTAATCTAGTGGGTTAAGGATGAATCTATTCTTCCCTCTCCCCCACTCATTGTGTGTGCATCTGCATATCAGAGAGAACATTTGGCTCTGGTTTTTGGGGATTGGCTTATTTCACTTAGCATGATAGTCGCCAGTTCCATCCATTTACCAGCAAATACCATAATTTCCATTCTTCTTTATGGCTGAGTAATATTCCATTATGTATATATATCACATTTTCTTAATCCCTTCATCTGTTGTAGGGTACCTAAGTTAGTTCCATAGCTTAACTATTGTAAATTGAGCTGCTGTAAACATTAATGTGGCTGTGGCACTGTAGCATACTGATTTTAAGTCTTTGGGGGTATATAACAAGGAGTAGGATAAATGGATCAAATGGTAGTTCCATTTCAAATTTTCTGAGGAATCCCATACTTCTTTCCATAGTGGATGCACCAATTTGCATTCCTGCATTCCCACCAGCAATGTATGACTGAACCTTTCCTCCCACGTCTTTAATAACATTTATTGTTATTTGTATTCTTGATGGTTGCCATTCTGACTGGAGTGAGATATGGGATCTCAGTGTAGTTTTAGTGTAGTTTAGAGTTTGACATTTCTCTAATTGCTACAGATGTTGAACATTTTTATATATTCTTTGACCATTCTTATTTCTTCTATGAAGTGCCTGTTCAGTTCTTTTGCCCATTTATTGATTAGGATATTTGTTTTTTTGTATGTTAAATTTTTTGAGTTCTTTATATATCCTAGAGTTCTTTATATATAGCTCTATCTGAGGTGCAGGTGGCAATGATTTTCTCTCTTCATGCTCTTGATTTTTTCCTTTGTTGTCAAGAAGCTTAAAATACTGGCAAATCATATACAAAAACATATTAAAGAGATGCTGCACCATGATCAAGTGGGATTAATCCCAGGAATGCAAGATTGGTTCAGCATATGAAAATCAATAAATGTAATATCTCACATCAATAGACTTAAAGAGAGAAATCACATTATGTCAATAGATGCAAAAAAAGCATTTGAAATCAGTAAATGTAATACCTCACATCAATAGACTTAAAGAGAGAGATCACATTATCTCAACAGATGCAGAAACAGCATTTGACAAATACAGCACCTCCTCATGTTCAAAACACTAGAAAAATTGGGATAGTAGGAACACACCTCAACAATGTAAAAGCTATATATGCTAAATCCAAGGGGAACATCATTCCAAATGAAGAAAAATTGAAAGCATTCTAAGAACAGGAGCAAGACAGGGATGTCCTTTTTCACCACTTGGATTAAACATAGTCCTTGAAACTCTAGCCAAGCAATTAGGTGGAAGACACAAATTGAAAGGGATGTGAATAGGAAAAGAAGAGCTCCAAGTATTTCTATATGCTAATGACATAATTCTATATTTAGAAGACCCCCCCCAAACAAACAAACAAACAAAAACTCCACCAGAAAGCTTCTAGAACTCATAAATGAATTCAGGACAGTAACAGGATATAAAATTAACATCCATAAGTCTGTTGCATTCCTAGTCACCAATGATGAATCAGCTTAAACAAATTAGGAAAACTGTCCTATAGCCTCAAAAAATAAAATAAAATGCTTGGGACTAACAAAAGAGGTGAAAGACCACTACAATGAAAATTACAGAACACTAAAGAACTAAATTGAAGAAGACTTTAGAAGACGGAATGATCTCCCGCGTTCTTGGATAGGGAGAATATTGTCAAAATGGCCATACCACCAAAAGCACTATACAGATTTAATGCAATTTCTATTAAAATTATGACATTCTTTATAGAAACAGAAAAAGTAGTCGTAAAATGCATTTGAATAAAAAAGAGTCCCAGCATAGCCAAAGCAATCTTTAGAGAGAAAAGCGAAGCAGGGGTATCATAATACAAGACCTTAAATTATACTATAGGGCCATAGTAACAAAAATTGCATGGTATTGGCACCAAAATAGACATGAAGATCAATGATACAGAATAGAAGACAGAGAGAAACCCACATAACTACAGTTATCTCACACTAGACAAAGGCTACATTGGAGAAAAGATAGCATCTTCAACAAATGGTGCTGAGGAAACTGGAAATCCATATGTAGTAGAATGAAATTGAATCCTTGTCTCTCACTCTGCACAAAAATCAACTCAAAGTGGATAACGGACCTAGGCATTAGACCAGAAACCCTGTACCTACTAGAAGAAAATTTAGGCCCAATTCTCCATCATATTGACTTAGGAACAGACTTCTTTCACAAGATTCCTAAAGCACGAGTAATAAAATAAAAAATTAATAAATGGGATGTTGAGGTATTCTTAAAGTCTGAGTGACTTAGGGATGTTTCATTTGTTTGAGAGTAATCACGAAACAGAACTTCTTTTTTTTTTTTTTTTTGAACTAGGGATTGAACCGGGGCGTTTAGCCACTGAGCCAGTTCCCAGCCCTTTTTTATTTTTTATTTTGAGACAGTGTCTCATTGAGTTGCTCAGGGCTTAACTAAATTATTAAGACTGTCTTCAAACTTGTGATCCTCCTGCCCCAGCTTCTGGAGCTTCTGGGATTACAGTCGTGCACCACCTTGCTTGGTGGAAACAGATTTTTAACAAAGAATTTGCAATCATCCATTATGGCTAATTCACAGCCATCCAGTGCTTTGGATTTGTTGATGGGGGGTGGTGGGTTTTATAGATTGTATGTCAGTGAAGGGGTTTATATTGAAAAATGATTTAGAAGGAGAGAATCAGCCAATTTCTTGCCCGTATTTGACATAAGATCTACATTTCTGATTAATGTGGATTTGCTTCTGGAGTGATCTTAGAAGATATAACTCATTGTTTGTTATTTTCATTTTTTGCAGCTTATTGAAATGCTTACTCTGATAACTACTACAAAAACAAAACTACAAAAAAAAGTTTATAACATTGTCATAATCCTTAGTCATCTGCAGATAACCCACCCCCCAAAAAATATTAATTGTATTGAACGAGAAGCTGTTTCGTAGTCTCAGTTAAATTGGCTGTCATTTTGTATTTATCTATTTTATCTGCCTACCTGGGAAGATGATGCTCTTAAATTAATAATTCAGGAGAGCAGGTGGAAGATTGGTTGGTGGGGAGGCAATAGTGCTGGACTAACTCTTCATGGGCCAGGCCTTTATTCAGAGCCAATGTTGTGTGAATGTGTCAAATGGATGAGTGATAGATGGTGAGAAAATGTTTCTGTTTCTTGCAAATGCTTAAATGTAAAACTTAGAATTTATTTCCATTCACAACTTTTTAGTAGCCTTTAGATGCAGCACAATAATTTTGGATAAAGTTTTAGCACAAAGTAATTGTTAGTGGGCATTGGTTGTAACCTTTTAGAAAAGTGAGATTTTGGAATCTTGGCTTGTGTTAATATCTTTTCTACAGTTTATATTAAAACTTCTCAGAAATAAGAAGTAGTACTTTCTATCTTCTACTTTTGGATTGCTGGGTGCTGTCATCTTGCAAATGTGTTCTTAAAACTACCCTTGCTATTACTGTAGAGATTCTTCTGTGAGAGTGTGCATCTGTACTGAATCATCTTTTATTTTTATTTGAAAATTTTACTAACGTTATTTGTAGATTCACATGTAATACAAAGAAGTAATACAGAGAGCCCATGTATTCTTTACCCAATTTCCCCTAATGGCAATATATTGTAAAACTGTATTACAATATGAAAACCAGGACATTGACATTCATACTGTTTACCAATTTATTTAGATTCTCTCTGTTTTACTATTCATTGCTCTGTGTGTGTGTGTGTGTGTGTGTGTATTCACTCCCTATACACTTTATCACGTATGTTGTTTTTTGTGGTCACCACCAGTACCAAACAGTTCTATTACCACCAGAATCCTCTCTGTTGCTTTTCTAGGTCCCTATCCATAATTCTTGGCAACCACTAATTTGTTATTCATTTTTCAAATTTTGACATTTCAAAAATGTTATATAACCTTTTGCAATTGATATGCAAATATAAAATTTTTTTTTATTCAGCATAATTTTCTGGAGAATCATCCTAGTTTTGGCATACATCACTTAGTTTATTCCTTTTCACTGCTTAACATTCCATAATACTTATATGACATAATTTTCCATTCATCACTTGAGGGATGTTTGGATTGTTTTTGTCATTTGGGTTACTGCAAATAAAGCTACTATGAACATTCTTGTAAAGGTCTTTATGTAAACATGAATTTTAATTTCTCTGAGGTAAATGCCCAAGAGTTCAGTTGCTAGATTGTATATTAACTATGTGTTTAGTTTTGTAAGAAATCTCCAAATTGCTTTCTAGAGTGACTGTACCATTTTACATTCCTCTTCATCCTTGGTCCAGGATTTGATATCACTGTTATTTTTTATTTTTGTCATCAAATTTTGATTTTAATCTAACATTTCCCTAATGGTTAAGGATGCATTTACATTTTCATCTGTAAATCCTTTTCAATGAAATATCTGTTAATGTCTTTTGCCCATATTCTCATAGGATTACTTAAAAAAAAACTGTGGTGTTATGAGTGTTCGTTATGTTTAAGGTATTTTGTCAGATATGTGTATATATTTGCAAATATTTTAGTTTTATTTTTTGTTTAAAATATTTTTTTTAGTTGTAGGTGGACACAATACCTTTTTATTTTATTTATGTGGTGTTGAAGATTGAACCCAGAGCTTCACACATGCGAGATGAGTGCTCTACCGCTGAGCCCCAGCCCCAGTGCATATTTTAGTTTTCTTCAGTGTCTTTTATATAGAACAAAAGCTTTAATTTTGACAAAATTTATTGTTTTTTTTTTCACTTCTATGGAAAGCACAAAGTACAAGGTGCTTTTGGTATCATTTTCTAAGAAATAGTCATCAAGCTCTAAGTTATAAAACTTTTCTCCTGCTTTATGCTTTTAAGTTTTACATTTAAGTCTGTAACCTATTTTGAATTAAGTTTTGTATAATAATATGAAGTTAGAGTCAAGCTTGATCTCTTGCCTTTGGATGTCCGATTACTCTAGCAATTTCCTTCAGTGAGTTGCTTTTGCACCTCCTTCAGTTGGCTGTACTTGTGTGGGTCCTTCTGAGTTCTCTATTCTGTTCCATTGCTCAATGTGTCTGTCCTTTGCCATTCTTAGGCTCTTGATTACTATAGCTAAATAGTATTAAAACTTTCAACATGTTAAATATGGCAGTTTATTTTAGCAAAGAAGGATTTATGAATTGGACAGTACTTAGAACCAGAAAAGGTTCCGAGAGCTGCGTTCTGCAATGTGGCTATGATTATTTTATAGAAAGAAATAGTATAGAAATAGCTTGATCAGTGAGAGTGCTGCCTTTGCCTTGTTTGGACATGGTCAGTGAGTTGACAGCCTGCAATTGGATGAGGTTTACTGCTTGTGATTGGCTGAAGTTCTTTGATTTTGTTAGGTTTTTAGTTTTGTTTTTTATATACGAAATCTAGCAGTTACTTTAAGTGGGAACTTACTATAGGTTATAACCTCAGGCCATTTAATTTAACAATAGTAAGCTTTAACATTGTGGATAACATAAGGACCTTAGAGTGCTTGCATGTAATTTCCTTCTCTCTGACTTGTATAATATTCTTTTTTAAAAACTGGTTCTTTTCTTGGTTTCTTTTTTTGCCATTCAGAAAGAATATAAAGGCAAATTCCAGAAGTCACTAGAGAATGTGACTTAAGTATTCCATATTTTTTATATATTATCAAGTGTATAAATTTTTTAAAATTTGTGCTGCTTACTCCTAAACTATAATTAAATTTTTTAGCCTTGGCAATATAGTATCTAAAAAACAAGTAGATCAATGAATATATGTTATGCCAAAGTCTAACATCTTATTATTTTTTTAAAATATTTTTTAGTTGCCCTTTAGTTTATTTATTTGTATGTGGTGCTGAGAATCAAATCCAGTGTGTTACATGTGCTAGGCAAGCACGCTACCACTGAGCCACAACCCCAGCCTCTAACATCTTATTTTTTTTAAATTAATTTTTGAAATTAATTTTATTGTGTATATTTAAGGTATACAACACGACAGCATAAAGATACATTTACAGTACAGTGACTATTACTAAACTGGAAGAAAGTAATGTATCCATTATATCTTCATCCATGTTTTTTCCCATGTGGCAAGAGTAGCTGTAATCTATTCATTTAGTAATAAATCCTGAATATGACTCACACATATTATTACTAACTATATTCCTAATATTGTACATTAATCATTAGATTTGTCAATCCTACATATCTGCTATATTGTATCCTTTGACCCACAACTCTCCATTTCTTATTTCTCAAACAGACCCTGGTGTTACAACCACTGTTTTATTCTCTGTGTAGACTGAAAATTTGTTTTCAAAGATTCCACATATAAGTGAAGTCATATAATATTTTGCTTTCTGTATCTGGTTATTTCATATATTTGGCATAATGTTATTTCTGGCATAATGTTCTCTGAGTCCATCCATGTTGTAGCAAATGGCAGGATATCTGCCTTTTTATGGCTGAATAATTGTGTGTGTGTGTGTGTGTGTGTGTGTGTGAGAGACAGTTTCTTTGTCCATTTGTCCACTGATGGACACTGTTTGATTGCTGTTACTTAAAAAATACCTGAGAAAAATCAACTTAGAAAAGGTTTATTTTCATTCACAGGTTTAGAAGTTTTAGTCCAGAATCTGTTGCTTTGTGCCTGTGTCAGGATAACACATAACTAGAGCTGGGATCCCATTATTCCCTTTAAGGGCATGCTCCCAATGACCTAAAGACCTTCTATTACACCCCACTTCTTTAGAGTTTCCACTTCCCCCAATAGCATCATGCTGGAGATCAAACCTTTACCACATGGACCTTTGGGGGTGGGGGACATTCAAGATCCAAGATATGGCAGAAATCTAAGTTGTTTCCATATCTTGGCCTTTGTAAACAGTGCTGCAATGAACATAAAATTATAGATATATTTAGAAAGTGGTGATTTCATTTCCTTTGAGTATATACCAAGGAGAGAAGTTACTAGGTCATATGGTAGTTCTATTTTAATTTTTTTGGGAACCTCTCCATACTTTTTTTCATAATGGCTATAACAATTTACAGTCTCACCAATATAGAAGGATTCCCTTTTCTCCACACCCTTGCCAAAACTTCTTATCTCTTTTTTGGTAATGGATGTGTGAGTTAGCTTCCTGTTAGCAATAATAAGATACTTGAGATAATCAACTTATTTTGGCTTACAGTTTTAGAGGTATCTATCCATCAGTTGGCTTGTTTTTGGGCACAAGCCAAGGCCAAATATCATGGCAGGATGGTTGGTGGAGGAAGCTTGTTCATTTCATGTTCAGGATGAAAGAAGAGAAAGAGACTGGAGTCTCACAGTCTCCTTTGACATCATGATCCCAATGACCTAAATTCCTCTAGACCTCATGCTCAGAATAGCGCCTTTAAAACATGGACCCGTGGGGCACATTCTAGAAGAAATGTCTTTTCAAGTCCTTTGCCCATTTTTCATCTGATTATGTATTTTCCTGCTGTTGAGTTGTATGAATTATTGATAAATCTTGGATGGTAATCACTTTTCTGGTTTATAGTTTTTAAAATTTTATCTGTAGATTGTCTTTTCATTTTTTGATTGTTTCCTAAAATCTCAGGTTATAAAAGTACAAAAATAAGTGGGACTATAGACATCATAGTCTAATTTTATTTTGTCCTCAAAGAAGTCAAATTTACGTTCTATTAACCTAGGACTTTAACTACTATAATAGTATCCAGTTTATGTTGACTGATGTATATAATGGAAAACAAATTGAGCATCCTTTTAAAGTATGTATCTTTTGCAATCTATCCTTATTATAGAAAGATTACAAAAGGGGCTGGAGGTGTAGTTCAGTGATAGGACATATGCTTAGCGTGCTCAAGGCCCTGGTTTCAATTCCATACCCCCACCACACACACATACACACAACAACAACAGCAACAAAAAAAAAAAAAAAAGAAAGAGAAAAGATCACAAAAAGAATCTATAATTTCACTAGTGTTTTTGGAATACTTTACGTGTGTTATGTGTAGAGTACCTTTTTAATCTCTCAACAACTACTCCATAGAGTGTAAGTACTGTTATCTCCATCTTATTGTCAAAATCCAGATAACTTGGAGATACATGATTAATTCAGGATTTGGGTTTTATTTTAAAATGTGTGTGTGTGTATACATATACATATACATACACACACACACACACATATATATATATATTCATATTTTAGTTGTAGATGACAGAATACCTTTTATTTTTATGTGGTGCTGAGGATCGAACCCAGTGCCTCACCCATGCTACAAGCACTCTACCACTGAGTCACAACCCCAGCCCCAGATTTGGGTTTATTAATTATTTAGACTAGGAACATAAATGGTACAAAATCTTTTTCAAAATATTTATAACCTGGCCACAGAGAAATGGTAAAACTTTTACCCTGTGTTACTGCTGTATTGGTTTCCTGTGGCTGTATAACAAATTATCCAAAGTTAACAGCTTAAGACACATATTTATATTACCTTAAAAGTTATGGGGTTAGGAATATGGGAATTAACTGGGGTCCTCTGCCTCAGGGTCTGCTCAAACTTACTTGGAATGGTCAGACTTTGTTTATGAGTACTGGATTTAAGTTTTATTTGTTGTTCTTGTAGCTCAAATCTAATCCAAGTGAAAATGAAGAAAAGGAAGCCCAGTCACAACTTCTCAAGTCTGATGAAATGCAACGTTTGCGTTCACAAGCACTCGAGGCTTTTGAAAGTGCAGATTATACTGCTGCTATAACCTTCCTTGATAAGATTTTAGAGGTAAGTTTCTTAGATACCATGCTGACAAGCGGCACTTACTGCTTTTTACTGTAAGACATGTTTATCACTTAAACATACAATATACCACAAAACACTTAGACAGAATAAAATGAACTTCCAGCTGTTAAGTGAAAGATTGTGTTTGTATGGAACATAATTTGCAACTGAATTTTCAGAATGTGCTGAAAACTAAGGTTTTCAGAATGTTTTGAATGTGCTGTGGAGCGAGAGTTACATATTTTCATACATTACTTGCTTTGCTATTTTGGTTTGATTTTTCAATTTTTGAGGGAAAAGAACTCTGGAGATTACATAATGGTGTAAGAGATGACAGTTGGTTGAAGAAAAAGGAAAGGAAAAATTATATTTGGGAAAAAAAGGAGTGTTGTAGGAAAGAAGGCAGACAGAGTTGATAGGACCCAAAGGGTTCTAGATAGGAAACTTAAATCTAGGGTTTCCCTGCCTCAGAAAGATTTAATGACACATAATTTTAGAAGAAAGTCTAAAGTAATAAAGTGGAAGTAGTCATAATTCATACTTAATTACCATTTTCACAGTATTTTGATGTACAGTTTCATTAAATCTTGGTAGTAAACTTGTGTGTAGAATGGGCATTTCTTTCATAATTATAGGGGAAATCTTGTGATATGAGCTGGTGGAATTTATGTTTTACTAAACTATGTTTTACAATATTAGGAAATGTAAAGTTATGACCTTTACTTTCTAACACTAGTTAGATTGTCCATTTTGACCTTCCTCACTGTCCATGATTCTTTAATTTATATGAAGTTGATTTTGATCTTCATTAATGTGAAAATTGGGCATGACTTAGAGCAGTTCAAATAAATTATGTAAAGATACTCCCAAATGTCACATTGCTGAGCTTTTGGGTTTATGTTTTAAAGAATGCCAGTATATTTTCTAAACATTATGGACTTTTGATAAAACAAATGGTGAAGCCTCCAGCCTTCTCACATTGTTTTTCCTTTATTTTTTTGATAAAAGGATTTAATTTCAAGGAAATGACACTTTATAAAAGAGAGAATTTAGTTATCAGTAGAATACACATATTTCCCAGCATATTTTACTCAATTTATTTTCTGGACTAGACATTAGAGTTGTTAAGTAAAAAGAACTGACTATTGGAAATTCTCTCCAAATATGCTTCACTGGGAACAACCATGGATAGTAAATGCTATGTTGCCTTTTTAAAATTATTATTATTAAGTTTTAGAATTATAATTGAAGGAGGAAAGAAAAGGGCCAGATTAGAATTTTAAGATATTTTTGGAGCAATTGCCACAATTTTTTCCCCCCAGTATTTGGGATTGGATTCAGAAACATTCTATCTCTGAGCCATATTCCCAGCCTTTTTGTTTCCTTTCATTTTATTTCGAGACAGGGTCTTGCTATGTTGCTGATGTTGTCTTATAACTTGCAATCCTCTTATCTCATTCTCCTAAATAGCTGGGATTACAGGTGGGTGCCATCTTTTTTTTAATCATATTTAAATTGTAAAGGACTTTTAAACACTCTTTACAATATGGAAGTCATCACATTGAGGATGTTTATAAAAATATAGATAAAAATATGTGAGATACAGTAATGAGTGTTCATAATTTATTGTTTCTTAAAGTCTAGTTCTTTTGTTTCTCAAGGTTTGTGTTTGGGATGCAGAACTACGGGAACTTCGAGCTGAATGTTTTATAAAAGAAGGAGAACCTAGGAAAGCTATAAGTGACTTAAAAGCCACATCAAAACTGAAGAATGACAATACTGAAGCATTTTATAAAATCAGCACACTGTACTACCAACTTGGAGACCATGAATTATCCCTCAGGTCAGTTTTAAGATTTTAATATTAAATTAATATGTGGTTGACATTTTATACTGTTTATATATCATTCCTTACTCTAGTTTCATAGTTTATTTTCATGAAAAGTGTTTATTTCATAAAAGTAAGTAAATAAGAATTTGTTTTCTAAAAACAAAATACTGTTTAATGTATAATTCTATATAAGTCATTTTACTTTGAATTAGAAAATGTGTTCATGGTTGGTATAGTGTCATATACAAGTACATAGTAAATTATTAAGTATGTTTTGTTACAAATCAAAATACTATTTTGTGATTTTTGTATTTAATATGGAAAACTGAATATTTTGACTTGGGGCATTTTCCTTTTTTCAATTCCATGAGCAGTGAAGTTCGTGAATGTCTAAAACTTGATCAGGATCATAAAAGGTGTTTTGCACACTATAAACAAGTAAAAAAACTTAATAAGCTGATTGAATCAGCTGAAGAGCTCATCAGAGATGGCAGGTAAGAAAATGTTTATCCCAACCACCCAGCCTTTCCTTCTTACATCGGGTTGTGGGCACAAATGAACTACTGAACTCTACCAAGCTCATTTATTCTCTGTCACTGAGGGTGAAGTATTCTAGATGGCACTGGGCTTTAGCAAAACCACCAGAATTATACATTTTTAGAATAAGGTAGAATATAAATATTAATTGTATAGTATCCTTATCAGCAGATTTATGTTAGGCCAGATTTTTTTATGATTATAGATGGACAACATGCCTTTATTTTATTTATTTGCTCTTTTATGTGGTGCTGAGGATTGAATCCAGTGCCTCACACATGCTAGGCAAGTGGTCTGCCACTGAGCTACAGCCCCAGTCCTGTTAGGCCATGTTTTATTGAGTGTCTCTTATATCAGGCATTGAGCTATGTACTAAGGGTACAGAAATGAATTTGACTGTAAGTTTTTGGTCTTAAGTTTATTACTTTGTGTGGAAGACGGACATATAATTTGCTGATTAACGGATAATATGATACCAAACTGCTAGAATGTATTGCATATGATGGGAATACCAAAGAGGGGCTTTTTAATGCAAGGTATTAAGGCCAGAAGTTAAAAAGGGAAGCTTGCTGGAGAAGGTGATAGGTATTTAAATCCTAAGTCTAAAAAATACATAGAAGTTGCCAGAATATAGGTTGTGTCTGTATAGGTATTGTTTATAGGTGGTTTGTAGGTTGGGGCAGGGGAGTTGAAGAAAATGGAGAACGTTCCACACAACAGTGCTTAGTAGAAGGTAGGCTCTGAATTCCCTATTCCTAATACTTTTGGAAACTGTCACATGAGAATGCTTTACCCAATTTCCTCCAACTTCTGGCAAACTATAATAAAGTATCATAATCAGGATATTGATTAATTCCATTACCATAAGAATGTCTCATGTTGCCCTTTTATAGCCATAACTATTTCTCTCCTGTCCTTACCACTTCCTGAATACCAAGTTACCATGAATTTATTTTCCATTTCTATAATTTTGTCACTTCAAGTGTGTTATAGAAATGAAATCATATGTACACTTTTGGAATTGGCTTTTTTCCACCTCAGCATAAATCTCTGAAGATTTATTAGATTATTATGTGCATAAGTATTTCCTTCCTATTTTTCGATGAAATTTCCATGGTGTACGTGGACTACACTTCAGCCATTCACCCATTGAAAGTCATAATAGCATTTTATTCCACCCCCATCCCCCGCATTGGGGATTGAACTCAGGGGTGCTATACCACTTAGTTATATCCCCAACCCCTTTTACTTTTTTAAAATATTTTTTTTAGTTGTAGATGAACACAATACTTTTATTTTGTTTATTTTTATGCGGTGCCGGGGAACGAACCCAGTGAGCACTCTTCCACTGAGCCACAACCCCGGCCCCCTCTTTTACTTTTGAGAGAGTATATAAATTGCCCAGGTTGTTCTTGAAGTTATACTTCTGTCTTGGCCTCCTCAGTAGCTGGGATTTCACATGTGCATCATCATGCCAAGCTTTTCTTTCACTCTTTATCTTTTCATCTTAATTGTTTTTTGTTTGGTGTATACACGTTTAGGATTGCTGTGTGGTGAATTGACCCCTTTATCATTCTGTATTGCTCATTTCTGATAATTTTCTGTTACTTTATATGACAGTATAGTCTCTCTTGCTTTTCTCTGATTACTATTTACAAAGTATGGTCTTCTCTATCCTTTTACTTTCAGCTTGCATTTGAAGGGAGTTTCTTGAGGACAGCTTTCAGTTGGGTCATGATTTTAAATGTACCCTGCTAATCTTTTCTAATCACTTTATTTAGACCATTTACCTTTACATTTAATGTAATTGTAATAGGTTAGGGGCTTAATAGCTGTTTTCTTCTTTGTTTTCTGTTTGTTATTTTTCCTTTTGGCTATTTGAACACTTAGAATTCCATTTTTATTTACTTATGGAATCTTGGCATGTATCTCTTTGCCCCGCTTTTTTAGTGTTTGCTATGGGTTGGACAAAACTTGTTGGAGTCTATAGCATCATTTTAGTAATTTATGTGTAAAAGAACCTTATTTTCCTTTAATAGCCTTTACCCTGTACTGTTTATAATTGTCCTGTGTTTCCATACCACAATACAATGTTGTAAATTTTGCTTCAACATCAAACACGATTTAGAAACCTAAAGAAGAAAGTAAGTCTAGAATATTGTTTTAGTCTGTTTTGTGCTGCTACAATAAAATACCTGAAGCTGGCACTTTATAGTGTAATTCATTATTTTAGTAGCTGGTAAGTCCAAACAGCATGGGGCTAACATCCTATGAGGGCTCCCTGACTATGTCAGTGTGGCAGAGAAGCATGTGGGATGGCCTTATGATAACTTGCTTTCTAGAGAATTAACTTGGTTGTGGGATAACTTCATTAATATCTTTTAGAGGTGATGCCCTCAGGACTTAATAATTACCTTTCACTAGGTTCTATCTCTTAAAGGCACTGTCACACTAGAGACTATACTTTGAGCAAGTGAACTTTTGGGGGACAGATCATGGCAAGTATGCACTCATATTTTGCTTGCTGTGTTCTTTTCCTTGTTAATGTTCTAAGATTCCACCTCTTATTCTTTCCTTAAGTTTTGGGTATTGAACCCAGAGCCTGAGCATGTGTTCTACCACTGAACTATACTCCCAACCCTTGTGTCTTTTCCTTTCATTTAGAGGACTTCTTTTAGGGTTGGTCTATTGGTGATAAAATTTTCTAGTTTTCTTGTATCTGAGAATATCTTGGTTTCCTTTAATTCCCAGAGAGATTTTCTCTGGGTATAGGATTCTGAGTTAATACAGCACCTGGAAAATTTTGTGCTACTATCTTCTGGCCTCCATAGCTCTTGATAAGATTCTATGTCATTCTTATAGTTCTCTCCTCTAGAGTCTCAGGTTTCTGTTTTCAAGATTTTCCTCTTTAATAAGTTTAATTGTGATGTGTCTTGGCCTGGATTTCTTGTTACTCTACTCATAAGTCTAAACTTAGTTTCTCAAATATATTATGTGCCATATCACAATATTCACTCAAGATACACCACATATGTAATGATGGTCCCCTAAGATTAAGATGGCCTAATGATATAACCATTGTAACACATTAGTCAGGTAAGGTAAGATGTTGCTGGTGCTGACCACAACAGACTTGACAGCTGTATCCAAGTGTAGCACATACAACTATATATAGTGCATAATAGTTGGTAATGATAGTGGATAACTATACTACTGGCTTTTTATATACAGAGTATATTCCTTTTAGTTTTTTTTTTTTTTAAAGTTGACTATAAAACAGCATGCTGTGTTATGTCAGCAGTAGCCTAAAACATTGTGTTAGAGGCCAGGTCTGTATCATCTGGTTTTGTATACTTGACATTTCTACGATGATGAAACCACCCAAGTACACATTTTCAGAATGCAGCTCCATTGTTAAGCAACGTGTAGGTGTAGCCATTATTTAAATACTTCTTTAGATCTTTGTCCTCTCCATCTTAGACTACAATGACATAAATGTTAGATTTTTTTGTTAGAATCTCACAGGTCCTTGGGAGTATTCACTTAAGACTGTATTCTCTTTGTTGTTCAAATTTGACAATTTCTGTTCCAGTTAACGGAATACTTTTCTCTGTTCTCTGTGTTTGCTATTGAGTACATTCAATGAGGGTTTTAATATTTTTTTAGTTCTAAAAACTCCATTTGGTCTTTCTTTGCTCAGCCATCCTGTGCTTTTCACTTGAGTTAAACTTTACTTGTAATTGCTTTTTCTTCATGGCTGGTTTAAAATCTTTATCAGATAATTCTAATACCTCTGTTTCACTGGGATTTAGTATTTTTCTCATTTGGTTTGAGATTTTTCCATTTTTTGATATGAATGGTTTTTAATTGAAACAAGGAATTCTCATTTTGTTATAAGGCTCTGGTTTTAATTTAAACCTTGCTTTTGGCTGGGTTTTTCTAACATAATTCCAGCAAAGTGGAGGGTGGCACCACCTTGTTACTGCTGGATGGAAACAGAAGTTTCCTCCTTGGCTTTTGTTGATACCTGAGGGTGGGGAGGGCTTCTTGCTAGAAAATAGGTTGGTACAGGCAAGAGTTCTGGCTCCTCACATGGTCTTCTCCATTGACACCACCATTGGAGGAGTAGGGTGGAGCAAAGTCGTGGCTCCCTTTTGGCCTTTTCTGTTATTGCCTTAGTAGAGATGGAGGGGAACCCCATTCAGCCTCAGCAAGGAGATGTCTAGATTCTCCACTGGCTTTTGCTGGTCTCAGGTGTGTTCTCTGAGGTATTTGGCTGGACTAAGGTGGTTACTGCTTTGCTGGGCTGCCCTTTTCAGGTTCTCTGGTCAGGGAGACTTTGGATTTTTATTTTTGCTTTTACATTTTTGGGTTGCTGGCATCTTCAGCTCCAAGTCTGGGATATAGGAAGCCAAAAATAAAGCCAGGGAATTTACCATCATGTTTTTCCTCAGCTCCTAAGGCTACTAGATAGTTTGTCTTTTATCCCCTCTTTAGACTTTTAATATCTAGGGTTTTAGTTGTACTTAATTAAGTACATCTATCAACTCTCCTAAAAACTAGCTTTTCTTTTAAATGTATTGCTCTTAGAAAGCTTGGAAAGTTGGGAATTTAAGCAGGTTCCTTCTATAAGGAACTGCATTATACTCATTTGTGAATATTGGCATTTACTGATAATAACAGCCCATTATGTGCCATTTTTCCATAAAAATGTGTAGTAGCCAAAAAATAAAACTGGAATTCTGTTTTGAAAGTGCTCAATTTAAGTCAAACTTCAGGTGTTTTGAGTTTCAAAATCTGAGCTTTGGTCTGTAAAGGACTTCGTCACTGGGTTTGGTGTTCATAGGCATGCCTTGATGTGTCTGGGTATACCTCCTGTGGCCAGGTGTTTATCTCTGGACTGTACCTTCCATGCAACTCTGGGTTAACAAGGTCTGAACAGTGTTTAAAGGCAGGTGCTCATTTACTTGAATTGATAAAGCAACCCACAGTGAAGAGAGAGGGTCCTTTGCACAGCTCTGGAAATAGAATTTTATTGGTTACTCATCACATTTTGCTCATTTAATAGATACACAGATGCAATCAGCAAATATGAATCTGTCATGAAAACAGAGCCCAGCATTGCTGAATACACAGTTCGTTCAAAAGAAAGGATCTGTCACTGCTTTTCTAAGGTAACAGTTGACTTTTCCCTGAAATGTAAATATTTAACATGATGAATAACAACCGTAAATTCTTTTCTCATACTTGCTTTTAGGATGAGAAGCCTGTTGAAGCCATTAGAGTATGTTCTGAAGTTTTACAGATAGAACCTGACAATGTGAATGCACTAAAAGATCGAGCAGAGGCCTATTTAATAGAAGAAATGTATGATGAAGGTAAATCTTTAAGGAATTTGATTTGCAGTATCTAAAGGTTCATTATGTCAAATTTGCACATGTTCAGTTGCCTTTTATTTAGAACATATTTACCAGCATACCTGGGAATGTTGACAATTTTGGAAAAGTGGTAGTAAGTGTGAAATTATTCTTAGTGGAATTTAAAAGGTACATTATGGAAACAGTTCTATTGAAAACTAATTGAGAATAATATAAAAATTTTAGTGCTCTTTGCTGTAGGTTGGTACAGGCAAGTAGTCAACTTAGAGAAAAAAAACAAAACAAATAATTTATAGATCTCATCATCAGAGATAAACACTATTCATTTTGGATTTATATCTTTCCAGACCTTTGTCTAAGCACATTAGTCTATATTTTATGTATATACATATATACCCAGCTTGTATAATATAAACATAAAGCATACATAAAATTCATGTCTAATAAAAAATGATCCTCTGTGACCTTCATATTGTGTACTAACATTAGGATAGCTGCTTTTTCGCTACTTGAGTTGAAGAAATGAAGAGAGATTCCTGCTAGATGTTATGAGGATGCGTAATACAGGCAGTGTCCTATTTTCTGAAAGTAAGGCACATACAGCAATATACATTTTTTTTAAAAAACAATTCTATGTATTGTTTTGTAGCTTTGTGTGACAGTATGTCATGAACATTTATTTAATTAAAGAAATGAGCCTTATAGATGCTTATTGCAAAAATTTTTTGTTTCAGATCAGGTAGAACATTTTAAATTAAGTTTTCTGTTACAGTGAAATTTGGTTTGTGGTTTACTTTTAAAAAAATAAATTGGTCATTTTTTTCCTGCTTTCCCCGATTTGCAAAGAATCTTAGTTTTCGGTGGTGATGACAACTTTGGTGACCATTTGTGGGGCATTCAGACCTTGAAGCTCAGTGAGGTTTAAAAATGTATGCAATCAGAACAATTAAGTTAGAATGGAGTCCACATGGAAGATCCTTTGAGTTTGCTCCTTTCCTTTTTGAGCTACGTTGTCCCCATGAAGAGATGACTTTATGCTAGGATTTTGCATTCCAGTTAGTTTTGATCAAAGGAACATCTTGTTATCTCTACGTAAGTCCTTAGCTCTTAATGGTAAAATTAGGGAAACCACAGTAGAAAAAACTTAGCTGTTAAGTCAGAGTTCTTCAGCTGTTAAATATAATTCAAAAGGTGCTTTTGTAATGAAAAAAGCAGGTTTTGCTTTTTAGGGAAATCTAATGGCTTAATACTAATTTAAACATGAGTTTATTCTTTGTCTTATTACAAGTATAAAAATTAAATCTAAGATGGGGACAAAGGGAGTGAAGAGAAAGTAAATGATGTAAAGGAGCAATCATGATAAGAAGGCTAGATAATAAATACTTCAGTTGAAATCTTGAGTTAAAATGAAGGCTTTCCATATTCTTCTATTTACTGGCTTTACCATTTTAAAAATCAATTTAAAAATATTTAAGCATTGATAGGTATAGTTTTGTGAATAATGGAATATGGGGCTTTATTAATTTGGGGATCCATCCATAGAAAGTAAGTAAAGACTATTGTTTGAGCCCATCGAGGTGGTGCATGCCTATAATCCCAGCAACCTGGCAGCTGAGGCAGAAGGATTTCAAGTTTGCAGCCAGTCTCAGCAGTATAGCAAGACCCCATCTCAAAAAAATAAAAAGGGCTGGGATGTAGCTTAGTGGTTAAGCACCCCTGGCTTCAATCTCCAGTACCAAAATAAAACACAAACATTCTTGTTCAAGGATGCCTTCGATGTCAGGAAAAATGAAGGGGAACTCTTTAGATCTCATTGGGGCTGCTTTTGACAGGAACAAAGTGACACTAAACCAACACCAAAATGTTAAGCAGTTATATTTGCTAGAACCTGAGGGGAGGAGCACCTGATGCATCCTGCTATACTTTAATATCTAGGGGGCATTTCAGAGTTCTCATGGCTGATTCTTCTTTCCAGGTTGTTGACTTAGGTCCCTAGCTCCTATATAGGGGGAAGAGATTGGTCATATTAGGATCATAGAAATTTGGCTTGCTGTTAAAAGCTGCTTATATATTTTCACACACTGAGTAGAGCAACTGTGGATCCATTTATATGAATATATAAAGTACATGTTTTTGAAACTTCCAGCAGAAAGCAAGCCAGGGTGATAAGATATAGAACCTAGGGACAAGGAATATGATAAAATTGTGGTCAGATACCAAGGTTGGGGGATTTTTTTTTTCTAAACAGGCTTAGCAAGACTCTAGCTCAAAATAGATTCTACCAGGATGGAGAATCCCAAGGTTGGGATCTAGTTAAAGTTTTGGTCAAAGGAGAGTCTCTGTCAATATGCAGAATACAGCATTACCTCTGGTCCTTTACCCATCCCATAGGCAACTGTTGTTCAGATTTTCTCCACAGATTACATATATATATAAAGTTTTTCATTCAGCATGTTTTTGAGATTTATGTTACATGCTTTGGTAGTTCTTTTTATTGCTTAAGAGCAGAAATTGGCAAATGTATAAAGGCCTAGATAGTAAATATTGCAGGCTCCGCATGCCATATGGTTTCTGTTGCAACTATCAATTCTGCTGTTGCTATGCAAAAGCAATAGGCAGATGAATAGGCATGGCTGTATTCCAGTAAAACTTCATATTCAGAAACAGGCACATCTCTTTTTGCACTAAAAGAGCGAAGGCTTCCCAGTGGTAGCTGGGAAAGGTGAGAAGTGGTTTAGCTCTAGTTTGAGTAAAAACTAATTTGGGACTTAATGGAGAAAATCACTTGCTGTTTTCTTGAAATTCTTCTCTGTATTGGGGAGCTCAGGTAGGCTTTAAGTGGGTGGCAACTGTTCACATAAACATGCCCCCTCTATGGTACCTGCCAAGCTGCCATGTCAGGGGTTCCTCCACGTTGCACATGTTTCACTCTGCTTAGAGGCAGATTTGGGGGCCCTAGGGGGGATAGTGCTGCAGGCAGATGCTCCACATGCCAGGTCAAGAGCTTGTGCAGGCTTGTTTTCATCTTAGACTATCCTGATGGTTGCCTTTAAATTTTTCTTGCTTGTTAAACTGAAAATCCTTGGCCAAAAATCACTGTTGCTACTGTGTGTGTTGAAACCTATAGTTGACGTGGTCACCCTGACACCTTTCTAGCATCTTTATTAAACTGTCCACTCAGATTTTCTTTGCCAATGCCTTACTTTCCTATGAACATTCACTTCAGTTTCAGTGAAGATTACTGTGTTTAATGTGGAGTACTGATATTAAAGTACATTGAAGGAGGCACGCGGAGATGATATGGGAGGGTGGGCAAGTAAACCAAGAGCAGTGCATTTTTTAACAGGCTACCTGACTTCAGCCTTAATTGTCTTTTGTAAGTTTGTGAACAAAGTTATTACTTAAGCTTTTAGCAATAATGATGAAGGGGCATGACTTTAGTATCAATTCTGCAGGATGTGTAGAGGCAATAAATTGTAATCCCCCCTAACAGCATTATCTTAAACATATTTTTACAGCTATTCAAGATTATGAAGCTGCTCAGGAACACAATGAAAATGATCAGCAGATTCGGGAAGGTCTAGAAAAAGCACAGAGACTATTGAAACAGTCACAGAAACGAGATTATTATAAAATCTTGGGAGTAAAAAGGTGAAATTATTAAAATTTACATTGCTACTGTCTTAAAGCTAATCATATCATCTCTCTCTCCTTGATTCATTTACTTATGTAATTTTGGTCAACTATTATTCTAACAATCCTTAATAACAAAGCTATTTTGAATATGCTACAGGCAAGTTTGATAGAGACCAATAATAGAGAATTAAAAGTTGGTGACAAAGGCTGTACACACCAGGTCCTAGACATAGATTATTATTAGGAAAGGTTAAAGTAGTAGAAGTGAACTTTCTTTTGGTGGAGAGAGAAGGAATGAGGAAAAGAAAAATATCTTTGGCCTAAAAATAAAGTTATACTTTTATCATAAGACCATCTTCTGTGACCCAGTAAACTGTCAATCTTCAAACCAAAGCCTGAAACTTTGTTCTTAATAAGTAAACTAATTCCAAGGCAGATGGTTCAAAGCCTTTTTAATGCCAAACAGGAATCAAATCAAGGTATCTTAAATTATAAAATCAGTACTTTATTCTCAGAGAAATTCTTAGTGAACAGGTATCTGAGGCAGCCTGGCTGATTTTAATGGTCACACAGAGATGGGAACTATAAAATCCCATTGACAGTTAATCTCATTTTTTATGGAAG
The DNA here is from genome assembly GCF_052094955.1 of Ictidomys tridecemlineatus. Taxonomy (NCBI): domain Eukaryota; kingdom Metazoa; phylum Chordata; class Mammalia; order Rodentia; family Sciuridae; genus Ictidomys; species Ictidomys tridecemlineatus. Next base: position 185,949,820 of record NC_135482.1, read on the forward strand.
AAGGTTGGCTACTTAACTAATGATTGTTTGTTTTACCACCCCTCAGAAATGCCAAAAAGCAAGAAATCATTAAGGCATATAGAAAATTAGCACTGCAGTGGCACCCAGATAACTTCCAAAATGAAGAAGAAAAGAAAAAGGCTGAGAAAAAGTTCATTGACATAGCAGCTGCTAAAGAAGTTCTCTCTGATCCAGGTATTATTTGCCCTCAGCATCATCCCAGTCTCTTGAAAGTAGATTATTAGCTCTTATTCCTTTGCCTCATCTCAGAAAGCAGTATCAGAAGTGGAGGGTGGAAAGCATGGTAAGTTGTCTTTGTGGGTCTGTGACTGGTCCTGCAGTTTTAGAAATTGTTTTATATCTGCCTCATCTGATCTGGGTCCCTCAGATCAAATGTGGAGTCAGAAGCTTGAGCTTGAATCTTTTCTACAACTTTTAGGCCTTATGGGTTATTTTTTTCCTCTTTCCAAATCTGATAAAATTGAGCATAATCACATTACCTTCTAGGTTCCTTCCATCTTCACAGGTCAGTAATGAATTCTAAACTCCTCGGAACACAGTGAGGAAACAAGTAGTCAGGTCATCCTTTGCATCTCTGGGTGTGATCACCAGCAATCTTATCCTAAACTGGTTGGTCAGTTCTTTTATCATATATTAACATGGCCTGGAGACTGGCTGAGAACTGAGATAATAATGAATAATGCTTTTTCATTTCAGAAGTTTGATGTTAAGCTACCATTTTTTGTGGCCTTCCTTGTCAGTGGAATTAGAAACCTTGATGTGAGCTAAATACGTTCAAGGGGGCTGGGATTATAGCTCAGTGGTACAGTGCTTACCTCGCACACGTGAGGCACTGGGTTTGATCCTCAGCACTACATACAAATAAATATATGAATATATTGTGTCCACCTACAACTTAAAGAGACATTCAAGTTTTACCACTCTGGCAAATCTTTTTTGAACACCTGTTTATGCCATGGAATGGAAGTTAAATGATCCTTTGTTTTTAAGTAATGTATAACTTAGTAAGGGAGAAAGAACTGCACTTCACTTAGTAGGAACACATACTGTCCTGTTATTTGGCAACTATCAGGTGCCTATAATATCCCTTAAATGTTAGGCCCATGCAGTGTGGGGCAGCTCCATCTAACCAGGAATAAGGAGTTTTTTTTTTTTTTTTTTTTGAGAGAGGGTACTCTGGAGTGGAGTCTATCATCATGGAGCTCTGCACAGAGAAAAACACTGCAGAGTGTTTTCCCTAGTTCCTGTTCTTATTCTCGAAATGAACAGCTTCTTCCCATCTCTATATAATTCCTGTATCTGCACTGTGTCTCTGCTCAGGGCTGAGAGGCACAGTAGTGGGGCACCAGTTACAGAAGGGAAACTGAGCCTGCTGGAGGGTGCATTAAGGGGGCCTTGCCCCCCCCCCCCTTGTACCTGAGGAACCACAGTGCTGCTCAGGTTGAATAGTGAGGTTCTAGGAAGTTCATTTTGTGCTTGGGGAAGAGGGTGGTAGTGAATTTATTGCTGGTACACTTAATTTTGGGGCTTAAGGTGCTAATATAGCTATTTTATCAGAAGAGTGCAACTTTTGGAAGTCTGTAGTATCTCCAAAGAGCACTACTAAAAAGTAGTTTCCTGACACCTCCCTGCCAATGTACCTTTGTTAATGCCCGGATCTTAAGTTGTTGATTTCTTTTCTAGAAATGAGGAAGAAGTTTGATGATGGAGAAGATCCCCTAGATGCAGAGAGCCAACAAGGAGGTGGTGGAAACCCTTTTCACAGAAGCTGGAACTCATGGCAAGGGTTCAATCCCTTCAGCTCAGGCGGACCATTTAGATTTAAATTCCACTTCAATTAAATCAACTGTTTTTCTGCTCTTCCTTAATTTTTTTTTTTAAAGATTAAAAAAAATCTTGTTCTGGGATCCTAATGAAAAAAAATTTCAAATCTTTGTCCATGACCAAAGAGTTGTTTTAACAGGAAAAAATCTGTTCTTATCCACTGTAGACCTAAGGTTGATGGATCTGCAAGGGGGCGGGCAAGGATGGTTCTATCTCTGACAAGAGTCTGTATTCATTTTATGAATGTCTGGAAGAAGTAGTCTGAAGCAGCTCACCTGTGGAAGTGCTCACATATTCTGTGTTTTCAGCACTGGAACATGTAGATTCTTTTCTTCACAGCCTTGCATAGTACCTCTGTGAAGGAGATGTGATCTTCATGAGAAGGGGTTGTGTTTCAGTTCTTAAAGAGAAAATGAACAGATAAGCTTTATTGTTCTTAGGAACAACTATGCTTAGATTTTTGGTCAGTTCAGTCACTTGCTAATGTTAAATTGCTATGTCTCCTTTAAGGTACATCTGATTATTCCTGTGCAAGCATCAACACGGCTGTCACTGAGGAAGGGGCAGAGTCTTTTAGGAAATTTGCCACCAAATGGTAGTTGATATATCCTGGTATAGAATGGATTGATGTTAAACATTTTTTTGTTTAGTACCTACAGGATACTGAAAAAAACCTTGAATTTAACTCTAAGAACCTATGGGCCCTTTTGCTTAACATTAAACAGAACAATTGGAACCTGTTTTACATTTTATATTTAGTTATATGATAAAGCAGTGGTATTATTTGACTCCTACTTTCAAGCAGTACCGTAGGGCAGTTTCTCTTACATCTGGACTGACCCTCTGAGCAACTTCCCCATGGGAGTTGTTTGCTGGTGTGTTGGACAGTAGTTCTGCCCTCACCAGCCAGGCCTGGGTGCCTCTTAGTTCTGCCCAAAAGAAAATACAGGCTTGCAAATTGGTTGGTTTTTTGCTGGCTCTGCATCCATTATCATTTCACTTCACAACGTAGCATCTTCTTCAGAGATAGTTACCTTCTTCAAAAGGAAGGGAAGGTAAGATATTATACTATTCAGTCATTGTATACTGGATAGTTTTTACCCTAAAAAATGTTTCTAAGAACAGTGAATATTTATGGAACTGCTAATGCTGAATTTAAAATCTAAGATTACTTTTTACCTTCATTCTAGAAAGGTTTTTTGTTTTGCCTTGAAGCATTTGAAACATTTTAAGCATTAAAAGTTCTAATATATGGCTTCTGTGAAATCAAGCATTTTAGTTCCTGTAGGGCCATCCTGACCACCCACAAAGGACTGCAACAACCATGCACAAGTTGTTTTTCTCTAGTCACATGGAAAAAAAAAATGTTTTTAACTGAAGGACATAAATCACATAACACTTAAGTGCTTTGTGCATCTATTTAGAAATCTGTTTCTTACTGATAAACTTAAATAGTGCATTTTGAAAACTAGTAAACAGCTTGCAGCTTTCATTTAATGTCTCAAAATTCAAGGCAATATGAAAACAGTAAGTAAATTCATTTTGTTCTGTAATCTTAGTAATCTCATTACTTCACTAGTTACGTTAGCAATATATTTTTTTAAACTGCTTCCTTTTGTGGTTATCACTCTTTGAAATAATGACGGCCTCTACTTACTTTCAAAAGTAAGAATTTTCACACAGATCAAGGGAAATAGTAAAGTGACTCACCCTTGCATTTGGGAGCATAAAAATTTGCCAGCGGGGACTCAGACGGTTGAGGGCTGGGCCTAGCTGCCTCTTAACTGGCTGCCCAAAGGGCTTTTGCATTTCATTTTTTTCTCCACTTGTAACAACTAAAATTACTGTGGATTTAGTTTAGTCAACTTAATCAAATTGTGCAGTTACTTGCTGGTTTTCAGTGAAGAGAACAACAGAGCTTTGGTGCCAAGTGTCAGTGCCACATAAGGAAACAAGTTCTCTGGGATCACTTGTGCTGATGAAGGAGGGAGGAAAGGGCTTCAGGTGTCAGCCTGGATGGTTGTCAGTAGTCTTCTGGTGTCCAGTCAAATAGAAATACAGTCACTGTGTGTTCTCAAACAGTGGCTGAGAAAAACCCTGGATGTGTAAAGGTACAAAGAAGCTGTTATTCCACTGCTTATATGCAGTGTGAAAACATATCCCTGTAAAAAACATTTTTCTTTTTCTGTGGGATGACTTTCACATTCCAGTCTCTTTATGGACTGCAGATGCTGCAGGTAACCTTTGTGAATGTTCTGGAAAGAACAGTATCAGAGAGGGGCATGTTGTTGTCTTCTGTTCTCAACTCCTCCCTTCCCTTTTGGTGGGCTACTGAAGCGTCACTGGTCTGGACTATTATTACACTGCAGACACTTTCTGTAGCAGGAATTAAAACATTTCAGCCTAGTTATGTTTTAAAATGTTCTAAAAAGGGAGACAGCATTTAAATCATTCCTTAGTTCTGAAAGTTTTCTTACCATGAATAGATGAAAAATTGAAAACAATTCCAGTAGTTTAATAATATGAATCGGATGTGATGATTAATTTTAACATGTCTTTCTCATTAGTCAGTGTTAAAAGTATATTTTAGTTAAACATCAGTATGAAAATAAGTTGTGGGAGCTCTGATAATGGAATCTAAAAACTACCCATGATTTTTTTTAAGAAAAAAAAGTTGATAACTAATAATGACAAGTTTCACCTTTAAAGGCATGAAATTGGCCAGAAGTTATATTTCACACTTACCAGGAAGAAAGTGCAAGTTCAAAATTATTCTTCTGGTCTGTGTTGGAACCACCTGCATTACATACACAGGGCACTGGTGATGGTCCTTGCAAAATGTTTTCACTAACTACACATCAATAGGATAACCTGTTGAGAATATGTAGTTGATTTTTCCATATTTATAAAGAGAAGAAAGCAAATGCTAATTTGTTAGTAACAACCAGTATCCTTATTTTAGATCAGATCATTCTTTTTCTGTTAGAGGCAGAATTTTTTCTGTAATTTCAAATGATGTTAAGAGGTGGGATGACTTTTTTTTAAAACAGATGATCTCATTTGCTGAATGATTCAAGAGTAAAATTAGCCACTGCGTGGCTTTGTGTATAGTAACAGGTTTTGTTGTACTCATCTGTGGATGAAACACTTACCTGCAGAAAGAAGCAGAGCACAGGGGAGATGAAAATTGGAGATGTTAGAGAAGTTAAGCTATTACTCTAACCCTAAGATTGTTTGTTTTGAATAAGAGAAAAGACTAACTTAATCCATCTTGATTTAGTGTTTTAATAAAAAAGGAACCTAAAATTATTTGAAATGGATCTCAGACATGCCTACAAATATGGGTACTATTTTTATGCCCGTGTATTTTCACATTTAATAAAAATATTTATGGTCATATTATTTATGGTCATATTCTTCTTTTGATTCAATGTTTAGTCATTTTTGAATATAAAAGTTCTAAGAAAGTCCATCTTAGAAATCTATTTCCAAACTTACTTCACGTGAAGTAGAACCAGTGATAGACTCTCTTGTATGAGTTGAGCAGGAAGGTCAGAGCACAAAGGCAAGAATGACTAGAATCTTATAACGAATTTCAAGTCCTAAATACACATCAACAGGATAACCTATAGACAGCAGGAAAAAAAAATTCTTCCATTTTCATATTAAAACTAACACTCAAATAGCTTTTGAAGACCTTCCCTTTTACTCCATTTACTTGTGTTGTCCTGAGAGAGATGCTTCAGCCTATCTCAAATTTCTACCAACAAAGGTAGCGTTTCTTCTTGGTTATATATTCTGCATATCCTAAGTTGTAAGGGAGAACTAGAACACTTAAATTTGTATAGAAATTCTTGTGAAGTTCAGTTTCCTTACTTAATAATCCTCATGGCATCCTGTCAACATATGAGCAGTCAGCCTTGTGTAAGGATGAGGTAAATGAGAGCAGCAGGCATGCGGCCTGCCTAAAATCAGACTGGGGAGGAACAGATTCTCTTTCCAGAGCTTCTGGCTCCATTCCCTCCCTTTCTTGGCCTGGGTCAGGCTTCATGAACATTAAAAAAGAAACCCAATTACTCTAGTCTTAAGGCACACATTTCACACCCAGGAGGCCCTTAACCTTTTTTCGCCTAGCAAATCCTCCCTCTGGAATGGGGGTGTAACAGATGATAGAGCCATAAGCGTGTGTGGATTCTATGACCAGCATACTTTCTGGTGAGAGTACTCAAGTTGCAGCATCTGTTCTCAACACACTTGCACCCTTCACTCAGGTCTGTTTTTTGACCAGGGTCAGTCTCCTGGGATAAGATACTCCCAGGGAATAAGCAGTCCTGTCTTGGAAAGGCCACCAGCAATGTTAGTGCCCCAGGTATTTCTGAGAAAATAAAAATCAAACATTTTTACAAAGCACGAGAGACTTCAACCATATTTTGGTATTTGGATATTTCCTTGAACACAGTATACCATTTACAGTTAAAAAGATTTTTCCTCCCTTACACTGGTTTCTCTAAAAGGATGTTATTTTTGTCTCCCAAGTGAAGGGTGTAGTTGTCTTAGGATTTTACAGTACTCCTCTTCACATACACCACCTGTTGCAATGTTTCATTCCCTGCAACTTGAGTGTCTTTGTAACCAAGCTATCAAAGCCTCACAGAAGCAGAAAGACTGCGTTCTCCAGCTGTACAGCTCCCAGCTCTCCCAAATTTTAAATTAAACAAGATTGATTTGGACCCTTTATCATTCAAAGTACATTTTGGTTTTGAGCCATTCTTTTAAAATATGAGTAATTTTCTTTCAATTCTAATAAAACCCTCTAACTTCTAAAGTAGAAAACGTCAGGAAGCATACCAACTCTGTACTATTAGACACGCCAGATCTATATGATCAAAATAAACAAATTCAAGTAAGAACTATAGAGGGTAAGATTGGCAAATTTGAATTTTTTACAAGGTTGTTAATAGTAAGTTGTAAGTCAGGAATTTCTAAGAAAATAGTTTTATAGTTTGATAAACTGGGTTAATTTAAAAAGTGCAAAATGGGGCCAGTTGTTCCATTATCACAACACTTCAAGGCTTAGAAAAATATGGTTGTTGTATAGACCTGCACATGTGACCAAATACCTCTAAATCAAAGTTGCCTGCAATTCCAACTATGGCCTTCAAAGTCTTCACTTGCCACCAAAAGTGAGATTTTATCCAACCACCTGGTTCTTTGGAAATTTGTGCACTCCTTAGGTTCTATGGAGTAAAAGAATTGGGCAGGATGGTATAGGGGTATTACTTACACTTTTCCACTACGGAGCATGGTTCCCTCAGCATCTTTCATTTGATCTCTGGACCCACATATCTGAGATCCATCAGTCCTTTGAGGCAGTCTTACTTGTGAGCAGCTATATTCCATGAACTTCTTTGCTTCTACATTTCAGAAAAGAAAATTCTCTTAGCCATACTTTTAATTACAGAAGGATGTTCAGACTTGCTACATACTACCTCTGGAGCTCTTCTGCCTGGGTCCCTGAAACCTCTTCTGAGTGGTGGCCACTTCCTGTCTGGTTCTACCTCAGATGCTGGGTTCAGGGCCTGCCACAGAGGAGCATCCTTGTGCAGGCTCCCACTCATGTGGTCAAGCTACATTTTTAAGATTAATGAGGTCAGATTTTACCTAGTTCTGGCTGATATGTGGCCTGTGGTGCATTTTGGAAGCATTTGATTCTATCCCTCTAGGAACTAACAAGTGGAACCAGACAATGAGCACTTTCCCAATAAAACTTTTCATACCCCAAGCATCAAGTGCTACGAAGACTTGACTGTCTTCAGCTCATGTTCTGGGTCTACTGCCAACCTAAACCTCATGGGTTACCACAGTTCAAGTTCAAACTCTATAGATATCTTCTCAAAAAAGTGTGAGCCTAACAATTTCTCAAAGTTACAGGATTGCCCACCTCCCCAAGATTCCATTTTTGCTAACATTTGATGTAAGGCCTATCCCCGAAAACCAAAACCTAGGGTCCTGAATGTAGCCCTTGGGCCATATTTGTTCAGCATCCCCAAAGGGCTATATTTTGGCTTTCTCACCCTCATACTCAGGTTAGACCTACAGTTATGTAAAGTGTCCCTGAAGCGGGTAGGTTTTTGTGTGGCAGTCTGTAGGCATGAAAGCTCAAAATAACTGGATTTCAAAATGTGTCATTTTATCAAAGAATGTCCCTATAAAGAAATACCTTACTTACAAACCCAGATTTTCAAATAAAAGGTATCAATGATCTGGAAATAAGTAAATTTGGTTATTCAAATCACAAGATAACAATCAGGAGGTACCAAGACTTCATTATTCTGTAATTTGGGCTTATTTCTGAAACATTCTAGAATTTCAGACTGGTTGTTAGTAATGGGGATTGAGGACAGACTCAGATGTCTACCCAGCTGATTCTTCTTTCTGTAAGAATCTTAACAGACATGAAAACAAAGGCTGATGATGAAGGCAGGCAAAGTACCACCTGACAGTCAACTGGTCTTCTGTCCCAGGCGCCATGGCAGATTCCTGAGAAGCTAGATGGTGTATCTGGCCTGGGCTGGGACCTTAGTCTCTTGCCTCTCACTGAAGCCCCAGCATTGTACCCAACTCCAAAGAAAAATGAGCTGAAGAGCTACATGGTTTTAGCCACTGTGGGCCAACCTATATCCCCGCAAGCCTCTGAACTCCCCCTAGGATCCTGTAAACCCACAGGAAAAATACAGTTTTACCAGAGTTGGCCACATTTAGAGCACTGTTTTATCATAAGCACACAATAAGTGACAAGGGGAGAGGGGCAGGGAAGTGTTCTCTTATTAGGAATGAATAGAGCTGCTAGGGGAAGGTACTGTCTTGGTTTGGATCTTAAATGTCCCCCAAAAGCCCATATGCTAAGAGGCTTGGTAACCAGCCTCTGACACTCCTGGGAAGTGGTGGAACCTTCAGGAGTTCAAGCCCAGTGAAGGGAGTTAGGTCAGCTGGGGCCTGCCCTTGAAGGTGACCTGGGTGTAGCTCCTTCCTCTTTGCTCTCTAGCAGCCATTAGGTGAACAGGCCTCCTTTATCATACAGTTCTACTGTGATATACTATGCTGCCACAGGCCCAAAGCAACATGGTCAGCAACCATGGACTGAAACCTCTGAAACCATGAACCAAATAATCTTTCTTTCTTGAAGTTGTTTATCTCAGGCATCAGTGACAGAAAGCTAACAGGTATTTTTCAAATACTCTAGGGGCTGTGCTCAAATATTCAATGATTAGTCCAGTTTGTAAGAGCTCAAAAGAGTAAGCAGAGAGCTTCTGGGCTCACTGTGGAACTCTGTATAGAGCTATCCAAAGATGGAATGGCCTGTGACTAGAGGAAGAGTTTTCCTCTGTCCTGGAGGTTTCCAAGATGACCTGAGGTTTTATGTGACAGAGCCCTGGAAATGGTGGCTGGCACATTGGGCAACCACTAAACCCTATTAAATGTTTCTTAAACTTTACTCACCAACCAAATCATTTGGAGAGCCTTTTAAACAATTGTGATTTCCTATATTCATTTCAGACCTACTGAATCAGACATTAGGAAATGAGATTCAAATGATCTGAAATATCTCCTAGTCCCAAGATCCAATGATTCTAGAATATTTGGGTAGTTAAATATTTACTATTCTTATTTATCCATTTCCTATCATTAAAACAGGAAAACAAACTGTTTATATCCATAACTTAGTTTTTATAGAAGTACCCAGTCCTTTTTAAAAAAGAATACATACACATATGCCCATGAACGTAATTTTATGAAATATAACTATAAGCATTAGAAAGCAACATAAATAAGTCTAGGATAAAAACCTTATAGGGCTTAAGAAAAATAAATGATTATACTGTAACATTAAATTCCATTTTAAAAAATAGTAGATATAAATGGGTTTAATTGCTTTTATTATTCAGAGATTACCATGAGTCCTTTTTCTTAGAAAAAATAATTTTTCTGATTTTTAATACATTTTGTGAATAGGAATAGGGATGCACATAAAGCTGGAATACAAAAGGATCCTGATGGTTTGACAAACATCCACAAAGACCAGCTGGTCAGATGTCTTCTACCAGGTTAGTTGGCAAAACACCAAACTCAACAGACATAAATCCAATGTTTCGGCCATCAGGAAAAAGGAACTATCCAGTTTTAAATATATAAATGATCATTTCTACATAACTTAGACTTATTCCATACATTAAGTATTTTAAATAATTAAAGTTTTTAAAACTGAAGAATGTCACTCATTAACAAAACTTCTTGATAGTCTTAGCAGTAGTTCCACACTTCCCAGCAGGTGGCAGATTTCTGTTCGCACTTTCCTCTTCCTGTTCCAGTGCTAGAGCTCATCATGTGCCAATACTGTGGGGAAGGAAAGTTTATTTAGTTCTTGAAACCTTAAATATTAAATTAGCTTAAATTTCATCAAGGAATGGGATGGGGATGTGTGTGTATATAACTTAGCACTGGTGTTAACTGAAAATCCTAATCTTAGTTTTCATCAAGGAATGGGATGGGGATGTGTGTGTATATAACTTAGCACTTGTGTTAACTGAAAATCCTAGTCTTAGTTTTTCTTTCTTTTTTTTTTTTAATATTTATTTTTTAGTTTTCGGCGGGCACAACATCTTTGTATGTGGTGCTGAGGATCGAACCCAGGCCGCACGCATGCCAGGCAAGCGCGCTACCGCTTGAGCCACATCCCTAGCCCCCTAGTTTTTCTATATATTCATTACATTGACATGAGAGTAGCTCTTTGTACATCTTGGTACCCATTATACTATATCATAACTATTTGTCTTTTTAACCACCTAGAAGGTGAGCTCCTATGAGTCTATGAGACAAGGGGCATGCCTTATTTACCTTTGTTATCTCTAAGACCCAGATATGTTCACAAACATTATTTTATGAAATAAAACCAGAAACACTTAAAAAATCCATAACATAAATACAACATAGGATTAAAACCTCAGTTTAAGATAAATAGATCTTGCCTGCCAGGCATGGTGGAGCACGTCTGTAATCCTTGAAGCAGGAGGATCACAAGTTCAAAGCCAGCCTCAGTGATAGTGAGGCGCTAAGCAACTGAGACCTTGTCTCTAAACAGTGGTTGAGTGCCCCTGAGTTCAATCCCCAGTACAAAGAAAAAAAAATCTAACAAATTATTCAGCTTGCACAACAGGTACATATTGGTATTTTCTGGCAGGAATTGATTAAAATATTATTTAAACACATTTTGTTCTCCAAGGTGTCAGATTACATTTCTCTCTCCATTAAATTCAACTGGAAAGATAATAAGTATAAAAGGGGATGACAATAATGAGGTAAGTGCCAGAGTTATCAATGAATTTCTAGAAACGGAATAAAGAAGCATGCTGATATATAACAGCTGAGATGATGAGCTGATTTCCTGGGAGGCCCTTCTAGCAGAGCACACTAGGGGGTCAGGAGTTAGGTAGGTAAAGCCACGGACTGAAGGACTATGTGGGAAATCTGTGCCCATCAAGCCCTCACACTGCAGGGAGAAACAGTCAGTATTTAATCCAAGATTAAAAAGTGGAAGACTCTTTCTTGAAAGATGCTGGTGAAGAGGAAGACAGGGAGAGGTATTTCTGGGTGGGTGTGGATGCCCTAGAGTGAAAGGCCTTCACCTGGGTTCTTGGAGTGGTGTGTGGGATGGGCTTTGGTATGTTCCTTGTCCACACTCTTAGAGGGAAGCCTGTTAGACGCACTTGTAGCTATCACTCCAGTTCAGGGAAGAAGCATACTGGAGAAAGACACATTTGTACCATGACAGAGGAAACCATGCTAGCTGTAATGAATACCTGTGGAGAAATACCTGCACAGGGAGACCTGTGAGAAGGTGCACAAAGCACAGACACTAAAAGCACAAGCAGGCAGACAGGATGGAGCAGAGAGAATGAAGTGAGGTAGTGCAGAAGTGAAGTGTCTGCTCCTCCCTCCTGCTGAGTTTATTAACTCAAAAAAGTTACATACCACCATTACCATGACTACATTCTAATTAGTATTTCTTTAATCCTGAGTGTTAGCTAACTGAGATAAGGTCCAGGTTAGAATAAACATGGGGTCTCTATCCTCCAGGGGCATTACCATGGAGACCAGATAGTGCCTGCATAGTTATATTACCTCAAGAGGGTGAGGCTGGGCATCCTAGGCCTGGGAAGCAGGGTAAACTCATGAAGGACATTGTATGGCAGCCTTGCATCCTGTGCTTTTGCACAGGAGTTTCCCAGTAGCCAGGTATATCCTAGCAGTCGGGTATTCTGTGTCTTTGCACAGAAACTTCCTAGTCACCAAGCATGTCACAATCACGAAGTTTGTAGACCCCCAATCCCAAACACAGAACTCCCACAGGTAGCTATATATTTTATCAATCTAATCTTTCATTCTTAAACATAAACAAGCAGCCAAGAATCTCCAAGTATTTGAGGAAGACAAATGACACAAGGAGAAAAGACCAAGATTCACTCACCAAAAAGCTCACCCTGAAGAAACATAGTAACCTAGAGGTCTACAGCAACACTTAAAATAATGCTAGTTAGTATTTTCAAGAGATAAGCCAATGAAGCAATAAAAACAGAACAAAACTGAAATTAAAAGGAAGCAAGCAGGGAAAAGATCTGTTGAGAATTAAGAAATATTTTACCAAAAACAGACGGAAAGAATATACTAGAGATATATACTTTATAATGTAAAGGATAAAGAAAATAATTCTGGCTGGGGTTGTGGCTTACTGGTGTAGCACTTGCCTAGCATGCATGAGATACTGGGTTTGATACTTGGCATCACATATAATAATAAATAATGGTCCATTGACAACTAAAAAAATATTTAAGAAAATAATTCTATTTACAGCAGCACCAAAAAGATCAAAGTTAAATCTAATCAAGAAGGTAAAACATCTGCACACCAAAAACTACAAATTTCCAAAAGAAATGAAAGATGCAATAAATGGAAAGACATCTATGCTCACAGATTGAGACTATTGTTATAACATTTGTACTACCTAGGGCAATCTACAGATTCAATGCAATGCCTATCAAAATCCCAATGACATTTTTCTGTAGAAATAGAAAATAACTCATCTTAAAATTCATATGAAGTCCCGGGGTTAATAAGAAGAATCAACAAATGGGACTTACTTAAACTAAAAAGTTTTTTCTCAGCAAGAGAAACAACAAGAGAGGTAAATAGGGAGCCTACATCATGGGAACAAATTTTTACTCCTCACACTTCAGGTGGAGCCCTAATATTAAGAGTATACAAAGAACTCAAAAAATTCGGCAATAAGATAACAAATAACCCAATCAACAAATGGGCCAACGACCTGAACAGACACTTCTCAGAGGAGGACATACAATCAATCAACAAGTACATGAAAAAATGCTCACCATCTCTAGCAGTCAGAGAAATGCAAATCAAAACCACCCTAAGATACCATCTCACTCCAGTAAGATTGGCAGCCACTATGAAGTCAAACAACAACAAGTGCTGGCGAGGATGTGGAGAAAAGGGTACACTTGTACATTGCTGGTGGGACTGCAAATTGGTGCGGCCAATTTGGAAAGCAGTATGGAGATTCCCGGGAAAGCTGGCAATGGAACCACCATTTGACCCTGCTATTGCCCTTCTCGGACTATTCCCTGAAGACCTTAGAAGAGCGTAGTACAGGGATACTGCCACATCGATGTTCATAGCAGCACAATTCATAATAGCTAGACTGTGGAACCAACCCAGATGCCCTTCAATAGATGAATGGATAAAAAAATGTGGCATTTATACACCATGGAATATTACGCAGCACTAAAAAATGACAAAATCATGGAATTTGCAGGGAAATGGATGGCACTAGAGCAGATTATGCTTCGTGAAGCTAGCCAATCCCTAAAAAACAAATACCAAATGTCTTCTTTGATATAATGAGAGCAACTATGAACAGAGCAGGGTGGAAGAGCAGGAAGAAAAGATTAACATTAAACAGAGACATGAGATGGGTGGGAAAGGGAGAGAAAAGGGAAATTGCATGGAAATGAAGGGAGACCCTCATTGCTATACAAAATTACATATAAGGAGAGTAATGAATTACAGTAGATGGGGTAGAGAGAGAAGATGGGAGGGGAGGGGAGGGGGGATAGTAGGGGATAGGAAAGGTAGCGGAATACAACAATTACTAATAGGGCATTATGTAAAATTGTGGATGTGTAACCGACGTGATTCTGCAATCTGCATTTGGGGTAAAATTGGGAGTTCATAGCCCACTTCAATCTAATGTATGAAATATGATATGTCAAGAGCTTTGTAATGTTGTGAACAACCAATAAAAAAAAAAGAGATTTAAAAAAAATTACATATAAGAGGTTGTGAGGGGAATGGGAAAATAAACAAGGAGAGAAATGAATTACAGTAGATGGGGTAGAGAGAAAAGATGGGAGGGGAGGGGGGATAGTAGAGGATAGGAAAGGTAGCAGAACACAACAATTACTAATAGGGCATTATGTAAAATTGTGGATGTGTAACCGACGTGATTCTGCAATCTGCATTTGGGGTAAAATTGGGAGTTCATAACCCACTTCAATCTAATGTATGAAATATGATATGTCAAGAGCCTTGTAATGTTGTGAACAACCAATAAAAAAAATTAAATTAAAAAAAAATAAATGCAGTATTAATAATGACTTTAAAAAAAATTCATATGAAGTCCCGGGGACACTGAAAACAATTGTGAAAAAGACAAATGCAGTTGGCACACTCGTACTTCCCAATTTCCATGTTGCAAAGTTAAAATAATCAAAACAGTGTGATGTAATTTAAGATGGTGGATTACAGGAAGGCTGTATTCCTTACTGTTCCATGGCTTGGGATTCAAGCAGGAGACCTGCTTCTCAGTGAGGTGGGTGAAAGAGGGTATTTCACTGAAATTTAGCATCGGACAATCAGAGTCTCTTAGAGACTCAGAAAATGGGCTCATTGAATAAGGAACAAGAAGGAGTACATTGGAGCCAAGCCAGGTGTGGCAGTTGCAATTGGTACAACAGACAGAAACACAATGTACAAATTTGGCAAGGAAAAATCTGTAGAACAGAAAAGCAGCATGAACTTGGCTGATCCAGAGCTTGCACAGAGAAGTGGTGTTTGAAATGTGCTCTGTGTTTCTTAATTGCCAAATGGACAGCTGAGATGGGGGGCAATCTTGAGGGGAGCATGCTGCAGCTTGCTGCTGTGGGAGTGTTTAAGATCATGGTAAACAACGCTATACTGTCCCAGAAAGCAGCCATGGTAGATGGCCTATCATGCAAGTATAGTGGAATGTGACGTGAACAGGCACAGAGAAAATTGTACTCAGGGAGAAGCAAGTCAGATATACAAAGAGAAATGCAATTTGCTTTCTCTTTGAGTCTGGTGGTTCAGGTAACCAGCTGAAGCAGATCAGGACACTGAACATGCAGGTGTGAATACACCAAGCCTAAGTAGGTCACATGCATGGGCATGGGCCTGTAGAGGGATGGCTCCCCGGCCCTACAAGCAGAAATTTCAGGAGGCTCCTGAGATCAGCAGTTGACAGCTGCCCAGCAGTAGGGATGTGTTGATCTGATCTTTCCAGAACAGATACACCCACCCAGCAAAGTCTCAAAGGCCTGATCAGAGCTAAGCCCCAGCACTAGAAGTGCCCACTTAGAACTCTGTAGCAGTTCCACTGTGGAAGTGCATCGATCTGGTCTGTGTAGACAAAACTCCAATCAACAGTACTTCACATTCCATCCTACCTTATACTGGTGAGAAGGAAAGTTGGGAGCTATTTCAAATAGTTTTTTAGGACACTCTAGCTGGTGACCACCACAAAAGAGGAAGGCTTTAATAACCCCCATCTCTTGCCAAGAGAGTACACAGCCCAGGAAGCAACAAATAGGACAGTTGGGGACAGAAAGTGATCAGCCATCCTTGTTGACAGTTTTGACCACCTCAGTGGAAACAATTCCTTCATTTTTAAATGACAATCTTTTTTACTATTATTATTGTTGTTCTTGTTATTTTAATACTTATTTTTTAGCTGTAGTTGGACACAATACCTTTATTTTATTTATTTTTATGTGGTGCTGATCAAACCCAGGGCCTCGCATGTGCTAGGTAAGTGCTCTACCACTGAGCCACAACCCCAGCCCATTTTTGTTCTTAATGTGCTGACTGGTTTATAAAAAAAAAAAAAAAGATACAGGAGAAAAAAGAAATATATATATTTCTTTTTTTCTCCTATTTAGCATTTTTTAAACAATTAAAAAAGAAATTACTTTTCTGTCTTGTCTTTTGTGGATTATGTTTTGGATTGCTTATTTTGATTTTGTTTTTGAATGTTTCTCTTGCTTCTTTTTCTTCTTACTCTGCAATTGCCAAAGTCTCTTATTTTTTCTCTCCTTTATAGCCATTACTTGCTACATCTTTTCTTCTTTCTCTATTCATATTTTGAACATTCTAAACTTTCTTTACCTGCCCTTTCATACTTTCTTTTCTCTTAATGAACTGTATTTTTACTATCTTCTAGAACTATTTGTTTATACAATTCCTGACCCCACCATTTATGTTCTTGCAGTTATTATTACTATAGATGGTATTGTCGACAGATGCTTACTTTAATGCCAGATCTAGTTCACAGCTGTTTATTGTTTTTGCTGTTGGCAACTGCTAACTCCACCATTCCTGTTTTTGTGGTAATTAGTGTTGTAGATGTCATGGTAGGCAGCAAGCATTTATTTTAATGTTATCTATATTGTATGCTTTGGTTGTTGCTATTGTTTCTTTCCCCCCTTTTCTGTAAGGTGCTAAGTAATCTACTGGGACATTCATTACAAGTTCACAAAATAGATACTCAGGTGTTGAGCTAAACCCGGCCAAGAAAGTATACTTGATCCACACACAAATCAACTATGTTAAATTTCAATAATAGTTTAATACAAAGAATAGAAGAGACAAAACCTCCAAATTAACAACCAGATACAAAGTAGGAAAGTCTCCAGGGCACTCTCAGTTCCTACTGGTGGACATCCACTCCTATAGCAAAACCAGAGAATAAACACAAAGGCTGTGAACCAACACATTTGAGGGTCTCAATCCAGATCATTCCCATATCCTTTGAATAGACAGAACAGTTAAGAGCAATCACAGAGGGTGTACCCCATACCCTGATGTTTAGAACACCATTCTTAGAACAACCCATCTGCAGGGAAAGTGGAATCCTCAAGTTCTGACACAATATACACTGTATCAAAATACACTGATCGTCATCAAAGAATGAAAAGCAAAACTATAACATAAAACCCATTTGAAAATATAGTGAAAAATTCACAAGAACCTGATATCTCCCAAGACACTGGCAAGAGGAGGCTGTGCCCTAAAAAGGCTCACTAATAAAAGTAGAAGAGAAACCCATCTCAACAGAAGATGAATAGCATTACCTTAGATTAGGTAGAGGTGAGTGAAGGGGAGGAGATGAGGGGATGTGAGGATAGCAAAGAGAGTAGAATGAAAGAGACATTATTACTTTAAGTATATATGTGACTGCATGACCAATATGATTCTATAACATGTACACTCAGAAAAATGAGAAATTATATCTCATCTATGTATGATGTATCAAAATGCATAGATGCATTCTACTGTCATGTATAACTAATTAAAACAATTAAAAATTTTAAAAAGTCAGGTCACATTTAGAGGTAGACAATAAGAATTACTTCTAATTTCTCAGCAAAAACTCTAATATGCTGGAGGGCTTAGAATAATGTGATCCAAGCTCTTAAAAAAAATAACTGTCAACCAAGATTGCTATATCCAGAGAAGCTATCCTTCAGAATCAAAGAATTCATGAATACAAAGCTGGCACTACAGAAAAAAGTTCAAGAAATACTACACACAGAAGAAATAAAAAACATGCCCTAGAGTTTTAAAATAAGCAAATGAAAAACAGGACCAAAGTAAACATTAGGGATAAATTGAAATAGCAGAAATTAATAACATCTCTCCAAAAAACACTGAATGCACACAGTGTCAACTTTCCAATTAAAAAACATAGGCTTGCAGAATAGATTAAAAATATAAGACCTAACTATATGTTGTTTTCAAGAGACTCACCTTACAGGCAGACAGCCACAGACTGAAAGTGAAAAAATAACAATTGATATACTATGCAAATGATCAAAAAATGAGGAGTAGTAGCTGCTCTCATATCTGACAAGTCAGACTTCAAGCAAAAATTAACTAGTGACAAGGTCAATTCAAGTGATAAAGGAAACAATTCAAGAAGATATAATGAGAGTAAATTATTTATGCCCAGAATATTCATGTACCTAATTACGTAAAACAGAAACTACTTGACTTATCCAGTACAATAATACTGGGTGATTTCAATACAAGTCTCTGACCAATAGATAGGTCATCTAGAAATAAAGTCAGCAAAGACTCTTCAGATCTGAAATATATTATAAACCAAATAGACTTAAATCTTTAGACTATTTCATCCAACAACAGCTTAATTCACTTTCACAGCTCTTCATGCAGCCTTCTCCAAAGTAGACTTCAAATTATAATGCAGAGCTACAGTAACAAAAACTACATGAAACTGGCATAAAAACAGACTCGCAGACCAAGAGTATATTCAATGGAATATTACTCAGCTTTAAAGAAGAATGAAATTATGGCATTTGCCATAAATAAATGGAGTTGGAGAATATCATGCTAAGTGAAATAAGCCAATCCTGAAAAACAAAGAGACAAAGACGACGACAAAGAGATAAATCTGCCCATCTATAGTCATCTGATCCTTGACAAAAGTCCCAAAAAGATACACTGGAGAAATTATATCCTTTAAAACAAATGGTGCTGGGAAAATTGATTAACCATATGTAGATGAATGAGACTATATCCTTTTCTCTCACCTTGCACAAAAGTCAACTCAAAATGCATCAATACCTATGAAATATACCAGAAACTATATAACTCCTAAAAGAAAAGTAACTCCAACATACGGACACAGGCAATGACTTTCTCCATAGGAATATGTCCTAAAGCTCAAGAAATAATACCAAGAATTAATAAATGGGATGATATCAAATTAAAAAGCTTCTGCATGGCAAAAGAAACA
The DNA here is from genome assembly GCF_052094955.1 of Ictidomys tridecemlineatus. Lineage (NCBI taxonomy): Eukaryota > Metazoa > Chordata > Mammalia > Rodentia > Sciuridae > Ictidomys > Ictidomys tridecemlineatus. The sequence goes on from NC_135482.1 coordinate 185,968,850, forward strand.
AGAATGTGGGGAGAGAGCTTACAGAATGGGAGAAAAATCTTTTCTAGCTTTTATTCTAAAAGAGGATTAATATCCAGAATAAAGAACTCAAACACCAAAAAAAAAAAAAATCCAATTAATAAGAAGGCAAATTAATTAAACAGGTACTTCTCTAAAGAAATACAAATGTCTAACAAATTTATTAAAAAGTATTCAACAGGGCTGGGGATGTGGCTCAAGCGGTAGCGCACTTGCGTGGCCCAGGTTCGATCCTCAGCACCACATACAAAACAAAGATGTTGTGTCTGCCGAAAACTAAAAAATAAATATTAAAATTCTCTCTCTTTAAAAAAAAAAGTATTCAACATCTTTAGCACCTAGGTAAATGCAAATAAAAGCTAGTTATTAAAAAACTTAGTTTTACTCCAGTCAGAAAGGCAGCCACCAAGAATATAAATAATAAAAAATATTGGAGATGATGTGAAGAAATGGATTTCTACTGTTTGTGAGATTGTAAATTAGTACAATGGAAATCAGTATGGAAGTTCCTCAAAAAAGTACAAATGAAAGTACCGTATGACCCAGCCATTAAAGTCAGCATACTATAGTGATACATGCAAACCCAAGTTTATAAGAGCACAATTCATGATAGTCAAACTATGAAATCAGGTGTCTGTCAATGGATGAATGAATAAAGAAAAATAATTAAGTTTAATTCAGTTATAAAGAATGACACTGTCATTTGTAGGCAAATGGATGGAACTTGAGAACATTATGTTAAATGAAAAAAAAATCAAGCTCAGAAGGTCAGGGTTGTATGTTTTCTTACCTATACGGAAGCTATAGAAGAAAAACAAAAAGAAAGGCATATGGGGAAGAATCTCTTGAAAATTGAAGGGAGATCACTAGAGTTAGAGAAAATGGACTCAGGGGGTAGGAAGCAGGGAAGGAAAAAAATACTGGGAAATAATATTAGCCAAGTTATATTGTCATATTATATGAATGTACAAATATGTAACAACAAATCCCTGTGTTGTAATACGCTAAATAAAAATATGGGAAAAACCCAATGTGGTACTGGCAAAAAGACAGAAAGATATGTAGACCAATGAGATAGAGCACCCAGGAATAAAAAACCTGGCATGTATGATTGACTTGTCTTCAAAAAAATACCAAGGTCACTCAAAGAGAAAATTTGATAAGTCTCTACAGGTAGGAAAAATAAATATCCACATAAAAATAAATATCCACAAAAAAAGAATGAAGTTTGGCTCTTAACCTACTCCATATACAAAAAAATTAAAACTGATTCATTTAAAGTGTAAGACCTGAAACTATAAAACTCCTGGGAAAAAAACATAGGGAAAAGATTTATGAGATTAGATGTGTTAATGACTTCTTACATACGAAACCAAAAGTGCAAGCAAACAAAGGAAAAATAGGTGAGACTACATCAAAGGGCACAATCAATAGAATGCAAAAAGGCTACCTACCAAAGGAGAAAAATACCTACAAGTCAAATGTCTGATAAGGGGTTAATATCTAGAATATATATAAAAACTCATATAACTCAACAACAAAAAATTAAAACACTTGATTAAAAAATGGGCAAGGATTTTTCAGACATTTAAAGATGATATACAAATGATCAACAAGTATATGAAAAGATGTTCAACACCACTGATTATCAGAAAAATGGATATCAAAAACTCAATGAGACTTTCATCTCAGACTCATTAGGAAGGCAACCATTAAAAAAAAAAACAGTACAATTACTGTGAGAATGTAGATAAACTGGAACTCTTATGCACTGTTGGTAGGATGATAAATGTTGCAAACCACTATGGAAAACGCTATTGGGGACTCATCAAATTTAAAAGTAGAACTATCATGTGCTTAGCAGTCCCATTTCTGGGTAGGTATGTAAAAGAACTGAAAGCAGGGTCTCCAAAAGGTATTTGCATATTCATATTCACTGCAGTTAACAGCAGACCAAACACCTACTGATAGCTGAGTGGATAAACAAAATATGGCATACACATAAAATGTAATACTACTAAGCCTTTAAATGGAAGGAGGGCTGGAGGTGCAGCTCAGTGGGAAAGAGCATGCCTTGCATGTATGATGCCCCGGGTTTGATCCCCAGAACTACAAGGGGGGGGGGGAAAGATGATTAGAAGGAAAGAAAATACTTTTACTAAAATCAGAAAGGGCCTGAGGACATTGTGCTAAATGAAATGTCAGCAACAATAAAACAAATACTGTGTGATTCCACCTAATATGAGGGTTCTAGAGTAGTCAAATGCATAGAGACAAAGTAGAGTGGTGGTTATCAGAGGTTGGGGATAAGGGGAAAAGGGAAAATGTTTTTTTAACAGATATAGTTTTAGATTAATAAAATGAAAAATATCATGAAGATATGTCTCAATACAATGTGAACATATTTAGCATTAGTGAATTGTATGCTTTTTAAATGGTTAAGATGGTAAATTTCATATTCTGTATTTTTTCTACCACAATAAAAAGCGAATCAATAATGTAGAGGATTAATTCAAGAGGTTAAAAAAATTCAACTAATTAGAATTCTGGAAAGAGAACAGAAAAAATGGAATGATTATTTTTCAAAACTCCAAAAGTACAATGAAAAAAATGTTAAAGGCCAGAGAGAGACGAGTCTTTAGGAAACAAAGCTGATGGGATGCAAAGAGAGTAGTGATAGAGATTGTTACAAACAATGACATCAAGATAAATAACAGGGATGGAGCAATAGCTCAGTACTAGAGAGCTTGCCTAGCACCACCAGACCCTGGGTTCAATCACCAGTACCATAAAATAAATAAACTTAATAAAGAAGTATTTCTCTAGAAATACTAGAGAAAACCAACAAAACTAAATGTTGGTTCTTGGAAAAGATTAACAAAATTGACAAACCTGTAGCTACACTCATTATGGAAAAAAAAAAAAAAGACATTACCAAAAGTCAGAAACAAAAATGGGGACATTACTACATATTTTACAGAAAAAAAAGAATTATAAGAGTATTATGAACAATTAAATGACAACAATTTGTATAACTTAAGGTGAAATGAACATAGAAATGCACATGTATTTGTTGAAGCTTTTATAAGGTGATAAAATGCCAAGGCAAAAGCAACTTTTCAAATACTAAGAAATGTAAGCAAATCTAACCCAAACCAGGTCACTCTTCAAACCACAACTAAGATTACTAAAACCAGAAAAATAATAAAGATTAATTAGAAGACATGAGGTAATGTTTTTAGTGAGCTACCTAAAGCTCTTACTACTTTGGATTTTCACATTTGGGAAATTCAGTGTAATATTTTTTTTTTTTCCTCTTTTGGGTACCAGTAATTGAACCTGAGTTGGTAGGTACTTGACCACTGAGCCACATCCCCTGCCCTATTTTGTATTTTACTTATAGAGACAGGGTATCATTGAATTGCCTAGTATCTTACTTTTGCTGGGGCTGGCTTTGAACTCGTGATCCTCCTGCCTCAGCTTCCTAAGCTGCTAAGATTACAGGTGTGTTCCACCATGCCTGGCAAATTTAGCATAATCTTAAAGACAACACTTATTTTTCACCTCTGTATCAGGAGACTAATATACTACTTAGCTATATAGAGGTATAAATTGAAGATTCTTGGGGGACAACATATCCATTTTTAAATAAAAATGAAATTCTTAATCATTATGCAGACTTTTTTTTTTTTTTTTAAATGGACACATACCTTTATTTTATTTATTTGTTTGTGGTGCCAGGGATTGAACTCAGTGCCTCACGCGTGCTAGGTAAGTGCTCTACTACTAAGCCACAACCCTGGCCCCTTTTGTATAGACATTTTAAAATAAAAACTGACAATCACTTGAGAATGTAATTAAGAACAATCTCAATACTGTCTGTAATCTTCAATATTCTCATCTCGTCAGTGTAATATGGTTCAGATATCATTGCAAGGGGATGACTTACTTGTACTTTTCTTCTTATTTTCAAGATTATCTAGTAATTGTCGTATCTCTGTATCATATTCTATCCATTCTGGGACAATCCTGGCAGCAGCTTTTAGTTTTGGTTCTTTTGTTTTGGGATTATTGCACTAAAAGTTTAAATAAAATTTTGTTAGTGAAGAACCACGCTTTTTAGTAAATAAACGTAAAGGAAATACTTGGCGACACTTCTATTTTACTAGGGCAAACAAAATATATCTAACAAAAAGCAGAGCCCTACTCAGAACTTGAATACTGGAAATTTAATATAGGTAGGATTAAATGAAATGACAAATACACACACACACACACACACACACACACACACACCCCTATATAAGTAATAATTGCTTAATACAAGTACTCAATCAGAAACTTAAAAAATCGAAAGACAATTTGTTGGTTCATAAGAAGAGTGTCAAACAATTCTTTATAATGCTTTAATGAAAGATCTAAATTGCATACCATACTGTAAAGGAATGTGGCAGGGGTCAGTCTTCATTTCTTCACCCCCAAAAGAAACTAAAATAACAATCTCCAGTGTTTGCTGATATACCATCAACTTAACCTACTTGGTCCCACTATCAAGTGTTTATTTTTTTAAATTAAAAACAGAGACATGAGATGGGTGGGAAGGGAGAGAAAAGGGAAATTGCATGGAAATGAAGGGAGACCCTCATTGCTATACAAAATTACATATAAGAGGTTGTGAGGGGAATGGGAAAATAAACAAGGAGAGAAATGAATTACAGTAGATGGGGTAGAGAGAAAAGATGTGAAGGAAGGGGAGGGGGGATAGTAGAGGATAGGAAAGGTAGCAGAATACAACAGTTACTAATAGGGCATTATGTAAAATTGTGGATGTGTAACTGACGTGATTCTGCAATCTGCATTTGGGGTAAAATTGGGAGTTCATAACCCACTACAATCCAATGTATGAAATATGATATGTCAAGAGCTTTGTAATGTTGTGAACAACCAATAAAAAATATGGAAAAAAAAGGTTAAAAGGAAAAAGTTATGGGATGAGGTTGATAAGGATCTGATGTTGGTTACTTCTGAAGGCATAGCTGAAGGATGTCCTCATGTGCTGAACATAAGCAGTGAGAAAAAAGAGGCATCAAACTCATGACTCCAGTACCTTTGGCTTGAGCAATGTGAAGAATGTAGTTACTGCTTACTGAGAGAGAGAAGACAACAGGAGGAATATCAACTTCATCAAGTTACAAAGGCAGCCCATCTGCTATGTACAACTCATTAATACAGAACGTGTCTTGAAGCTAGCTTCTATGTGACACTTTCTCAACTGGCTTTTCTCTTACTGCCATGGGGAAAGCTATTAGTCATCAGCCACAAGCTTGCTGTCAAATATATTCAGTTAATTACATTGTTTTTTTTTTTAATTTTCCTTAGAGTGATATATTTCAAAAGCAAATGGAAAACGGGATCTACTTTACAGAAGATAACTTCACAGGCAATATTTTCTATAAAGTAAAAGTTATGGGACTACTTTCTTTTTAACGTGAAAGCAACTACTAAAATAAAAACACTGTTTTCTTTAGGTTGTGTGTGTTGCGCACTACAACATATGTGTGGGTAGGCACTTGTGTTTTCTATCCTCTTTATCAGTGGTTCCAAGTAGGGAATCATATCCTTCAGGAGGAAACTTTGGCAAGGTCTGGGAATTTTAGTTGTCATTACTGAGGGGAAGTGGGGTACTATTGCCATCTAGTGGGTAATGGTCAGGGGATGCTGCTGAATATTACACAACAGATAGAACAGGCAAGCATTATCTAGCCCCAAATGCTAAGGCTAAGAAACCTGGATTAAAAAATGAGACAGCAGCCCAACATTCCTTTCCACCTTTAATACCATTAATCATGCTCTTTTACTCACTTTCAGGCCATTTCCTTATGATTTTTCTGCATTCCCTTAACTTTTTTTCCCCAAGAATAGCTCACTCTTCCATTTTAAGTGTTTGAGAGAGAGGTGGTTTTCTGAACATCAAAATGTATAACACCCTTTTTTTTCTGTGCAGCACTATTGCAAGGAGGTAGATATCCATTCAAGAATGAAACTTTTTCAGCTTGTTTACATTAAAATTTGGAAGTGTGACCAACACCTATTAAGAATACAGGACTTTAAGATTCAGGACATGTTTTCCATACTCCTATTTACTTTTCTCCAGATCAGCACTATCCAATAGAGGTATGATGGAAACCAGGTTAGCCACTTAATATTTTCTAGTAGTCATTTATAAAATATAAAATGAATAGGTAAAATAAAATTTGATAGTATATTTTAACTTAATATACCCAAAATGCAATTAGTCAACATGTAATCAATATAAAAATAGTTGATGACATATTTTAGTATTCTTTTCATTACACTGAGTCTTCAAACTCTGATGTGTATTATTTACACCTTTATAGCACACCTCAATTCAGACTAGCAACAATTTTAAGTGCTCCAAAGCCATAAATGCAACTGGCTGTTGTACTGGAAGGAGTGGCCTCAGAGGAACAGAGATGGTGACAAGAGCTGAGAAGATGAAAAAGGCACAGGTTGATGGGGAGTGGTCCCTGAGTCACGGCCAGAGCACAGGGAAGCTACTTACTGACAGGGATGCTTACTTAGATTGGCTACATGAGTGTGACCCCACAGAAGTTTTGGGGTTTGCTATAGTAGCTCATGTTAAACCAAGTACTGAAGATCTCAGGGAGACCTGTGGCACTAACACATCAGACACAACCTTATCTTCACAATACAACCTTAATAACCTTAACATCTTAATACTTACATTCAGTAATGTTTTTGACTTTGCTTCATAAAATTCTCTTGCTTCCCTCTTAACAAGGCCATTTTATTTGTTTCTATTATATTCTACCACCTCTGACTGCCTTCGACCATGGTGGTTTGCTACTTTTTAAAAATAATCTATGAATCTACATATATCTCGGTAAATGTCCCAGGATTTTATGGTCCTCCCTTATTTTGTTCAAAATAGTAAAAATGCTATGTTTTGGTAGTTCATTCTTCAAGGAAGACCTTGTAAATAATTATTTTATACTCAAACACTTTCATTAACAATATTATGGTCAGAGAAATAACTGTATTATCTTACAGTACTGGAATGTATGTTCTAGACGTTGGAAAAACAAATTGGCTTCAAATATTTTGTGTTTAGGAAAATATAACTATGCTGTGTAGCTTAAAATGAAAATCTAAGAGAAATAATCTCTGAAAAATAAGCAAGGAAGGACTACAGAAAAAGACAAGTGTAAGATAATTTCAATAGACAAAATTATCTTGGTAATCTCCTTTGGGGAGAATACCGATGAGAGAACTGATGTGAGTATTGTTAAGATGATATAGCCGATTTATAAACATCTTCAGTTAGCTCATGATCCTCCTTTCAAAAGACCCTAAGTAGAAAAGATGTTCCACAGCAAAACTGCTACCACTATTCTTAGATAGGCCTGCTTGTGAAGTTGTCCCTTGACTGGCATCTAAGAACTCAGGTTTCAGACAGGTCTCACATTCCCTAATAAGAGTGGCTCACTGTGCCTAAAGTGTGCAAATGTGGTTTATGCCAAACACTTGCTTTTCTTGTGGGAGTTGATAATTTTTGGCATGTGCCAGGCAGAGGGTGATTGCATGGTGACAAGTTCCCCAGAAAAGCCATGGGAATTGTGTTTCTAATAAGCATCTTTTGGAGGCAACACTTCATATATGCTGCAAAATTTAAGACTTTGAGTTATTAAGCTTGTCTTGTATGACTTGAGAGAGAGAGAGAGAGAGAGAGAGAGAGAGAGGATCTGCATCTGAGTTTGTCTTCGCCCCACATGCCTTTTCCCTTTGCTGACTGTGCTTTCTGTCCTTTCGCTGCAATGAGTACAATATATTTTGCATCCTCTGAGTTCTTCCTTCTGAATTAGCAAACCTGAGGGTGGTCTTGGGGGTTCCCCCAACACAGCCCTCTACTTGCTAACCTAAGAAAAATGCGAAGCAAACTGAGCAGCAGAAAAAGAGGTAATATATGTGCCATCCATTTGTAAAACAAAATATTTCTCTTTTGAACACTTCCCCATCTACTTATATATAAATGTAAACAGACACTCACCAGATCTATAGTTTTGGCTCTTTGTTTGGATTCATCATCACACCAGGTTTCACACCATAGCCAATCTTGAGGAAGAGACTTGATGGCAACTTGGTAAATCATATTGTTAGGAAGATCCTATAGAAAAAAAAATGATTTAAGCAGAGGTATAGAAATTAGAGTCAGAAGGAAAGAAGCTGAAAATATCATCAGACTACAAACAGATCATAAAAACATGTCAATTTGAGGTATCTCCATATTTTTAAGCCCTAAATGCCTAATTTGATCCAATATTCTTGTGTCCTATGAATGAACATATGCACTGGAACTATATCCACAAACCCTTAAGGCTTCATTCCAGAAGGGAGGCCCTGAAATCCACCACTTCATATTCCCCCAGTGGACAGCCTCAGTATCTTGATCTGCTTTGGAATGTCAAAAGTTAACTATTCACATGTGCCTGCTATTGGTGTTTATGTTGGTCACTACCACATTCTCATGATTCTGAGGTGACCTTTCAACTCCCTGTTGGAAACAATGCCCATGAATATATTCCTTTCTGCATGCTGATGTTCGACAAATGAGACTAGTAAGTTAGAGAACTCTGGAGAGACTAAGGGACACTTCAGTAGAGACAGTTGTTTCTTTCCCCAGATGTTCACATTCCATAGCCAATGGCATGCAGGTACCTGCATTAGCTGTCTTTTATAAGCTCTAATTAGGATTTATAATTTTAGGATTCCTCTTTCAACACTCTGATTAAAAATGATATAGTCCTAGCAAATACAGTAAGAAAATGAAATAAAAGATATACAGATTAAAAAGAAGAAATAAAGTGCTGTTATTTGCAACTAACAGTACTGTTTATGTAGAAAATCTCAAGCATCAGTGAAAAAATCTCCTGAAACTAATAAGCAATTATAGCATGGTTATAAGACACAAAGTTAATACATAAAAGTCAACTACTCTTATATACATCAGAAATGAATAACTGGAATTTGAAATAAGAAAAACCCACTATACCACTTACATTAGCATGAGAAATTTATTCATTACTGCTTTTGAAGGTTTACTATAAAAGCTACATGAGACGGACATCATTACCCTAGACACATGTATGACTGCCACATACAGTGCAACTCTACATTGTATATTACCAGAGAAATGAAAAGCTGTGCTCCATTTGTGTAAAATGAACCAAAATGCATTCTGCTATCATGTATTTTAGAATAAAGATAATTTTTTCAAAAAGCTACAGTAATCCAGACAGTGTGATCTTATTTGAAAGAATAGAAAAATAGACAATAGAGTCCAGAAATATGGGAATTCTCTAACTTCTGTATAATTTTTATGTAAACCTAACAGCTCTAAAAAATAAAGTCTTTAAAAAGCTTATTTTTTTTGTCTTATTTATTCTAATTAATTATACATGACAGCAGAAGGCATTTCAATTAACACTACACATACAGAGCACAATTTTTCATGTCTCTAGTTGTACACAAAGTTGAGTCACACCATTTGTGTCTTCATACATGTAATGATGTCCATCTCATTTCACTGTCTTTTTTATCCCCATCCCTCCACTTCCCTTCCATCCCCTTTGCCCTATCTAAAGTTCCTCCATTCCTTTCATTTTCCACCCCCATCCCCATTACGGATCAGCATCCACATATCTGACAAAACATTTGGCCTTTAGTTTTTTGGGATTGGCTAACTTCACTTAGCATTGTATTCTCCAACTCCATCCATTTACCTGCAAATGCCATGATTTTATTCTCTTTTAATGCTGAGTAATATTCCATTGTGTATACATACCAGTTTCTTTATCCATTCATCTACTAAAGGGCATCTAAATTGGTTCCACAATTTAGCTACTGTGAATTGTGCTGCTATAAACATTGATTTGGCTGTGTCCCTGTAGTATGCTGTTTTTAAGTCCTGTGGGTATAGATCGAGGAGTGGGATAGCTGGGTCAAATGGTGGTTTCATTACAAGTTTTCTAAGGAATCTCCATACCACTTTCCAGATTGGTTGTACCAATTTATAGTCCCACCACCAGTATAAGAATGTGCCTTTCCCCCCACATCCTTGCCAACACTTATGGTTGTTTGTATTCTTAATAAGTGACACTCTGACTGGAGTGAGATGAAATCTTACAGTAGTTTTGATTTGCATTTCTCTAATTGCTAGAGATGCTGTACGCTTTTTCATGTATTTGTTAATTGATTGTGTATCTTCTGAGAAGTGTTTGTTCAGGTCCTTGGCCCATTTATTGATTGGGTTGTGTTTTTTGGAGTTTAGCCTTTATATACCCTAGAGATTTGTGTTCCCTCTGATGTGCAAGTGGTAAAAATGTGCTCTCAAGCTATAGGCTCTCTATTTACCTGATTGTTTCTTTTTCTAAGAAGCTTTTTAGTTTGAATCCATCATATTTATTAATTATTGACTTTAATTCTTGTGCTATAGGAGTCTTGTTAAGGAAGTAAGGGATCTAATTTGACATGATGGAGATTTGGGCCTATGTTTTATTCTATTAGACACAGGTTCTCTGGTTTAATTCCTAGGTCCTTGATCCACTTTGAGTTTTGTGCATGGTGAGAGATAGGGGTTTAATTTCATTTTGTTGCATATGGATTTCCAGTTTTCCAGGCACCTTTTGTTGAAAAGGCTATCTTTTCTCCAATGTATGTTTTTGATGCCTCTAATATAACTGTAATTATGTGGGTTAGTCTCTGTGTCCTCTATTCTGTACCACTGGTTTACCAGTCTGTTGTGGTGCCAATACCATGCTGTTTGTTACTGCTGCTCTGTGGTATTGTTTAAGGTCTGGTATAGTCATGCCATCTGCTTCATTCTTTTTGCTGAGGACTGCTTTAGCTATTCTAGGTCTCTTATTTTTCCAGATGAATTTCATGACTGCCTTTTCTATTTCTATGAGGAATGTCATTGTAATTTTTATTTCCTTTTTTTTATTGGTTGCTCACAACATTACAAGGCTCTTGACATATCGTATTTCATACATTAGATTGAAGTGGGTTATGAACTCCCAATTTTACCCCAAATGCAGATTGCAGAATCATGTCAGTTACACATCCACAATTTTACATAATGCCCTATTAGTAATTGTTGTATTCAGCTACCTTTCCTATCCCCTACTATCCCCCCTCCCCTTCCCTCACATCTTCTTTCTCTAACACATCTACTGTAATTCATTTCTCTCCTTGTTTATTTTCCCATTCCCCTCACAACCTCTTATATGTAATTTTGTATAGCAATGAGGGTCTCCATTTCCATGTAGTTTCCCTTTTCTCTCCCTCCCATCTCATGTCTCTGTTTAATGTTAATCTTTTCTTCCTGCTCTTCCTCCCTGCTCTGTTCACAGTTGCTCTCATTATATCAAAGACGACATCTGGTGTTTGTTTTTTAGGGATTGGCTAGCTTCACGAAGCATAATCTGCTCTAGTGCCATCCATTTCCCTGCAAATTCCATGATTTTGTCATTTTTTAGTGCTGCGTAATATTCCATGGTGTATAAATGCCACATTTTTTTATCCATTCATCTATTGAAGGGCATCTGGGTTGGTTCCACAGTCTAGCTATTGTGAATTGTGCTGCTATGAACATCAATGTGGCAGTATCCCTGTACTACGCTCTTCTAAGGTCTTCAGGGAATAGTCCGAGAAGGGCAATAGCAGGGTCAAATGGTGGTTCCATTGCCAGCTTTCCCGGGAAATCTCCATACTGCTTTCCAAATTGGCCGCACCAATTTGCAGTCCCACCAGCAATGTACAAGTGTACCCTTTTCTCCACATCCTCGCCAGCACTTGTTGTTGTTTGGCTTCGTAGTGGCTGCCAATCTTACTGGAGTGAGATGGTATCTTAGGGTGGTTTTGATTTGCATTTCTCTGACTGCTAGAGATGGTGAGCATTTTTTCATGTACTTGTTGATTGATTGTATGTCCTCCTCTGAGAAGTGTCTGTTCAGGTCATTGGCCCATTTGTTGATTGGGTTATTTGTTATCTTATTGCCGAATTTTTTGAGTTCTTTGTATACTCTTAATATTAGGGCTCCACCTGAAGTGTGAGGAGTAAAAATTTGTTCCCATGATGTAGGCTCCCTATTTACCTCTCTTGTTGTTTCTCTTGCTCAGAAAAAACTTTTTAGTTTAAGTAAGTCCCATTTGTTGATCCTTGTTATTAACTCTTGTGCTATGGGTGTCCTATTAAGGAATTTGGAGCCCGACCCCACAATATGTAGATCGGAGCCAACTTTTTCTTCTATCAGACGCAGAGTCTCTGATTTGATATCAAGGTCCTTGATCCATTTTGAGTTAACTTTTGTGCATGGTGAGAGAAAGGGATTCAGTTTCATTTTGTTGCATATGGATTTCCAGTTTTCCCAACACCATTTGTTGAAGATGCTATCCTTCCTCCATTGCATGCTTTTAGCCCCTTTATCAAATATAAGATAGTTGTAACTTTGTGGATTAGTTCTCTGTCCTCTATTCTATACCATTGGTCCACCCGCCTGTTTTGGTACAAGTACCATGCTGTTTTTGTCACTATTGCTCTGTAATATAGTTTGAAATATGGTATCACTATATCGCCTGATTCACACTTCCTGCTTAGAATTGCTTTTGCTATTCTGGGTCTTTTATTTTTCCATATGAATTTCATGATTGCTTTATCTATTTCTACAAGAAATGCCGTTGGGATTTTAAATGGCATTGCATTAAACCTACAGAGAACTTTTGGTAATATCGCCATCTTGATAATGTTAGTTCTGCCTATCCATGAACAGGGTATATTTTTCCATCTTCTAAGATCTTCTTCTACTTCTCTCTTTAGGGTTCTGTAGTTTTCATTGTATAAATCTTTCATCTCTTTTGTTAGGTTGATTCCCAAGTATTTTATTTTTTTTGAGGATATTGTGAATGGAGTGTTTTTCCTCATTTCCGTGTCAGAAGTTTTGTCGCTGATATACAGAAATGCCTTTGATTTATGCGTGTTGATTTTATATCCTGACACTTTGCTGAATTCATTTATTAGTTCTAGTAGTTTCTTTGTAGACCCTTTTGGGTCTTCTAGGTATAGAATCATGTCGTCGGCAAATAGTGATAATTTAAGTTCTTCTTTTCCTATTTTTATGCCTTTAATTTCTTTTGTCTAATTGCTCTGGCTAGTATTTCAAGGACTAAATTAAATAGAAGTGGTGAGAGAGGGCATCCCTGTCTTGTTCCAGATTTCAGAGGGAATGCCTTCAACTTTTCTCCATTCAGAATGATGCTAGCCTGAGGCTTGGCATAGATAGCTTTTATAATGTCAAGGTAAGTTCCTGTTATCCCTAGTTTTTCTAATGTTTTGAACATAAAGGGGTGCTGTACTTTGTCGAATGCTTTCTCTGCGTCTATCCAGATGATCATATGGTTCTTATCTTTAAGTCTATTGATGTGGTGAATAACATTTATTGATTTCCTTATATTGAACCATCCTTGCATCCCAGGGATGAATCCTACTTGATCATGGTGCCCAATTTTTTTGATGTGTTTTTGTATTCGATTCGCCAGAATTTTATTGAGGATTTTTGCATCTAGGTTCATCAGAGATATTGGTTTGTAGTTTTCTTTCTTTGAGGTGTCTTTGTCTGGTTTCGGAATCAGGACGATGTTGGCCTCATAGAATAAATCTGGAAGAGCTCCCTCTTTTTCTATTTCCTGAAATAACTTGAAAAGTATTGGTATTAATTCTTCTTAAAAGTTTTGTAAAACTCCGCTGTATACCCATCGGTCCTGGGCTTTTCTTGGTTGGTAGTCTTTTGATTGCTTCTTCAATTTCATCCATTGATATTGGTCTGTTCAAATTGTGTGTATCCTCCTCAGTCTGGGCAAATCATATGACTTAAGAAATTTATCAATGTCTTCACTATCTCTATTTTATTGGAATATAGGTTTACAAAATAATTTCTAATTGTCTTCTGTATTTCTGTAGCATCTGTTATGATATTGCCTTTTTCATCCCGTATGTTAGTAATTTGAGTTCTCTCTCTTCTCTTAGTTAGCATGGCTAAAGGTCTGTCGATCTTATTTGTTTTTTCGAAGAATCAACTTTTAGTTTTGTTAATTTTTTCAATAGCTTCTTTTGTTTCAATTTCATTGATTTCTGCTCTGATTTTAATTATTTCTTGCCTTCTGCTACATTTGCTGTTGTTTTGCTCTTCCTTTTCTAGGGCTTTGAGATGAAGTGTGAGCTCATTTATTTGTTGGTTTTTTCTTTTTTTGAGGAATGACCTCCAGGCGATGAATTTCCCTCTTAAAACTGCTTTCATTGTGTCCCATAGATTCCGATATGTTGTGTCTGTATTTTCATTTATCTCTAAGAATGTTTTTATTTCCTCCTTTATGTCTTCTGTAACCCATTGATCATTCAGTAACATATTGTTCATTTTCCATGAGATGTATGATTTTTCCTTCCTTCTTTTATCATTGATTTCCAGTTTCATTCCATTATGATCAGATAAAATGCATGGTATTATCTCCACCCCTTTATATTTACTGAAGGATGCCCTATGGCATAATATATGGTCTATTTTTGAGAAGGATCCATGTGCTGCTGAGAAAAAGTATATCCATTTGATGATGGTTGATATATTCTATATATGTCAGTTAAGTCTAGGTTATTGATTGTGGTATTGAGCTCTATAGTTTCTTTATTCAACTTTTGTTTAGAGGATCTGTCCAATGGTGAGAGAGGTGTGTTGAAGTCACTCATAATTATTGTGTTGTGGTCTATTTGATTCTTGAACTTGAGGAGAATTTGTTTTATGAATGTCGCAGCATCATTATTTGGTGCATAAATATTGATAATTGTTATGTCTTGTTGGTGAATGGTTCCTTTTAACAGTATATAATGTCCTTCCTTATCCCTTTTGATTAACTTAGTCTTGAAGTCGATTTTATTCGATATGAAGATGGCCACACCTGCTTGCTTATGAGGACCGTGTGCATGGTATATTTTTTCCCATCCTTTCACCTTCAGCCTGTGTATGTCTTTTCCAATCAGATGTGTCTCCTGGAGGCAGCATATTGTTGGATTTGTTTTTTTAATCCATGACACCAGCCTATGTTGCTTTATTGGAGAGTTTAAGCCATTAACATTTAGAGTTACTATTGATATATGGTTTGTACTTCCGGCCATGTTTGATTATTTATCCTTTTTTTAAAAAGTTTAGTTTGTTTCTCCATGATTATCTTTCCCCCCGCCCTCTGTCTTTACCGAGGCACTTTCCAGTGATGGTTTTGGTTACTGTTTTTCATTTCTTCCTTGTGTAGTGTTTTGCTCAAAATGTTTTGCAATGCTGGTTTTCTGGCTGCAAATTCTTTTAACTTTTGTTTATCATGAAAGATTTTTATTTTGTTGTCATACCTGAAGCTTAATTTTGCTGGATACAGAATTCTTGGTTGGCATCCATTGTCTTTCAGTGTTTGAAATACATTGTTCCATGACCTTCTTGCTTTCAGCGTCTGTGATGAAAAATCCGTTGTTAACCTTATTGGTTTACCCCTGAATGTAATCTGCCTCCTTTCTCTTGTAGCTTTTAATATTTTCTCTTTGTTCTGTATATTGGAAATCTTCATAACAATGTGTCTTGGCGTTGGTCTACTGTGATTCTGTGTGCTCGGTGTCCTGTATGTATCTTTAATTTGTATATCTGTTTCTTTTTTTTATTTCTGGAAAGTTTTCTGTAATTATTTCATTCAGCAGGTTACTCATTCCCTTGGTTTGAATTTCTGTACCTTCTTCTATCCCGATGACTCATAAGTTTGGTTTTTTTATGTTATCCCATAACTCTTGGATGTTTTTCTCGTGATTTTTTACCAGCCTTTCTGAGTTGGCTAGACTCTTTTCAACATGATATATTTTGTCTTCCTTATCTGATGTTCTGGCTTCTACTTGCTCCACTCTGTTAGTGATACTCTCAATTGAGTTTTTAATTTGGTTTATCGTTTCCTTCATTTCTAGAATTATTGTTTGATTTTTTTTTATAATCTCTGTATCTCCTGATAAAGATGCTTAACTTCTTTTATCTGTTTATATAATTCATTCTCAATGTTTTCTTTTGCTGCTTGAATGTGCTGTCTCATATCCTCTTTAAGGTTCCATTCCATCTGTCTAAGGTGTTCCTTGAGTTCTTTATATGACCATTTTTCTGATGACTCTAGGTCCTCCTGAATATTTAGGCTGTCCTGCATTGTTTGTACTCCTTTTCTTCCTTGCTTTCTCAAGCTGCTCATGTTAGTTCTTGTTCTGTTTGACTGCTGAGTTACTGTTTACTCCTATAAATTTATTTGATGCTTGGTAGGAAAGGTATTAGAAGGGAAGGGAAGAAGTCACTAAAGAGAATGAGAGTAAGCAGGTAGAATTCAAGGAAGGGGGAATAAGAAAATTGAAAAGAAATGAAAAGACAAAAGAAGAAAAAAAAGGAAATAAAAAAATTAAAAAAATAATAATAATAAAAAAATAAAAATTAAAATTAGAAGAAAAAAATTGAAAAAAAAATTGAAAAAACATGAAAGAAAAATGAAAATGAAAGAAAAAACCCAAATCAAAAAAAAGAGAAAAAAAAACAAATAAATGCAGTCTTAAGAGTTTGATTAACTTCTCTTCCAGTAGGTGGCGCTGTGCCCACCAGGCCAAGCTTCTCCTGTCAATACCCAGGAACCAATCACTGTGCAGCAGCTCCTCCTCCTAGACTGGGCGAGTCTCCAATCCTGAGTGCCTAGGGCCTCCTCTTGTGTCTAGTCACTTCCCCACTTTTCCTTTAGCCAGGCCCCTCTCATGGTGCCGCTCACCACAATACTGGCTACACGCCAGGTCTGCTGCTCCTGGGAGCCCTGTTTTCACGAACGACTGGGCACGCTCTCCCTGTTTGCCATTCCCTGAGACCCTAAGTTTGTAGAGCTTGGGGCTGAGAATACTCAGCAAATTTTACTTGCCCTCCGGTAGCCACGACCCCGGTAGGTGGTGCAAGAGACCTCAGATGTCAGCACTGGTGGGAGGGTAGCTGGGAATTCCGTGCTGCGGGTTCCGAGCCACGTCTGATTCCCTCGGTCTGGCTATCGCGCTCACGGGAGAGCTGGGAGGGGCCCTTAAGGTTTCCTTGATGTGTGGAGAGGGAAGGCTAGGGAATTACACATCTATAGCTGCAGGTTTCAATGAAGTTATCTCTTCTGCCGCAGTCTGGTGACGTCAGTTCTCTGCCATGGTGGTATCTCTTGCAAATGGCAACAGTTCGTTTCCCTTTGCCGGTGACCAATGGAACGGGTGGGTCCTTACTGTCTCTCCCAAGCCCCATTTCAATCCTGTGGCCACTACCTATGAAGGCTCGGTTGGCATTTACCTCCGCAGGATCAGAAGGGCTGACCGGTTGTTTCAGCCGGTTGGATTAGTGCCGAGTCACAGCTCTTTGTCTGCGGGAAGCAGGAGAACGGGAGCTTGAATTTAGCCGATCCGGGCTCACTGTGTGTTCTGAGAGGTCCAGACTGTTCGCCCCGGATCCACGTCAGCTCAGCATTGCCTAGTGATCCTGAGCAAACAGAATTTAGATTGTTTACGACTCCCTATGCCCGCACAGCTGAAGAGGTCAGAGACTTGATCTCTCTGCGCCCACAGCCATGTTGGAATCTGTCATTGTGATTTTGACTGGAATAGAATCAAATCTCTATAGTACTTTTTGTAGTATGGTCATTTTGACAATATTAATTCTGCCTATCCAAGAACAAGGGAGATCTTTCCATCTTCTAAGGTCTTCTTTAATTTCTTTTCTTAGTGTACTGTAGTTTTCATTGTAGAGAACTTTCACCTCTTTTGTTGATTCCCAAGTATTTTATTTTTTGAGGCTAATGTTAATTGGGTAGTTTTCCTAATTTCTCTTTCAGAGGATTCATCAGTGATATACAGAAATGCATTTGATTTATGGGTGCTGATTTTATATCCTACTACTTTGCTGTATTTATTTACTAGTTCTAGAAGTTTTCTGGTGGAATTTTTTGAATTCTCCAAGTATAGAATCATGTTGTTGGCAGACAGTGATAGTTTGAGTTCTTTTCCTATCTACATTCCTTTAATTTTTTCCATCTAACTGTTCTGGCTAGAGTTTCAAGAACTATGTTAAACAGAAGTGTGGAAAGAGGGCATCCCTGTCTTGTTTCAGTTTTTAGAGGAAATGCTTTCAATTTTTCTCCATTTAGAATGATGTTGGCCTGGGGCTTAGCATAGATAACTTTTACAATGCTGAGATATGTTCCTATTATCCCTTGTTTTTCTAGTGTTTTGAACATGAAGGAGTGCTGTATTTTGTCGAATGATTTTCAATACATGCAAAAAAATGATCATCTCAATAGATGCAGAGAAAGTATTTCACTTTTTAAATGCTATTGTGAATGCTATTGTTTTAAATTTCAAATCCACTTGTTTATTGATGACATATGGGAAAGTGATTTCACCTTGGTATATTAACTTACTATCTTGTTTCTGAGTTATCATTCCTTATCACTCCAAAGTTTTTGTTGATGGTTCTTTTGGGTTTTCCACATAGAAGGTAACGTCACTTACTAGACATGATCATTTCTTTCTTTCTAGTCCATATTTGCTTTTCTCGTCTTACTCCATCAGCAGAGACCTTACTTTGGTTTTAATTTTTCTTTTCCTCTTAAGTTTCTAAGTGGAAGCTGAGGTTATTTATTTCAGACATTTTTTTTCTTTTTTAAAAAAGAGGTACTTAGTAATATGAGTTTATATTTAAGCACTATTTTAACTGCTTCACATGACACTCTTCATCATTTGATTTGCACAGAAAGAAAAGTAGCCTACAGTAGGAATGTAATCAGAATTCACTTGAAATGGTAAATGATGTAACATTTACCAATGTCATGGTAAAGAGGCTCAGAAAGACAAATAATGAAAGATTAAGGAAAAGGAATTCTGGAGTGAAGGTTTATGGATGAATCTTTGGGTACTGAACCTTTATCATCACCAGAAAGCACTCAATAGAGATTTTGCACTAAATGACAAACCAGACAAAACGATAGTCTGCTGATGTCTGCTAGACTTGGTCCCTGGCTACTTCAATGGCACAATAGGCACATGCGTGGAGTAGAATGACAGCAGAGATGGAGACCGTGCATGGGCCCATCAAGTCTGATCTTACTCTTACAACTGCCAAGAGAACAGACCAATACTGGTCTCATGCTGAATGTATACTTTGAAAAGATCAATCAGCAGTTTGGCAGCAAATTAACTACATTGGACCCCTTCAGCCCTGAAAGAGCATAATTCTTCTGAACTGAACTATATACATATTTTGTGTATGGGTTTGCTTTCTGTGCTTTCATTATCCAAGAGCTTAAGGAGTCATCCACTGACACAGGGTTCGATATAATATTGTATTGGATTAAGAGACCAAATTCACAGCAAAGATATCATGGCAGAGAGCATATGATCATGAGATTTCATAATCCTATCACACTATGATACCACACAGAAGATGCTGGCCTGAAAGAGCAATTGAACAGTCTATTGAAGACACCAGAGGTGCTGTTTTGACGATAGTACTTTGCAAGGGTAAGGTGCCATTCTACATATGCAGCATTATATTCTACATCAACAACCATCATATAGTGCTGTTACCATTCATAAGAATTACACAGGTCCAAGGGAACAAAGTAAGGTGATAAGACCCTTCTTATCCCCAGGGATTCTTTTAAGGAGGTTGTGCTTATTATCCCCACAACCAAGTAATCCAGAACCACTTTGCGATTCACTATGTTAAGGGAATCCAGAATGGAGAGCAGAGACAATGTGTCTAAGTATGGGCTACAAATCAGCTCGATGATACAAGTTGAAGTTGTCCCACTAACTTCATTCTTAAGTTTTCTGTTAAATTTATTCAAAGAGGTAGATTCACATAGAACAGTGTGCACTATAACAGATGCTATGATGTAGCACCCACATCTCCATTCAAGTCTGAAAACTTCTACTAGCTGCTGGCAAGTGCTGCTGGCCGACAACTTTCAACTGTCTGTTATTATTAAGAACTACCACTGGGGGAAAGAGTTGTCTCACCAAGGTCAAACCTTTTCCTGAGAAAGCCTATATACAATGATTTGTTGATGTGAAGAAATAAATACCAGGGTTCCTTGCCCATCTTTGTGCATTGTCACCTCAGAAAGACCATCACAGCTTCAGAGCTCCCTAGGGATCACTCATCCAAGTCCTTCTTGAATTTGGAGAATCTTACCAATTTTATTTCACTCCTTGCCCTGAACTTGCTGGTCCTGAGAGCACTTCCTAGTAAACCTTTGCAAACTAATTTCCATTTTAGTCAGTTTGTTTCCTGAGAAATACAACCTGTGATAGGCAGCTAAGTGGTATTTGCTAATGCAGGTAATGGAAGAGGAAAGAACTTGAGTTATTAACTTTGAGATAGTTTGGGGCATTAATGTGGTGATGCTGGTAGATATAAATATGAGTTTGGCATTTAGGGATAGCTAAGATACAGATAAAATTTGGGAATTATTCATAGGAAGATGAAAACTGAAAGGATGAATGAAGGTAAGATTGCTAATAGAGTTGGTACAGAATGAGAAATGGGCCAAGCTGAGACTCAAAGCATAACAACATTTATTTGGAAAGCACAGAAAAAGTAGTGGTTTACCAACACAACTACTATAGGAAACAAACAGATATCAGGGAAGAACCCTGAAATTTTGGCATGTATTATGGCAGCCAACAAATTCATGTTGTAAAGAAAGCACATGAGAATAAAGAGGAGCTCACTGTATACTTTTACCCAGTAAAAAGATAATAGACTTTAGTGAGAAGTGTTTAGTGGATTGGTGGGATTGAAAGTGAAATTGCATCAGAAAAAGGGCAGTGATCCCCCAAATATGCTGATGCTATATTAGGAGAACACAGAGTTCTTGGAAAGCTTAAAAAATGAGTCCTTTCTTTAGTACAGGCAGATGATAGTCAAATTCACAAGCTTTTAATTATATGTTAAGACTAAATATTACTTATAAATAATCTACTGGTAAAATAACTAAAAATTATAAAAATTGTGGTAATCATAATCTAAATTTGGCATGTTATTGGTGTTTACCAAGGAGCCAAAATCAGTTTTCTACTAACTGGCAGTACTGAAAAGATCCTATTTTGTATGTGCATATGTAAGTACTCTGAGTTCTCCTAATTTTCAAGAATGATTTTAATTAGTCCCTTACCAGTGTGGTCTAGTCATTAATATTTTGATCTAAATTTTCATTTACTAGATTTTTAAAGAATATGCCTATTTATACATAATCTGGACCCTTTTCCCTCATGGTGTACTCTTCTCCACCCTAATTTTATTTCAGGTTTGGCATTTAGGGATAGCTAAATGGCCTTCCTTGCTATTTCTCAAACATGTAAAGACCTATTCCCATCTTGGAAATTTTGCACTAGGTATTCCCTCCGTGTAGAATTGTCACATCATCTGTATGGTCAGTTTTACATCTCCATCTGAAATCCATTCAAATGTCACCTTTGTAGGGATATATGGGTGCCCAATTTACAACTACAAACCCCAATTCCTTCACCATTCTGAACTATCATCATTTCTTATTTTAATTTTTTCCTCTGGGATACTGATTACCTTTAATTATATTTTTAAAAAATTTATCTTACAATTAAAATGAAAGCATCATGTACTTAAGAATCCTTTTGTTTTCTGTTATCTCAGGTCTTAGTAGAGTGTCTTGCACTTACCAGGTATGCAACAGATGCAATAATGAAGAATTTCATGGGATAAGAGGAAAAGGTGTTTACGAGGAAGGACAAAAAGTGTTTCTAGGGACACTGCATGAAGCAAGTTTGTCTTTGAGATGGGGGATGGGAGGGGAACATGAAAGAATCGAGTATAAACAAGGTCTGGTGGCCCATGCTTATAATCCCAGCAGCTGTGAAGGCTGAATCAGGAGGATTGCCAAGTTCACAGCTAGCCTCAGCAACTTTGCAAGGCTCTCAGTGAGACCGTCTCAAAAAAACAAACAAAACAAAAAACAAAAAAAACCAGGCTGGGGATGTGGTTCAGTGGTTAAGCATCCCTGGCTTCATGTCTTGTTCACTCCCTGCTGCCCCGCCATATACACACAGGGAGGAACCAAGTATGATATATGTATTTTTTTTTTTATGTGGTGCTGGGGCCAGGGTCTTATGTATGCTAGGCAAGTGCTCTACCACCAGCTCTGAGTAAGTTTAATGATGATTGCTGAGAGCCATAGCTCAGTTGGAATGACGCATGGCATTTCTGACAGAACGCAGTGGTTGAGAGGTGACGCCAGCAAGCCATTGAGATAATGATTATGTTAAGCTGTGTATGTATGTACTAAAACATTTTTGTTAACATTTTACTTACCTGATCTAGATTTGAAAGACTGTTTGGATCTTGGCTGAGAGCTTGGTACTGGCCCCTAAGCCTGTCACCTGCTGCAATTCTCCTGAACTTCTTCAGATCCACTACGTATAAGGCACTGCAAAAGTGAATATTTCTTGATAGCCTATGCTGCTTATGTAATTGCACTTTCCCCAGTGAATGTCTACAGTGATACTATTCATTTAACTACAAACATCCTATGATCTAATAATAATAAGTCCTTTCATAAAATTGCTCCCAATATCTAATACTACTTCCATGGAGTATGAAAGGTGTTATAGTTCTAGTAGGAGCTATGTTCTAGAGTTATTACAAGTTATTTTCAAGTTGTCATGAAATTCATGGCCCTACAAAAGAGTAACAGCTATGAAGATAGTACAGTCATTTAAATATTTGGCAAACCAAGCTTAAATATGCTGCAGTGGTTATGAGCATTATACTTGAGCCCTATCACTTGGGTTTAACTGGCTAAACTATGTACTAGCAAGGGTAGCCTGGCAAGTTACATAACTGCTGAATGCTTTAGTTTCCAAATCTATAAAATGAAGAT
Source organism: Ictidomys tridecemlineatus (assembly GCF_052094955.1). NCBI lineage: Eukaryota > Metazoa > Chordata > Mammalia > Rodentia > Sciuridae > Ictidomys > Ictidomys tridecemlineatus. The sequence goes on from NC_135482.1 coordinate 185,991,953, forward strand.
AATAATAGTGTTACAAAACCTGATACAAAGATTTTATGAGTTAATATATGTAAAGACACTTATTTTTTACCTGGCATGTAATAAGCACTATGTAACTGGTTATCATTATCATAATTTCTAAGAAAAGAGAATGCTATAATTCAATACATCATTTATTTAAATTTTCTCACCTGATATGGTATTTTCTTCTCACAAGATGTGACGCCCAGTATCCTGTTTTCCAGAATCGATATCCATCCATGTCAGTGCGGCTATCACAGAATGGAGTGTACCCATAAGGAGCTCCACCCAGATCAAAATCTCGGAGTTCTTTTAGGTCATGTCTCACTATCTAAGTAATTAAAATAGAATGTAAAATAACATATTTCCTTTTTATGGATTTGTCAATCATTATCACCCTACTATAGCTATAGAGCACGATACATTTTCCTCAAGTTGCTTTCACTTTCTGTGAATTTACTGAATGTTTTATTCCTCCTGTCCTTACATATTAAAAGAAACATGAAATTTATGTTCTCAGTCTATAAAACAGTAGTCTTACCAGTAAGAATACTATGTTATATCATTTGTAAGAAAGTTTTTTTTTTTTTTTTTAACATAAGATGATACATTTTGGGAAGGGTTTAAATATTACCCAAGTACACAGGCCTCAGTTTCTCAATGTGTGGAGTAATATTTGAAAATAATTTTATAATGAATATCATTATGTTAAAAATCATAAATTTGAATCAAAGAAAAATTTGATTATTTTAAATAGCTTTAAGGAAAATGTTAGATTTTGTTTTATTTTACTTTATGTTAGGGGAAGATTGGAGAAAGAATTGTATCAGCTAATGTTTAGAAATGCTTACTTCTTCATCTACATTTGTCTGTTTTTTTGTTTTAATTACAATGGTTCATATTTATCAACTTGGAAACTAGTATAATAAAACTATAGTATAAGTAAATTCTAATATAGAACTTTAAAATATTCCTTTTGTTCTAATAGAGGATATGAATTTGAATTAATATACATAAATATAACATTTATGTTACATTTACATGTATATATCACTGTTATTAGAAATTCTATGTTTTCCAATTTTTTTTCAAATTAATGATTACAAAGGCAGTGAAAAGAGTAAAGGGGAAAGTCATTATTTTTAGATATAAATTTTAAAGCTTAGAACATTAATGGGGAGGGCAAATTCAAGGCATTATTTTCATTAAGTAGTAGAGTGATGAGGATTTGGTTACTAGTTTAACGTCAAAGAATGCTACTGTAGATGTAAAAATGACAGGATGGTTGTCATTGCTGTTAACTTTTCCAGGAAGAAAAAATAGTTAATTTAAAATATTCAGCTTATATTTGTAGGAATTCATTTAACTAGTCTTATGATTAATATATTCATTTTTATTCCCAGACTTAAACTATTACAGATAGAAAACTATCATGTCCTAAATAATAAATGGTACTTCTTGCAATTCCTTCAATTTTCACTTGGAATTCTGACCACTTATTTTTCAATTATAGGCACTTTGCTAATGCACTACAATCATGACTTACATGTTTATGTAGCATGGCAACAAAGACAATAACGTGAGCAACATAAATTCCCCTTATATTCACGCAGAAGTATAAAAGAAACTTGTTCACTACTAAAAAACAATAATTAATCTTATTACCTGGTCAGCATCAACAAAAATAATTTTATCTACTGCTAGTGGAAAAAGGACATCAAGGAAAAGAATTTTGTAACCCCAAATAATTCGTTGTTTTTCAGTCTGCTGATGAAGCCAGCGGGGCCACTTATATTGGACCAGTTCATATTGGAATCCATACTCCATAGCCATATGAGGAATTATCTCCTAAAAACATACACACAAAACCATATACACTTGAGGAAGAGAAAGAAGCTTAGTTTTATACAAACTTCTAAATATTACTCCTATAAATTATTCTATGCTAAAGTCATAATTCTTTGGGAAGTGTCTCCCAAAGGTCCATGAGTGGAAGTCCTGGTTGCTAGTCTATGGCACTATTCAGAAGTAGTGGGACCATTAGGAGGTAGGGCCTAGGAAGTTAGGTCATTGGGGTGTGCTCTTGAAGGGACTCCTTTTTGTTTCCCATAACATAACATGAAAAGGCCTCATCAACCACATGCTCCTGCTATGACATTCAGTGCTACCACAGGCCCAAAGTAAAAGGGCCAAATAACCATGGACTGAAACCTCCAGAACTGTGAGCCAAAATAAACCCCTCTTCCAAGCTAATTATCCTAAGTGTTTGTTATAGTTTAGCAGGAAGCAGAGCAACACCATCTATTAATGACAAATATGAAAATGGTGACAAATACATAAAACTATATACTTTCATTAAGCAAGAGACAATGTTAACAAGCAAGTTTATTAATGTTAAGATAAATGTTTTTATAATTTTACTGCTCATGTCTGACTGGAAATAACCTGACTTCAGAAAGAAAAGCCTGTGAATACTCTTGTATCACACAGTTTATAATTAAGCTAACCCATTGGTTGATCAGAGAAATGCAAAAAAAGTACAAAATGATTTATAAATTGATAATCAGATCCTCTTCAGAAGTTCCATGTTTGAGATTTATGACTAATTCAGGAATTACACATAAAAGGTGGTTGCCATAGTCAGAATATTTGACACCTGGTTCAATGTCTTTGCACATATTAGCAGCACAGTTCTGTGTCAACAATAAGGATATGTTTTGAGAAATGTGTCATTGGTGACTATGTCATGGCAAATGTTACAGGGTTGCTTATATAAACCTAGATGGTATTGTCTGTTGTTTCTAGCTTTCAAACTTGTACAGTCTGCTGCTGCACTAGAGGCAACTAAAATAAAATATGCATTTTTGTATCTAAATAGAAAAGGTACAGTAAAATATAGCATAAAGGATAAAAACTGACATCCTCTATAGGGCAACTACCATGAATGGGGCTTGCAGTACTGGAAGATGCTCTGGATGAGTAGATGGGTGATGAGGGAATGTGAAGGCCTAGAACACAACTACAGACTTTATAAGCAATACACTTAGGCTTTATGAAATTTATAAAATTTTATCCTTTCTTCAATATAAATTAGCCTTACCTTACTGAAACATTTTTGCTTCATAAACTTTTAAAGTCTTTTTCTATATTTTTATAAAAACTTTTTCAATTTTTTAAACTGCCTTGTTAAAAACTAAGACAAAAACATACATATCAGGATGCCTACACAGGGTCACAATCATTAATAACACTCGTCTCATCTCACATGAAGGTCTTCTGGGGCAGTAACCCAAAAAGGAGCTGTCATCTCCTGTGAGAACAATGCCTTTTTCTGGATACCTTCCTAAAAGATCTGCCTGAGGCTGTTTTACAGTTAATTTTTTTTAAATAAGCAGGAATACACTTTAAAACAATGAAAAAATGTAAAGACATACTCTAGTAATGTAGTTATCATTATGCAGCATTATGTACTGAGCATAACTGTATGTGCTATATTTTATACAACACAGTTGGTTAACATAAGCATCACCACAAACATATGAGTGATATGTTGTGCCAAGATATTAACATGGCTTTGACATTACTAGGCTATTGGAATTTTTCTGTTCCTGTTATAATTTTATGGGACCACCATCATGTGTATGTTCTGTTGTCTAATGGAAACATTATGAGGTGTATGAGTGCATCTTATTCCCTGTTTAGCACAGAAGTAGCTAATGAAATACATTAATGGTTCAGTTTCATTCAAGAGGACAAAAACAGGGAAGATGGCAAAGCTGTAGTAAAAGATGGGCTATAAAATATAAAATTTTCTTTTTCTCCTTTAATTTTTATCCATAATGAGCTGCTGGTTATATGACTGTATTTTTTCAATCTGTTTTTGCAAGAACAATGTAGATTTAAAATAATAATGCTCAATTAACTTTTTTTTACTTTGTATCTGTGAACTGAAATGTTAAAAATTTTGGCTAGAATATCTGCTGAAAGTCATTGATTTGGTTTCAAAATAAAACATGAGGAGAAATTAGAAAAACTTTTTTCAGCAACTATGCAAAAACATATTGAACACAAACTATGTGCCAGGCACTGTAGAAGTCCCTAAGGATATAGTAGTTAAAACACACACACACACACACACACACACACACACACACACACACAAATGATGGCCCTTGAGAGGCTTACATTCAAGTAGCAGCAGGTAAAAAATAAATGAAATTACTTGTTATCTACAGAAGATGATGCTATGGAGAAAAAAAGGGGCGGGGGAGGAAAATAAAGTGATTAGGTAAGAAGGAATTAGAGTTCACATAGTGCAATCAAGAAAGGATTATAGCAAAGGAAGTGTAATTTCAGCAAAGATGTGAAAGAAGAGAGGAGGGGTGGCTTTCCATAATGGAGGGCATGGATCTAGAGTGCTGGCAACTTCTGCATCTGGCTGCTGGTGACAGGTGTTTCAACTCAGAATTCAGGAAAGCTGCACACCTGTGGTTTCTGTACCTTTCTATGTACATGTTACATTTCAATAAGAAGTTTCAAAAGACAAATTTCAACAGAAAGAAACAAATTACAGTAGAAAAAATACTTATGTCAAACAGGATACTACTTTTGGCCATAAAGTGACATGAGTTTTTAAATTCACAATTAGCACTATTTTTTAATGAGTAATATAGTTTTCTGCCAAGATAATGTTTAGATTATATTATCTCAGTTTATGTAGTTACCCAGCACCCATGCAGTATTTGGTTAGTAGAATAATACTTTCAATAGAATAACAAAACTGTAACTTTTTATCTATATTTATTTTTCAGGTCCCCCCCCTTTCTATTACTAGATAAGCATAGGATGCCCTGTTGGTGGTGGGAGACAGAAAGGCTGTTTTATGTGGTTAAGCACCTGGCCTTTGAGGTCACAATGCTTGGATTCAAATCTTAGCTATGTTCCTAGTAAGTTATTTCAGGCCTGTGCTATCAAGGGGAGACACACACACACACACACACACACACACACACACACACACACACACACACACACGCATGGCCCTTTACTCTGACTCCTAGAAAATAACCCCACCTATGGAATGACTGCCTCATAAGAATGTCTTTCTCTGGGGACCTTAGGCCACACCAGATAGTCTATGCTACCAAAGACCTTGGGTCACAAGACATCATATATCCTCTGCAGGGCCTAGAGCTGAGGTCTGTTAGGCAGGCTGGGGCTACATGGTTGACCCCCAATTAAAAAATGTCAGAATAGAGTCTAAGTGAGGATCCCTGGTTGGCAATATTCCATGAGCACTGCCACACTATTGCTAGGAGAAATAAATGCCGTATGTGCAACTGCACTGGAAGAGGACAGCAGGGAGACTATGGATTCTACCTTCTGTACCTTTTCCTTTACTGATTTTATGGGTACACTTTTGGGGTAATAAACTGAGTATAACTGCTTTTCTGAGTTTTAAGAGTCCTAGGGAATTATGGAAGGTAAGGGTAGTCTTAGATTAGGCCAGTCTTGATTTTCTTACCACATGAGATTATTATGAAGAACAACTGAATAATACATAGAGTACAGTTTTAAGAGTCCTAGGGAATTATGGAAGGTAAGGGTAGTCTTAGATTAGGCCAGTCTTGATTTTCTTACCACATGAGATTATTATGAAGAACAACTGAATAATACATAGAGTACCTAGAAACCTGTGAATAAGAAGAAACAGTGCACTCTGCAGCACAAGTGTGGGGCACAGTAAAGAGTAACAGATGTTGATGGCCTGAGCCTAGAGTGTTCACACTATCTCAGCAATCAATCAACTCTGATAAAGATAGTTCTCAGTACGATAAAACTATTTTCTAGAATACAATTTTCTTTTTTTTTTCCCCATTGGTACTATGAATGTTCCTGTCTATCTTTATAAAAATATGACAAAATCCAGCTTTCTTAATTGAAAATATTTATATTTCCTATTTTATTTATATATTCATTATCATGAAAACCAACTAATCATTTGATCTTGACTTGCTTAAACATACTTTCCTGCTGTGATTTTTCTTTCAACATGGCTTTAAATAAGAATTGCATAAAATTTTTCTTCAGCTAGATAAAAATATATTTTAAAATTCATTAAAATAGTTATCTGAGTAAATATACATTTCAAAAGGCCCATTCTAAAAAAAAGAAAATGTTATATGAATTTAATTTTAGCTATTCTAGAAAAAGAGTAATGTACTTACTTTAAATGTTGGTGAGAGATAATTTTTTAGGAACCAGAATTTCACTGGTGTTTTGGTGTTGCGTAAAACAGAAAGCATCATAATTCTGTATAAAAAAAATTAAACTCAATATAAGTTAACTTTAATAAGAGTCCCTTTTACTTTTAAGAAAGCTCTTCAATATTTAAAGGCATGAATCTGTAGTTTTCTATAATGAATTTGTGGAGAATTGAACTGAAATATTTCCAAATATTATGCATGATCAAATATGTGCTGTATAAGGGTGGAAATCTATGTTTGGCAGAGACAAAACTGCTTTAGTTTCTTCTGACAAATAAGCCAGTCTGAAATGGTGGTGTCTAGCCGAGCCACAACCTAACCATGGCTCCGCTGCTGTGATTAGAATCAGGTCTGCAAACCTGGAATGACATGCCTGTCTACACTGGTAAATTCACTGCACAGGCCACCCTCTTGCTATCCTAGATCTTTTTCTCCCCTCTCCCTCTTGTCTAATCCCCTCCCATTCTTTTATTGCTCCACCTACCATGGAAACAGCTGGAAACCATCTTCTTACCCCACCATCCCGCTGGGGATTGAACCCAAGGGTACTCTACTGCTGAGTTACACCCTCAGACCTTCGTATATTTTATTGAGACAGAATCTCACTAAGTTGCCCAGGCTGGCTTTGAACTTGTGATCCTTCTGCCTCAGTCTCTTCAGTTACTAGGACTACAGGTGTACTGCCACTATGTCTCACTTGCAATACTGTCTCTGTGGCTTATCATGAAGATTCATCCAAGTCTGTGAGAGTAAGAAGTTCACAGTGATTCTGACTGGCTTTTCTACCTGCTTCTTCCCCTCTGGTCCTATGATTAAAGTGGTTTTCTACTTTCTTGTGTCCAGTTTCTTTCCTCCCTTTTTATCTATGCCCAGCATCCCCCAAAGGGGAATCTTCAGGAATGCCCAGGGAAAATAAAGGCAGGAAACAACAGGGAGGAGAGCGGAGGAGATCTCAGCCCTCACATGCCTGCAGCCTCCTTGGAGGAGGTTTCATCTGCTCCCCCCTGCAGGTAGAGTACCTAGGAACCTGTGACTAGGCCTGATCCTCTTGCTTCTATTCTAGACTTTTTAATCAAAGAGGTACAAAAGTACTTTTAAAGATCCATGTTAAAATATCAATACTACAATTCAAACTTTTTTGAGGTATTGTGACCCCTCTACATATACAGTTAAAAAAATATCTACTTGTACTTTGTAAATGTATCCTCTTCTCCCATCTCCCTCCTGTTTTTAAAACAGGAAAATTCACTGTACATATTTTTTCTTCCCTATCACTTGTTACAAATTACGTATTTTCTAGCCTTAAAGTGATTATTCCAAATCAAATCAAACTAATGAAGTTTTACTGCATTTTAATAATATACTTACCTTATAACTGTCAACTTAAAATAAAGCAAGGTGCAGAGCAATATACAGTTTACTACTATTTGGGTAAAAAATAAAAGAAAAAATGCTTATCTATAGTATATATCTGGCAGAATATAAAAATACTATTCATTTTCTGTACAAAATAAAACTAAATATCAAGGAAACAAGAGGTAGAAAAATTTTCCCCTACCTATACATTCCTTTATTCTTTTTTAAATATATTTTTTTAGTTGTAAATGGACACAATACTTTTATTTTTATGTGGTGCTCAGGATTGAACTTAGTGCCTCAACATTTGAGACAAACACTCTACCACTGAGCCACAACCCCTGCCTCATTCCTTTATTCTTAATGGAACTGAGCCATGAATTACTTTTTTAAAACATTAGATAAAAATTGTACCTACCTTAGAAAGCGTTCATACAAATGGCCAGAAGCAACTGAAAAAATGTTTAGAACGTCTTTTTCCTTTTTGTTATCTTTATGCAATCTTCTTGTGAAACTTGAAATAAAAATAGTATAATTAAGTTTAATATATATTTGCAAATTTTACATAACTAAATACTACATTTGGTAAAAATAAATATATTAAGGCTTTTCAAAGTAGTTATTATCTTAAAGCAAACACTTATCAGGACAATTATGAGTTCTTTGTATAAACATGGGACAATATCACTTTAAGTTTTATAAGCTTTTATTTTTATTTATTTATTTATTTTAATGTTTTTGGTTATAGATAAAACTAAACAAAATAAAGTTCTATGTGGTGCTGGGAATTGAACCCAGGGCTTCACACATGCTAGGCAAGTGCTCTACCACTGAGCTACAATCCCAGAAAGCTTGTATTTTTATAAATAAATGGAATGCATTATACTGTCTCCATGTTAATAAGGTAGTATCTTTGAATCATTTTGAGTTGCAGAAGTTGTTAAAACCAACTCTGCCACGGCCATATTCAGTCTTTTTTTTTTTAAAGTGTAGATGTACAGCATGCCTTTATTTTATTTTTATTGTGGTATTAAGGATGGAACTCTGTGCCTTCACATGCTAGGCAAGTGCTCTGCCACTGAGCTACAGCCCCAGCCCCATATCTAGTCTTTTGAAACTTTAAGTGCAGGCTAATAATGAGGGAATGAATAAAACACATAAGTGTAACTATGGTACATCAAGGATTTATGTGGTAATAGAGTAAGTCTACGAGCGCTGCTAACAAGCCTTCCTCACACTAAAATATTATTTAAAATTTTCCTATAAGTTGGAGCTCCTCTGATGTAGTATGTTTTTCAGACCACACAAGCTACAAAGATCTCCGTATCCTGAGTGCCCTCCATAAAGAACAGAGAGGCTAGGGAGCTCTGTCCGCTCAAAGGTATACATCCCAGAGCTTAATCAGGGCCAGCTGTCATTTCTACTTTTGGACCCAGACAAGCCATATCTCATTTTTGCATCTACAAAAATGACACTCTTACTCAGGGGTATTCATATTGTATATAATTTTTCTTTTTCTTATTTAAAATATCATTTTTATATAAGCACGTTTAGAATAATTAAAATCTGGAAAACTCAACAACTTATAATCATCCTGGTAGATAGTTTTTGAAGTACAAATTGTTATATCAAAAGTATTCTTCAAATCTTTTTTTTTGATTTTGGTTACTAGGGATAGAACCCAGGGCCTTACACATGCTAGGTAAGCACTCTACCACTGAGCTATAGCCCCTGCTCTCAAATCTTTTATTATAATCCTCCAAGTAAGAAAACAGTTGATTTATGGGAAAATAACATGGTTTTTCTTACCAAACAAATCACTTATAGGAAAAGAGAGCTAAACTGGGCAAAGTTCAAAATAATGAGGATGCTTTTTTTTTTTTTTTTTTAATGAATTTAACCTTTATTTATTTATTTATTTATTTTTATGTGGTGCTGAGGATTGAAATCAGGGCCTCACCCATGCTAGGCAAGTGCTGTACCATTGAGCCACAACACCAGCCCCATAAGGATGTTTTTGACTGGTATAACAAAATCTATTTAGGTTGCCCAATCTACTTGGCCTGAAGTTTTTATTTCTTAACTTTGATAAATGTTTTATCATCACAATTCAAATTAAGTTCAAATCTCTAAAACATATTTTCAAAGTTCTCTACAGCAGACAACTTTTTGATTTTTTACCAGCCTAACATCCATTCCTTTTGTAGTACAATGATTTGGGGGGAACAACTTATCCTCCAACTTAATTCTAAGATGTTTAGGTGGGACAGGCTTACCACAGGCTATAGAGATAGGTATGTGCCCCAGGTGTGCTCAGTTAAAATTATTGTGCTTATTTCAGTTTTGGACTAATAAATCATCCTTGGAACTTTTTTTTTTTTTTAGTTTTTTTAAAATTATGTATTAATAGTGAATTAAAGTTTTACATAATGGTGGGGTTCATTTTGAAATATTCATAAATGTATATAACATAATTTTCTCCATTTTAATCCCCAATACTATCCACTTTCCTCTCTCCTCCCTTTTTCTGAGCCCTTTGCTACTCTATTGGTCGTCCTTCTTAATTTATTTTTTAATTAGTTAGTTATAGCTATACATAACATCCTTGGAACTTTTGCTGGTATTATTTGGAAAGAGGCTAAGAAATAGTAAAACTAAGATGGAAAAACTTTTCAGACCACATTACCAGAATGACTAAAGCCAGGTCTACTCCTGGATTCTACATGAGCCAATGCTTTCTTCTTTTAATAAACACTGAAACTTATATATTCCATATTATACTCAGTGTTGTAGCTAATCTGGGCTACTTTCTGTTATTTGAGGAACATACCCAGTCTTCCTGCCTTCATGCAATTGGGTACCTTCAACTATCTCCAACTTTTGAATCCTATTTTTCCTTTAGAACAGATATTAGCCATACACTATTACAAGAAGTCTTTCTTGAGGTTCCTTCGGATATATCCTTTTTCTCCTTTGGTTTGTACAACACACATGTTCAAATGTTCCCAGTTTCTCCTTGAGAGGAGTATCTGTGTACTTAGATTTTTACCATATGCAGGGTTTCCATATGGTAGACTCTACCAATCTAGTTATATTAGACTATTCATAGTAAATACCTTTTAATGGAGTCCCACATTCCTTTTTTCTCATGGTTATCAATAAGGATATCTTCCTTTATTTTGTCCGGTTTTTTTTGTACCTAGATAACATTGTAAAGAAAAAAAATTTAGACTTTGTCAGCCTTAAAGGTTATAATGCTTAGTTAGAAAGTGAATTATATTAGGCAAAGTGGAAATCTAAGAATAGTTGCTGTAAACAGAGCCAGAATTCAGGAGATATCTAAGCAAAAGGTTATAAATTAAGTCTGGTCTTCAATTATCAATTCACTTTGTTGTTGTTGTTGTTGTTTACTTCTATGCCATTAAATTCTGTGTTTATATTTGGGTTTGCTCATTTACCAACTGTGGACATTATCTGCTAGATATTTTTGTGCACGAAAATTGAGTCATCATTTACTGTGCTGATGGATTAGCGACTCACTTAGTCTTCCTTCCCTTCTTCATCTAGAAGTTTTGGTAGTTATATCTTTATTCAGTTCTTCTAATGAGCATTTTTGTAAGTTTAAACAATATTTATTTATTCATTCTTTCCAGCAACTTAAACAGTTTCTCTTGCATCCTATTTATAAGGATACTAATATTTCTACCCTTTGCCTTCATCTCCAACTTACATTAGTTAAAACCTTTACTTTAGAATTTGCAAATATAGTTAACACATTTGTTTGGCAAACATAACTGTATTCTTTGTATTTTGTTATGTTGACTCTGAGACTTGCAAGTCAGTAAACAGTACTTGGTGCTGATTTTGACAAAGTAAATTCTACTCACTGAATAGTCTGAAAGCTACTAAAATTCTATTTCCTTTGTATAGTTACAATGAGACCACAACTGTGCCACTCACAGGAGACTTGCTGTTTCAAATGAATTCTTCTTTCTTATGTTCTACCAAAGGAGAGCATTTTTTTCCCCTTGGCATTTTATTTTTTCTTGTGGAGAGAGTTACATACATGTCTCCTTCTCATACCTTTAATACTCCACAGTTTATTACTCTTGCTCTCTGGAATTTTTCAGGAAATTTTTCTTGGGGCTTACAATTAACTTTTTCTTACTAGATTGTTGGGTTTTTTTTTTTTGTTTGTTTGTTTACAGGTGAAGTTTCACCATTTCCTGAACTACCTGTCCTCTTTCTTAGTCTTCATCTTCATTATAAACATCTTCAAGAAGGGATGTGAGAAATAGTTTTTCTAAATCTTTCACTTCAGAAAATAACTTTGTTTCATATTTGATTAAGAAATTGGCTAGATGCATTATCCTAGATTCAAAATAATAATTCTCAAAACATTGAAGTCTTTGTATGGTTGTATTTTATCACTAATTTTGCAAATTCTAGGTCTAACACTGTGTATTTATCATAGTGGCCTGCCTTTTCTCCTTAGTAGCTCTTAGGATTTTTGTGAGCCATTTCTACTTTTCCTACTTGGTAATTTGTGGTCTCTTTTGACATGAACATTTATTTTCTCTCCTTATCTATAGGATACTCTCTCCCCTCCATTTTATCTGTTCTTTCTGGAATTCCTCTTAGTGGGCTACTGGTGTTTAGGACTGATCCTTTAAGTTGCTTTTTTTCTGCTCCCTTTTTTGTCTTTTTGCTGCAATTCTGTCAGAGGTTTAGGAGATCAAACTGTTACTAGAAAACAACTCAAGGACATAGGTATAGTTAAGCTATAGACTTTAAAAAAATTTTTTTTTTTTAGTTGTAGATGGATATAGTATCTTATTTTTATGTGGTGCTGAGGCGGCTGGGGTTGTGGCTCAAGTGGTAGAGTGCTTGCCTAGCACCTGTGAGGCATTGAATTCAGTCCTCGGCACCACATATCTTTACTTTTATGTGGTGCTGAGGATTGAACCCAGTGCCTCACACTTTTGAAGCAAGCACTCCATCTCTGAGCTACAGCCCCAGCCCCGTAGTTGTAGACTATTTTTAACTGGTATTTGTTAACAACTCCCGAATATTCTTAGCCATTTATTGCTTCAAATGCAATAATATTCATTCTTTTCACTATCTCCTGGAATTCCGTTTAAACTAATTTGATTCATTCAATAAATACTCATGAAGCATTTTACAAAGCTAAACTGTCTTATCCTAGCAGTTCTAATAAGGTAAGTTGTGTTGTAAAAACCTAGGTTAAGTGATCTCTCCAAGATCAGACAGCTATTGAGGGAAACAGCCAGTATTATACCCACTCCTGCCACCTTGAAGCTTCTCACTGCATTCATTACACCTTTTATGCTTTCTGCTGTATTTTCCTTTGTTCCTGTTCCTAATGCATTTGGGATACTTGCTATCTACCCTTGAACTTGCTAATTCTCACTCCAGGCATGTGAAGGCCAGCCATTGAATGCTTAATTTTGGTGCTGCATTGTTGATTTCTACTAAAAAAAAAAAATGATATGTACTTATTATAGTTTGCTATTTTCTGGAGTTATTTTAAATGTCTTTAAAATAAATTAATAAAATAAGCACAGTTGTTTCAGAGTCTGTGTCAACAAAAAGTTTGGAATCTTCATGTCTGTTTTCTGTTGTTTGTCCTGGTTTTGTATATTTGCTTATCTTTGGCCATGTGCTGGCCTCTGCACTTGAAAAATTTGATTGTAGTTTAGGCTATTTTAATCTTACTGCAGAGATTTATGGATGTTTCTGCCAGGTGTCTGTACATGTAATCTGGAACTATTTTAGTACCAATTCAAGTTAAGAATTCCCAGGATTATTTTGTTGATACAAACTTGGACTAAAAGATTACATGGGATAATTTACTATATTTTGTCATTACCCTGAAGATAGGACCAGTTGATCAAAGCAGGAGGTCTTCTAAAAAAAATCACCTGCTTTATCTGGGTCCCAGGTTTTAATTTCTATTCCTGTAACCTAGCAAATCAAAACAACAATTCAAATGTGACAGAACAAATGTTCTCAGGGAACAGTGGCTTTCTTGGGCCAAGAGAAGCTTCGGTGCTTGCTTAATTTTCTAGATTTTTCAATTTCCCTTTAATTTTATTTCCTTACTATCCTTATTATTTCATTATTGTCAGATCCTGAAGTGCTTTTAAGATTTAAACATTTATCCAATGTTTTTAGTAGCCTTAAGTAGAAAGTTTGTTTGTTTAAAAGAACTATACCAGCCAATATTGAAAATTCCCCTTGTAATAGTAGACAATAAATTAAAAGACAAAAATAAACATTTTTTAAAAAGTAAAGAAAAAATTCTTTTTCTCTTTAAGGAAAGAAACATCACTTTTTCATTTTAGTACTAATTTTTTAACCTGTGTTCTTGAGCTAATCTTTATAATATAATCTATAACATTGTTTGGCTACAAAAAACGCAAATACAATAATATAGCAAGACTAAAGAACAAAAACAAAAACAAAAACAAGAGAAAGTTATTCCTTTTTTCTACAAGCTCTGTTTTCCCTTTATGACATTAACCTTCCTTTCACTTTAAGAGTTTCAATACAACATTTGAGGCAGTATTATAAAATTCTTTATAGACTAAAAATGAAGGAAAAATAGATTCCTGTTAATATTAAAAATAAATCCTAAAGAAAAAAAGAAAAAAGAAAAAAGCCTATAAAAAGCTTCAGCCTCACACACCTGTACTTCCAGTATCTTGCTCTTGAAACTATTTAATACAACAATGACATCTCCAATGTCTGGCTGAGAGTCAGTTCCTCTATGCCTAAAATCAGAAAAACACAGATGTTTGTAATTCAAGAGTACACATACAATTATGACGACACAAATAATTCATTTTGCTATAAACGTGTGTGATATTACTTGTGTAACTATCATTTTTTGTTTCTATATTCAGTTAAGATATACATTATATTTAAGAAATCATCCAGTAATGTTTAATATAAATTTAAATTGCACAAAAATAGCTGATTAAATGCAATACTGAGTATCACTTGGAAAGTTTAAACTACTGCTTTCCTTGCTGGTGTATATCAAGGATATGACAATATTAAAATCTTTCAAATCTGATATATCACAATGATAATTAAAATGTGAAACATTTTTTAGACTTAAAAGTTTTCTTATATATTAAATGAATTCTCCATTGTGACTTTTAAAATATCCAATAAACATTTTCAAATACCAAAATTGAAGGGTAGTGTAAAACACACAAGACTGAAAATGTGTCTAATGTTATGGTTTTGATATGAGGTGTCCCCCCAAAACTCCTGTTAATGCAGGAATATTCAGAGGCGAAAGATTATGAGAGCTATAATCTAATGAGTCCACCCTGGTTTGAGTGAGCTGACTAGGTAACTGAAGGCAGGTGGGTGTAGCTAGAAGGACTGCTTTTTGCTGTGGCTCCTTCTCCATGAGTAGAACAGTTTTCCTAGGCTGGGTCTTTCCCTCATGATGTGCTGCCTCATCTCGGGCCCAGAAGAATGAGGTCACCCATCTATGGGCTGAGACCTCTGAAGCCTTGATCCCCAAATAAACATTTTCTCCTCTAAGCAGTTCTTGTCAGGTATTTGGTCAGTGATGAAAAGGTTCACAAAACAGATGTCCATTTATATTACCTTATTGTTTTTATATTACATATAATACAGATCATTCTTTTAATTTTCAAACTTGCTTAACAACTGAGTATGAAGTTGTGCTTAGTTACTTTTGGTATTTTTACTGTGTACTGAAACCTTTATTGTAGAAACTATTTATGATTTGATTACATTTTCCCACTCTACTAGGTGGCAGACTTAGTAGTGCTGATCAATGACACCACAAATGTTTCTGGAAAGAATTTATTTGTGGAAATGTTCTGTGTATTAAATAAGGCAGGAAACTTCCTTATACTGCAGGAGTCAGAAAGTTGAACACTTTTTTGGTGGTTGTTTATAGACTTTTTTTGTATTATGGTTCTGGTTGATAATTAGATTCTGCTAAACAGATAGCATCTGGACCATAGAAGTGAGTGGGGCTATATGCTAATTCTTGGCTAGTTTCTTTTGGCAAGTACAGTCAGGAATACATGAGATTTTCTACATCAGTATTCTAGCATCAAGTGCATAGCTTTCTGGTCAAAGCAGTTTTTTGCTTTTTCACTTTTAGAAGAGAGTACTTTTTCTTCACTTTTAGAAGAGAGTACAGCTCTCCCTCCTTGGTCACTTCCTCAGTTCTGTACTATCGAAGGCTCCTGGGAGCCATCCCTCCTGGATCTTACTCCTTTTCAATTTTTCCTAACACTATGTAAAAGCAACCAGTTCCTTTTGCTAAATTCTTTGGTCAGCCATCTGTTATGGTTTGAATGCTTGCCCCTCTACAACTCATGTTCAAACTTAATTGCCATTGTGACAGATTATTAAAGAACAAGACCCTTAGAGCAAATTATATTCCATGTTTTTGTTATTATGTCAAAAACTATCTTAATGTTATATGCAACTAAAAAAATACTAAAAAAAAAAAAACAACCAAAACCTACTTTAATAAAAGGTAAGACCCTTAGGAATTTGGCTGTGAGGAGGGCTCCATCCTTGTGGGTGGGTTTTGTGCCATTTTAAAGGTTGAGTGTGGCCCTCTCTTGTACCTTCTGTCATGTGCCTTGTGCCTTCTATAATGGGATGACACAAGAAGGTCCTTGCCAGAGGCTGGACCCTTGATCATGGGTTTTCTAGCCTCCAAAATTGAGAAAATAAATTTATCTTTGAAATAAAATAATGTAAAAGCAACAGTTTTACACGTAGTTTGTATTTTATAGTTTTGTGAACTTTCTTAAAATATCTTAAAATTGACAATTAAAAAATATATTTTGGGGCTGGGGTTGTGGCTCAGCAGTAGAGCGCTCGCCAAGTGAGGCCCTGGGTTCGATCCGCAGCACCACATAATAAATAAATAAAATAAAGGTATTGTGTCTAACCCCCCCAAAAAAACTTTAAAAAGATATATTTTTATTATGCGTCTTTTGAAACAGAAACATCATGAAATGGCTAAATTGAGCTAATTATCATAGAGCTTGCTTCAAATTTTTTTCTATTTGTTCTTTTTAGTTGTACATGTGAGCACCATGTATTTTGACATATCATACATACATGGAGTATAATTTCCCATTCTTGTGGTTGTACATGATGTGGAATTTCACTGTTTGTGTATTTATATATGAAGATAGGAAAGTTATGTCCAATTCATTCTACTGTCTTTCCAATTCCCATCCCCCTGCACTCCCCCACCCCATCCAATCCAGTGAATTTTCACTACCTGCACCCCATTGTGAGTCAGCATCCATATAACAAAGAGAAAAAGCTCTTAAAATCTACTCTGAGATTTTCAAGAATATAATATGTTGTTATTAACTACAGCCATCATGATGTACAATAGAGCTCTTGTTTACTTTTCCTAAATGATCAGATAAACCAATCCCTTCCCAACTCCATCCCTTCCCCACTCCACCCTCATCCCTGTTGGTCACAGTCACTCTACATTTGGCTTCTATAATTTTAACCCTTTTTAAAAAATGTTTTTTAGTTGTAGATGGACATATTTATTTATTTTTATGTGATGCTGAGGCTTGGACCCAGTACCTCACCCATGTTAGGCAAGCGCTTTACCACTGAGTTATAGCCACAGTCCTAATTTTAACCTTTTTAGGGCCACATATAAATGAGATCATGCAGTATATGGCTTTCTGTGGATGGTTTATTTCACTTAACAATTTCCTCCAAGTTCATCCATAATGCCAAAAATGGCAGAATTTACAAAGTTTTGTTCCTTTAGTGGTGTTACAATTCCCTGGCTGTTGATGATCCTTGTGGCTCTAGGTTGGTGTCTGTGCATTTGAGGAAGTAAGAACTTATTCCAATCTTCGAAAACTGGCTTTGTTTGAGAGAGTCTTTTGCTAGTCAGCCTATGCAGAGATTGTGTATAGCCTGAGTAGTACGGTCTACTGTAGGGAGGACATGGAACCTGAATCTTCAGAAAATGGCCTTAAATACCTTGGTTCACAAGGGGTGACATGGTGCTGGTTAGGGCTAGTAAGTGGGTCTACAGGACAGGCCTGGCACCTGAGTCCACTAGGATGGTCTTAGAGCCACAGTATATGGGATGATCCTTAAAGTTTGAGTTCACATGGGCTGCTTAGAAACTTGAGTCTACAGGGGTCAACAGTTGGTGGGAGCCAGTCACACACTGGGGTTTAGTGGGGCAGGGCTAGATCCTAGGTTCACTAGAGCCTAGGTCATGGGGTCTAGTCAGATGTTGGAACAGGTGTAAAGCCTGGAACCATGAGGAGCTATGGGACTGCCCAGACTCTGGGTTCATCTAGAACATGGAGCTGGGACAGCAGAGACTGGGCTGGACTTGTGCTAGGACCTGGGGGTATCCTAGGGCTGGGGGCAGTTGGAGCTCTGAACTCTAGGGGCTAGCCTGGCTCCAAGATTGACCTGAACACTCTGGGAGCTGGTCTAGTGTGCTGGGGTAGGCTTAATAGTGGAGTAGACCTGGAAACTTAGTATACCAGGCAGGTCTAAAACCTGGAGTTACAGAATCTTGCTTGAAACCAGGTCCTGGAGGATCAGCTTGTGGGTACTGGCTGGAGTCTAGGACTATAATGGCTTTGAGGCCTGACTGGTGCTGGGTGTTACTAAAGTGGGCCTGGGTTTTGGATCCAGGACAAAGTTCAGTGTTCACTTTCTTCTCTCTGGGCTGGGCTTGAAGGAGTTGTGGGAAGATGCTAAAGATAGACAAAACTGGTCTTCCTATCCTATTCAATACATTTTCCCTTATTTCTGTGCTACAATCAGGTGTTGTATATCTTACTCGATTTCTTTAGTTATTATGAAGGGATTTTTGTATGTGGATAGTTGTTCAAATTCTTACGGGATAGACAAGTCCTGAAAAATCGTATTCTATCACCTTGATAATATTTGGACTTAGGCCAGTATTAACATGTTAATCGCTGTTTTGATGATACTGGTTATGTTGCACTAAATAATTATTGACATACAAAATAATTTAAAGAGGGTCACATAACTCACCCAACTATTTGATAAATATCTTCTGATTTTCCTTGGCGTAATTTCAGCATCCAAGCACCTGGGTTTGCCTTTAATTGAAAATAGCCCTTTTAAGATGAGAAAAAAAAAATCACCGTCTTACATAATTAAGCACATCCCACATCCAATTATCCAAAAGGGCTATAAATAAATTATTCAAGAATGCATTTATTAAATGTGGAAAAAAATTCTACAAATGAGTACTAAGAAAGGAGATTTTACAATAACCTTTAAAAGCATGTTCTGGGGAGGGAGCAAGACAGCAGATTAGAGTGAGGTAGCCTTTTTCCTAATTTAGCTACCCAGAACTCAAGCAGCAGGAATACTGCTTCTCCCTGACGCTTAGAGCGAAAAATCCTGAGACTGGAGGGGCAGTTTGCCCTAGCCAAACCAGACTGTTCAACTGATTACATGGATCTTAAAAAAAAAAAAAAAAAAAAGTCGCCCTGAGTTTATTAATCGTCCACAGAGAGCAGATCCAGGAGCCATTTTGGGATTATAGCACTTGCTGGGACTACAGCACGGCAGTGCCAATGGAAACTGGAAACCTGGATCCATGAGTTCACGGCTAGATCCACATAAATCTATCTGAGCCTAGCAAAATATAACTGAACCTAACAAACGTGTGGAAAATCAGAAACAGAGCATTTCACTTGAGAAACACAAGTTGGAGAGATTAGAGAGAACCTGGCCCTCCCCTGACTCTGAGTCCTGCGGCTCAGAGGGGCTAACAAGCCTACAGAGGATCAGGAAGTTGGAAAGCTGGGTCTGAGGGCACCTGGCTCTCAATTTGCCTGGCTGACCAGTCCTAGCACCTATCAGTACCCAGGGCCCACCCAGGCTGGCACCTGGGTGGTCCCAGAATCAGCCTACCCCCCAGCACCCTCCCTAGCCCAGCACCCACTGGGTTCTGGCACCAACCAGCCTAGTCCTCGGGGCACTCCCCAATCCAGCACCTGTCAGGTCCAGAACTCAGCCAGCACCCACCCAGTGTGGCATCCCACTTGGTCCTTGGCACTTGCCCTTCCCCAGATCACACCCAGTCCAGCATCCACTGGGTCCCTGGGTCCTGGGTGCCCTCCAAGTCTGGCAACAGTCTGGCACACATGGGGGCTTCCCCAGCTCCCCCACCTGGCCTCCTACTCTGCCCATTGAGCCCACAGCTTTGCCACTGGCCCATTTTACCACCAGGCCTACCTGGCCCAGCCCATAGATTCGCCACTGGCCTACAGAACCCATGGCCCAGCCCTAATCCTCCTGGCCCAGGCCAGCTAGGCCAGCCAGACATAACCAGATGCTTTGTTCACCATTCAGCTGCAGCTCAGCCTGGCTGGCCAATCACTTTGCAACCAGACCCACCTGACCCAGCCACCCACTTCACCACCCAGCCTTCTAATCTTGGCGCCTGACAAACCACTACACTGCCTGGCCTAGCCACTGCTTTTCCACCAGGCCTTAGCCCAGCTTGCCCAACAGGCCACTTCACTGCCAGGCCCACCTGCCTCAGCCAGTGGCTCTGCCACCTGGTCTGCAGCCCAGCCAACCCACAGCAATCTTCCAAGAAGGGAAGTTGGGAAGACTTAAACCTGAACCTTCAGTTCAGTGAGCAACACAATACACAGGATTTGCAGCCCACAGTCCATTCTCCCTTGCTCAGTTCACACATCAAGATGAAATAAAAAAAAAACATGGGTAATACAGTCAACACATATTCTGACTATTTTATCCTTCATAGTAGAAACAATTCCTTAATTTCTTAACTTTTCACCAAGATTTTTCACTTTTTTTTGATTACTGGTTTGCTTTGTTTTGCTTTTTGTTTTTTTCTGTATTTGTATTTCTATATTTGGTTTTTGTTTTATTTGTGTACTGATTGATTCAAGAACATCTATACATATTTCTTTTTTTCTTTTCTAGCCTTTTTTTTTGAAGGTGTTATTTTCCCATGCTGTTTTGAGGGTCAGGGTTTTTGATTAGTATATTTTGATTTTGTAAAGGCTTTGCCACTACTCTATCTCCCTTGTCTCCCTCACTTTTTTCTATTGCTGATAGCCAAATTCCATTCTTTCCTCCTCTATATTCTTACTTCTACTTTTTAAAAAAAAATATTTATTCTAATTTGTTATACAAGATGGTAGAATGCAATTTGTATCATATTACACATATAGAGCACAATTTTTCAAGTCTCTGATTGCACACAAAGTATTTTCACACCATTCGTGTTTTCGTACATGTACTTAGGATAATGATGTCTAACTCATTCCACCATCATTCCTACCCCTTTGCCCTCTCCCCGCTTTTGCCCTATGTAAAGTTCCTCCATTCCTCCCATGCTCCCTCATTCCCATCGCCATTATGAGTCAGCATCCTCATATTAAAAAAAAATATTCGGCACTTGGTTTTTTGGGATTGGCTTACTTTATCTAGCATTATATTCTCCAACGCCATCTATGTATCTACAAATGTCATGATTTTATTCTCTTTTAATGCTGAGTAATGTTCTCTATCCATTCATCTACTAAAGGGCATCTAGATTGGTTCCACAATTTAGCTACTATGAATTGTGCTGCTATAAGCATTGATGTAGCTGTGTTCCTGTAGTATGTTGTTTTTAAGTCCTTTGGGTATAAACTGAGGAGTGGGATAGCTGGGTCAAATGGTGGTTCCAATCCAAGTTTTCCAAGGAATCTCCATACTGCTTTCCATACTGGCTGCACCAATTTGTAGTCCCACCAGCAATGTATGAGTGTGCTTTTCCCCCTCATCCTTGCCAACATTTATTGTTGTCTTCTTGATAGCTGCCATTCTGACTTGAGATGAAATCTTAAGAGTAGTTTTGATTTGCATTTCTCTAATTGCTAGAGATGTTGAACATTTTTTCATGTTTGTTGACTGATTATATATCTTCTTCTTAGAAGTGTCCATTTATTTCCTTGGCCCATTTATTGATTGGGTTATTTTGTTTTTTTGGTGTTAAGGTTTTTGAGCGCTTTTTATAACCTAAAGATTAGTGCTCTATCTGATGTGCTTGTGGTAAAGATTTGCTCCCATTCTGTAGGCTCTCTGTTCACCTCACTGTTTCTTTTGCTGAGAAGAAGCTTTTTAGTTTGAATCCATCCCATTTATTGATTCTTGGTTTTAATTCTTGTGCTATAGGAGTCTAATAAGACTCCAATAGGAAGTTGGAGCCTAATCCGACATGAGGAGATTTGGGCCTTTTTCTTCTATTGGTGTAATTCCTAGGGCTTTGATCCACTTTGCTTACTTCTACTTTTTATTTCCCTTCCTCTTTCATAACAAATCCTAAGTTACTGCTGCATCTGCCCTATTCACCCTTTGAAAGTGCAAACACTTTTCTACCACCCTCTCTTCTTTCCTCATACTCAACTCTGTGCTTAACACCTCTTAATATTAATTGATGTATACAATGTCTGCCCCTGCCACCAAAGGCACACAATAACTAATACAGTAGAAGTCATAGTTAACACCTATTGTTTGATCTTATGCCAGATCTAATTCATGATTATTTACTGTTTTTATTGATGGATTGCTGATCTTACTATTTATGTGTATTGTATCAATTAACACTGTAGATATCAAAATAGGAACTAAGTACCTAGTCTACTGCTATATATTGTTTGCATAGATTGTTGCTATCATTGGGGTCTTCCCAAATTTGTGAGGTACTAGTAACATAGACACTATAAACTCATAAGGTAGAAACTCTTCAGCTTTAGATCCATCTAGATAGATGGGTAGACAAAAGAAAAAGCAAAGGAACAAACTGTCCCAAACAACACAGAATAACTCAACAACAGATTCCAAAGACATCACAGCAGAGGAAATGTGAGACATAGTATTCAGAAAGTTCACAGTTAAACTGATTGATGAGATAAAAGATAATGTAAGAAATGAAATTAGTGAGTAAATTCAAGAGATGAAAGATTGCTTCAATAAGAAGATAAGGGATTGAAGAGGTGGCTCAGCGGTAGAGTGCTTGCCTAGCATGTGCAAGGTGTTGGGTTTGATCTCAGCACCACATAAAAATAAAAACAAAAGTATTGTGTCCAACTACAACTAAAAACATATATAAAAAATAAGAAGATAGGAATCCTGAAGAATAGGTTGGAAATCTTTAAAAGAATCAATTAACTAATTTAAAAATTCATTGGAAAGTTATCATCAGCAAATTAGACCACCTAAAAGAGTTTCAGGCAATGAAGATAAAAATAATCTTGAAAATGAAGCTGATCACAAAGATGTTAAGAGATCAAGAATAGAAATTCCAAGAAATATGACATGACATGAAAATACCACACTTAAGATTTAACAGGAAAAATGAAATTTCAGAGATACAAACCAAAGGGATACAAAATCTTTTCAATGAAATTATATCTGAAAATTTCCCAAACCTTAAGAATTAAATGGAAAATTAAATACAAGAGGCATACGGGACCCTAAATCTACAAAATTACACAGAACCACACCAAGGCACATTATTATGAGAATGTCTAACCATACAGATAGAATTTTAAAGTTTGCCTCAGAAAAACGACAGGTTGCATTTAAAGAAAAAGAAATCTGGATCTGAGCTGATTTCTCCGACCCTGAAAGATAGGAGGTCTTGGAATATATACCCAGCACTGGAAAAAAAAAAAAAAAAAAAGGATCCCAAACAAGAATACTATACCCAGCAAAATTAAGCTTCAGAATTGATGATGAAAAAAAAAAAACCTTTCGCGATAAATGAAAGTTAAAAGAATTTACAACTACAATGCCTGTAACACAAAACATACTCAATAAAATATTTCATGAAGAAGAAATAAAAAATAAAAGTGAAAACAAGAAAGGGAGAAACTAAACTAAAAGAATGGTCAATCAAAGGAGAAATTAATTCAAATTAAAAATCAGAAATAACTCAAGCAGACAGACAATAAAAATTATCTCTCAATAATACCACTGAAAGTAAGAGCCTAAACTCATCCACCAAAAGACAGAATGGCAGACTATAGATTAAAAAACAAGAACCAACAATATGCTATCTTTAAGAGGCTATAACTCATAGACAAAGACATCCACAGACTGAAGGTAAAAGGTTGAAAGAAACATATCCTTCATATGGAGTGTGTACACAAAGAGGGGTTTCTATCCTCATATGAGATAAGGTGGACTTCAATCCAACGTTTATTAAATTGATAAAAGGCATTTCATATTGCTTAAGGCAATTATACATCAAAAAGACATAATAGTAATAAATATTTATGTCCCAAACAATGGAGCATCTACATACAAACGAACCCTTCTCAATTTCAAGAATCGACTAGACTGCAACAAAATAATTCTGGGCGACTTTACCATGCCTCTCTCATCACTGGAAAGATCCTCCAAACAAAAACTAAATGAAAAAAGCTACAGAACTAAATAAACTAAAAAACACATAATAATTTAAATTTAATAGACATATACAGACTATTTCATCCATCAATGACCAAATACACTTTCTTCTCAGAAGCACATGGATTCTTCTCTAAAATATATCATATTTTAGGCCACAAAGTAACTATTAGCAAATAACTCTTAGTAATACCTTATATTTTATCAGATCATAATGGAATGAAATTAGAAATCAATGATAAAATAAAAAATACAAGCTATTCTAACACCTAGAGACTAAATAATATGCTATTGAATGACCAATGGTTAGCTGAAGAAATCAAGGATGAAATAAAAAAAGCACTGAGAGGTAAATGAGAATAGCAATACAACATATCAAAATCTCTGAGACACTATGCAGGTGGTTCTAAGAGGAAAGTTTATTGCATTGAGTTCATTAAAAAAAAAATAGAAAGTAACCAAATAATAATTTAACATTACATCTTAAAGCCTTAGAAAAGACCAAATCAACAACAAAGGCAGTAGAAGACAGGAAATAATTAAAATCAGAGCTGAAATCAAAGAAATTGAAACAAAAACTATTCAAAAAATTAATGAAAAAAGTTGATTCTTTGAAAAAATAAAAACAAACCACACTTACAAAAAGAGAAAAAAAATACAAAATTACCAAAATTCACAATGGAAATAATTATGATGGATGCTACTGAAAATCTATACTCCAACAAAATAGAAAATAATGAAGACATCAACAAATTCTAGAGACGTTCAATCTATCCAAATTGAATCAGGAGGACATAGAAAATTTAGACAGATCAATTTCAAGCAATGAAGTTGAACTTACCATGAAAAGCCTACCAAGAAAGAAAAGCTCAGGACCAGACAGATTCTCAGCCAAGTTCTATGAAACCTTCGAAGAAGAACTTACACCAATACTCCTCCAAATTTTCCATGAAAAAGAAAAGGAGAAAACCCTTTCAAACTCATTCTATGAAGCTAGTGTCACCTTGATGCCAAAATCAAAGACACATTAAGGAAGAAATTTCAGACCAATATCCGTGATGAAAACAGATGTAAAAATTCTTAATACTGGCAAATCACATTACAAAAACATATTAAAAAGATAGTGCGCCATGATCTAGTGGGGTTCATCCCAGGGATGCAAACTTGGTTTGACATACAGATATCAATAAACATAATTCAACACATTGAAGACAAGAATCACATAATTATTTCAATAGATGCAGAAAAAGCATTTGACAAAGATAAAGCACTCCTTCATGTTCAAAACACTAGAAAAACTAGGAATAGTAGGAACATACCTTAACATTGTGAAAGTTATATACATATGCTAAACCTAGGGCCAAAATAATTGTAAATGGAGAAAAATCGAACAAGACAGTGATACCCTTTTTCACCACTTCGATTCAACATAGTCCTTGAAACACTAGCCAGAGCAATTAGGCAAAAGACAGAAATTAAAGGATGAGAATAGAAAAAGAATAGCTCAAAGTATCCATATTTGCCAATGGCATGATTTTGTATTTAGAAGACCCAAAAAACTCCACCAGAAGCTTCTAGAACTCATCAATAAATTCAGCAGTGTACCAGGATATAAAATTAACACAACTGCATTCTTGTACACCAATGATGAATCAGCTGAAAGAGAAATTAGAAAAACTATCCCATTCACAATAGCCTCAACAAAAGAAAAACTTGGGGATCAATCTAACAAAAGAGGTGAAAGACCTCAACAGTGAAAACTACAGAACACTAAAGAAAGAAATTGAAGAAGACCTCAGAAGATGAAAAGTTCTCCCATGTTCTTGGATATAGAAATAATATTGTGAAATGGCCATACTACCAAAAGTGCTATACAAATTTAATGCAATCCTATTAAAATGCTAAGATTTTCTTCACAGGAATAGAAAAAGCACTCATGAATTTCATTTGGAAAAATAAGAGGCCCAGAAGAGCCAAAGCAATCCTTAGGAATAAAAGTGAAGCAGGAGGCATCATAATTCCAGATATTAAATTATATTACAGGACTATAGTAACAAAACCAGCATGGTTTTGGCACAAAAACAGGTATAAAGACCAATGCAACCAAACAGAAGACAGGTGAACCCAAATACATATAGTTACCTCACACTAGACAAAGGCGTCATAAATATACATTGGAGAAAAGAGAGCCTCTTCAACAAATGGTGCTGGGAAAACTAGAAATCCATATGTAGTAGAACGAAATTGAACCCCTAGCTCTCACTCTGCACAAAAACCAACTCCAAGTGAATAAAGGACCTACGCATTAGACCAGAAACCCTGAGCCTACTAGAAGAAATTGTAGGCCCAAATCTCTATCCTGTCGGCTTAGGAACCAACTTCTTCAACAAGACTACTAAAGTGCAAGAAGGAAATGCAAGAATCAATAGATGGAATAGTATCAAAATAAAAAGCTTCTTCACAGCAAACAAAACAATGAAGAACATGAAAAGAAAACCTTTTCCACCTGTCCTTCAGATCATTAATCTCCAGGACACACAAAGAACTTAAGATACTTCACACACAAAAAAAGAAATAACCCAACGATACATGGTAAAGGAACTTAACAGGCACTTCACAGAAGAAATAAGAATGGTCAACAAATATATGAAAAAATATTCAACATCTCTAGCAATTAGAGAAATGCAAATTAAAACTATAGTGAGATTTTATCTCACTCCAATTAGAATGGCAATTATTAAGAATTCAGGTAACAATAAATGTTGGCAAGGATGTAAGGAAAAAGGTTCACTCATATGTTACTATTGGGTATGCAAACTTGTTGAACCACTATGGAAAGGAGCATGGAGATTCCTCAGAAAACTCGGATAGAACCTCCATTTGACCCAGTTATCCCACTCCTCCGTATATTCCCAAAGGATTTAACATCAGCATACTACAGTGACACAGCCACATCAATGTTTACAGTAGCTCAATTCATAATAGAATCAATGGAACCAATCAAGGTGCCCTTCTACAGATGAATGGATTAAGAAAATATAGTATATATACACAATGGAATATTACTCATCCATGAAGAACGGAAATTATGGCATTGGCTGGTGAATTGATGGAACCAGATATTATCATGCTAAATGAAGTCAATCCAAAAAAACAAAGGCCAAATGTTTTGATATGTGGATGCTGACACACAGTATTCGGGGAGGAGGTAAGAACAGAAGTTCACTGGATCAAACAAAGGGAAATGAAGGGAAGGGAGGAGAGATTTGGGGAATAGGAAAAACAGTACAATGAATCAGACATAACTTTCCAATGTACATATATAAATATACAATCAGTGCAACTTTACATCACACACAACCACAAAAATGGAATCCTAATAAGTTATACTCCACGTGTATTTCAAAATACAGTCTACTGTCATGTATATCTAAAAAGAACAACAAAAAAAGCCTATTCTAAAAGTATGATTTTTTTTCCTTTTTAGTTAATTATCTTATTCAAGCTTACCTAGCACGTGTGAGGCCCTGGGTTTAGTCTCCTAGTTTCACCTTGCTAGTAGGAATACTTGGGAGAATTTCACCAAAACATTCAGTTAAATATCACCAATTTAGCTATTTAGGATACTTACAAGATTGGCCATCACTATTGTATCAACCACAACAGGTTTATTTTTTGTGCCTAGTGTAAACTGCAGACCCCGAGGAGGTTGTTCGGTTGTTGCATCAAAACAATGTCCTTCAAGTAGTAGATATTCCAGTTCATATTCTGCTGTAACAGCTCCCTCAATCTGTGAAGGGAGCATATCATTGTTTTTGGTATTAGCAATCCTAATACAAATTTAATAATGTGATTGTTTTAATATTAGCCAATGTATTTCAGTAGGTCAATTAAGTTTGCATTTTTTACATGAGTAAACTGCTTAGCTAAATCAATTTCTTCAAGACAAAAACTTATGATGAATACTTTTTTTCTAGTATATTGAATTTCCCCAATCTCATGACATATGCAGCAATATCACCAAGTGGAACAGATCCTGGGCATGGAGTGGCATTCTATAACTTGTAGTCAAAGGATCTTTTAAAATTAGATTTAGATGGGATAGTCTTTAAAGAAAAATCATCAGTTTGCTGTTGCTCTGGGGCACTCATTTCAAATTGGGCAAAAAGCCAATATAACATCTCTTGGATTTCTTATAATTTTTTCCCTCAGTACTGGTGACTGAACCCAGGGTGTCTGACCTAAGTTAAATCCCCATAAGAAACAGGTTATTTCTCTTTTTGAGATGGGATATAAGTTGCCCACGCTGGCCTTGAATTTGCCATTCTTCTGCCTCACTTTCCCAGGTAGCTGGAATGATAGGTGTATATCAACACACCTGGCAGTTTTCTTTTAAGGAAAAAAAAGTTAAGATTAATCTTCCAATTTTGAAAGTAAAACAGTGGCAAAATAGAAAGCACCTACAGACTAAATATTTGTGTAAGCATAAACACATTGATTTTTCTTTTTTCCATAATTTATTTCCCAAGAAAGTGCCACTTGCATTTTCATTAAACATGGGTTTCTCAGAATGTGTCCCTGTCTTCCATAAAAATCTTATTTTTGAGACAGGATCTTACTATATTGCTCAGGATAGCCATGAACGCAGTTTTCTTGCCTCCACCTCCCAAGGACCTGAGACTACAGGTGTGATCTACCATGCTCAGCCTTCACAAACATCTTTTTATATGGCTGTACATTCCAACTGTTTCCAGATTTTCTTTTTGTATTACAAATATTATAATAGTTCAAGGATAAAGCTTTTCTCTAGTTCATATAAACATAACCAAATATGAAAATAAATCAATGGTAATTTTGACATTTTGGGAATTGTTACAATAATAAATGATATTAGTGTGATTTTATTTTAACATGAGGTTTTTGCATTATTTTTAATCTATTTAGGATGGAATATTTAGAAATACTCTATGTTGTATAGATGTTTTTCCTTGGATTATCTCCCGAAATAGAGTATTTATGCATCACATTTAAGCCTGTCATAATTTTACTGATTTAATAACTTCTTTGAAAACAATATTTGTTTCAAAACTTTAGATTTTAAAAGTTTTTAATTATTACTATTCTATTGACAAACTTCATATACTTAAACTGTATCCAGAATCCTTACAGCAATTTGCTTGAATGGAAATATTTCCATGGGAAAGACTTAGCATAAGAAAATGTTATTTAAGAAAGAGATTGTAGAGATAATCTAGTTCAACTCTCACATTATAGATAAGGAATCAGTTAACCAGTTTGACTAATTATTTTTCAACTTATATTAATATGAAAATTTCTCATTCCTACAGGTTTACATAAGAGTTAATTCTGTTAACTTATTCAAACTACAATACCAAAATAACCAATTCCTTTTTTTTTTGGTCTTACGATATTTAAGCAAGACTATTATAGTAATTATTTTATTAGTTCTTTTTAGTTATACATGACAGTAGAATCCATTTTGATAGATATATGCCATGCTTGTATGATGTGGCTATGACATTGTAGTACGCCAATTTTAAATTCTTTGGATATTGCCAAGGAGTGGAATAAGTGGTTCAAATAGTGGTTCCATTTCTAGTTTTTTGAGGAATCTCCATATTGCTTTCTAGTCACAAATTCCTTCTTAAAAGAGGTCTTTCATGTGAGTAAGTGTGACTGTTCACTTTTAGCTTTCCTGTAACCACTTCCTTCTCCTTTAATTATGATATTGATACTGATTGTGCAATAAAGTCTTTGTAGTTACAATCACATGAATGAAGTCCTACTAAGAGAATTTTTCTGGATCAATTTATTTTCCAGGCACTTATGCAATATTTAGAAACTGGATGTTGTATGGAATATTTGTGTAAGCTAGTGCATAAGACAAATCTCTCATGTTATTCTCATTCTTGCCAGAATGTACTTGACAACAATAATGTCTGCAGTTATTCTAGAAGAATGTAAGTATAGAAAAGAAGAGCTTGAAGAGGCAGTAAACCTTTATGGATGCTAGAATTTCTAATTCCCTTCTTTATATTCACCTAAACTATGAAGATACAGGGAATTTTGGTTTATTTCACTCTTTTAACTTTAAAGACACTTACTACTCATTGAACAGCTTCTAAATGACAGCATGGGATTTGCCACTACAAGTGTTTAGCTAACTTCTGTTATTCCACGGCTGCTGAGACTCACCAGTAAGCTCCACTTTCTTTTCTAACTTTACTATTTCTCTGCTACAAACTTCAAACTTCTCCCTAACGTTTGGTTAGCATCTGAAGTTATTTTACCAATACATATTGTTGCACTCTCTTCACAAAGATTCCAACTGACTGTTAGGAGATCTGACTGATCAGGCTGGGGTTGTGGCTCAGTGGTAGAACACTTGCCTAGCATGTGCAAGGCCTGGGATTTGATCCTCAGCACCACATAAAAATAAATAAATAAAATAAAGGTATTGTGTCCAACTACAACTAAAAAATAAATATTAAAAAATAAAAGAGACCTGACTGATCATAGAGAAAAACAGATATTTTTTGTCTTTTTTTTTCTTGCAAAATTCATTTCTGATCTTTTCCTCAAAGATTTTATTATTTTTCCTAATCTTTTCTAATCTTTCTAGATTTGAAGGACTGATTTCAGATGCTGGCTATGACTCAGTTTTAGGTTATTTTTTGAGTGGATCAGAGTGGGGGGTATTAGAGAGAATGTTACAGGACAATCATTAGAATCCCACAGAATCTACTCATGAAAAAATCAAAAGAAGTTTGCTTAAGGCCCAAAGTAACCACTGAGAAGCATAATAAATATTATGAGCAATCTTAACTAAATCATCACAGCACCTGAAAACAGGTCTGAGGGAAGACAATGAGAAGGAAGCATTTCTCCTCAGTTTCTCAGTAGTTAAGCTGTCCTAAAAATTTTTCTGTGGTTTTGGAATCCCCTCATTCTGAATTCAATGTTTTGAATAATTTGGTGTATTTTAAAATATTCTTTTTATGTTATATATGAGTGACAATAGATGAGGAAGAGAAGTTTCAATATTTATTAAACTAAGGTCATGTTGGAGGTGACCTATGGTTTGGAATCAAGGTGTCCCCAAGAAGCTCATGTGTGAGACAATGCAGGAAGTTCAGAGTGAAATGATTGGGTTATGAGAGCCTTAACCTAGTCACAGCATTAATCCCCTGATAGGGATTAACTGGATGATAACTGTAGGCAGACAGGGTGTTGTTGGAGGAGGTGGGTCTTTGGAGCTGTGCCTTTGGGGTATATATTTTGTCCTTGGAGAATGGAGCTCTCTCTGCATTTTGGTTGCTATGTCCCCAGCTGCTTTCCTCTGCCACATCCTTTTGCCATAATGTTCCATCTCACCTTGGGTCCCGAGGAATAAAGTCAGCCATGCATGAACTGAAACCTCTGAGACTGTGAGCCCCAAATTAACTTTTCATCTTCCTTCCTGTCAGGTCTTTTGGTCATAGCAACACAAAGCTGACTAAAACAGATGGGAGGCAGGTGTAGCCAGCCTGCAATAAATTTTGTTTCCTGCTTTTTACCCTAATCTAGAAAGGACTGCTTTCTGTGGCTGTGAACCATGTATAACAAAAAGTTTTGAATGAGAATCCTTCTTGAAGTTAAAAACTAAACTTGAAGACAAAAATAGGTAATTCACAGTGTCCTCTTAAGTTGCTGTGCAGTCATCTTAGCATAGTCTTTGTGTGCTAGTGGTATATGAGACAATTAAAAAGGTGAAGGCACCTAGGAACCTGGAAAATGAGACAGGCTGAATTTGGAAGTTAAGAGACGTTAAAGAATAAGAGCTAGAATCACAAAGAACATGCTGGTGAGCATCTGTGTAGTATAATACTTCACTTGCCACAACTGTAATACTACTGAGAACTCATTCTATTCCTCTCTCTTTAGATAACTTTGCATTAATAACTTACATCTTTAAGGTGAATATTGTCAAGGTCACAGTTGCTATGTACTGTTTCAACCAACCAGCTTTCTGGAGTAATCATGTTGAGGGTCAGAAGAGGTGATTCAGGGATGTCCAGAAATTTTGCGACAGGTCCAAGAGGGCTACCATTAGCACCTGACATCAGTTCTGGTTCCAGGACAAAACGGTAAAAGCTGTTAATAAAACATAAAATTACTGTGACCAAAATTGAAATTATTATTCTAAAATATTTTAAAATTAAAAATGACTTAATAAACAAAATCAAAGTCTTAAATCAAAAAGGTTAAAATATGCCCTGTATATTAATATTTATAAAGAGTAGACAATTACTTTCAGTACTGTTATTTATAAGACTATTACAGTATAATATATAATCTTATTTTCTCTTAATGACCATGATTTGAGTCTCTTTAAGATATATTGACTAAAGCAATTTATAATCTAATTGGCTCACTGGTCCTTCTTCACATTTGACCATGGTCTATTTTTTTGGCTATTAATTCTTAGCACTCCTAATAATATGAAGAGAAATGATACCCAAGAAACAAGTAAAATTCAAGAAGTAGTTTTGGTACCAATTTAAAAGTTGAATTAAAAACAAACAGGACTGAGTTAAATGCAGCTGTTTAGTACAGCTTTTAGACATAGCTGCAGTTTCATTGTATTTTAGCATCATTATCACGTACAATTAAGAATTAGTTACAGGTAAAGAATAGCTAAAGACTGCAATCAAGAGTGTCAGCTATGCTGTTGGAGCGAGGATGTACTACTACTAGGCTTTGTCCCTGTTGTGCTGCAAGGAGGAGGGTTGCATTTCTTGTTTGTGGTTGGCTGGAGACTGCTCACAGGTTCTTATTACAAGGACATCTTCACAATGCTTCACAGAGAAACATGCAAGAAGAGCCAGAGAGAGAGCGAGCCAGAGAGAGACAGAGACAGAGACACACACACACACCATGAGCACACTAGCAAGACACAAGTCACAGTCTTACAAAGTACATAAGAAACACGCTATCATTTTTGCTATATTTTGTTCAGAAGAATCAGTCTAGCCCTCACTCCAGAAGAATCAATACAGGGGCTGGGGATGTGGCTCAAGCGGTAGCGCGCTTGCCTGGCATGCGTGCGGCCCGGGTTCGATCCTCAGCACCACATACAAACAAAGATGTTGTGTCCACCGAAAAACCAAAAAAATAAATATTAAAATTCTCTCTCTCTCCCTCTCTCTCTCTCTTTAAAAAATAAATAAATAAATAAAAAATCAATACAGCGTGAATCCAGGTGATGGTGATCATTGGAAGCCATGTCACAGAAGTAGGCCCATATTTAAAACAAAGAGATTAAGTGGAGACAAAGGAAAGAGTACAGTCGTGAAATAAATGATACAAAACAAGTACTCAGTACATTTGTCAAATGCAGCAGAAATGCCAAGGAAGAAGTATCCCATGCATGCTGCAAACATTTTTTTGTGTGTGTGATTCAGTAAAAACAATTGCAGTGGCAAAGAAGTAGTTCAAAGCTGAACTGCAGTGGAAGTATGTTAATGACAGAAGATCAGAGAATATAACTATTCTTTGAAGAGGCTTAGATGAGAAAGAGGAAGAAAGAGGGGAAAATGGAGGGGAGACAGAAAAGCTGATCTGTATAGGTGAAGAAATTAAGGGAGCAAATTTTATAAAATTGAATAATTTTAAGGACTAAAGTAAAAGGTTAATAGGTTTAAAGATACAGAACAGAGTGAGTATGTGATACAACAAGGATCAAGAGCAAACAGGGGGGCTGGAGATGTGGCTCAGGTGGTAATGCACTCGCCTGGCATGCGTGGGGCACTGGGTTCGATCCTCAGCACCACATAAAATAAAGATGTTGTGTCCACCGAAAACTGAAAAATAAATATTAAAAAAATATTCTCTCTTCTTCTCTCCCCCTCTCTCCTCTCTCTCTTAAAAAAAAAAAAAAAAAGAGCAAACAGGGAACCGTGGAATAAAAACAGGGAGTGAATATTCACCTTAATGAAGGTGACAGATATAGCACTCCTCCCCTGCAACCCAGGAAGGCTGCGGAGGCACAGGAGGTACAGTAGGCAGCTGAGGGGATTCCTGCTCATTAGTGCTCTCACCTCTGAGAAGAATGAGATGGCATTTACTCAAAGGAAAGGACTGGGAATATACATGTAAGCCAGTTTGCTTGACACATAATCCTAAGTAAAAGTCTGTTGAACCTGTAGTTTAAAAATGATACCTTAACTGTATGCTCTCTACTTAGTACTTTAGGTGTTACTTCACTTACAGAGGTCAAGTTCTTTCTTTTTCCCTCAACAGAATGTTTGTTTATAAAGCCAACATTCCATTCTTTATTATATGTCCAAAGCTTTATAGTGATACTTTAAAGAGGATCCTCATTCCTGTAAATAAAAATGCTATACTCATGGGATTAACAGATCTATCAATTAGAGGCTAAAAAATTTACAGCTTTTATTCAGAAACACAAAAGATAAATAAGAACAGAATGAGCTATAAAATCAAATGGTTGGGGGTGGGGGTGGGGATGGAAATCAATGAATGAACCCTAAACTTCCATTTTCCACATCTTCTATTTTATTGCTTTCAAAGTATAAACAAAACCAAACAAAAACAAACCCACACAACATACCATGATCAAAATGTCCACTCAAGGCAAATACAATTATATGTATTATAACAAATACAATTTGATAGGTAAACAAGGGAATAACTCAATCCTGTGTATGCATTTATTTTTTGCTTAGAGTTATATAATTAAATGAAGGGAAAAGTACATTAGCAAGCTTTTCAAAGCTAGTTGAATAGTGTTTATCTTTTTTTCTGCTGAATGACATTTGAAGGATACTAAATATTCCAACTAGTAAGTGGCTTATAATAATAATTCTGATTCAGAAAAATGAAGGATATATTTTTGTCCCTTCTTGAGAGACAGATTATTTCAACACAAAAGTATAAAGAATATTTGTGTATAATGAAAAACATTTCCTGAACCATTGATAAGATTATTCTAAACTACTTTCATCTTAACCCCCAAATAGTAAATGTAATGACATAAGAGATCATTTTGAAATTGAATCTGAAGAAATAAATCAAAAATGAATTCACCTTACTTCCCACTGAAATTTTTTTAACCTTTTAATTTATTTATTTATATGCACTGCTGAGGATCAAACCCAGTAACTCACACATGCTAGGCAAGCACTCAACCACTGAGCTACAACCTCAGCGCCCCGCTGAAATATTTCTAAATGGGTATTCCTAGATCAGATTTCTAAAAATACCTATGGATAAATATAAATCCATATAAATTCTGCAATAGGATAGAATATATTTATTGAATTAGGTTACTTTACTTTTATATAAGTTTTATTTCAATTAAGGGGAACAAATTGTCTGACTTTCTAATCCATATCAGTGAAGCATCTAAGGAAGAAAAAACGAAACAGGTCCAGTAAACATTAGCCTGCTTTTCTCTTTTTAGTATTTGCAAATCTTTCAAAATAAAATTATGTTCATTCTGACTCACCTCTCTATAGGGGCTTCTGAAAGCTTACCCCTGCAGTTCATCAACAGCTTTATCTTCATGTTTATAATCTTGCCAAGTACCTATTTAAAAAATTCCCATATTTTATTATAAATAATATTAATAGCTAACATTTAATGAGTATGTACTATGTACCAGGCACTGTATTAACACTTTATTTATCTCATGTTATCCTCATAACACCTGTACATTTAACACTTACATTTGAGGAAGAGAGAAACTAAATACTTTGTTGAAGATCACAGTAAGTCATGGCAGAGATAAGATTTGAACTCAACTGATTTCTTTACCCCAGGGTTAAGCCACTTACCTTTTGTTTCAAGTAACTTTCTTTCACAGTATCTAAATTTTCTTAGTATTGAAGAATAAGTAAAATAATTACTATAACTTTGACATGCAAACACCAATTAGTAACTTCAAAACATTGGCCAGGGTACCCTGAACCTTTTGGAATTTCACTCTACATTTTAAAAGATGTAGGAAGTTCTATACACACAAAATACTCTATTTTATTTCCCTAAAATAAGAAAATAAAAATTATTTTAAAAATCCCATTTCTACATGAAGAAATAAAAGTACTGAAGACTTGAAAGCTCTTAGACAATGAAGGATAAGTGAAAAAGCAAAAAAAAAAAAAATACACACCAATAACCAGATGTATATAATAGAAAGGATACAGGATTGATACAAAACTAGATCTATGGATTAAAGGATTTAAGACCTTAATTTAAATTAATTCTCATTCTTTTGTTCCTAGATTAAATATGCTATTATCACCAACAATGTAAACTGGAGTGTCATTTCACATTTTATATCTGTATAATTCTATATTTCTTATTCCTAAATTCTACCTTCACATAAAACATTTCAAATGTAAATAATCTTTATTTCTGAAAAAATGACCCATATTCCACAAGAATGTGGAATTTGTACACTAAAAAGCATAGTACTGGCTCCCATCCTTACAGATGACTACTGATGGCTGCTTCCTTAAGAATAATCTTTATAGTAAATCTCAAGAGTAAAAATTTGCAGGTATACAAATGCTAAAACAACAGGGAAATCAGGGATTAAGTTTGCTCTATTCATATACTGAACAGTCTTTCCAAAATTGTCTACAATTTGAAATTTTGATAGTATACTAGTATTCATTAGGTATTATTCATCAGGTATTATTTAATATCTAATTACTTTTGCCTGTTCCCAAAAGCAAAGTCAACTATTTCCCAAAGTAGATTTTAAAAAGGTGTCTTTAAAAAAGGTATTGAGGGACTGGGGTTGTGGGGGCTCAGTGGTAGAGTGCTTGCCTCACATGTGTGAGGCACTGGGTTCAATTCTAAGCACCACATATAAATAAATGAATAAAATAAAGGTCCATCAACGCTAAAAATATTTTTTTTTTAAAAAAAGGTATTGGGTGATTTCAAATAGAAGCCAGCCAAATTTTTGAGTATCACTAGAAAAACAGTTTTAAAATCTAACTAGCTTATTCAAATCCAGCTTCTGAAGACTGCATCATAATCTGAATCTCTGAAATTCTCAGTGCAATGCTGAGCTATATCATGCCCTTTTGGAGATCAGTAGCTCCTAACATTCATTTCCCCTACTTTCTTAGTAAAAGGATCCTCAGCTTTATGCACGGTTTGTGGCCATACTTTCAGCCCACCCTGTCATTAAATGCAGTCAGATGACTTGCTACATTTCCGTCAGTGAGGAAAGATAGGACAGAATATGTCTTTGTGGTTGGGCCTTGTTTTCCCCTTCACATTGGCAGCATATAGATTCTTAGGAGCCTGAAGTGACTTAGACCACTAGATAGAAGATGCTTCATGAGAATAGCTGAACACCTAGACAGTGATTGTGGAACTGCCTTTAGCAGTCCTGCGTACCTTCATGCGGACTGTTAAATGAGAGAAAACTTCATCTTGTTGAAAGTATGAAAGATGATATATCATGAGCTCTGTAATGTTTTGAACAATCAATAAAAAAAAGACATATACTAATAGTGATCCCCTCACTACTGAGAGGATCATATGTGATGGTGTCCATAAAATAAATGACACAGTGCTTGTCGCATAAAAAAAAAAAAAGAAAGTATTGTCATTTTGGCCTTTGTTACAGAAGCCAAACCTACTGAATATGATTTGTATGTTCCTCCTTCACTCATCGGGAGCTGACTGGATAACATTACTTACTGCACTTTAAACTT
Source organism: Ictidomys tridecemlineatus (assembly GCF_052094955.1). NCBI lineage: Eukaryota > Metazoa > Chordata > Mammalia > Rodentia > Sciuridae > Ictidomys > Ictidomys tridecemlineatus. Next base: position 186,029,838 of record NC_135482.1, read on the forward strand.
CAAAAAGTTAAGCTTAAAAATCAGCTTCTCCCAAATGCGTCCTGCACAACATGGGGATAACAACTGCGTTAGCTTGCTAAAACTGCCTTAATGAAATACCACAGACTAAGTGGTTTAAACAACAGAAATTTATTTTCTCACAGTTCTGGAGGCTGGGAAGTTCAGGTTAAAGTTCTGACTGATTTGGTTTCTGGTAAGAGGTCTCTTCTTGGTTTTGATGTGGCTATCATGTCACTATGCTGTGTGCTCAAGGAGGCAGAAGAAAGATCTTTCTTCCTCTTAAGGCTTCTTAATGTGACAGGGTAGTGTCCCATTATAATGATCTTGTTTAACTTCACTTCTTAAAACTTGTATCTACACATATAGTCACACTAGAGAATAAAGCTTGAAATTGAAATAAATTTCATATATTGAAATATGAATTTGACTGAAAACACAATTCAATCTAGAGCAACATTTACTCTCCATTCTACTCTAACACCCTGTGCAGCCTCTATCATTTTATTTTCTATGCTAAATTTTGACAATCAATTAAAAGGGTGGATAATATAAAAAATTTAGAGCACAAATATTTGATTATACTTATAGACTTGAAAAGATAAATTTCAAATAAAAATATTTAGTCTATATTTTCTTACAGTCAATAACTGTGCCATCTTCTGTGCTTCTCTTGTCAAAGGATCAACAATAGCAATGACATCAAAGACCATATCATTCTCTTGAGGATTTATCTTTATAATGCTAGAAAAATGAAAAAACGAGATAAAGACTTATACAAACACTTTGCTAATCATGATCTTGGCTATATGCAGTTTTATGAATTGCTTTTTCATAAGCAATTTTTCATTAATTTTATGAAATTGATGAAAAATAGCTTATTTTAATTATATTAAAATGAGAGTGTCAGAGTCAGACAAAAACTCTTGCTGGATAATTATTGCTAGAAATTAGGGTTATAAATCAGACATCCTAATATTAATATAACTAACACGTTGCTTACTTAAATTATCTTATGAAAAACTGTCAAATTACTGTTATACCTGTAGCAACCCTCAAAAAATTTGAGATGATTTATTATATTTTAAGTATGCATCTGTTTACTGTTGCTTTAAGTTTTCCCCCTAGAAGACTGCTAATTCTGTTAGGTTATAAGTCAGAATTCCTTAGTCTTTATCATCTAATTCTGAGTCTTGAATCTAGGACTCAAAACAAATTTATGAGCAGAATCCTGAGCCTAATAGTGAATACTGATACTGACCCAAGAATGGCAGTAGAGTGTCTTTTTTTCCAGGCAACATTAACAAGATGCTAATGCCACCTCTACCACATATTTAAGATCATGGATCTCTAAGAAACTACTGATAAATTTCATGCCATTAGCCAGGTGAAAAATTTTCTGTCAAGTTTATTGGTGGCAACAATTATTAAAGTTTAGAGTGGGTGGGGGGCATAGAAATAACAATGAAAAACTGTTTTAAGATATGTGGAATTCATCAGCTCTTTTAGATAATTGCATTTGTTATGATGCTATCAATCTATTTATAAAACAGGTAAAGTCTAGTTTAAGAATGTTGTTGAGGGGCTGGGGATGTGGCTCAAGTGGTAGCGCGCTCACCTGGCATGCATGCGGCCAGGGTTCGATCCTCAGCACCACATACCAACAAAGATGTTGTGTCCACCGATAACTAAAAAATAAATATTCAAAAAAAAAGAGTCTAAAAAAAAAAGAATGCTGTTGAAAACACTGTTCATTATACAGTATCCTTGTCATGAAGACTCTTGGGAGAAATTTCTTTGTCCATCTTCTAATAGTCACATTCTACCTGAACAATGAGTTTGTTTTCATCTCATGAACTTTGGAAACCGTGTAAACTGGCAAGCTCAGAACTAAGTTCTAAGAGGTTTCATGTTGTATACTCCTGTACAACTGTTTGTTATTGCAAACTCCTGGCATGATGGAGTGACAGGTTAGGGTTGCTATTTTTGTTTTTGATGAAGATGTTAGAAGACCATAAAATCCATGTCAGGAGGGAAGGAAATAGGGTAATAAAGAGATTCAACAAGATCCTTCATAGAAAAAAAATATCATTGTACTTCTCAAAACTTTTTCACTTTGTGATTTCAATTTACCTTCATCTTTTCTTTTTAATTTTTTTTTAAGTTGTAGATGGACAGCATGCTTTTATTTATTTTTATGTGGTGCTAAGGATTGAACCCAGTGCCTCACACACTGCTAGGCAAGCACTCTGCCACTAAGCTACAGCCCCAGCCTCCATACTCTTTTCTTTTTACATTTGCAAACCTTCTAATTTAAGTTACCTTGTCAAATTTAAATATTTATATTACAATTTTAGAATTAATATAATAATCAAACATGTTAACACACAAATAGATTTATAATACCTGTTTTAACATTTTTTAGTATTATAAAATGACTCCTTACAAACATAGAAACACAGTGGCAAAGATACAATGCTGTGTTTAAAAAAAAATGTGTGAACTGCCTAAAAAGCTGTGAGTGTATTTCATGTGATTACAGAAGTAGATACATATGCTCATGAAAAATATTAAGATTTAGACATCAGGAGTTGCTCAAAAGCATCTGTGTGAGATAATGAAAGAAAGTTTAGAGGTGAAATGTTGGGTTATAAAAACCTTAACCTAATGAGTGCATTAATCCCCCTGATAGAAATTAACTGGATGGTAACCAGCTGGTAAGGTGTGGCTGGAGGAAGTGGGTCACTGGGGGTCACTGTGGGTCACTTTTATCATGATGAGGAGAGCGCTCTCGCGCTCGCTCTCTCTCTGCTTCTTGAGCCAGTTTCTGCCACCTCACTCTACCATCAAGATGTTCTTTCTTTAGGCCTTAAAGAATAGAGTTGGCCATCTATGGACTAAGTCCTCTGAAACTGGAGTCCCAAAATAAACTTTTACTCTAAATGTTCTTGTTAGGTCTTTTGGCCACAGCAATGAAGAGGTTGACTAAAATGTTCATATATTACTACAGAAATCATACTGATAATGCATATTCAAATGAAAAGTGACTTGAAGTACTTGTTTACCTCTGGAGTATATTATCCTAATATCAATTTCCAAAGATTCACTGATATTTTCTAAAATTAACCATGTGTGGCTCTATGCAGAGAATTTTGTAACACAGAATTGAACTTAAGAGTTATAATTTTCCTTGATAGAAAAAAAGCATGTTCATTGTAAAAAATGGTATATCTAGAGAAAATAACTAAATGTGATAATTTTAATATAGTTGGTTGAGTTGAGGTAACCTTTAATAGTATAAAGAAGGCTATGTAGTTACTTTTATAATTAACCAGGCACTCTTTTAGAAAATGAGCTTAAAAATGACTAAGGAATCAAATGTGATAATGGTTAAACTGTTTTATTACATCTCACCATTGGAATCTAGCAAAGCAAATCTTTGGTCCCTTCATCCACTCAGGAGCTTTCTCATGTGACAACTTGACTCAGCTAACCAGGCTAAACTCCATTTCCCAGAATGTTTCTGGTTTGAATGAGCCATAAGAGAGATGCAAGCAGATTTAGAGGGCTAAGAGACAGTAGCAGCCACTCTGCATCACACATGCTGGTTTCTGATCTGCTGATTCACCCCGTTGACATGAGGCAGCAGCTGGGTGTACAACTTGTTCAACTTTTCCTGTCCTCTCCCTCCATTCCTCTGATTCCAGGTCAGGCCTGTGGACTTAGCTTTGTGAAATAGGGTTCCCATTTTGGTAGGATGCCCATTATATACCAAAGTCAGAGGCAACAAGGGCTGACACAGGTTTCCATCTATGCTTTGGAGTTTCAACTTGCTCTGGATTCCCCACCTTTAGAACCAACTTCCTATCTGCCTGCTCTATGAATTTCAAGTTCTAGTATCAGAAATCAGTAATCTTGAAGAGACTATTTAACCAGGTCCCACATTTGTGTAAGTCCTCAAAAAAAAAAAAAAAAAGGTCAAGTCCTACAAATACTTCCTAAACTCATGTGATTATGAATTATCATATTCATATAGATACATACACCCATCTATGTCCACAGTGTTTCTACAGCTGTGAATGAAACCTAATTCTATAATCCAGCATTGGAAATGACTCTTTACTTCTCCTAGAATTCCAACACGAATAATCCAACAAAGTTTTAGTTTCTTCAACAGATTAATATAGAAGTCCTTCCTTATTTGTTGTGGATTTTTCTAAGAACCTTAGTGGATGCCCAAAAGCTAGTGGTTTTTCCTAGATATGCATATCTATGATAAAATTTAATTTGTAAATTAGGCACAGAGACTAATAATAACCAATAACAAGCTGTAACAATTATAACATACTATAATAAAATTTATGGGAATGTGGTCTTTTTCTCAAAAATAGCTTATTTTGTCGTAATTGTACTATACTCATCAATTTTAGGGCCACATTTGACCTTGGGTAACCGGAACCATGGAAAGTGAAGCAGTGAAAAAGGGGTATGAGCAACTGTGCTTTAGATCATGATATCGTTATATCTTGCAGACCTGAGTTCCCCATTTCTGGTAGATGCTTATATTTCTTCCATGATCTTTTTGTGATTATTTTATGGTTTAACTTTCAAGTTCAATTGTATTCTTTTTTAAATTTCCAATACTTAATTCTATAAAAAACACAAATAATGGCTATAAGTCATTAAATATCTATTATATACAATGCAGTAGGCCTGCATTTCACAGAATCCTTGAAGGGTACACTTTATGGATTATAAATTAAGATTAAGAGATTATGGCTAGTTAAGTAGTAGACTGCTCTCAAATGTTTTCCTTTTAATGATATAAAAGCTCATGTTATGTCACATGATCTAAGCCAATCATGCACATGTAAACACACAGAAAACAACAAAACTGTTTTAAGGCAGGGACCCTTAAACCCACTTAACCAGAGAAGAGTTGTCCCCTCAGAATATGTGTCAATATCACAGAGCAGTGTTCTGTAGATCACACTCTGGGGCACGCTGTTATAAAATACTTTATTTAGTATTCCATAAGATTATATGTGGTATCTTTGTGCAAGATACTTCTACATTTGATTAACTAGAACTCTTTGGTAACTAAGTTTTTTATACATTGAAAGTATAAAGATTATGTATGATTATTTCAAGACATTGTAAAAAATTGCAAATAATCTTTGTTTTAAATATTTTTTTTAGTTGTAGTTGAATACAATACCTCCATTTTATTTATTTATTCTTATGTGGGCTGAGGATCAAACCCAGCACCTGCATGTGCTAGGTAAGTGTTCTACCATTGAGCCCCAGCCCCTAAAAATGATCTTAAACATGAAAAAAGACAATATGTTAGGTATGTCTTTCTTAAAACTTCATATCCTGTATTTCTCATACTTCATTAGCTAAAACACACAACTAACTGAAATTTAGTTTTTTTTCTTTTCCGTGCTAGAGATTGAAGCCCAGGCCTTGCACATTGAGGCAATGGTGATCTACTGCTGAGATACAACTCCAGACCTGAATTTCTTTTCCAGACACTGTCAAATATATTTATCTTCCAAAGAATTTTTAATTCTACTTTATATTTTACTGTGTTATAGAAACAAATGGAAATAATAACTGAGAGTAGCATGACAGAAAAAAACCTGATGATATTATATTCTTACCTGTGATTCTCTCTAAGAAATGTGACATCATACCTAGATGCCTGCTTAGGCAAAGAGGAAACAAGGGCATCAGCTTTCATAATAAGGTCACTCATGCTAGACAAACAAGACAAAACAATATATGAAATTTTAAGGAAGTGAAAGTTTCATATTTCATATTATAAAAACACCTCAAGAAAGACTCTCTATTGGTACATGGTTACAGCTTCTATGGAAATAAGCTATGTAACCTTTCAGAAAATGGTTAACTTCTGGGAAGGGAAGGATATGCAGGTAAAAAAACAAAAAAAAAAACAAGATCTTAGTCAAATAAAATAATATCTACAATTGGTGGTGATGAATAAATGAATGTTTTATTATTTCTTTATATTTGCTATATTTTTATGTATCTTTTATCTACATATCTGAAATGTTTCCTAATCTTAAAAAAAAAATCAAATGAAAAATGCCAAACCCCAAATGATTACTCTCTTGATTTCCAGCACTTACTTTTTGGAGCTGATTTCCATATTTTCAACAAACTCTTTAATTTTCTCTACAAAATTACTAAATGTCATCTTCTCCAACAAGTAAAAGTCTTCTACATAGAAATCTTCATTTAAAGGTCCTAAGAACTTAAAATGAAAGCAGCTAAATTACTGTAAATTTCCTAGAAGGTTACAGTTTAGGAAAACTATTTTCTCCTCAAATAGATATTTCTTTGTTAAGCAAAAATTGATTAGCGATTAAACAGATGATACCAATTATTTCCATCATTTACTAAATCCATTAGGCAATAAAGGAGACAAAAATATTTTTTCACTCTGAATTTTATAAGTAACACTTGCATAAACACCAAAATCAAAGTGACAACATATTAAAAAGTACCAAATTATTATTATTTTTTCTGTGGTACTGGAGATTGAACCCTGGGCCTTGTGCATGCAAGGCAAGCACTCTACCAACTGAGCTATATCCCTAACCCTAAAAAGTACCAACTTATTTCCTTTAGAAAGTTTTACTTTGAAATCATAATGCTTCCACATATTTAGGTTTTTTCATTATAAATTAGAAAAGCAATCATCAGTATTTTATAAATTTTTAAATTTCAATTTTCTTTTGTTTATCTATAAATTGAAGTCTATTATGTACATATTAATTAATATGTAAGAAATAAAATAGCACAAAGAGACAAATCACATGGTTATAACACCAATCCATCTTCAATGGAGTGCTATACAAAATTATTTACAGCATAGCAAAGTTACTTTTTAATTGATTCTTTCTAGTCATGTAGGGAAAAAGGATACATTCTGACATAATTATAAAATCATAGAATATAATTTTTTCTAATTCAGTCCCCAATACTTCCCCTTCCTCTTCTCCCTCCCCATTTCCTTGCCTCTACTGATTTTCAGCTGTTCTTTTTTGTAATTAACATCTTTGGAGATATTCATGAGGGTGAGATTCACCATCACTGTGGTATATTCACATATGTACATAGAAAGTGAAGTCAGATTCATTTTCTTTCCCTTTCCCATTCCTATTAACTTCCATTTATTACCCTTTGTCTACTTAGTAATACTCTTCTATTCTTATTATTTTATGCCTTATTTAGATTAGCTTCTGCATATCAGAGAAAACATTCTACCTTTGACTCTTTGGGACTGTCTTATTTCATTTGGCATAATAGTCTCCAATTTCATTCATTTACTGGCAAATGTCAAAGTCATTCTTCTTTATAGTTGAGTAAAACTCCATTGTGTATATATAGCACATTTTCTTCATCCATCTGTTGAAGGGCACCTAGGTTGGCTCCATAGTTTGGCCAGTATGAGCTGTGCTGCTATAAACAATGATACGGCTGCATTGCTCTAACATGCCGATTTAAAATCCTTTGGATATATACCAAGAAGTGGGATACCTGGGTCATATGGTGATCTCAGGCCCAATTTTTTGAGGAATCTCCATATGCTTTCCATAGTGGTTAAACCAATTTGCATCTCTACCAACTGTTGATGTCCAAAAACCATGTAATTCTTGTCTAAATTTATTTAGTTAATTACATTATTGATTTCTGTATGGTAAACCACCCTTGCATACTTCCTTGATATTATGCTTTCATGTAGGAGTATATCCTTTCCCCCACATCTCACCAACATTGTTACTTGTATTCTTGATAATTGCCATTCTGACTAGAGTGAGATGAAATCTCAGTGTAGTTTTAATTTGCATTTCTCTAATTGCTAGAGATGTTAAACATTTTTTCATGTATTTGTTGGCCACTAGTATTTTTTCTTCTGTGAAGTGCCTATTCAGTTCCTTCGCTCATTTAATGATCAGGTTGTTTTTTGGTGTTAAAATTTTGAGTTTTTTTAGTATCCTGGAGATTAATGCTCTAAGGTGCAGGTGGTAAAGACTTTCTCCCATTTTGTATGTTTTTTTTTTTCCTGTATGTTTCTCTTTGTTGTGAGAAAGCTTTTAATTTCATGCCATTCTATTTATTAAATTTTGATTTTTAGGAGTCTTTGTAAGGAAGTCAGTGTTGGGCCTACATTTTCTTCTAAAAGGTACAGGGGCTCTGTTCTAATTCTTTTCTTTAGTCCACCTTGAGTTTTGTGCAGGGTGAGACACATGGGTTCAATTTCACTCTACTCCATATAGATTTCAAGTTTTCCCAGCACTAGTTGTTTAAGAGGTTATGCTTTCTCTTTTTGGCATCCTTGTCAAATATGAGCTAACTATTTATGTGGGTTACATTATTGATTTCTGTATGTTGAACCACCCTTGCATCCCTCCTTGATCATATTATGCTATCATTTTCATGTGTTTTTATATGAAATTGGCCAATAATTTATTAAGAATTTTTGCATCTATGTTCATCGAAGATACTTGTCTGAAGTTTTCTTTCCATGTCTTCTATTCCACTGGTCTTCATGTCTGCTTTGGTGCCAGTACCATACTGCTTTTGTCATTATAGCTCTGTACTATTTGAGGTATTGTTATGCATCTGGCTTCGATTTTTTCACCAAGGATTGCTTTAGCTATTCTAGATCTCTTATTTTTCCAAAAGAATTTCATGAATGCTTTTTCTAATTTTGTGAAGAATGTCATTAGAATTTTGATGAGAATAGTTTGAATCTGTACAGTGCTTTTGGTACTACAGCCATATTCACAATATTAATTCTGCGTATGCAAGAACATGGGAAGCCTTTCCATCTCCTTATATCTTTTCAAAAATTTTGTTCTTTAACGATCTATAGTTTTCACTGTAGAGGTCCCTCACCTCTTGTTAGATGGATTCCCAAGTTTTTGTTGTTTTGTTTTGAGATCATTGTGAATGGGATAGTTTTCCTAATTTCTTTATCAGATTTGCCATTGGAGAATAGAAACAATTGATTTATGGGTTTTGACCTTGTAACCTGCTACTTTGCTGAATTCATTTATAAGATCTCCAAGTCTTTTTGAAGTTTTGGGGGGGTCTTCTACACATAGGATCATGTTGCTGGCAAACAGATAATTTGAACCGTTCTTTTCCTATTTGTATACATTTAATTCCCTCCTCTCGTCTCATTGCTATGGCTAGAGTTTTGAGGAGTATGATGAATATGAGTGGTAAAAGTGGGCATCTTTGTCTTGTTCCTTTTTTAGAGAAAATGTTTTCAGTTTTTCTGCATACAGAATAATGTTGGTTTTAGGTTTGTCATATAGAATTTACAATGTTAAGAAAAAATAGGGATAAAAGAGCTTATGTTTTAAACATGAATAAGTGCTGCACTTCGTTGAACGCTTTCTGCATCTATTGAGATAAACTTAGACAAGAATTACGTGGCTATTTATTTAATTACATTGATTTCTGTATGTTGAACCACCCTTGCATCCCTCCATGATTATATTATGCTATCATTTTCATGTGTTTTTATATGAAATTGGCCAATAATTTATTAAGAATTTTTGCATCTATGTTCATCGAGGATACTTGTCTGAAGTTTTTTTTCCATGTTGTGTCTTTGTCTGGTTTAGCTATCAGGGTAATACTGGCTTCACAGAACGAGTTTGGCACTGTTCCTTCCCTCCCACCCTTTAAAAAATATTTTCAGTTGTAGATGGACACAGTGCCTTTATTTTTGTGTGGTACTGAGGATCAAACCAGTGCTTCACACATGCTAAGCAAGCACTCTACCACTGAGCCACAACCTCAGCCCTCCTTTCCTCTTACAGAATTTGTGAATAATACTGGTTCTTCTTTAAATGTCTGGTAGAATTTGGCTGAGAACCCATCTAATCTTGGGCTTTTCTTTGGAAGGTTTTTTTTTTTTTAATATTTTTTAGTTTTCGGCGGACACAACATCTTTGTATGTGGTGCTGAGGATCGAACCCTGGCCGCACGCATGCCAGGCCAGCGCACTACCGCTTGAGCCACATCCCCAGCCCCTTTGGAAGGCTTTTGATGGCTGCTTCAGTTTCATTACTTGAAACTGAACTGTTTTTCTATATCCTCCTACATCAATCTGGGTAGGTTGTATGTCTCTGGGAATTTGTATCTTCAAGATTTTCTAGCTTATTAGAGTATAAATTTGCAAAACAGTCTGATGATCCTCTGAATTTCAGTAGTGTGTGGTGATATTTGCTTCTTCATCTTGGATTTTGATAATTTGAGGTTTTTTCCTCTTTCTTTTGGCTAGTTTGACTATGGGCTTATCAATTTAGTTTATCCTCTCAAAGAAACAACTTTTTGTAAAAAAAAGAAAAATCACAAGATCAATGAAAGAATCTCAATTTTATTGACTTTGCCTACAATTATTTCTTGTCTTCCACTGATTTTGGTTTGTTCTCTTTCTATGCCCAAGAAGTATAATGTTAGATTATTTTGTATCTATTCTTTTAACGAATGAGCTCAATGATATGAACTTTCCTCTGAAAATCACTTTCATAGTATTCCAAAGATTTTGATATTTTGCATTCCTATTCTCTTTACTTTGAAGAATTTTTCTTTATTTCAATTTCTTCTACTATCATCATTAAAAAGTGTATTATTTAATATCCAGGAGTTAGTGGTTTCTAGAAGTTTTTTACTTTATGGTTGATTTCTAATTTTATTTCATTATGATCTAATAGAATGCAAGGTATTATCTGTTCTTTTGTATTTGATAAGATTTGTTCTGTGACATATAATATGGTCTGTTAGAAAATGTTCCATGTGCTGCTAAGAAGGCAAATTCAGTCTGATGAATGAAAGTTCTACAGGTGTCTGTTCTATAGGTGTTTTGTTAATTATATTTTTTAGTTCTATAGAATCTTTAGTTTTTGTTTGAATGATCTACCCAGTGGTAAGAGGCATATTAAAGTCACTCAGTACTATTGTGTTGTGGTCTATTTGATTCTTAATTTTGAGAAGGGTTTGTTTGATGTATGTAGATGCAACATCGTCTGGAGCATGAATATTTATGATTGCTATTTCTTGTTGTATGATCCCCTTCAGCAGCATGAAATGTCCTTCTAATTAACTTTGGCTTGAAGTCTACTTTATCTGATATGAGGATAGCACACTGCTTGTTTAGACGATCCATGTGAATGATATGTTTTCCCATCCTTTCACCTTCAGTCTGTGGATGTCTTTGCCTATGAGGCGAGTCTCTTTCAGCATATTTTTTGGGTATTTTTTTTTTTAATTGAACCTACCAAACTATGTATTTCAACTGAAGACGTTAGACCACTTACATTCAGTGTTATTACTGAAAGGTAATTTTTATTTCCTGTCATTTTGATTTACTTGTAGTGTTCAACTGAATTTAATTCTTCTTTGACTATTTTTTCTGGTGTAGTTCCTCACTCTGCTGGTTTTCATTTGTATATTGCATTTCTTCTATATGAAATATTCTATTATATTTTGAAGTACAGGCTTTCTAATTAAGAATTCTTTTAGTTTTTGTTTATCATGAAGGATTTTTACTTCATCTTCAGTTCTGAGGCTTAATTTTGCTGGGTATAGTATTTTTGGTTGGCATCCATTATTCAGAATAATATTAGTCTAGGACCTCCTAACTTTCAGGGTTTAGGTTAAGAAATCAGTTGAAATCCATATTGTGACCATTTTTCTCTTGCAGCTTTTAAATTTCTATACTTATTCTGTATGTTGGGCATTTTCATAATAATTGTCTTTGAAGTATTAAAAAAAATCACAACAGATCCACTCTGAGTTCTATATATGCTTGTATTTGAATCTCTGCTTCATTCTAAAGGTTTGGAAGATTTTCTAATATTATTTCATTGAAAAGATTGTGCAATCCTTTAGTATTTTAGAGCCTTTATTGATTACATTGAATCTTAAAATTGTCCTTTTAATCTTATTCCAGATTTATTGAATATTCCACTCATGGTCTCTTAATATTTTTCTTATGGTAGACTTTATTTTCAAGATTATATAATTTGTCTCTGAGACTTCTATCTTCAAAGCATCTATGGTGATGCTTTCCATTGAACTTTCATTTGGTATATTGATTTCTTTGTTGAGGATTTCTGATTGTTTCTTTTTCAGACTCTATCTCCTAATTAAAGGGATCTTGTATTTTATCTCTGATTTCACTGTGTATGTCTTCTTTTAGCTCATAGAACAATTTAACTATGAACTTTCACAGAAAAAATGCTTGTGATATATTAAGAGAAAAATGGTGTAAAATTATATATAAATATTAGGACTATAATAATGTATTTAAAAGAACCAAATGTCTATGGTAGAAAAAGCACTGGAATGTAAAACAAGCTCATAATAGTTTTATTACGATGGTGGGAGTGATTTTTTTCTGTAGTTTTTTAAAAAAGATTAGGTTAATAAAGACTATGTAGCAACTATTTATACTTCAAAAGTATTTGTCAATTGAAAAACAACTGTAGAGAAAAGATGTAACAACATACTTACTATATCTACTGTAACACAGATTTCTCAAAAATGTTGTAATATATATTGTTTTTCTAATATACTAGAACAAAGTAGGAGCTAGAGGCATAAAGAACAGTTCCTTACCTGTATCTATATTCATAAATGGGGGAGTGTTATCATGCATGGAAGAAGAGAGCAAGGAATAGGCAGGGGTCATGCACTCATTTAATTTATACTAACCCCTGACTGATGTGTTCATCACGAATGGCATTTTCTGTGTTACTTCAGGTGTATTGTAACATAAAAACATCTCAGATCCAATACCTTAGTGTCAATGAAAAAAAGTGAGCAATTGATTGTTCTACTTACTTTCCCATTGCTGACAATACTTATTTCCCCAGGACGCAATTTTAGCACATCCTGACAGAACAACTGATGAGTTCGGAAAATATTCACTCCAATGGTGTTGTATTTTTTCTCAAAAGCATTCTTATCTATCCCCTACAAGTTAAAAATGATAAAAGTAATAGGACAGTAAACATTAATTTTAACAAACCCACTCTTATTAATATTAGTATACATTGATACTAAATTATCATTTTAAAATTATTTTCTTCTGATACAACATTTAAAAATGAATTCCCTTTTGCCAAGTCAATCATAGTATGTTTAAATTTTGTTGTTTTTTTTTTAAGAGGGGAAATACTAAATAAATAAAAACTAAATAAAATAAAATGCTAGTGACATCAATTTAAATAACATTAAATAAATGAAGTAGCTGTTAAGTTCTGAATTTAGTACCCCTCATTTTGTTCTAAAAAAAAAAAATGTCTTAAATAGGGATACCTTATCTTAGTCCATTGTACCAATTCCAGAAGACCACTTTAGTAACAGTGTATGTAAATACTGAAAGTAATCCTTGGTCAGAGTCAAAAAAGTAATATGAATAGTCACATAAAATCAGCCATAAACAATGTCCTTATACCTTTACATGTGGCACACTTCTATCAAACTTTAATATGTCTATACAAATCACCTGTATACCTTATATTAAGATGTAGATTCTATTTCAATAGATCATGATGGAGCCTTAAACTCTGATTTTTTAGTAAGTTCCTGGGTGATCCTGTGATGATAGAAATGTTCCATTGCATTGTCCAATATGGTAGCTGAAGCCACAGACACCGTCACTGATTTAGCCCTTGAAATGTGTCACGACGGAGGAATTAAATTTGAATTTAATTTCAGTATAAAACAGCCAATTAGTAGTTACAGAATTGGATAGTGCAATTGTAGAAACTCTCATCTCCAAAATCCCTATTTTAATCATCTTCTCTTTGTCCACAACCTCCAGACATGTCCCATCACCAGACCAATCATTACTCAACTTTTCAGTCCACAAACCCTACCACCTTAGGGTTCATCAAGCCTACCATAGTAAAATTTTCCAAGTATATCCCAGAGTCAGTTACTACAACAAAAATTGTCCATGATTATCTCCATTTAATGGTTTCTCTTAGTCATATTCACCTGGAAAAGCCTCAAATCTGGTTAAATACAACTCTGCTTACTCTGCAACTGGATGCAAACTGTGGAACACAATTGGAGGAAAAACACGCAGCAAATGCTTATCTGTTTATAGTCATCAACCTCAAGTGAACTTTCAGCAGTAACCAGAAATTTTCTTACAATAATGTGCTTATTTCACTTTCTCAGTTTCAGAAAAGAGAATTTGACATTTTTTCTCTCCCCATAAAACCTCTACACCTACTATTAACCTAATACTCAGCTAATGACAGGACTTAAAAATGAAAGCAACCAGAAGAGAAATACTTCATTTTGTCACTCAATAAATCTAAACTGTATCTATTAAGCACAGATCCTACCTTTCTTCTGCTTACAATGGATGACTTCTGCTCTTTGGAACGACACACTTGGTCATTTTTTGGATAGACTACTCCCATTAGCACACAAAAGTGTGACATTTCCCAAATTTAGAAATCCTTCCTTCATTTCAAGTTTCATTTGAATACAGTCCTATTTCTGTTCCCCTATGTAGGAAAATACCTTAAAAAGAGCTATCCATGAGAAGGGAAGAATGGGAAGGAGGAGGAGAGGAAAAGGGAAGTACTAGAGAATGAATCAGGGCAAATTATATTCTATGCTATGACAACTGTGTCAAAATGCAGCAACTAAATATTAGAAACTAAAGGGGGAGAATCACACAGTGGAAAATAATACATGTTTTCAAACCTGTCTTAAAAATTACAATGAGAAACTTCGTAGAGTCAAAAATTAATATCTGAAATATACTCATGCCAAAAGAAAAAATTCTTTGATAAACTATAATAGTAAAGATTCTTTGAATAAATGATATGCTAAAAAATAATCCTAATGTTACATGTAACTAAAAAGAATCAAAGAAAGCTACGTATGCTGCCTTTATTTCCTGCCTTCTAATTTTCTTAAATCTAATTCAGTTATAAACTTATACACATATAATTCCACTGAAACTGTTCTAATCAGTCACCCATGACCACCTGATCAAATATAATGGTGACAGTATGAGGCCTCCATTTAAGAACACTCAGGACACTCGCACTCACTTCCTAGGTAATCTTATCACTTAGCTTTAAATATGATACAATATTGATAACTGTTTTAAAAAATGACATTAAAGCCCTCCATTGAATTCAATACTCATTTATTCAACTGTCAAAATCTCCACTTGAATGTCCAAGAGGCATCTCCAGCTTAACATGTACATAATTTAACTTTTGATCCTGTGTCCAAATGTTCTCATTTAGATTTCCTCATCTCAAAAAAGACACCATTATTAATTCCAGTTGCTCAAGCCCCAAATCCTAGATTACCTTCACATGTCATATACGGTTGGTCAACTAATTCTTTTGATTACAGGGCAAGAAAAGGGCAAGAAATATTATGTATCAATTATCTCATCACCACTACCACTATCATCTAACACCATTATTACTTGCACAGATTTCTGCAAGAGTATTGTAATTGTTCATCCTGTTTCTATTCTTGTCTACCTATAATCAAATCTTCACTGGCATCCAGAGTTATCTTTTTAGATTCCTCACCTCTAAGATTTCCCAGTAGCTTTTCAATAAACTCAAAAAATGTTGATTCCTTACCATAGCCTACAGGTACTTAAAAGTATCTGGGGCTCTTTGACCTCATGTCTTAATATTCTCCACATGACCATTCTTCTGTTCTGGTCAAAACCATCTTCTGCCTACCTCAGACCTGGCATGATTGTTTCTGTCAGGTCCTCAGATGTTCTTGAGCCTGGTACACACTTCTCTCACAGACTTTGACATGACTGATCTCATTTCTTGCAAAACTGCTCAAATTAAAGCTTTTTAGAGACAAATTCCCTGACCACTCCAACTAAAATAGCATTCTCCAAATACATATCTAGTATCACTTATTTTGTCCATCTTTCTCACCTATATGTAAGAGCCACAACAGAGATTATGTCTTTCAGCAAGGATATCACCATTTTCCAGTAGATGACAAAATATTTTTTGAAAGGATAAATCTTTCTTCAAATAGATAATTTTTTAACTTTAGAATTTCCCCATACTGGACCCTTTCAGTGACATACTTGATTATTTACATAATTCTTTAGTCCCGAACTCTTCACTTGAGTACATATTGTAAGAATATCATCGATTTTAAGGATCATGAAATAGTGAAATATATGAAATTTGATTTGTTACGTATCTCCATGTAGTATTATCATTTATCTTTTCCCTTTACACAAGTACTGTTTATTATTCCCAATTTTTCTTCATATTTTTCCATTAACACATCTACAAGTACACAGTTTTGAATCATCCAACACACTTATTATTTCAAATAGTTACTCACCTCAGTAAGGAATGTTTTAATTTTAATTCCAGAGTAAAGAGCTGTAGCAGTTTCTTCCTTTGCCAGTTTCTTGAGAATGCTCCTCAAAAAGCTGTTTTGCAGTGTAAGGAAAGCTACCAAAATTCCTCTAGAAATCACTGTGTTCTCTTCATTTATTTTTGAGGTAGGATTATAAATAACCCCAAGCCGACTACGAACACTTGTTTTCTGCAAATCACATTTATAGGTTAGGAAGACCAGTATCTCATGTATCCTTTTATAGTTCAACATATATGTTTTCATCTGTTGTCTGTTCACTACCTTTGACTATCAGTCTTCCTATGATGACTGTACTGAATGTGATAAATCACTAAAACAGCTTGAAAAACAATCATTTTATTAACTCTACTTATTTCACCACTTTGCATAAGAACTTGTTTTTCTTGAAATACAACTGGATTTATTTTTTTCATGTTTATAGCAGCTTTATTCATAATAAAGCAACAAGATGTCTTTCAATGGGTGAATGGATAAAAAAACTGATTACACTCATACAATGGAAGACTATTCAATGAAACAAGAAATGATCTATCAAGCCACAAACAGATATCCTTAAAAGGATATTGCTAAGTGAAAAATGCTAACCTGGAAAGGCTATGTGCTGTATGATTTCAAATATATGACAGTCCAAAAAGGGAAAATTTATGAAGTCAGTTAAAAATATCAGTATTTGCCAGGAGGGCAAGGTAAGGGTGATAAGCTAGGAAAGAAAGAGCAGGTGAAGCATAGGAGATTTTTAGGACAGTGAATCTACTCTGTATGATACATAGTGATATATATATATATACGTTATATTCAAAACCCACAGAATAACACAAAAAGAAAATCTTAATGTAAGTAATAAAGTATCAATCTTCATTCATCAGTTTTTCCAAATGGATCAAAATAATAAAGTATCAATATTCATTAATCAATTTTAACAAATGGATTATACTAATACAAGATGTACCCAAGACAGGAAGCTGTAGCAAGGGGATCAGGCCTGTGGAAACACTTTGTACCTTCTGATCAATTTTTCTGTAAACCTAAAACTAAAAAGCACTATACTACTTTTTTAAAAATGTGAAATACTGGGGCTGTGGTTGTGGCTTAGCGGTAGAGTGCCTGTCTACCATGTGCAAGGCCCTGGGTTCAATCCTCAGCACCACATATAAATAAATAATGAAGGTATTGTATCCAACTACAACTAAAAAATAATTTTTTAAAAAATGTGAAATACTCGTATTTTATGTCTACAACAGCTCTTTTTAATAATCAGACTTGAATAATCAAGGAACTACACTCATATTCCCCTTAAATCTTTTCTTCATTGTCTCAGAGACTACTGCCTGAGAAAAAGAATGCTGGGGATGCTGCCCTTATCATACAGATATAGTTGTTTGCTTAGTCTCTTTTTTAAAGTTTTAAATCTTCCTCTAGCTCTTCTTCCAGCCATTTTCTAAGGATAATATACTGTGTGATGACCTGATGGTGTCTCTCTGGCCCTTTCCAGTTCTATCCAGAATTCAAAAGTTAAGATATGCTATGAAATTAAGACTCTTTTGGCAGGCTGAAGTTTGTGAGTATAACTACTCATGTAAACTCCCAACTCTTTTCTTCAGCTACCTTGAAAGCAAACTTGGGAAATTTGCAAATTTATTAGAATATGATGTTTGGCTAACAGCCTAGATTTTTTGTGGAGTAAAAGAGTGAGGTCAGTTGGTAGTTTTGACTTTTTTCAAAGTGAAGACTTGTGGTCAATACAACATTTAAACTTTTTGTGTAGTGAAACAATACACATAAAATATGCAAAAAAATAGAACTTGAATTACACCATCATAAAACTACCACCTAATGAATAAAGCATTGTCAATAACCCTAAGACACCCTTTAGATTCCATCATTACACCATTTCACTTTTCTGAAGACAACCACTATTCTGTCATACATGCTAACATTCTTGCTGTTCTTTATAATTTATTCCCCAAGTTTGCATCATAAACATGTAATCTATTTTGAAACTCATCTAAATAGAATTTATAAAGTATGTAATATTTTGTTTTCTTCCTGCTCAATATATGCGAGTCATCAATATTGTTTTCTGCTACTGTAGTTATTTTTGGTATTTGCAGAATTCCCTGGTATGAATATAATAGTCTTTACTGTTGCTGGACATTTGAGTATCTTCCAATTTACAGCACTACAAATAGAATATGGATAGCCTTAATTTTAGAATCGAAGTTTTCAAAACAGTTGTAGTTTCCACTCTCACTAGTAACATGTAAGTAAGTGTTCCAATGCCTCACAGACTCAAACATTTGCATTGCCAAAGTTTCTAATTTCAATTATTTTGGTGCTTAGGTAAAGATATTCCATCAGTGCTTTAACTTGTTTTTCCCTCATCACTAATAATATCAAACATCCTTTAATATGTTTATTGGTTCTTTTCTGATTTGGTCAATATTTTGCCAGTTTTTACTGTATTTTTCCCCCTAACATGCAGGAGTTTGACTTTTAAACATTCAGTGTTTTTGATCACAGATATCTTCTTCCATTCTGTGGGTTATTTTGTACTCCATGGGTGGTGTATTTTGACAAAAAATAGTGCCTTAGTGTATACTAGTGTATATTAGTTCAATTTACTGATATTTTAACTGATAGTTCTTAAACAGGACACAAAACCCAGTAGTTATTTCCCTACTCTTAAGTCATAAACACACATTATCTTCAAAATAATTTATTGTTTTGCATTTTACATTTAGATCTTATAGATTCCATTTGGAATCGGTTTTTGTATAGATGTCAAAGGTGAGTTTCAAAGATCACCTTTAGTGTTCTACAAGGCTAACATCATCATAAACTAAATGTGAATATATATGCATGGCTCTGTTTTTTTTCCATCGCTCCATTTTTCTGTCCACAAGAGCAAACTGAATTCAATTATATAGTTCCATAGGTCTTGTGAAGTAATTATCCCTCCTTTTGCTTAAGGAGTATTTTAGGGAACATAGGTCCTCTGAATCTCTACAAGTTTGCAAATCAGCTTGACAATTTCCATACTGCAGAGATTCCTACTGGCATAGCAATAAAGCCATATATCAATTATAGGAAAAGTGGCATCTTTACAATATTGAGACTTTCAATGAAAGATTATGGCAAATCACCCATTAATGTAGAAATTCATTTTTTCTCTCAAAAGGTTTTAACATACATCAATAAAACTATTTATTCCTAATATTTGATATTTTATACCACTGTAAATAGTATCTTTATTTAACTTGTACTTGTTTCTTGCCATTCAGAATTTTTTAATGCATATTTACTTATTTTATTTTTTAATTTTTTACTTACATATGACAGAAGAATGCGTTACAATTCTTATTACACACCTAGAGCACAATTTTTCGTATCTCTGATTGTATACACAGTATATTTACACCAATTCGTGTCTTCATTTATTTAGATAATAATGTCCATCACTAATTCTTGTATACTGAGCTGGCACAGCACTACTAAGTTAAATTGAAAAATTCTAATAATTTTTATAAAAGTATATGAATTTTCTGTGTAAACAATTTACAAAAAAATGAACTTTCTTAGGATTTTCATACTGTTTATTACTTAAAGATTTTTTTTATCTATGGTCATGAAAAGAAGTGCTTTAACCTTCCATTCTTTTTTGTCCTTTTAGGCATTTTGTTTGAAGTAGTGCTAGCTAGTAGAAGTAAGTGTGTTAGACTGATGTTTGGTACAATTCACTACTATTATCATATGGGAGTTTTCTGCTTTGGAACACGTAAATTACAGATTAAACTAATCAAAAGATACCTGATTAAATTTTTTTGATAATGTATCTTATTAACTACTATAGTCTTGTAAAGGAGGAAATTTTGCCTTGGTGAATTTTATCTGCTACATGTTTGTCTTACTTTTCTTGACTTTTATCTATCTATACTTATTTATTTAGAATAATGACAGTGGAATGCATTATAATTCTTATTACACATATATACCACAATTTTTCATATCTCTGTTTGTATATAAAGTATGTTGACACCCAATTCGTGTCTTCATATATGTATTTTGGATAATGATGTCTATCACATTCCACCATTTTTTTATTTTATAGAAGTTTAAGTTGCTGCTGTGTTTTAAAAAATTTAAGTGCTTAATTTGTTTCATCCTCTTTTTCAAATGCAGACAACAGATTTATATATTCACCCAGGTTTAATGTAATTTAAAGTATCACTGATTTCAAAATATTTTTAAATATGCATTTTTATGCACAGGTAATATAGAAATATCTAATTTCTAAAAACAGATATATTCCAATTTTTTTGGCTACTGATCTCTGATTATACTGAGAATATACTTACTATAATTTCAATCCTTTAAAATTAAGATTTGCTTTATAGCCCAGCATCTACAAATGTTTCTTAAATGTTATATTTTTGCTTTATAAGAATATAGACTGCATTGCTTACATTATCACTATCCATTATGTCAACTTCGATAATTCTGTCATTCTTCTACATGCCCTATCGATTTTGTATACTTGTTCAACTTGTTACCTAAAGAGGTGTAATAAAATTTCATGACTTAGGCTGGGGATGTGGCTCAAGCGGTAACACACTCGCCTGGCATGCACGGGGTGCTGGGTTCCATCCTCAGCACCACATAAAATAAAGATATTGTGTCCACCGAAAACTGAAAAATAAATATTAAAAAATTCTCTCTTTAAAAAAAATTCATGACTCATGGGTTTGTCTGATTCTCAATGAGATTTGGTCAAATTTTACTTTATATTCTTTGAGCCTAGGTTAAGATGTAAATTATTTTGCTGAAAATGCTTTTCTATAGGAAAAAAATTATGCAGAAAATACACATTACATTCCAGCCACTGAAATGACTTGGATTCAATGAGACCCTATTAATAACAAGTACTATTAGTGCCTAGATCCGGTTTTCTAACTACCATTTCCACTAAAAGAAGTCAATTCTGGAAAGGGGATAACTGTAGATCATGGCAAGGAGTATACAAGGTAAGAAAGGGAAAACTTTTTAGAAAGCAAGAAAAGTGTCCAGAGATTACTTTGGGGAGTTGATGTTAAAAGGACATAGGAATCAGCTTAAAGGGTCTTGCTAGTCAAAGTAGGCTCTGTAATTATCAAAAAGATAACTAAGTGAATGACTGAAGTACATTGAAAAAAAATTCCATGAACCAAATGATACTTGAAAATTAAAAAAATTATTTCTCATCAATACAAGAAATAACTACACCACTCTTTCTCTGAAAACTGGTTACTCAATATAAAGAATTTCCTGAGTTCTCAGGAAGAATTTCATCATTTTTGGTTGATGAAGGAAAGAAAAATAATTTCAGAATACCAGCTAATAAAAGTAGAATACTATTTCTTTAGTAATAAAAAGAAAATAATACATTCAAGAATGTTCTGTCAATACATCCCAAAAGCCTTAAAAGTTTGTGGGCAAGATGTTATTCACTTGGTATAAAAATAGTACTTGGTAGATTAATTCTTATGTGAAGAAGGAAAAACCACATTTACATGGTAGGGACTTGCTATATCCACTTTGCACTTTAAATGTACCACTTACAACATGACTTTTTAAAATATGTGTATTTTTTCAGTTGTGTCTTTATTCATTTACTTATATGTAGTGCAGAGAATTGAACCCAGTGCTTCACACATGTGAGGCAAGCACTCTACCACTGAGCCACAACCCCAGCCCATATGGTTTCTTAATGTGATGCTGCATGAAGAACACAGCATCACCTATGTCTTCTTGCCAAAAATGTTGAGGTTGAATCTGTGCTAACAAAAAATAATTTCCGGTATAGAGGAAATGAAGTTTTTTTAGAACTACTTGAAAAAATACAAGGAAATAATCAGAAAAAGCAGAATGTGAGATTTTTCTACAATGACTTTGGTCTTTTTTCCCCTTTAATCAGTGGAAAAAGTGGTAAGATTGTTCTACAATAAAAATCGAATGAAATGTACTAATGAAATGCACTGTTAAAAAACTGGATCCTGGCTTAAAAGGGAAAAAAAAATTCTTAACCAGGGGAAATTGTTTTAAATTTCTTCTTTTTGTCTACTTCCAAGAGTAAATTTACTGAAGATTTAGTACTAACAATATGATAGTGGTATTGGGGTTATATAGAG
Source organism: Ictidomys tridecemlineatus (assembly GCF_052094955.1). Classification (NCBI taxonomy): domain Eukaryota; kingdom Metazoa; phylum Chordata; class Mammalia; order Rodentia; family Sciuridae; genus Ictidomys; species Ictidomys tridecemlineatus. The sequence continues at coordinate 186,052,457 of NC_135482.1, forward strand.
GAATATGCTTATTCTTTAGAAAATGCATGAAGTACTAAGAGATGATATGCTAATTTCTATAAATTAAAAATAGTCTAGACTATCACCTCCCCCTTCTCTCCAGATAGATTAAACAAATAAGGCAAGATATTAATTCTTAAGTCTAGGTGTTAGGTATATCAGTGTCCATTATATTAGTTTTTTAAATTTTGTATACCAGTGAAAGAAAACATGACTTCTATAAACTGCACCCAGGATGTCAAAAGTAGAGACTCATAAATGAGAAAAGCATAAATTAAAAATAAGTTGTTTGAAAATAAAAATGAAAGTCAAAAATAGCACTAGAAAGAGTAAAAATAAGACCTATCCCCCCAATAAACTAGTTCATGAGCGGTAGCCTGCAACTATAATCCATAGATCAAATCTTGCTTGCAGCCTGTTTATTTTTTTGATACTGGGGATTGAAACCAGGGGCACTTAACCACTGAGCCATATTCCTAGCACCCTCCCCACCTTTTTGAGACAGGATCTCACTAAGTTGCTTAGGGTCTTGCCAGGTTGCTGAGGCTGTTTTCAAACTTGCAATCCTCCTTCCTCAGCCTCCTAAATTGCTGGGATTACAGATGTGTGCCACTGCACCTGGCTTGGAGCCTGTTTTAAGTGGTCCTCTGGTCAAAATGTTATAATTTAAAGGGTTGTTAAAAGTAAAGAGCAGTATGTGATGAAGGCTACATATAGCATGCAAAACTGAAAACCTTTATAACCTGGCCTTTGACAAGAGTTTGCTGACCTCTAATCTGGATGACAAGTAAGAATCTTTATTTCAGAGTGCGGAAGAAATGACAAGATGAAAAGCATACGAAATATTTTTCAATTTTATTTAAAAATAAAATTGAAAAAATTATTATAAAAGTAAAGTTAGGGGAAAACTTGTTTGCTGCTGCAAATGAGAAAGGCTGTGTATTTTTTGAAGAAAACAAAAACTATCAATACTTAGAAATACTATTTCCTTTAATTCTAAAGGGGGAAAAAACCTACATAAAAGTATTCAGATTTCTCTACAATAAAAATAGAAAAGATCAGGGCTGAGGTTGTGGCTCAGAAGCAGATCGCTCCCATAGCATGCCTGAGACACTGGGTTAGATCCTTAGCACCACATAAAAATATTGTGTCCACCTATAACTAATTCTGATCAATAACTAGAAAGCAACAATGAACATATTCACACTTAAAAGGCCAGAAAATATGCACTTTCAATAAATTATTTCAAAAAATATAACTGATGGCTCCAACAAAAAAATTTACTTTCATAAAAATAAAGTTGTAGTATTACAAGGTATGAACAAAAAAATTAGTAAAAAACAGTTAAATCTGTAGTTTCTTATAAAAGCTATTGGGGGAAGTCTGGTGGACATTCTCTCTAGTAGAACAATCTTATAATTGGTAAAAAAAAATGTTAATAAAACAATCATTAAAATCTCTGAAAGTTGTTCTCAAAGGCATAAAGCTTATAAAGAAAAATGTTTTCAGGAAAATACACTAAATCTCACAAACATAAGAATCTGTGGCCTTTGAGCCACAACTGGCTTCCATCCTTTCCACCTCTGAGTTCCAAGTTACAGAGTTCAGCTTCAAGATGTAGGGGCTCCCTTTGTTTTCAGCTCCCAGTTTAGACTTATGCTCCATCCCAAAGGACAGGCAAGGTCTATGTTGCATAAACTCTTTACTTGAGGCAGTCCAGGTTAAGAGTGCTAGAGCTCCCTTCCCCCTACTTCCTCCCTCTTGCTGGGCAGAACCTCTGTACCAAGCATAGCCCACTGAATACACTAGGATTTCAATTGCCTCAGCACCAGCTCACTCATAGGGTAGAGGTCCCCACACAAAGAGGGGCAAACAAAGTTGACTAGCTATTACAATTTCCTTACTAACGTCCACTCATAGATCAAGGGCATTATGGAAGAAAAAGGCTGCCATTCCTGACTCAGTCTCATTGCAATGGCACAATGTTCTATCTGAGGAAAGAGAAGGACCCAAGGACAGAGCTCTATAGCTCTGACAATAGCTATTTTGATGATAGTGTAAAGCAGTTTATACCTAAGGGGCACTGTCAAAAATAATTGAGATCTTAGTGGAAAGCAATTAAGAAGGTACATGATACTAGTAGCAAGTAAAATGGCAGAGTAATCAGATTTTAGTACAGAATTACAGAAAGAAATAGTAAAAAACTGTTCTGGTATCACTCATTCCTGAAGGTACAGAAGACTGCAATATATTCTATATTGGCTCCACTCAAAAAAAATCAGAACAGGGAATGAGGCAGATTTGAAAGCATTCCCTAAATCACAAGAAAATATGAAAAGAGCAGAAGCCATTACTGGTTTAAGGGACTTAAGCAAAACCTCTGAATAAACATTACTGAACAAAAACCTACTCTGACTCTGAGTAACTCCTAGATAATCAGGCTTAAAAATACCACCAAACTTATTATGTGAAGTCTGGAAGCCTATGTTCATGCCAAAGGCCGAAGCTTCCTAGGAGTGATTGGAAAAGTAAATTCTAAGATACTATTCCAAGGGTAAACATAGATCAAAAGAAATCACAAAATCCTTGAACTGAAACAAGTCTTCAAGTCACATACACACTCAATGGTAAAGGGTTATAGTAACTACGTGTGGGGACTTAAGCACAACCTGTGAAAAGTATCACAAATTATATATAATTATATGTGTGTATACAGACACACACACACTTACAATATAAACAGAATTAAAACTTTAAAAATGACAAAAGGAATTTTAAAAGTCTGATAGTTCTAATATAGATAAATATTTTTTAAAAAAATATTTACTTTTTAGGTGTAGATGGACACAACACAATGCCTTTATTTTTATGTGGTGCTGAGGATCAAACCTGGGTCCCGCCCATGTTAGGTGAGCGCTCTACAGCTGAGCCACAATCCCAGCCCAAATATAGAAGTATTTTTAACTGTAAAAATCTCATGGTGATTTCAGTGATAAAATGTTGCAAATAATACAAGCTGAGATACAAAAATATTAATCTACCAAGTGCTCCTATGATTTGATGATAAAACCTTGACACCTATAAGCCTGGTATGATTTGGCACCTCATTTTTGCTACCTTATTTCTTGTCATCCCTCCTTGCTCACTATGTTCTAGCTGCATGCTTTACCATCTTCCTACACTTAAGTATGTTCTTGCATTAGGACCCTTGCAAAGACAAAGCTCTACTGAGAATATACTTCTCCTAGGTATTTAAATAGTTAATTCTTTCAATTCCTTTAAGTCATTGCTTAAATATCGCCATCTCACTGAGGCCTATTCTGCCAATCTTATGTAAAATTGTCATTAGTCTGCAACCTGGTTCTGGACTGATTTTCTCTTTTCCATAGTCCTTCCCAGCTTCTAACATCTAACTCCGCTTATTATATCTATTAGAGAGTATCTGCTTGATTACCTACCCCACCTCTGTTAGAATTTAAGATGCACAAGGACACAGTCTTAGTTTTGTATACTAATTATAACCCCAGTAACTAAGTTGAATATTTACTAGTTAAACGAATGTGCTATTAAATTTAGTACCACATATGCTAAAGACACTTGTTCAGATGCAAACAATGGCCAATTATATTTCCTCTCTTCTGACTACAATTAATGAAATGCTCTGTGCCACTAGTTATAAAATAAATACAATTAAGAAGCTATCTAGGGGGCTGGGGATGTGGCTCAAGCGGTAGCTCGCTTGCCTGGCATGCGTGCGGCCCAGGTTCTATTCTATCCTCAGTACCACATACAAAGAAGTTGTGTCCGCCAATAACTAAAAAAAATAAATAAGTAAATATTAAAATTCTCTCTCTCCCCTCTCTCTCTTAAAAAAAAAAAAAAGAAGCTATCTAAGGGCTGGGGTTATAACTCTGTGGTAGAGTGCTCGCCTAGCATATGTGAGGGACTGGGTTTGATCCTCAGCACCACACAAAAATAAAGGTATCGTGTCCACCTACAACTAAAAAAAAAAAAAAATTTAGAAGCTATCAATGTTTTAAATTGGTAGAAAGAATTAGATAACAAAAATAAAGACTTAACATTGTGATGTCATAGCTGCTCTAAAACTGGAAATTAGCCACTTTAAAAGGACATTTGTTAAGAATTATTGAATATCTAAAAATGTTAACTACCCTTAGATTCAGGATGTTGAATGGGGGCAACATCTTTTTGGACACTGATTTTTAGTACCCTATTCTAAGAGCTAATAAAAATACAGGAAAGTAATATATTCAAAGTTATTTATGACAGATTATCTATAGTAGCAAAAAAACTTAAACCACCTGAATTTTCACTGTTATTATATAATTCCACATGGATAATTATGCATTCATTCAAATTCTTGTCAACATGAAATTTTTATTAATGGAAAACAATTTGGATGAAATTCTAAGTGATAATTTCAGCCATGTAAAAATGAAAACACACATACACATACACACACACACAGGCAAGAAATACACGTAAACATTAATAGACTGACTCTAAGTAATGGGTTCTATGACCTAAATACTTTTCTTCCTTGTATCTTTGCTGTTCTACACTTTCAATTTTCTGTAAGAAATGTGTAATATTCTCAAATTCAAGGGGAAAAAAACTTAAAATATCCGAGTGAAAATCAGAAAAACTACAGTGAAATGATGGTTTTATTATACAGAAGTTATTTCTTCAATTTTTCTATTTCTAACAGATAGCATTTGAGATTCAAAATTATCACTCTGCTGTCATGTATAATTGATTAGGATTAAAAAATTTAAAAAATTATCCCTACTTTTCAAGATTAATGTACTTCATGTTATAATATTTTAAATTTATTGTTGTAAAGATACATTGATTTTTGAAAAGCTTCCATATAATGAAAATAAACATCTATCCTTTAAGAAGAAATTATAAAGATAGCACTTCTCAAAGTTACAGAAGAAGCAACCAAGTCAAATCAAAGTTATTTGTGATATATAATATAACTACTTAAGAAAGGCAGTTTGTAAGCTTCTCATAGAACATGCTCTCAGAATTTCTTGAGAATAGCAAGCAGAAGTTAATTTCTCCCTAAAGATTACAAACCACCTTTTTTTTTGGAAATTTGCTGGTCCGCTGGTCACTGAGAAAAGCCCACATGCATTCTGATATTGTCTGATATGATGTGAAAATACTTCTATAAATGTTATGTTTTATTTAAGATATATTATTTATGCCTAATGTGGTAGCCAGCCTCCAAGATGGCCCCAATGATCTCCATCTCCAGGTATTCATGGCCTCATGTAGCACCTTCTCAAACTGAATAGAAGTGCTCTGTGTAACAAACAGATACAGTTTGTGGCTTTTAAGAGTACTTCATAAATTACATTGTGGCTGTCTTTGTCTCTATCACTCATTCTGGAGAAAGCTACTGTGCTGTGAAGATTTTAAACAACACCAAAAAGAGGTCCATGTGGCAATGGAATAAAGTGCTCTGCTAACAGCCAGACAAAAACTCCTGCCAATAGGCAGGTAAGTGAGCCATCTTAGAAACTTGGCCTTCAGATGATGGCAACCGAAGCCATATCTTGACTGCATCCTCATGAGATGAGTGAGGGCAGAGACAATTAGCCAAGTTGCTCCTGATTTCCTGAACCTCAGAAACAGGTGAGAACATAAATGTTCATTGTTTTAAGCTTTTAAGTTATGGGGCCATATGTTATACAACAATAAATGTATGCTTAGCATAAATTTCACAAAATATTTTGGTTCCTATTTCTTATAAAGACAGGAATATGTTCCCTTAGAAATACAGGTAGTCATTAAAGAGTACTTTTAAACAAACATAAAAATGAATCCAGGCATATTGGTTTACAATTATCTAATAATAAAAAACGAGATTGAGTTAAAGCTTAAAATATTTTGGGTAAAACAAGTTTACTCAGTTTTTCTTTAATAATCAGGGAGAAAGTGCTGTGTCATTACTTAACCAAAAAATTGCTATTACTAGCTACTACTGATAAAAACCAGTACTGTGGTTACTGAGTCACTATTAAGCATGTATACATTGGATCATAAGGCTAACAGAGAATATATAGACCATGAGTCATGGAAGATATATGGGTTATCTTTTTCTGGGTAAGGTTACTTGTCTTACATGGAGATTGAATTCTTTAATTTCTTTAGTGCTATGTTTTAATCAAGTTAAAATGTATGCAAAGAGAAATAAAAATTTAATGCATGCTCTTCATATTGCTTTCATGAAACTGCAATAAAGTACAATTTTTGTAGGAAGAATAGCTAACTCACCATGTGCTTTAATGCATTAAAAAGCAGTTTTCTCCCAGATGGTGTATCAAAATCAGCAATAATCCACAGAGTGACTGCAGAAATTACATCATCATCTGAAAGTTTCAAATAGTCAAGTAAAATTAATTCTTTCTAAAATAAAACTAAGAAAGTTTTCAATTAACACAAAATATCTTATTATATCTGAAAAATGTGTGTATGTGGAAATATGTAATGTACATATAGAAGTGCTAGTATAAAAGTGCTAGAAGAGTAGTTCATTGTAATCCTTTATATAAATACAGATACAAAAAAAATTTTAATCTTTCATGTGTAGTCCCTAAGGAACAGATGCGCACAATTTTACCAATAGAGAAATTGTTTTATAGCTTTCATGATCCCAGTGTTGGCAAGTAAAATTGTCTTCTAGCTATATTTATTTTTAAAAATTGGTATTTATACCCCACGTATCTGTAAAAACAAGACAGTCAAGTTTATCTAATAGATATAGAAAATATCTTATAATTCATTGATTTCTGGTTCTCATTTGCAAGGTCTAATTTGTATTTTTTTCCTATGTTGATGTAATTCTCTTTTCAGAAGAATTTCAAAATTTTAAGTCTATAGGAAGAATCCATTTTTAATTCTTTTGAATGATCAAATGGGGTTATGATCATTAAATGGGTATAATTCCATCCACTGTTGGTATGTAACACCTGAAATGATAATTGTCTGGCCATAACTAAAACTATAGAAAAAATAATCCTTTAGATCAGTTCACCAATTTAAAATAAAAATTTGCTGTTCCTAAAACTTACTCCTGAATAGATTCAAAATTACAGTAATTACCATAGTCAGTGCTATCTAAATCTACAAAAACTGACCTTGTTAATAAGGAAATACACAAAGGACAGCTCATTCCACTTGCTATCTTTAGAAACAAGAGTAGGGCACTAACACATTCTTTTCAAAGAATTCCAATATTGCCTTAATATAAGCCTTTCACTACCTTAACCAAATTGCATTATTTCTTCACACATTTACATAAACACAAATAAAAAGATTAGAGTCTAAGTTATTATTCCTTTAATTTGCAAGAGATTTAACCAAAAGGCATTACAATAGGCTTAGTCAGATGCCCAGAGGTATTTTTGAAATACAACCCAGAATCTGATCTTTGACTCCTTCTGCCTTTACTTGATATATTCAAGGGCACAGCATGCCATAATATGGAAATGCATTTTATTTGTTGGATTTCTTATAGACATATAACTTTCTGAACATAAAATCATGAAATCTGAAAGTAATCCAGGTGCCAATTTGGGCTCAGTCTATGGCATTCTTTTTATGTGGTGTTGAGGATCAAACCCAGGGCCTTTCATGTTCAAGCCAGGTGAGCAAGGTGAGCGCTCTACCATCGAGCCATAACCCCAGCCCCTCAGTCTATGGCATTCTTAAAAACTAATTGAGTAGACTTTTGATTTAAGTCTTTCATATGTTAAGTTCTTCCCCTTGCAACAGTTCTCTATCTTTAGGTCACTCCTATTGTTACAAAGTTACTTCTTACATATTGAAATACAAACCAGCCTTTCTTTAACTTATTAGCTCCCATTTTTATTTCCAAACAAAGCAGGCAGAAAAATAAAATAAGCCCTCCAAAACCAACAACAAAAAACCTGTACTAATTATCTCCATCTATATGAATATTTAATTGTACAATAACAAATCTGTGGTCTCAGTGAAGACTTTAAGCTAAATCCTTATTTCTACAAATGTTACTGCACTGGTCTTTCATTTGGTTGTGATCCTAACCTAAGCCAAACATCCAAATTTTGTTTAACCACAGCACATAAAACTATTTTCTCCTCTATCTGGGAGCTGCACTTTTATTCATGCATTTTATCAGTTTATTGCTTTCTTAAAAAGGTGAAAATGGAATAGTTTACTTTAAAATAAGGCAAAAAGCCAAGATGAATATCTGTTGCATATATGCTTAGTTAGGATAAGAGGCACAATTTTCCCAGCACAATCCCCAAGTTGTAATAAATTATAAACTACCAAACTAAATCATGTTTTCCAGTCAAAAATATCAACATAATGTAAGTAACTAAAATGCTGTTTAGGAATAAATTTCATAAAATAAACATTACCTTCTTGAGTTAAATAATGCATGTTCTCTGCAATCACAGCACTTTTATCTTGTGAATCCAAGAAAAAGTAAGTAGAGAAATCTTCAATGGCAGTAGTTACTGAAAATTTTCACATTAAAGGTTCAATAATGAATTAATGAAATATTCACAGTAAGCATATTTAGAATAGTATGTGAAGGGTTATTTTACCTGATGAAGATATTAAATTAAGATACTGAGGTTTATTGTGCAAAATCAAAGAATTTATACGGGGTACAACATTATTCTTATCCATTAGAAAGTCCACTGCATTCATTTGATCATTCAATGTGCCCTATGATAACAAAAATATTATTTAAAAAATAAGCATATATATGAATATTTAAAAATTATACAGATAATTTGAATATTAGTCTAAAATAAATCAATAAATAGCATATAACTTAGGATTACTGGTAATAAACTTTCTTGTAAAAACTAGACTTGTGAATCAATTTTAAGATGTAATTATGTATAAGAAATTAATTTTTAAATCACTTAAATTATCAAAATGAAAATTTTTATACAATTAGCTTGACCATTAAAAATTTTAATAAGAAAATAACTTTTATAGATATCATTTACGTAGTTCCTCTTAAATGTTTACTTACCATAAAAACATCTCTTTGTAAATATACAGATGCATCCATCATTCTGTGAAGAACAGCCATTTCTAGTTCTTTAATATTCATCTCTTCATGGTTAAAGGATTCACCATTATAAAGAGCTTGAGGTAAAGGACCCAGGCCAGTCATTTTATAAAAGTTTGCTCCAGCCTATTAATTAAACATCAGTGTCAAAAAATATGGCTGTTTGAAACAGAAAAAGGGACACTAGCATATTTTTATAGAAATATTTTTATTAAAAAATGTCAGTTTCACTAATCTTCTCTGTCCTTTTCAAATAATATGTAAAGGAAAGTCATTTATCTGCACAGAGGAATCAGGAAACTTTCTGCAAAAGATCAGACTGTTATAGTTTAGTCTTTGTAAGCCATCTGGTACATCACAATAACTCACCTTTGATATTACAGTGTATAAGCAGTCACAAGCAACACATGAACAAATGAGCAAGGCAGTGCCCTCAAAATACTTTACAAAAACAAGCAGTGAGGCTTGCTGAACTCAATATAGACAATACTTATGTGCATTAGACTTAATTTATTCTTACATTCATTTATTCAGAAAACAATATTTAATCATGCCACCGGCAATTTGGATGGATTCAGTGAATACAGAGCTCAATGTCTTCCCTTATGGATTTTGATACTGAAAGCAAAACAGTTATATCAAGGTTCCAAGAAGGTCCAGAAAAGCAGCATCTAACCAACCTTGAATATCAAGGGGAAGTTATCACAAAAGCCTTCTGTTAGAGACACTGAAAGCTTTAAGGGGTGAATAAGTTTGGAAGACTAAATGGAGAAAGATTCTAAGTAAAGACAGCACAGCAAGGACTAGAAGGAAGTGAGAATATGGTATATTTAGGCAATGACAAGTGAATATGGGTGTGATATGAAGGGGAGAGCTGTTGGATAATGAAGTCAGAGAGCATATAATGAAGGTCCTCAATAGTTGGATTTAATTTACAAATGATACCTCATTCAACAATTCACTCATTTATATTTAATATTAAGTATTATGATTATTATTGTCAACATTCTCAAGAGTAGTTTAAGAAAGTAAGTACAAGTTGAATACAGCTTATTTGAAATGGGAAACAGAAGTATTTTGATTTTGGAATATCTTTAAAGACTTTACCAATTGAGCATCCTTAATCCAAAAACCTGAACTTACAGAAATTCACAAATATCAGAAAATGTTTGAAAAAGTTTCAGATCTTGGAACACTTCAGAGATCAGATTAGAGATGTTCAACTCATAGTACTATAATATGATGAAACAGAGAGATTAAATCACTTCCATGTGAAAAAGCTACTATATTTTAGAACCAGAATTTGTACCCATGTATGTCTAACTAATATTCTGAACTATTAACCACAGCACTACAGTCCCCTTTTGCATTTGTTGGGCACCTGCTATATATTAGGCTTATGAATTTATATAAAAGGCATATAAACTTTATCCTAAAATACTTATAGTTTAATAGAGGAAAAGATGGATACACTAAAAACAAGTGTGAATATAGTATCTAGAGTACCATAGGGGTTATTTTGTAAATGCTATCAAGGAATAGTTTGTGAAAAAAATATGCTTAGATTTGATTATTTTAAGAACACAATAGTGCCAGGTGCGGTGGCGCATGCCTGTAATCCCAGTGGGGCTTGGGAGGCTGAGGCAGGAGGGTTACAAATCAAAGCCAGCCTCAGCAATGATGAGGCCCTAAGCAACTCAGTGAGAGCTTGTCTCTAAAAAAAAAAAAAAAAAAAAATGTACAAAAGGATCATATACTAGAGAGACTGGGTTGGAAGCTACTGCAGTAGTATGGGAAAGAAAAAGCAAGAGCCAGAACAAAAAATTATGGCAATAAATAGTTGAGATAATGATGTACTGTATGAAATATTTAATAGGTGGAACTGACCCAACTTCATGATCTATGTATATATATATATTTTTTTGGAGAATAAGAGGGAAAACATGTAGTTTAGAATGACTAGCAGACTTCTAGCATAAGTAGTCTAGGTGAACAGTGATGAAATCTATCCTCTGTGGTAAGGCTTAAAGAAGGAACATAAGTTTGAGGTAATAAGGAAGATGATGGGCTTTGTTTTAGATCTTTTGGTTTTAGATGCTACTCTATGACTTCCAATTAGGCAATCTATCCATTCAAAAGCTTTAATTACCACAAATAAGCCAGTAACGAATTTTATACTTTAAGTCCATACCTCACTTCTGACCTATAGACACACATATCCAATTTCTTATTTCACATCTCTTCTGGAAGACACAGAGACCTCAAGTATCTACACAAATCTATTTCTCCTCCTCCACTCCTTTCCATTGTGGCAACAGTATCACATCTCTTCTAGTCAGCTATTCAACTGAACCTTGCTAACCATTCTTGACAATTTATCAACTTCTCTCTCACATACCCAATCCAGCAGCAGGCCTGTACTTGTACTTGCTAAATAACTTAAATATGTCCACTTTCTTCTGCCTCTACTTCTTGCAAGGCCTACTATCCCATCTTTCGTCTCTCCTCTGTGTTTCTTAATCTGTATCATCATGTACACTCCTACCCTTAAACAATCCATTTTCAACAATGGAGAAAGTTCTTTACAAAAAAAAATGCATGCCACTGTCACCTCACTATGACACCTCTGACTGATAGCTTTCATGTTTTTCACTGTTGCCAAAGTCTTCAATCATTTTGCATGTACATTAAACACAGTTGAGTCCCTTTATTCACAGGTCTCACATCTGAGGATTCAACCAAATGCAGATTACAAAACATTGTGCCTGTACTGAAAATGTACAGATTTTTATTCATCATTTTCTTCTAAATACTGAATAACAACTATTCACATATAGTTTACATTACTTTAGGTATTATAAATAATGTAGAGATCATTTAAAGTTATGAAGGATTAGTTGCAGGGCATATGAAACTAGTATTCCATTTTATGTGAGTTGGATGTCCATGCATCTTAGTATCCATGTGAAGTTTGGAAACCAATTCCCCATGGATACCAAGTGCCAACTATATTGTTTATAAGACATGCAATCATGCTCCTTGTCTACTTTCTCAAGCCTCATCTTTTGAACTTCCCCCTAACACAAATGCAACACACATCTGCAATCTATATAGTAGCAGCAACAGCTTCTCTTGAGTTCCCTCACAATTCAGGACCTCCTATCATTTTTGTCTGGAATGTAAATCAGTTACTTGTACTCTTTTGTCCAATTTTTTCTCTTGCTCAAGGACTAACAGTGTTCCTTATTCTTAGCTCTTAGAGTGTTTCTTTCATCCAACGTATTGCACATTTGGTAGGGCTCTACCAATGAAATCACATCCATCAATTTTAAGAATTTTTATGCTATTTTTCTTTATTTTTGTGAATTTATGTTGCTGCCTTTGCTTTTTCTGTTCCTTCAGAATCTTTTGGCTCAGTCTCCATTATTTATCTTTTATTTAAATTGACAAGAATTGTAAGTTTATGGTATACAATGTTTTGATATATGTATATATTGTGTAACAGCCAATTAATATATGCATCTCTTGAATAATTATCATTTGTTTTGGTGGTGAGAGGGACTTAAAAATTTTTTGATTTTCAAGTACACATTATTGATATCCATTATAGTTACATAATGTATAACAGATTTTTTTTTTTTTTAAATTTAAGCTTTGAACTCACTATCCTCCTGCCTCAGCCTTCCAAGTGGCTGAGATTACAGGCATGCACCACCATTTCCGGCATAATGTATAACAAATTTCTTACACTTATTCCTCTGGTCTAACTGAAATTTAACTTCCTTTGACCAGTCCTTCCACCCTCTAGCCTCTGTAACCCACCATTTTACTCTCTCTTCCTGCGAGTTCCACTGTTTCAGATTGCATGTATAAGATCATGGGATATTTGTCTTTCTATGTCTGGTTAATTTTATTTAACATAATGTCCCAACTTACCTTTCTTTCATCATCATATATAGAATGAATTCCCAAAATATCCCAAATATTAACCTGAGGAAATTCATTTTGTAGAATGCTCTTCACATTATCCACAGTGAGTATATTTTGATCCTTTGCTTTCTGGTACATCTGTGGAAAAAAATAATTTTTCTTTTTATAGTAATTGGTTTTCTTTAAAAAGATGTATAAAATACTTTTAAACAACTTACTTTAGAAATGGTTTATTTACATTCCTGATTGCTCTTCAGCAAATATCTTGACTAAATTTTCTTTGTACTTACACTCTTCTCCCAGTCTCAAACATTCTAAACACTTATGCAGAATGCATGCTGGTACTTCTATTTTTTTCTCATTTCTCTCTTTAATAAGTAGTTATAGATCCTTTACTATGACTCAGGTGCTCTTCTAGGCATGAAGAAAGAGGACCAACTTTCTCCAGGAGAGAAGACAAATCTAAGTGGATAATTGAGCCTGAAATGTAAATATGAACTCTGAGCTCATTAAGGATGGTTGGTCCCATTGCTTTGGGCCTGTGGTGAGGTAGTATTATCATGGCAGGAGCATATGGCTAAGAAAATCACCTCACAGCAGCCAGGAAGTGAAGAAATATTGGAAGGGGCTGGATTTCCAATATTCCCTTCAAAGGTATGCCTGCAATGACCTAAAACCTCTCTCTATACCCAGACTTTTAGGCCCACATTCTGGGAACAAAACCTTGATACACATGGACTTTAGGGGACATTCCAGATCCAAATCACTGCATAGTATATTTACCATAATTCTGTATCACATTTTGGTAATTACCATACATCTTTATTATAATTTTAGTATTTTTTTTCTTTTTTTAATTTTAGTCTTAATAGTTTTCCTCACTCTTGATACTAAAAGCAATTTGCTCAAGATTTTTATGAGATATTATAATTTATGTATTTTCTTTCCTAAAAAATATTCTTAGTTATAGATGGACACAATACTTTTATTTTTTATTTAATTTTATTTTTATGTGATGCTGAGGATTGGACCCAGTGCCTCACTAGGCAAGATTCTACCACTGAGCTATAAACCCCACCCCTCATGTATTTTCTTAAAAGTCGCATTCTATTAAAATTATTCTAAGTTAGAGAAGTTAAATCATCTTAAGTACATATTCTCAGAAGATTGGTTCAACATGATTTCTCTACGGAATATTGAGAAACCAAAATTCTGACGTCACCAACATAGAAAAAATTTTTTTAGTATATTTGTTTTAGTTGTCATCGGACCGTTATTTATTTATTTAAATATTTTTTATAATAGATGGACACAATACCTTTATTTTATTTTTATGTGGTGCTGAGGATCGAATCCAGTGCCTCACACATGCGAGGCAAGAACTCTACCACTGAGCCATGGCCCCAGTCAATAACAAACAGAGAAAAAGATTCTCACCTGTCAGTTTAGCCTGTATATATTCCTTCCTCATTTCTTTCTTCCTCCTCCTACTTAAATATAACATATAGGTTGTACCACCCATTTACTCGTGCTCTCTTAGGCAGCTATATTGAATCTACAGTTTCAAGTGTAATTTGGTTTTCCAAAAGATTATAATATTTTGCTTAACATGATAGGAGACGACTTAAAAGGCAAGAGATAGGCAAATATACCATCACTGGCAAATTAATGTCCAATACAAAAAGCTTACAGAATAGATATTTAATCCTGGTAATTAAGATTACATAGGTAAGTATAATCTATACATGTCTTCAGGATCCTCAATTTTGAATATCATAGGGATCCTTTTATAATAAAATAGTTGGATCTTAATAAAAGATCTAAGTCAATTCAACTAAGTTGCTTACAAACTCTTAGTCCATAAGTTAGTAAAACTAATAAACATAAAACTGACACTTCACGGCAGCATCTTATGAACTGTACTACAAAATAATTGACATGTAGATCGTTTCTATGCCTAGGATGGCAAAGTAATGAGGTATTTAGTGATTTCTCTGGGAGCTGCAGAAGTGGAGTAGAAAATGTATACACTTTGAAAATTTCTATTTGAAGATGAGCCATCACCTATTATAATACTGGTTGATAAGCTAATGCCCAATGAATATAAAAGTTAATACAAGTTATTTTTAAGCTATAATTTGACTGTTCTTAATAACAATGCTCTTCAATACATTTATTTTTCCATGATGAGCTGCAATAGTTTCAAGACTTCAATGATGAAACAATCTTCTATTATGCTATTCTCTCCTGATGAGGCTCTTACTCCTGATGAGGCTCTTACCAATTTGTGACTTTCCTTATACAATCTCTCTGGCAGACACAGTATCAATCTTCCCTTTATCACACAATTTGCTGTCACTAAGAGATTTCTTCCTCCTCAGAAATTCTCAAACTATCAATATACTTTATCATATGGAATATTTATCATTGCAATAATCTTTATATTAATAATTTTATTCAGAAACTAGTTCAATAATTCCCCAAATAATCATTTTTATTATGTTTTCCTCTAAGCATATATACAACTTTTTTTTTTTGGGGGGGGTATCAGGGATTGAACTCGGGGGCACTTGACCACTGAGCCATATCCCCAGCCCTATTTTGTATTTTATTTAGAAACAGGGTCTCACTGAGTTGCTTAAGGCCTCACCACTGCTGAGGGTGGCTTTGAACTCACGATCCTCCCGTGTCAGCATCTTGAGCTGCTGGGATTACAGATGTGCCTCACCATGCCTGGCTACATACAACTTTTAATGGCTAGGTAAGCTTAAAAAAATAAATATATTTTGGCAGAGCCTCAGTTACCTAATTCATGAAGTTGGGACAATATTATGTACTTAATAGGGAGTTGCAGGAATTAAATTTATCATCGTATTTTCAGTTTTCACGAATTTGAAGTGTTCTAATAAGAAAATTATACATTCTGAAGAATTTTTATCTAGTGCATAAACTCACATGTACTATGGAAGCAAATGCTTCTGATAAACCTCTTTCTCCTGCAATATAGTTGAAAGCTCTCCAAAGAGCAACTCCAGCATCATTTGTTCCGTCAACTTTATCATCTGTATTAAGAATGAACACAAAGCCAATTCTGGGAAAAGAAGATGAATAAGCAATGTCACAACTACCTTTGAACTAAAATAAACTACTATTTAAAAGTACTGGGCTACAACCTCTAAATGGAGGAAATGCATTAGTAGATAAGGGAAAAAGGAAAATTATTTGAAGGTCTATCATGTCTACCACCAAAATTCCCACAGCTACTGAATTCCTGCAAAATGTTAGATACTCTCTGATGGTGACATCAAATGACATTTTTTTCTGGCAAAAAAAAAAAAAAAGGTAAATGAATTCAATATAATTGCATAGAGCTGGCCCCTTCTATAAATTTCCAGAATAACCAGATTATTTTCTTGGGAAGGTAACAAGGTATACGAGATTATTAGGCAGCTTTGATTACAAGAGTCTATTGTAAAGGTATACCACACTTCACAACAAAGCCATGCTGTGTCAGGCATGGGAGCTACCTGATGTTCTGAATTCCACATTAATATTCTGTGCAACATATTGTAAACATTGCTGGATATCCTTCAGCTGACAGTCTAATAACATAAATTTACAATTACCGAAGAGGAATTTTATTATAATAGAAAAGTTCAGCAACTTTTATAAAATCCGAGGTATATTCTTGAGCTGGATCAATAAACAGAACCTATAAGAAAGAAATTACATAATCACCATTTTAACACTTTTGAATTTCCACAAATTTCAAATTAAGTGTAATTTTTGCAGCTTACAGTATGAAATTATAGTTGTTAAAGAAATTCCTAGCAATTCTAAAGAATTTTGAGGAATATATAAGAATTTCACCGTTTATAAAAGATTTTTAAAGCTTCCAAATATGATTATGAATGGAATTTAATATGATGAGATTACTCATCTTTTTTGGAAGCACAACATATAGTTTTTATATGAAGTGAGATACCTTATTGCCAACATCCACAGATTTTGAGAAATTATTTTTTTTAAAGAATTAGATATTAAATTTCTACAAAAAATAGCATTAACATATCTTCTTGCTCAAGATTCTTACAGGAAATAAGATAATCACTTCCAATGTGAAAAACAAAGGGTAGAGCCTTGGGTGTTTTTTTCCCCACCTTTCAAAGTTCCAATAAGGATGAACCTATATGCACAGTTGAAGACATAGTATTTATGCATTTTTCTCTGAAATACACTAACCTTTAATCATTAGTTCTTCATAATATAGAAGAAAAATTCTATTATAAATCCCTTTGAGCAAATGTAACAATTTTTGTACCATAAAATTCCATGAGGACTAAATAAGAGGCAGATTATGTGACATTATTAGCTTTGGATTCCAAGTCAGCCATGGCACCTAAAGCTGGTTGCATCAGGCCAATACTTCCACAACTGAGATGCCTATATACTAACAGAAGGGTAATTCAAAAAGAATGTTTTATAAGCTGTATATAACTATCAAAATGTAAAACTCACCAAATTATGAAAATTACGCCTTATAGAAGGTATAGTTCCAGGGAATACTGGCTTCAGAAGCTCCTGGCAACTTGTAGGCCATGTAACATATAAACCATCATTTTCTAAATCATTAATCCACTAGAAAAGAATCCAGAAGTCTATAAAAGCTATATTAACATTTAAATCATTTCAAAGTCAGTTTTACCATATCAAATGACAAGTAAAAACACAGATTTCTTATATTTCTGATTAAATGTAAAACTCCAGTTCAATATATCCTAAATTAAGGATCACATTATACATACATAATATTTCTATATTTTTTTACATTAAACTTTCCCCTAAAAATTGATTCCTTTCACATTTTCATCTCATAAAACTATAAAAATGGACCCCATAAATTATTAAGTGAGATGAATATTCAGTCTTAATTATCAGCAGTAATTTTCTTAAAGGGTTGGGCATAGGAAAAGAAAATGGCTTATAGAAGTTAAGTTATAATCAACACCTTAGACTTCCAATTCCAATCAAGATGGACTTCATTTTTACCATGGAAGAGAAGCCCAATGCAAATTTGATATAAATGAAAAAGCTATTGCAAATGTGGGGGGGGAGGGAGCACTAGAAACTTAAAAAATTAACAGTAAAAAGGACAAACTACCACAAAAATTTAGGAAACTGTGGACAATCATTATTATTGCTGAAGACAGTGGAGAGCCTGTGTTAAACTAGCTATCCTGCCTGAAGAACTATAAAAGCTGAAGAAAACATATCGACCATTGTTTAGGGACATTTGGTTGGGGCATCAAGCAACATTCCAAAAGCAGGAGTCATAAGAGGCAAGTTCACCTCAGTTTTGTCCTGGTATGCACTCTTAAAATTGCAGCTTATAAGCACAGAGTTCAAGTACAAAGGACAGTCGCATTGGGCTGGAAAGCAGAAGTTAAAGTTAAGGCTGTCAAACTGTTGGGATCTAAAGCAAGAAAGCAGAAATCTAAGTGAGAAGACTAAAAACATCTCCACACAAAATCTTCTGAAGTCATTTGCTGACTTGTAATCTGCACTAACAACACCCTCCAAAAAGCCAGGAGGAGAACAGGGAAACCGGGAGGTTGAAGCCAGAGGATTATATGGTACTGAAAAAACAGAGGCCAGATTCAAACTAGAGTTCATGTGCTAAACACTACAGATTTTCATTTGAAATTGGGTAAGAACCAGATGATAGAAGAAAGATAAAACAAGAAGACGACAAGACATTCGGCATTTGTTTTTTTGGGATTGGCCAACTTCACTTAGCATAATCTTCTCTAATGCCATCCATTTCCCTGCAAATGCTATGATCTTATTCTTTTTATTGCTGAATAATATTCTATTGTGTATAAATGCCACTTTTTTTTATACATTCATCCACTGAAGGGTTGGGAGGGAGAGCAAGGAAGGAAGATTACCTCTAGATAGGTAACAGGGGTGGAAGGGAGAGGGAGGGAGAAGGGGAATAGCATGGATGGTGGAAGGAGACCCTCATCATTATACAAAATACATGTATGAAGATGTGAATTTGGTGTCAACATAATACAATCAGAGATATGATAAATTGTGTTATAAAGGTGTATTAGGAATTGTAATACAAAAAATAAAAATAATAAGAGAAAAAAAAAGCGTTACCCTGATTCTTGAAGAAGTCTTGCTAACATAGGCCTAATGTTTCCCTGATAAATGTACTTATTAACAAAACTTTGACAAAGCTTGTAAGTTCTTTCACACCTATTTTAAATAAATATAACATTTGAATAAATTCTTCCTAATTTAAAAAAATTGAAATACTTCTTTAAAAAAAAATAAAACAAAAGAGAACTTGCAAAGCCTAAAAACAAGCCTCACCAGAAGTAAGCGAGCATCTGATACTTGGGTTTCCAGAGAAAACCTAAATACCTTTTGCTTCTATAGCTTTTTGCCAATTTTTTGTTCTTACCAAAAGTGGTCAAATAACTGATTTATATATATGTGAGAAACACATATTTTTCAAAATTTTTTTGAGATGAAGTATCCCTGTGCTGCCTGGTCTAACTTTGAAGTCCTGGGGTCAAGTGATTTTCCTACCTCTGCCTCCCAAATATCTGGGACTATAGGCAAACATCACTATGCCCAGTTTGATTAACATATTTTTAAAAAGAACAGAAATAGGTAGAAAGATGGAAAGTTTAATAAAACTAAAATCTATTAAAGAAGAATCAAAGGGATAATTGAGAATTTAAAAATGTAATGTGTAGGCTGGGGATGGAGCACGATGGTAAACTGTATGCTTTTCAGGCACAAGGATTTAGGTTCAATTCTCAGCATCAAAAACAAATGTAGTCAGGTACAGTGGTGTATGCAAGTAATCCCAGTGGCTGGGGAGGCTGAGGCAGGAGAATCACGAGTTCAAAGCCAGCCTAAGCAACTTAATAAGGCCTTAAGCAACTCAGTGAGATCATCTCTAAAGGGCTGGGGATGTAGCTCAGTAGTTAAACACCTCTGGGTTCAATCATTAGTACCAAAAACAAAAACAAACAAAAAAAACACAATTTTTAAAATTATGAATTGTAGGAGTTTATTAGGAGAAATTAATTGCAGACTGGACATAGGAGAAAAAAGATCTAGTAAACTAGA
Organism: Ictidomys tridecemlineatus; assembly: GCF_052094955.1. Lineage (NCBI taxonomy): Eukaryota > Metazoa > Chordata > Mammalia > Rodentia > Sciuridae > Ictidomys > Ictidomys tridecemlineatus. Next base: position 186,072,639 of record NC_135482.1, read on the forward strand.
TAACAAGTCAATAGCACCTATACCAACTAAAGAACACAGAAAAAGAAATAATATATAAAACCAAGTATGAGTAATCACGGGTGATAGTCTAATTCATCTTGGAAATTTCCTGAGAACACTGAAAACCACTTGGAATAGACATCTTACAGACTTTCAGTACCAAATGGAGTCAATTTATACCAACTGGACCACTTCTTTGGTCTCAGGTAAATACACAGAAGGAGCAACACCAAGGAAAATCAGCTTCACAAAAGTTGCATGAAGAACTAGCACGGGATTCCATTAGTTCTGTTGGTCATAACCCTGGCTATCATAGCCATTGAGTTCCCAACACATTGAGTAAAAGAAAGTATTGCTTATAAATTAGAAGGTATTAGATTATCTCCTCAATGTTCAAGGACAAAAACAAATTAACACAAAATTGGTCATGGAGTTAATGCATGACTCTTTTTGGGAGAAGCAAAGAACATAAAATATCATGTTTCCTATATTTTCTTTAGAGATTGAAATCAGGTAAGAGGGCTAAGAAACTCCAAATCTTCATCCTCTAAAATTTAGCAATAAAAAATTGGCAAATATGTAGGATTAACTTCTTTCAAAAATGTGAAAATTAAACAGAAGCTTGCAGGAAACTTAAGGATGCTTATTTATGAAAAACATCTGAATTTTGGCAAGAGTGAGATATGTTATGTAATTTACTTTATCTCCATCTCCTGCTCCCAAGTTCACTAGTAACCTTGAAAATAAGAGCTTGCATTTCCAATATTGAAACTGGAGGGAGTAAAATGAACTACATTCTGAAAGAACTGTAATTACCTTTTTTGAACTGTCCAATGACTGCCTGGTGAATCTGCTTAAAAGGCCTATCTACACTTTGCCCAACTCATGACTTTTCTAGCCTTAGAAAAGTTGCTACCCCAATTTGTGGAAAACATTTACAGGCAAATGTTTTAGTCACTACTGCCTAAGGAAGTAGAAAACAGTTGGGACAATAAGAGACAAACCAAAAAGCTAGTAAGGAAACACTGGGGACTGCTTTGGGAAATAGGACTTTGAAAAATTCTGACAATTCCTTGAAATCTTGAAGGCTACATGCATGTCCTGGAATTTGTACATACTTGGGATCAACCTGAGAAAGCCCTCTTACCTGGCTGACCTTGACACTCTATTCAGGCAAGAAGTGGGAGCTAAAGCAAATATGTAAACTCCTGGCTGAATGTTTATGTGCTACTCTCCCCTTCCTCTCACCTGCTACAGGAAGCCTCTCTGTAGAGACTGGAGGTCTCCTAGTTCCAGAAATTTAAATTAATCTCTGTCCAATTGTTAGCAGACCACTAAGTTAATATATAACAGATAAGCAGTGACTTCAATATTTCACTTTAATAATGGAAAGAACTAGAGAACACCAGCAAGGAAACAAGATTTGAATAACACTATAACTGATAGGCAGTAAAAGAATATTTTTTAACCAACACCAGAATACATATTCTTCTCCAGTGCTCATGGAACATTTTCTGGGATAGATAATATGCTAGCACACACAGTCTTAACAAATGCAAAAGATTGAAACTGTACAGAGTAGCTCTCTGACTGCAATGAAATAAATTTAAAATCAGAAAAAGAAATTTAGAGAACTTAAAAATGTGGAAACTAGCCAATGTAATCTTAAGTAAACAATGGGTAAAAGAAAAAATAATCAGGAAAATAAGAAAACACTGAAATTTTTAAAAAACATCAAAACTTAAGGAACCTCCCCCGTAAAAAATCTTACAAGAAAAAGATCTCAAAATAACAACTTTATACCTGAAGTAACTTGAAGAGTAAAACTAAATGCAAAAAAGAAGAAATAATGTGGGTTAAAGACAAATGAAAGAGAAATGCAAAGGAAGCAAAGAGTTGTTCAATAATAAAACTGCAAAAGTTTAGCTAGACCAAAACAGAGAAAGACTCAAATAACTAAAATCCATAATTAAAGCAGGGATACTATCACTTGTACCAACCTTATATTATGAACAACTATATGCTAACAAATTGGATCATTTAACAAATTCCCAAAACTGACTCAAAAATGGGACATCTGAGGGTGGGGTTGTGGCTCAGTGGTAGAGTGCTCACCTGGCACATGCAAGGCGCTGGGTTTGATCCTCAGCACCACATAAAAAAACAAACAAAATATATTGTGTACAACTATAACTAAAAAATAAATATTAAAAAAAATACGACATCTGGGACTGGGGATGTAGCTCAGTGATAGAGTGCTTGCCTAGCACACGTGAGGCATTGGGTTTGATCCTCTGCACCACATAAAAATGAATAAATAAAGGTATTGTGACCATCTGCAACTAAAAATATTTTAAAAGAATAGGACATCTGAATAGAGGTTGAACCATAGTTAAATGCCTCCCAAGAAAGAAAGTCCAGCAACAGATGGTTTCACTGATTATTTCTACCAAATATTTGAAGAAGTAACACCTATCCTAAAACTGTACCAAAAAATAGAGAATACTAACTCAGAGATCATCATTAACTGATAGCAAAGCCAGACAGATGAGAAAAATGTAGACCAATATCCATTAAAAATACAGACAAAAATACATGCAAAAATAAATTGAATTCAGTACACATAAAACAATAATTCATGACCAAGTAGAATTTATCCCAGAAATTCAAGGTCAGTTAAAAAAAAAAAGGGAAAGCAACCAATAAAATACACCATATAAACAGAATTTTTTTAAGAAATCCTATTATCTCAACAGATGCAAAAAAAATGCTTTCAATAAAAGTCTAATTCCATTGCATGATAAAAGTACCCAATACATGTACAGTGGTGCACACCTGTAATCTCAGGAAGCCAAGTAAAGAGATTGCCAAGTTTGAGGCCAGTCTCAGCATCAACCTAGTGAGACCTTGTCTCAAAATAAAAAGGGCTTGGGATATAGCTCAGTGGTAGAGCATGCCTGGGTTCAATCCCCTTTACCCATGCCACTCCCCCCCACCCCCAAAAAAAACTCACTAAGAATAGAATGCCTTAATCTTACGATTGATAACATGATACTTTGTTAAGACTAAAAGCTTTGACTAAAGAATGAAAACAAGGTAAGATCTTGCTACTCTATTCAACATTGTAAGGAAATTCTAGGTGGAACGTTTCCACAAGTGTGAAATAAACAGTAAGACTAGAAAGAAAGAAAATTATCTTTATTTACAGATGACAATCTTACACATAGAAAACTCAAAATAATGCTCAAAAAACCCCACTGGGACTAACAAACATTCAGTAATATTTTTATGCACCAGCAAGAAGTTTTTATATTCTAGTAACAGATATGACATAAATGTTTTTGATCACCAGGGAAATCAAATTCACTAAGAGATAGAATAGCTATAATAAAGAAGACAAAAAAGTAAATGCTGGCAAGAATTCAGAGAAAGGGGAATTATTATATGCAACTGATGAGAGGATAAATTAGTATAGTCATTAAAGCAAATGATATGGAATTTTCTCACACTAATCTGTGTTCCAGCTACCCCACTACTGGGCATGTACTCAAAGGAAATGAAGATACCTGCACTCCCATGTTCACTGCAGCACTATTCACAATAGCCAAGATATGGAATCAAAGTGTCTAACAGATGAATTGCTAAAGATACTATTTAGCCACGAAAAGAGTAAAACCCTAATTTATACCCACATGACTAGAACTGGAAGACATAAAAAGTTGATTTAACTGAAGTATACAGTAGAATACTTGTTGCTAAAGTCCAGAAAAGGTGCAGGGTAGAGATGAGGGAGAGACGCTGGATAACAGCTAACAAAATACAGTTAGGAGGAATAAGTTCTAGTTCCACAGCATAATAGGTTAAGTAGAGTTTACAAAAATTATATGGTTTATAAAGGGCTAGAAGATAGGAGTTCAAAGATTCCCAACAATAAATGTTTAAAGAGTAAAATGCGGGCTGGGGATGTGGCTCAAGCGGTAGTGCGCTCGCCTGGCATGCGTGCGGCCCGGGTTCAATCCTCAGCACCACATACAAAAAAACAAAGATGTTGTGTCCGCCGATAAATAAAAAATAAATATTAAAATTCTCTCTCCCTCCCTCTCTCATTCTCTCAAAAAAAGAGTAAAATGCTAAATATGCTGATTTCACTGTCATATATTATAGACATGTATTGAATCATCACATTGCACCCCATAAAGTATAACTGTCAATCAAAATTTTTTAAACTAAACTAAAATCGCAAGATAATTGTAAAATTATAACTGACAAGGGACAGTTCTGACATAATATATCCATATATGTACATATACATGTGTGCTTATAAAGAACATACAAAACACAAGTGTGTTTATGAAGAGGTTAACTCAACAATTCTGAGTGCTCACACCTTATACATTCTCAAGAAGGGTGTCTTTTTCTGTCTCTTCTGGGAACTGAGCTCTTGGAATGCTGTTTCACATGCTTAGGGCCTTGAGCTATGCAGTTCCAACAGTTTTGTCTAGAGAATTTATACAAACAATGGAATTTATAATGAACTTCTGCTTTTTCTCTGAGAGTCTGGGACTTCAGAAACTGAGGGCAGGTACAGAATGTTGTATGCCCATGTGATGGATCCCCTTTTACAACCCTGAACTCCTAGGTGCCTTGAGCTTCCTTAGTTGGAAGCACCTTGCATATATTGCCATATACCAAATTAACCACATTCTGCAGAATATTACCAGAAGAGAACTCTTGAAAACCTGCAGTTGGTTTCACCTGAATTTCATCCCTGATGATTCTATCTTGTATTCTTTTGTTCTAAAAATCCATAACCATGACTGTAACAACTTCTGGGCCTCCCGAGTCCTGCTGGAAAATCACTGAACATGAGCATGGTTTACAAAAATATGATAATATGGATTATTAAGGAAAGTTTCTCTCAGTAAGGACTGTTTGAACTGAACTCTGAAAGCAAAAATAGGAGGTAAGAGGACAGAGAAAAGAAATTTCCAAGATGAGACAAGTAGAGTGATAAGAATACCTCAGTTAAAGAAAAGAAAGGGGAGAAAGGAGGTGGGAAGAGAACAGGCTGTTTGCAGCCTACAAATCATACTAAAAATCACTTTTGTGCTTAAGCAAAGGAGGAAGATGAGATCAGATTTCTGAAAAAACTCACCTAGGCTGCTCCCCTCCACACACACCCCTACACACACACACACCACAATGTTAGGAGTTCATTGTAAGTCTAGGCAAGATTTTCATTATGTTAAGACAGTATTCTTAATTCCTCAGCTCTCAACTGTTTAATGTTTTATTTCTGCTATTTGTCATGTGATTATTCTGTTTTTACTATTTTGTCTTTGAAGCTTTAAGGATACTGGATAAGTGGGTATTATAAGAAGCTACCAAATAGGAGAAGGTAGGTCTAATGTCTTTTTTTTCACTGAATACTCTTCCAAAATGCTTAAGTTTTTTCTATTATTTGGTTTTATGTTAAGCCTTAAATATATTAAAGTTTTACAACAATAAATAATATGCACTTACCACTATAGAAGAATGCCGAATATCTAGTATGTAGGCAGATTCCCAGACATGTGAATTTAGTTTTAAAAATTTGCTCAAATTTTCCCCATTGATCCCAAGATTTCGAAGGCCATTCATCACTTTTCCTTCTAATTTCAGCATATCCAAAATACTTGATATTTAAAAAAAAGAAAAGTTTTATTTTGTTTTGCCAAAATTTTAAGAATCTTTTAAAGTGTTGTAGATTTCTCAAAGCATTAAAAATATAAGTTCCATTCCTACTTTTATTTATAGTGGAAAAATATATTATTCATAAACAAACAGTTCTAATTAGTTATCCAGGATATATACTTTTGTTGGAGGGGGGTGATAACAATCCTATCATTTAAAAGATAGCAACAATATTGTACTCTTTACCAAAGTAGTGCAGATCAGATTAGCCATATAAAACAAATAAGGAAAAAAAATCATTAGGTTACTCTTGAAAAACAAAAAAAGATCAGATAGACATAAAAATAAAATTTTAGTATACAGAAAACCCCATTAAAGTGTGTGAAAGTTCATATCTGTTTAGAATACAAATTAAAATGTCTTATTGTATATGCAGGTTGAACAGTTCTAATATGAAAATCCAAAATGCTTCAAATTCACAGCTCTACAGGCTATATGTGAAAGGTATACATGAACATAAATGACTTTCATGTTTACACTGGGTTCCACTTGAGATTTCATTTTGTGCATGTTAGCATTAAAAAAAAATCTGAAATCTGACACTCTTTTAGTCCTAAGCATTCTGGAGAAGAGGAAATCAATATAAATAAATTCAAAAATTCTCAAAATATGAGAGTATTACTATTCATACAATATTAATAGTAAGTAACCCTATTCACAGAAAGTTTGGGTAATCTGAATCTTTAAACTACTCTTTGTCAAGCTGTGTATGCCAGAAAAGTGCCAAGTACTTTCTGAAAAGAGCTCCTTCAGAGCCTCAAAACCACCACTATAGGAAGTTTCAGATGATTCAACTGAGGCTCACAGGCAATGTGTCCTGCCCATGGCTGCTCAGCTAGTGGGGCTCAGAGCTGGCCCAGAAATGCTAGAGGAAGGCAGTGCTTCCCTGTTTCTGCTTGTCTTGCCTTGTCTGTAATGTCAAGACTTTAGAGTACTTGTTTTTTAAAAACGATAAGTTTACTAGACAAGAAGGAACTTTTACTTTTTAAGGAACTGCTAAAATTGATATTTATTATATTTAACCTAAGGGCTTCATTCAAAAAATTCAGTCACAGAAATCATTTTCCCTTTCAACAAGTAAACTGAGTAAGAGAAAAGCAAAGTATGGATTTTAGTATACAGTTCTCAGGGAAACTAGTGAGATCCACAGTGGGGAGATCTAATACCAAAACTCTTAGTAAAGCTGTTATATAATTTCAAGCTGATCTGTATGTATGACTTTGGCTTTTCATGTCTATATTCCAGACAGATTTAAACACAAAAGAAAGTTTTATTACCAGGATAACAAAAATCTACGAGAAAATAGGCACTATAAATAATACTAGCTTGAATATCCCAAATCACCAATTTAAAAATAAGATGTAGTTTGCCATGATAGTACAAAAGGAAAATTTCACACCTGATCTTATGGGATGGGTTGTAGTAAAAACTCAGGCATGTTAAAAATACAGAAGCTCAGAGTATGCTCAAAATAGGGCAGGCATATTAAAATGTAAAATAAATTTTAAAATATAATTCATGTATAGTATATATAAATATATAAGGTATACATGAACATAAATGACTTTCATGTTTAGATCAGGTTCCACTCCTGAGATTCAAAAAATGTGCTTATTTATAATTCTATTAATATATGTAATAAAAATATACTCAGACATGCAAAAAATACATGTGTGGCTTCCTAAAGTATTTCAACTTTTTAGTCTAAGTTCCCTAATTTGTAAAATAAGAATTTCAGAGTACCCTGTAAACATATTTTCCATTCCAAAAATTTGGTGATGCTCACTGATCAGACCCATTTTTTTGGTATGGTAGAATTTCAATATTTCTCATAGCTATTTCTTCTCAAACTTGTTTTCAAGGAAAATCAGACCCACAGCACAGTACATTAGAAAGGGTGTGGGATTTTGAAACTACAATTATTTACTATTTGTGTCTTTAGTTTTGTATAAAATTTTAGTCTCAGTTTCCATATCTACTTAAAAAAAAAACAGTAATCCCTTTCCAGAGAATTAAGGCTGAATGAACTGATGATCAGGCACACAGTTGTCTTTAATAAGCACTAGTTTGTTCCTTGATCTTCCTAAATCTTGAATTTTGGATGATAAATAAAAACTAAGTACACTTGATTTATCTATCAGGAACCTTCCGGTATCTTAGGGTTTACAAATAGTATTTAAAAGGGAAGCATCAGAAACTATCTTTGGACTTGTCTTGATGGCTTCTCCTGCCTTAGAGACAAAAGGCCAAATCTGTAACTTGTTTTTACAATCTGATCTTTGCCTATCTGTGTGACCTTGACTAATTCTAGCTCCTCCTCATTCTCTACAGTTCTCAAAACATGCCTTCATGTTGTCACAACCTCCATTTCCCCTTTGTCCAATTCATCCTTTAAAGCCTAGCTTAAATAAAACACTTCTTTGAAGTCCCAAAGTTCCATCAAAAAATAGTATAAATCTCTGGGGTTATAAATCCCAAACACTGTATCTAACCTTTTACAAGCCTTATCACACTGTTCTTATTTACTTATTCCCATCTAGACTGAAAACATCACTTAGGCAAGACCTATTTTGTCTTGTTCACCACTATATCCCCAACATGCAGCAGTTCCAACAACATAGCAGGATTCAGATACATGAATTGCATTTTAATATTAAATTGATTTTATAATATTGGATTTCAATACTTCATGCATTAAAATACATATTTTGCAAGAACTCAAAAGAATTCTAAGCACATAATTTTATGAAAATACAGAAAAACTAAAAGTGGTGATATCAAGACCACTTTGTTACATCTCTCTGGTGGTAGTGGCACTGCTCAAGTAGGAAGAGACTGTCTATCAAAATGTGATACCTAATTTGTATTAGAGTCAATTTCTCACTGGGCAAGTCTGTGGCTGAGGCAGACATGCAATAATGCCTCCCTGATGGACTAGGATAGTATATTCTAAGGTAGAGAAACAAAGCCTCATTTATATCTTGGATGCCTTTCCCCCAGCCACAGTCTCATGGTTCTTACTGTTTTCAGCCTCTCTGGGAATGAGACCAACACTGTCCTGACCCTGAACCCGAGACTTTAAGCTCCTTCTGTGACTAGGAAGAACGATGGGGCCATATCTGAGATATGATATTGATTCTCCACAATCCAGAAATGCAATTATTGACAGAGGATGGGGAAAAAAATAATTCATTTCCTTTCTTCCTCAAATGGACAATTCTGAGTACTAGTAGCAAAAACAAACTCTCCCTATGTATTGTCTCTGTAATAGAACATTTTCATTTCTCTGTTTTTCCATATAATTTTCTTTCATTCACCTGTTTTTCATTGATTTTATTCTATATCCTGTCATCTTTTTCAGAAAATCTGTTTGATTATGTTACCTGAAAAATATCAGAAAATACAATTATCCTTATATATTTGCTATTTCTCTTTTAAGGGAATCATGGTAGCCATCACATCACTAGGGAACAGAACTATAGAACACACGCTGCTATTCTTTCTATTGATAATGTTTATGCTATGTATCTCGGATTGTTAGGTCCAAGGATTCAATTAAATATAGAGAAAATCCAGCTTGAGATAAAAATTATAAAATGGCAAAAATTCCAAATGAACTATCCTATCTCTATGGCTCTCTTGCATTTTTCTACATTTCCAAACTGGTAAGAAAATGGATCTTTGAATGAAAGGAAAAAGAAATGTGGATCTGGAGAAGTCCGGGGCCAGCTTGCCGCTGGTGGGCTCAGGATCAATCATCCCAAATAGAAGCAAAACAAACAATTAACTAAATTTATTTTATGGTGCAAACATTAACTTTTAAATCAGTTTTAAACTTCTCTACAAGAGTAAACCAAATTCCATTTTTTCTCTTCTTTTTGACTTGTAAGTTTGGATTTATGGGTGAGAGGCCGTTGATTAACAAAAGAATTCCTAATTCTTTCTACCTTAGAGTACTTGAATTTTTGACCTAAGGCACAAGATAGCACATGGATACAATGATATCCCAAGTAAAACTTTGATGTATATTTGTAAATATTTGAATCTCATTTTAAATTCATGAAGTTTCTACTAAAGAAATGTTCGAATTTTCATACCTTTCATTCAGTAAGCATTTCCTGAGTGTGTGCCATGCACTAGGCACATAATTTCATAATTTTAAATTTCATAATTTCAAATTTCAAAATTCCATAATTTCAAATTTCCTGATAGACATAGCACTTTAAATTATCCTTGTTAATTTCTCTCTTCTAGGAAAACACCTTGTGTTGCTTTCAGTTTCTTTCTGGAGGGTATATGTCTCTGGCTGGTCAGTCTAGTCCCCAAGAACTTGCCTGCCAAGTTAACAACCTACTTTTCATTGAAAGACAGTTTAGAATAGTGGGATGAGTACAGGTGTAGTATTCACTGGAACAATTATCTCTAAGGTTTTTCACAACTATTCACAGTTTATTATGCTTTGAGCTTGTATATTTTGGTAAAATATTCTACCAAAATAACAGAGTTGTGTTACACAATCAAAAACATGCATTTGATGGAGAGGAAGAAATGAGGAAGGATATGAGTAAAGCAGATAGAAGGAATAAATGCTACTGTTCTACAGTACAGTTGAATGATGACAGCTAAGAATAACTTACTGCGTATTTCAAAATAGCTAGAAGAGATGATTTTGAATGTTCCCAGTACATGAAATGATAAATGTATGATGTCATGGAAATGATAACTACCCTCATTTTATTATTACACATTGTACATACATATCAAAATACTGTATTTTGTATTCAATAAATATGTACAATTATTGCCAATTAAAAAATTTAAAAATGCACTTATGTTTAAAGCCATTCTTGGCATTTTCACATACTAAATTCAGGACAATTTTTACCTTCACATAAACCATAGTTTGTATTAATAATATTAATACTTACCTAAAAGGATCATAAACATCCATGTCAACACGAAGGCCATTTATAAATAGACGAGCATCACCTGGCTGAATTTCAAATCTATCTTGGAGATCCTTGAAATAGAGCAAAACAGTTAAACAAATGCTACAAGATGAGTCATCTATGTCAGGGGTCAAACTATTTCTAGTAAATACTTCATGCATTGTAAGATATACAGTCTCTGTGACTACTTAACTTTGCCTTTGTAGCACAAAAGCAGCCTTAGACAATACGTAAACAAATGGTCATGATTATGCTATGATAAAACCCATTTATAATAAACAGTTGGCAAGTTAGATTTAGCCTCTCCTGATCTAAGTGATGAAACTTTTTGATAGGTCAGAATTCAATACCAGAACATTTTGATTTTGCAATGGATGACATTAAAGTTCTTATATGTTTTACATAGTGAGTGTATGTTCACGCACACAACTTAATAGGTGGTACATTTCTGTTCCTTGATACAATGATATCTCAAGTAAAACTTTGATGTATATTTGTAAATATTTGAATCTCATTTTAAATTCATGAAGTTTCTACTAAAGAAATGTTCGAATTTTCATGCCTTTCATTCAGTAAGCATTTCCTGTGTGCTATGAACTAGGAACCAACCTAGATGCCCTTCAATAGACAAATGGATAAAAAAACGTGGCATATACACACAATGGAATATTACTCATCAATAAAAGAATAAAATCATGGCATTTGCAGGAAAATGGATGCAGTTAGAGAAGATAATGCTAAGTGAAGTTAGCCAATCCCAAATAACCAAATGCCGAATATTTTCTCTGATATAAGGAGGCTAATTCATAGTGGGATAGGGAGAGGGAGCATGGGAGGAATAGACAAACTCTAGACAGGGCAGAAGGGTGGGAGGGGGAATGGGTTATAAATGATGGTGGAATGGGTGGACATTATTATCCAAAGTACATGTATGAAGACATGAATTGGTGAGAATATACTTTGTATACAACTGGAAAAAAAAAGAATTTAGTCAAAGTGATTTATAAAACAATAAACAAACAATTAAAAAAAAGAAACTCTTGGCACTACAGTAATAAGAAAGGAAAGGTAACATTCTTCCAAGCACAGGCCAATTCCTAGAGTAATCATACCTGGTTTAAATCCTGGTCTTGCTCCTTATTATAAAATCTGGACAAATCCAATTAGCTTTTATAATCCTCAATTTCCTCATTTATAATATGGGAATGATTCTACCTATCTCACAGGTTAACTATATTATATATGGATACTGATATATATGTGCCTTTTCACATGTACCATGAAAGCTTTTATTTACTATTACTGTAATAGGTTAACCAGTTTAGGAGGAAAATCAATGTTAAACATTTCATTTCAATATCGTGACATAATAGCAATGTGTAAAAATATTTAGTTACTTCTGGTCCTTTCTATCAAAAAATTAATTTAAAAATCTATATTCCAACCTCAAAATCTACAAATGCCAGTAAATTCATATTGCCTGCTATATTCCCCTCTGCCCCCACAAGGTTAGCCTTAAATCCTGACAAATTAGTCTAACACTCAAAGTGACCTTTCTTAAATAAGAGGTAAGAATTCAAGTTTTAGTAATGTGACAAACAAAAGATCCTACAATTCTCTTATTAAAAGAAAGCACAAAAATACACCTAGATGAAATATTAAAAATGTCTTCCAACCTTAGTTTTGTTTAATAAATTAAAAAATTCATCTGAGAGCAGAGAAAAAGGAAAAATATGAATTCAAAGATGTAAACCAACAGTGAAGGCCCTATTCTGAGGAAATCCACAATTTCCTAGATAGCCCAAGGCTTGGGTTTTGAAGAAGGATGAACAAAGCCTTAGAGCTGCAAAGGATGGGGAGTAGGATCAGAGATCTCTTCATGCCCATATAAAGAAGTGCTATACTCACAAGGAAAAGGTGAACCTAATGTCCTGCAGAAACAGCATAGAAACTTATCTCTCAACCTTGCTTGCTGGTGGAAGAAGTCGTCTTCCAAACAAATTCATGCCCACAGGCTTAGATTCACTGGGTATGGGTTTTGATTTCACAGTTTATGGTCCAAAAAAAATATAAACTCAGACTTCTTATTTAAAATGAAATTAAACTGGTAGCATTCTTGAGTATTAAGTAGAAATAAATCCAAATCCCCATGAAGAAATATAAACTTATTTTTAAAAAATAGGGAATTGCTTAGTCCAATGTGTTTCAACAATCATAAAACTGAACTATATCACTTGAAGCTAAGAAAATTTCAACTGAGTGAATATCAAAAGACTGGTTGAGGATGAGGGAGGGATCCAGAGAGAGGGAAGATAGTGGAGCAGAGAAAGGAAGCTTGGTTCAGCAGTACCCCACTTATAAAACAGGAAGGCTTCTTCTCAACAAGGTAAGTGGCAAAGGAACCTCACTGAAACACAACATTGAACTGTAATTAAAAAAAATTCATAGAGCTACAGAAAAGTGGGTAACTTGAGCATAAGAACTACCTTAGAGACACACTAGCTCTGGCTGCCATCATAGCAGAGCAGGGACCATGGTAAGAAACATGTGGCTGGCAGGTAAAGAAATTAAAAAATAAAGAGAAATCAACCTAGGGAAGCCTGGGGTTTATAGAGGAGGGCTGATTTTAATGCACACACAGCTGATATGGCAAGCCCCTCAGTGAAAACAAATCCAATGTGGTCCGCTCAGGTGAAAGTGTGCATTAGGGGCAGCAAGCCCTCCCAGAGGATGGTGTGGAAAGACTCGACCTCCAAGGTAGCCCTCCCCAAATGTGAAATAGGAATATTTTCCTCATCTGTCAGCCTACAAGCTGAAAGCTGTCCCCACACAGCTCATGCAACTGCAGATGGGGAAAATGAGAACTTGTGCAGAAAGTTACCAATAGGTTACCACCCACCCCCCCAGGGTGCCTATAGTGGAGAAACTGAAACAGGCACAAGGAATATTTTGCCTGGACCATTTAGCATCTGGATTCTAAGGGATAAAGGGATTTATGGTGGCTGGCACCCCATAGGAGCTATTATAGAGATGCTCACTGCCAGGCAAGCCATCTACACTCCCTTGTGGATACCCAGTTCCACAATTCATCAGCACTCCTCAGTCTATCCCACCCAACCCTGGGAGACTAGAATCTAAAAGCTACTAAGCCTAGCTGGCAACTAAGCAAGGATCACAAGGACAGGGGCCAGAAATATAGAACTAAAACAAAGACTGAAAATCTATTCCTGCTAGAAGATTTGACCACCACAGCAGAAACAAGAACTTTATCTCTCATTAATATTTTTTTTCATTTTCGTTTTTCTATTCCTATTTCTTTTATCCTCCATATATTTTTCATTTTCCTTTTTCTTTTCCTATTTTTTTCTCCATATTCCCTTTTTTACTTTTCAAACTCTTTTTCCCAACCATTTTATTATACTCTATTATTCTTTACTTTTTAAAATTATGCATGATTTTCTGTGCTCTCCATGTATGGATAGGTTTGAACATATATACTCATAACTTTCCCTACACATTAATAGCTCTCTCCTGCATGTGTTCATTATAGCCTAGATTAGACTTAGGTGAGGAACAATTATACAAGGGTTCAAGTTGTTTTGATCTTACATTTGTTGGTTATTTTATATCTAGATTCTAACCCCTCCCATCTCCCCTCCCTTACTCTTTCCTCAGTAATAGCCAGAATCTCCTATTCCTTCCTTTTCTATTATGTTCAGTTACTTTATTATTTCTCTATCTTTATAGCTGACACCTGCTCCCTACCTTATGCCTCTCCTTTGATCATTTTCTTGATCATTTCAAACTTTCTCTTGTCTTTCCCCCTATTTTTTCTTAACAAATGGTATCCCACTAAATAGAACCTATAAAGACTATGAAATTACTACCCCATTCAAGTTGTTATGATTATTAATATAGAGGACAACACAGTAGATACCTAGTTCATAATTTGTTATTGTTGGCACGATCATTAAATGCTGACCCCACCATTCCTACATAGGCGACAATTAGGGTTATAGAAAAGTAGATACCAGATATTTATATTAAAACTTACATATGTTGCTGACATTAGTGCCATTCCTGGCTCCCCACTCCCTCTTAAGAGGTGCTGGAAAGAGACTGGGATTCTTTGAGATCACAGAATAGAGATTCTGCAGCTGAGAAAACAATCACATCTCAATCAAGCAACAGAGAATTTCATCCTACTCACAATCTAATCCCTTCTGAGCCCTAACATTACTCCAACTTGAAGAATAAGGAGGCAAAAACTCCAAACCAACAACAAGGATCCAAGAAGAACCATCAGAGAGGGACCATGGTTCCTACCCCTTCACATCTACTCATCAAAAACAGAAGTCTCAGAACAAATAAAATAATCACACATAAAAAAGGACAGACATAAAAAAGAGCAAGAGGAACCATTTCAATTGATGACCAAGTCCAAGACCTCCTAAAACGTAAGGAAACCAGCAAACTCTCCTCTAAAAATTCATGATCCCCCAATAAAGGACCCCAATTTATGTGGACAAAATCCCAGAGAAAGATTATAAAAAACTGATTAACTAAAAGAAAATCTAAGGAATAGATTAAAAAAGCAAATACAGCAGATGAAAGACTACTTCAAGAAACAGTGAAAAGAAACCAATCAGAATTCCTAGAAATGAAAGGCAATCAAATTAAAACTTTCCTTGAATGTACCAGAGATTAGATTGCATAAAAAAATAGAACCTCAGCCCTTGAGGACAAGACTTTGGGTCTTCAAGACAGTGCACATGATCTTGAGTACACCAAATGCAATAAAGTGGAAAAAAATAATAGTATATGATTAGAATATACAAGAAATCTTGGACAACTTCAAAAGATCAAATCTGAGAATCAGTGAGATAGAAGAGAACATGGAGATACAAGATAAAGGCATACAGAGCAGAAACTTTTCCCATCAGAAATGAGAGACATCCACATACAGGAGGCTTATGGAACCCCAAATAGACCTACTCTAATGAGAAGCTAAGACATATCATAACCAAAAATTCGTAACATAGAACATAAGAAAAATGTTAAAAGCTACAAGAGAAACATCAGGTCACACTTAGAAGCAATTTAGAAGCTCACTTCTGATTTCTCAATTCAGACCCTAAAATCAAGGAGGGCCTGGATTGAGGTATTTCAAGCACTAAAAGAAAAAAACTGTCAGGCAAGATTACTATACTCAGCAAAACTATTTCAAATTTGAGGAGTAAATAGAAATCTTTCCCAAGAAGGAACAAAGAATTCATGATCACCAAGCCAGCACTACAAAGAATCTCAAAGATAAACTGGACACAGAATGTTTTAGTCAGCTTTTTTGCTGCTGTGACTAAAAGACCTGACAAATAATTTTAGAGGAGAAAAAGTTTATTTGGGGCTTTTGGTTTCAGAGGTATCAGTCCATATACAGAAGGCTCCATTCCTCAAGGGCTTGAGGTAGGGCAGAATATTATGATGGAAGAATGTGGTGGAGGAGAGCGGCACAGGACATGACTAGGATGCAGACAGATGAAGCTCAGCTTAACACATACCCAAAACTTGTCCCCAGTCACCACCTCCTCAGCCACACCTTACCGGCCTACAGCTACCACTCAGTTAATTCCTATCACGGGGTTTATTCACCAGTTGTGTTAAGGTTGTCATAACCCAGTCATCTCACCTCTAAACCCTCTTGCATTGGCTCTCACATAAGGTTTTGGGGATATCTAATAGCCAAACCATAACATAGGAACTAAAAACAAATCCCAAAGCTCTCAAGTATAGAAAGATCAAAAGACAAGTAATCCATGAATGAGAATCAACATGGTATTAAATCTGACAAAAAAATTGATATGGCAGGAAACCACAAACACATATCCATACTAAAACTGAATATTAATGGTTTTAACTCTCCAATTAAAAAACATAATAAGCAAAATGAATCAAAAAACAAAATCCAACTATGTTGTTTACAGGACTCATCTCATAGGCAAAATCACTCAAAAAGGCTGAAGGTAAAAGGATGACCAAAAAATATTCCAGGCATGTGATCCTTGAAAACAAGCAAGAACAGCTATTCTCATATTTGACAAAGCAGATTTCAAGCAAAAATTAATCAGAAGAAACAAAGAAGGATACTACATCCCGGTAAAGAGAACAAGATGATATAACGATAAAAAACATTTATGCTCCAAATGTCAATGCACCAAATTACAAAGGAAAAAAAAATACTGACATTAAATCCCAGACAGACTCCAACTCAATAATAGTAAGTTACTGCAACATACCCTTATCACCAACAGACAGGTCATCAAAACATAAAACCTATAAAGATACTGACAACCTAAATAATACTATAAATCAAACGAACCTAACAAGTATCTACAGAATATTTCATCCCAAAACAGCTGAATTTATCTTCTCAGCAATGGAACTTTTTTGAAAATAGATCATATTCTAGTCACAAAGCAAATCTTAGCAAAAAATGCATTCTATCAGATTATAATGGAATGAAACTGGAAATCAACTGCAAGAAAAATAAATCTCCGTGTGTTTATGTGGCTTCTAACAATAATACTCTTAAAATGAAGAATGGATCAAAGAAGAAATCAAGAAATTAATATAAACAAAAGAGAAAAAAGATACAATATATCTCTGGAACAGCATGTAGTTTTAAGAGGAAAATCTAAAGTACTGAGAGCCAACATTAAAAAAAAAAAAATCCCAAATAAATATGCTCTACCTCAAAGGCCTTAGAAAAAGAATTCCAAAATAAGATAGGAAAATGATTAAGATGAGAGCCAAAATCAATGTAATTGAGGATTTTAAATTACACAGGATCAATGCAACAAAGTTGCTTCTTTAAAATTATATATAATTCCTTAGCCAAACTAACCAAAAGAATAAAAGGCCCAAATCAATAAAATTAGAGATGTAAAAAAGATCACCATAGACTCTTCTGAAACTCAGAGGATTATGAAAACCTATTTTGAAAATTTATACTCCAATAAACTGGAATATCTAGAAGACACTGAAAAACTTCTGGACACATGACCTGCTCAAAGTGAATCAGAAAATATAGAAAACCTAAACACACCAATATCAAGTAATAAAATTGAAAGATTACTCAAAATCTTCCCCAAAGCCCAGGACCAGATGGATTTTTAGCAAAGTTCTACCAGACCTTTATAGAAAAACACTAGTCCCTCTCAAATTACTCCATGAAATTGAAAGGGAAGAAACACTCCCAAATACATTATATGAAGCCAGTATAACCTGACATCAAAAACCATTAACAAAGATGCATCAAGGAAAGAAAACTACAGACCAATATCCTGAGGAAAAGAAACAAAAATCTTTAATATTAACAAGCTGCATTCAAAAACACATCAAAAAGATAGGGCTGGGGTTGTGGCTCAGCGGTAGAGCACTTACCTGACACACGTGTGAGGCCCTGGGTTTGATCCTCAGCACCACATAAAAAACAAAACAAAGGTATTGTGTACAACCAAAAAATAAATTAAAATAAAAGATAATATACCATGATCAGGTATGTTTCACTCCAAGAATGCAAAGTTGATTGATTCAACATATGCAAATCAATAAACTTAATTCACCACTTAAATAGAATTAAGGACAAGAATCATCTCAATAGATATGAAAAGGCTTTTGATAAAATCCAGCACCCATTCATGTTAAAAATGTAGGAGAAGCTGAGGATGGAAGGAACTTACGTCAACATTTTAAAGGCTATTTATGAGAATCCCAAAGTCAACATCATACATCAGAATTGTGAGAAAACACATTTCTGTTATTTAAGCTATTCAGTCTACTCTATTTTGTTATGTAACATGAGTGGACTAATATAATCCTTTTTTATTTCTTCATTGGTAATTGTTCATGTCCTTTGCTGCTTTTTTAAATGGATCACTAATTTTTCTTATTGATTTGCAGAACTCTTATACATTGTGGACATTAATCCTTTGCCACATATTTTGCAAATAATTCCACACAATGTGGAATGTATTGGGGAAAACCCAAAAGCATTTGCTCTAAAATCAGGAACAAGACAGGGCTGTCCTCTGTATAAAAGACATCAGGCAAAAAAAGGAATATTCTGGGGATGTGGCTCAAGCGGTAGCGCGCTCGCCTGGCATGTGTGCGGCCAGGGTTCAATCCTCAGCACCACATACAAAGATGTTGTGTCCGCCAAAAACTAAAATAAATATTAAAAATTCTCTCTTTAAAAAAAAAAAGAAAAGGAACATGTTGACCCATGAAAAGATTTTACATCTAGAAGTCCCAGAAATTTCCACCAGAATACTTAGAGCTTACAAATGAGTTCAGTCAAGTAG
This sequence comes from Ictidomys tridecemlineatus, assembly GCF_052094955.1. NCBI lineage: Eukaryota > Metazoa > Chordata > Mammalia > Rodentia > Sciuridae > Ictidomys > Ictidomys tridecemlineatus. The sequence continues at coordinate 186,091,681 of NC_135482.1, forward strand.
CAGAATACAAGTACAACTCCCATAAAGTCAACAGCTTTCCTATACTCCAGCACTAATTCAGTTAAGAAATCAAGAAAACCACTCCATTCACAATAACCTCAGAACAAAAACACCACCTTGGGAATTAATCTAATCAAGGAGGTAAAAGATCGCTATAATAAAAATTATAGCATACTGAAGAAACTGAAAAAGACTTTAGAAGATGTAAAGAGATCCCATGTTCATGGATAGACAAAATTGTCAAAATGGCTATACCAAAAGCAACAGACAGATTTAATACAATCCCCATCAAAATACCAATGAGATTCTGGACATAACTAGAAAAAATAGTCCTAAAATTCATTTGAAGAATGAAAGATCCAATATGCCAACCTGTCTTTTAACTGAAGAGATTACACCATTTACATTCAATGATAATAAGAAATGATTTTCATTTCCTGCCATTCTGATATATCCAATGCTTAAATTGGACTTGATTCTCTTCCAGTTGACTATTCTTCTAGTGTAATTCCTCTCTATGCTGGTTTTCACTTTAATTTTCATTTTTTTGTGAAATATTATGTTTTATAGTAAAGATTTCCAATTATAAATTCTTTTAACATTTTTTCATAAGTTTTTGTTTCATCTTCAATTTTAAATCTCAGTTTTACTGGACATAGTATTTGTGGCTGGCATCCATTTTCTTTCAGAGCTTGGTACATATTATTCCAAATCCTCCTGGCTTGTAGGTTTTGGGTTGAGAAATCAGTTGAAATACAGATTGTTTTATCTCAAAATGTGACCAGTTTTTCCTTCTCTTCTAAAATACTATACTTATTCTGTATGTTAGGGACTTTCATAACAACATGTTTTAGATTATATCTACTGTGATTTTTGTATATCTATAGTCCTATATGCCACCTGTGTTGGAATTACCACTTCATTCTAAAAGTCTCGAATATCTGGGGATATCATTTCATTGACAATATTGTGCAGTTCTCTAGCTTGGATTTCAGAGCCTTTATCTATCCCAATGAATCTTCAAGTTTTTCCTTGTAATGTTATCCCAGATTTCCTGAATATTCTGTTCCTGATCTCTAAACAACTTTTCTTTATGGTCAACTTTATTTCTAAGATTATACACTTTGCCTTTGAGAACTGAAAAAAAAATCTATCTTCAATGTGGGAGTCTAATCTACTGGTGGTGTTTCACTTATTTTTAATCCACTGTCATCTACCATGTTTTCTATAAAGTCACTTCCCCTTTTATTGGTAATATAGCTTTTATTTCTGAATTGTTTTATCTCTACTTTCTATACCTTTGCAAAATTCTTCTGGTTGGGGTTTTACATCCTCTTGTTTGGATATCACAGTATTTGTCCACCTTTGAGTTATTGCCTTTCAAAACTTGTGTTGCTTTTTAGCTTCAATAATGTAAGTGTAAGTTCATGTCTGAATTCTGTATGGCAATTTTCCACTTAATGAGGTTTCCTCACCTATCCAGTGGTTTTGCTGCTTTCCCTATTATACAGTAAAACTTTTAAGTAGTTATCAATTTTACCTTCTTGATTAGTTATCATACAAGTTACACTTTGAGAGACATTAGATTGTTTTGGGGTACAAAAGTCAAAATTGGCTTACCAGGTTTCTCATTGAATACTTATAGTGATCAAAAGTTTAAAAGCTGAATCACCTAATATAATCAGTCCTTCTCTGATTTTCAAACACCAGACTGGTTCAGGGGTTCTAATCACCAGTCACTGTCCCCAAGGGATACTACCCAGTTTTTCAAATACTTCCTCTGAACTCACTCCATTTAGTGATTCAGAGTCTTCATCCCTTCCAATTATCCTTTATTCCCCCAATATCGCTTTAACCTCATGAAATTCTTCAGCTTCTTGACCCAAATTACCACATGAAAGAAAGCTCTAAAGACTACCCACTCTGGACTGTTAAGTGAGCAGAGAAAACAATCTTGATTGGGTAAAGCCACTAACACCCTCCGATTCCTTTCATTTTCCTCTTCTTTCCCACCCCCTTTTCCTTCTTATTGAGGGTGGCATTGTAAAAAAATAAATGCAGAAACTGTCATAAAAAAATTCTGCTTTAATAATGGTGTTAGCAATCATAAAAATAATACAGAGGAACAATTATACAACTCAGTTTTGAAAAATAAAAATTTCTAAGATGGTCAATGAGATAAAGAACTGTCTGAGGTAGGAGGATGTGTTCTTTTTCCTAACACCTATGTTCCAAAGAACTGTGCATCATTTTCTTCATTATCATCATAATCATAATTGGTTACCTTCATCAAAACAGCTGATAAGACAGCTGACTCTGTCCAAGTATAACACATACTGTTGGCTGGCTAACTCTGCTTTATACCTTGTCTAGCTCTCTGCTTACCATGATTTCTAGAAAAGCAAACTCTACCCTGCAGCTATGAATGGCCACATGAAAATCTTGGTCATGGGATGGAAATCAAAGTCTGTTAAAGTGGTTCAAGAAGGCTTTAATAAGGATGAATATAGTTGTTTCCATTTTTCCTGCCTCTTTTGAATAAGAATGTAGATAAGGTTGCCACTTGAAATCATAAAAGACGGACCAAGGGGTTTTCATGAATGCTCCCTGAAACTTTTAGAGCACCAGAATCATAATGTCTATAGACATTTACTTTCAGACTTTTTATGTAAGAAAAATAAACTCATACTGTTTACAGCCCTATGAATCTGGTATTTAATTACTTAAAGCCAAACCAGTCCTATGAACTATAGTGAGGTCACTGCCAGTGTGAACACTTTATAACTATTAGGGTCTTTTTGGTTCTAAAGGTAACTTAAGAGGCCCTCTGGCAGGATTTTATCAAACATCTGATCAATTGTATCCTGTTTGCCATAGGATTCTCACGATGCTTTAGCAGTTTAACACTGATTGGTTCTGTTATGGTTTGGATGTGGTAACCCCCAAAAGTTCATGTGTGAGACAAAGTAAGAAGGCTTAGAGTAGAAATGATTGAGTTATGAGACTTTTAACCCATTAGTGAATTAATCATCTGACGGGACTGAGTGGTAACTGAAGTCAGCAGGTGTACAGCTGGAGGAGGTGGGACATAAGAGGTGTGGCTTTGGCATATATATTTGTATATGGAGCTCTCTCTCTGCTTCCTTATCATAATGTAAACTGCTTCCTTCTGTCAGTCTTCTGCCATGATGTTCAGTCTCACCAGGGCTCTTAGGGAATGGAACTGGCTACATATGGGCTGAGAACTCTGAAACTATGAGCACTCAAATAAACTCTTCCTCCTCTACAATTGTTCTGGTCAGATATTTTAGTCACAGCAGTGAAAAGGCTGACTAAAACAGGGTCCTCATAAGAATTTAAGAAACCAGATATTAAAAAAATCATTAACTTTACCCTATAAAGACAAAATCTAGAGCACAGGGTGAAATAAGTAGGAAATATTTCAGGAAAAATTGGCTAGAATTATATTTTATGCTATATTTAGTAGATAATATAAAAAATAAAACTTTAACTCATTTACATAGTCAGAAAATAAATCAACTTTTATGAAAACTGAAGATCCAAAGTGTGAAACAGTGATATTAGTGTGGTAAATTTTCAAGAAAGGAATTCCAACAAACCTTTTGATTTTCCTGTATCTCTTCCTTCATTCGTTGATTTACAGCAATTCTGGTCAGAGATCTGGGAAAATCAATACTGATGTAATTCATTCTTCCTTAAATTTTTAGGACTAATAATTAATTCAATGTTAATATAATACTTTAGAAAAGAAACTAAAAACCCAATGCTTCAAGAATGTACATTTCCATATTGCCTAATTGGACAATGATACTATAGTTTTTACTCAACATAGTATCTGATTTAGGTGGAACAGAGACTCAAAATTCTAATGTCTTAACTGCATAAAGTCAGATTATTGAATAATTATGTTTTCAAATATATTAGGCTGAAAAAGGCTATTTTGTATTGGTTTGCCCATACACAGATATCTTTCATACAGATATTTTGTATGAAATTACCAATATCATATGTGTAAACGCAAACAGGCAACTTGTAGAATTAGCTATACATAAAGAATTTGTTAACCTGGGATCTTATTACAGCACGTACATTCTAAAATAGATGATATAGTCTTCCTTCAGTACGTACAGCATTGGTTCCAGGATCCCCTTAACCTCAGATAACAAAATCCCTGGATGTTCAAGTCCCTTATATAGAAGGGTACGATATTTGCATATAATCTACATGCATACTCCTGAATACATCTCCAGATTACTTTGGATACCTAATATACATAATGCTATGGAAATTATACCATATTGTTTAAAGAATAATGACAAAAATGTTTGTATATGTTTGGTACAGACAATTCTTTTCTGAATATTTTCCATCTATGGTTGGCTGAATTTGTGAACGTGATACATACAGATGCAGGGGGAATAACTGTACTGACATTATATTATTCACTCTTGAAGAGTTTTAAATTCCCTTACAATTTAAATATAATTTTAAAATATATTTCCTGTGGACTATATTTAACTTGAAAGCTCCCAAGAATGCTTAGTTATAACATCTATCAATTTAAAAATGGTATAAAAATTTATATGGTTAATTCAAAGTTCTGCTTTAAGGAAAGTTTAAGAAGAAACCCACAAATGAGTATCATCTCATAAAGTTTGGCAGCATTAAGAAAAATTATAATAAAATTTAATAATGTAAATTTTCCATTAATTTAACAAATATTTCATTTTAAAAGACATTTACTAAATGTCTGACTTCAGACATGTTTAAACCTACAATTTAGCCGTTAAGCAATGCTAGCATATTCTGCAAATTTTTCTTAATGATCAACCACAGATAAGAGCAGAATTTAGTATAATTCTTAAAAAGTCATACTGATTAACTATCATTAAAACTAATATTGTTTTAATTTAAATTTGACTAATAATTTCAAAAGCTGTTAATTAAGAATCGTGAGGCTAAATGTATGTATTTACATAGACCCAAACATATTTCATGTTTTAATATATAAATACTGATTTCTCAGTATTTTTTCTTGACTATTTAATTCCTGACTATAAATTTGGTGAAAGAAGTCATATCAACATATTCATTATTCTGTAGGTAAAGCTACAAACACTTCTATTTTCAGGGTATCTTTAAAAGATATTTTATATCTTACTGCTGCTGTATTTATCTTTCAAAGGTAAAGAATACCTAGATTTAAAATTCTGTAGTTTGTACTGTGGATAAATGTATAAAATAGCATTTGACAAAAAGACTTAACAATCATTGGATGCTTAATATGTGCTGAGAGCTTAAGTTTCTCTCCAATGTCCCTCAAATAAAATACTATTGTTGTATATGCACCTCTAACTTGTCACATGTGCTGTCTCTCCAATACAAGCTAATTTTGTTTATATTTTGTTGCTTATAATTTTATACTGCTATTTCTAACCAAATTATAAATGCACACAAGTCACATTATGTTGTAAATCCTAAAAATCTAAAATGTACCTATTGGTCACTTTCAGATATGCAAGAAGTATTATCTACTGAAATAAAGATAACATTGATATTCTGGAAGCAATTTAATTAGATGTTTTACTTGCAAAATGAAAAAAAAAGGTATTATACAAAAAACTCCATATATTTGAGATGTCATTAAGTGAAATCTAAAAGGCAAGAACATGATTTGACAACAATAGATCTTCTATGCAGAATAATATTTTTCATTATCTTCCATAAAGGAAAGAGAAAACTACCCTTACTATTTATTGCATAAATGTTTTTGCTTAGATTATGTTTATTTAAACTCTTAATTTTTTTCCCTTTTCATAAGCCTCTAATTCAATAGTTTTCTTTTGTAGTGTGAATACATGTGCTTAGTTATTAAAAAACAAAACCATAAATGGTGAAAATTTCCAATTTCAAAAAGCTACAGATATTAGAACTGACCCTCATGTTAAATGAAATCAGCTACTCCCATAAAATTTACTTAATGAAAAGAGTTCTAGTTACAAACAAACCAATGCACTTTAAAGTACCTGGCTTTTATGGGGAAGTTCTGTGAGATGTCTTTCATTAATTTTATGGTGTCATATACTGGAGTGGACATTATTTGAGAAGCTGCTTGAAAACTAAGATCTGTAAGGAAAAAAAAACCAACATTTAGGAATCTGGAATGTTAGATCTTCAGATATTTCCATGAAATTTAAATATTTTTCTCAACCTATACGACATATTAATATGTAAACATGTCAACACTCATATTTAACAATTTTAAGTTTAAATGGAAAGTTTTGACATATTCAAATAAGGTAGTCTTACACTTTTATGAATGAGTAATTATCACTTACTATTTATTATCTGTTATCTACAAATTATAGAATTTCATCCTAAAGAGAGATATAAAAAGAATCACTGACAGTTTTTTCCCCTATACTTAGGTTAAATGAAATATGACAAAAAGCTTTGATGAAAAAAATAAATCTGAAAAAAGTTTTGAAAAGCTAATTCTGAAAACAGCTTAAAAAGAAACCCAATATCTTTAACTCATTTTTAAAATTTTTTTCCAATATTGTTTTGCCTTCATGATGAAATAAAAGTATTTTTTGAAATTATAATTCTATTAAAAAATGTGAGGGGCTAACTATAGTCAGTCTCAAATATCTCAGAAGCATTATTAATCTCACTACTTTGTCAAGAGTTAGTATATATTTTAAAGTCAAATTTAGTCATTACTTAACAGGAAAACACATTAACATTTCACCAGAGTTGGAATACTAAAATAACCAATTTGACATAACACTGCTAGTTTTGCTTCCATGTTCTCAATGCAAAGTGGTGAATCAGCCTGAAGGCATAGCCTAAGATGCTTTTAGGATGGCCTCCCATGGGATTGCAGAGGCTAACAGACGAGGGTTCAAATTCCAGCTGAATCATGTACTAGCTAAATTAACTGAAATTATGATTTCCTCAATGGACTCAAGTGTTTCCGGCCCAAGTACTGCAATGAAACTACCAGGGCTCACTAATGTGTCCTAATTACCAAACACAATAGGTATTTTTCAAGTCTCTTAGGATCCTTTTGTGATGGGAAAACTTCTGGAAAGAAAAAGTACTGAAGTACTAGCATAAACTTCTGGAAAGAAAAAGTACTGAAGTACTAGCATAATAGTCCAGGGAGAATAGATTCTGTCAGTTCAAAGAGGATTCTTCAAAGTGAATTTATCCTAACAGTGTTCTTAAACATCTCATTTTATTTTAAATAATATTCTATCAAATATGATATTCAATGATATAGTATTGAATTGATAGAACATATCAACATAAGTTATAATGCACATTGCACTATAATTTTAAAATGTGACCAAAGATCTGTTAAGTATAAATAAAGTTCACTTAGATACCATATGGTAGAGCATAAAGAAGTTGGACCCTAAGGACATGTATGAAGACATAAATGGTGTGACTATTGTGTGTACAACCAGAGATATGAAAAAATTGTGCTCTGTATGTGTAATATGAATTGTAATTCTGCTCTCATATATAATAAATTAAATTTAAAAAACAGAACAAGATCAAAAACTTGAGTGGCCATTACTACATAAAACAACCTAAGATGACAAAGGCCCTCTTTCAACTTTAATAAATGATCCATAAAAAATGTTTTCACGAGTATGAAAAAGAAAAAAAGAACTTGGACTGAAAAACCTTCATTTATTAGCTACATGGATGTGTTGATTAACTTGCATCATTGTCACTGTGACCAAAATATGAAAAGAACTTTGAGGAGTTAAAGTTTATTTGGGGCTCACGTTTTCAGACGTCTCAGTCCACAGATGGCTGACTCCATTACTTTGGGCCCAAGGTGAGGCAGTACATTATGAAGGAAGGGTCTGGCGTAGGAAAGCTGCATAGCTCATGGTGGAAGTCAGGAAGCAGAGAGCAAAGAGGGAATAAGGGGCCAAAGGGAAGATATATCTATCCAGGACACAGCCCTAGTGACCTTCCTCCTCTGGTCACACCACAGCTGCCTACTGTTAGTCACCCAGTCAGTCCATTCAAACTAAGGTGGGCTGATTAGATTATAGCTCTCACAATCAAATAATTTAACCTCTGAATATTCCTATTAACAGGAGCTTTTGATGGCATCTCATATCCAAATCATAACAATTTTAATGACCACACCAAACCAGTAACTCTCACTCTTCTTATTTACAAAGTGACAAGGGAGGGGGCATGCACTTTCAGAATATCACTGAGAGTCAAATAAGATAATTTATATTAAAGGGTCATGTAAATGCTAATTCAGATGAAATGCAAAATATTTTTGTACACTATATGCAAGTTATTCTAGCAATAGAATACTAATACCCTATTATTTTAAAAATTAAAAACTGATTAGTAGTTGCTCACAGCTGGGAAGCTAGCAGAAGTGGGAAATGACTGCTAATAATGTTTTGCTCTTTGGGGTGATGAAAATGTTCTAAAATTGGTAAGAATTGCAGAACTGTGAAAATATACTAAAAGCAAATGAACCTTATAGTTTAAACAGGTAAATAATGTGTGAATTATATCTTAATAAAATGTATTTATTAGAAAGGTTGATGAAGATGTAATTAAAGTTAAGAATCATGTAGAAAAATGGTATGTCCCCATGACCTACTAAATTATTTTAAATAAGGAAAATTGAAAAGGACTTACAATTCAATCCAAACTAAATTTTGGTCACAAAAATCGCTTATAGGTTATTCACATAGAAGCTGCTCTAAATTTGGAACTATGTATTCTCTAAGACTTTATCAAGGAAATATGCAAAGGACTAACAAGGTAAAAATTTAATCAAGAAAACTAAGGTTTAGTGCTGATTTACCTGACTTCTTAGTCAAGATTTTTAAGCAATTTTAATAGATTCTCTGAAATGTGATTTAACACTTGAAACGAAACCATAAATCATTATATACTTTGAAAATAAGACAATATAAAATAACTACCTCAGAATTTTAAGTCTAACAAAATTATGACTTTCATGATAATCTTTTAATCAAATATGTTTTCCTATAAAATGTAATTTATATTATTCACAAACAGTAATTATTTTCACAATTTATCATTTTATAAAAGCTTATTTAATAAAAAAGTAATTGGTTATCAAAGTGTTATGTTCAGGTAGCTTAAAATACTATACCTTGAAGTTCCCAGACTTTCAAAGGCATCATTTCTTTGTTGCTCTCAATCAGGTATTTTTGGAATACTGTCAGATTATCTTTAAGATCTGAATATATTTCTCTGAATCAAATAGTAATTAAAGTTAATAATCTACTACAAATTAAACAACCAGTATGATTTTGAAATTGTCCTCAAAACAGTTCAACACAAACTAATAATTGATCATTAAGATAATAAATTGATACAGCTATATTTATAGAATTTAAAATGAGGGCTATATAGACACATATGTATACACATATATATGCCTCCTTTGTTATATAAAAAAATCTGGAAGGATGTACTCTCTCAACTGCTAATATTACCTATTAGGGATGCAGAAAGAGGGCAGAATTATTGAGTTTTTATGTTTCAAAAAATTTTTAAATTTTAAGTATTGTTTTTATAATTTAAAATAATAACTATTTTTTAAGGAAAGTAAAAACTGCTTTTTATACAATCTTCACTTGATCTCAGCCAAAAGGCTAAAAAGATTCTTCTTAAAGAATCAGAGTTTGTTTTATTTCTGAAAAGTTCTATCTGACTCTCATAAAAAATTAATAGGATAATTCTGCCCAACATTAAACATATCTAGGCATTTTAAAGAGAAAGACAAATAATGAAGCAGAATAGCATTTTACTATATATATCATTTAAACTATAATCTTATTTCCTCTATCACTCATGAAAGCAAAAATGGTGTCATTTTGCTGGACACAGTGGCACACATCTGTAATCTCAGCAACTGGGGAGACTGAAGCAGGAGGATCTCAAGTTCAAAGGCAGCCTCAGTACCTTACTGAGGCCCTAGCCAACTCAGTGAGACTCTCTCTATATATAAAATATAAGAAAGGGCTGGGGATGTGGCTCAGTGGTAAAGCACATCTGGGTTTAATCCCTGGTTCCAAAAAAAAAAAAAAAAAGGTGTCATTTCATATTAAATAGAATTCTTTTAAAAATATAATTTTAGCTAGGTATGTGATTCAGTGATACAGTGTTTGCCTAGTATACATGAGGCCCTGGATTTTATCTCCAGGTCCATTAAAATATAAAACAAAAAAAAGATGGTTTTTCAAAGAAAAATTAAAACAACTTCAGCTAATTTATGACATTTTCAGCAAAACTTACTAAACACATTTTCAACAGTAAATTGAAGATTTAAAAAGTGAAGTGAAAAATGTACAGATGTATATAGAAATGCATTAATTTTATAGTTAAAGATAAAAATACATAGTACAGTGTCAATATTTTCTAACTTTACTACTACGTGGGACCAAGGTTTGAAAATAAATCAAGACTAATAAAGACAGCTTTCAAGGTAAAAAAAAAAAAAAAACTTCTTCCTAAAGTTCACTATGAATATTTAATGTTACAGAATAATGTAACAGCTACCATACTAATACTTTATATTGAGTCATAATCAATTTTTTACTGAGTTTTACATAATTCAGGCAATATGTATATTATTCATACATTACACCTCAAAGCAAATAATCTTTGTTTAAATAAGCCACCAAGTCACCATGGAAGAACTAAGTATTTCTTTTAAAAACAACCCAGAATTCCAAGGGATTTTTGGAGGCCTGCCATTTATCCCTGCAAAAATTTGTATTTAAAAATAGGAAAAAATTATACATTTTTTCAAGACATTGAAACAACTGAATAAGGACAAATTTGTAAGGTGCATTAACTTTTTAAGGCCACTAGTAGGCTGTTTGGCCAATAAGCTTTAAAATTTTAATTCATTTATCTGCATAAGCATAGTCCCCAACAATGTCACTCTCTGTATATACAGTTATGCATTTGCCAAGAAAACCTACCTCAGTGTCCTTAGTTAATATTACAAATGTAAATTACAAAGAACTAGAGGAGTTAATGAACATTTTTATTTTTGCCTGTGTAAAGGAATCCAAATTTCCCTTCTCATAAAATGTTAAAATGTATATAAAATCACAGCCACCCCCATTCACTAGTATTCAGAGAAGACTCACCATCCGATTCCTTGTCTTCAATCGGCATGGCAGAAAAAAAGGACACAACTTTAATTTGAAAGGTTACTATATGAGTATATAAAATTAAGACCAGATGTTAAAAGATTTTCAATGTCCATCTGTGACAATGAAATTAAGGGAAATATTTCTTTCTGGTGGGGCATAAATCTCTTTAAGCTAAAGATCCAATATTTTTCATGATTTTTGTAACATCTATAAAGTTTTAGATACAATAAATTTTTAAATTTTCTGATGGAGATAAGTTTTATTTTTTCAATTGTGTTTTTCTAAGCACACTAAATCAAATTTATATAGTTATTAAAATTTTTTATCTGATATTTTCACTATTAGAACTTCCTTTGAAGCATTTTCCACAGCTTAGTAAACTAAGATTATTTTAAAAAATATTGTAAAAATAATACTATTTTGAAAGTCAGTGATATTTTAATTTTTTTTAATAAAGATTCAATTCAGGGGCTGGGGATATGACTCAGCTGGTAGACTGCTTGTCTAACATGTTCAAGGCCCTGGGTTTCATCCCCAGCATCATGAAGAAAAAAAAGAAAATTTCAGGCAGTATCCTCTTTTTGGCATTCCTATTAGTAGTAGTAGTAGTAGTAACAGGGATTAAACACAGTGGCGTTATACTCGTGCTGAGATACATCCCTAGTCTTTTTTATTCTGAGACAAGGTCTCACTACTAAGTTGCTGAAGCTGGTCTTGAACTTGTGATCTTTCTGTCTCTGCTTCCCGAGTCTCTGGGAATAGGCACACACCACTGTTCCTGGCTTTTTTTTTTTTAGTATTATTTAAAGGAATTACATTAATAATAACTTCATAAAAGTGAATAAAACAAATGAAAATTATACTTAACAGTTATATATCTTAAGTTTCATGAACTGCTATAACACTTTTATTAGCAATTAACAAATTACATTATTTTATTCTCTTCAAACTTAAAAACTTTCTAACCAAGTATTTGTTATGTGATTAATTTTTTGCCTATTATGGCAACAGTGTTAGAATAAAATTAAGCAAAACAAGTTACTACTTTCAAGTATGGAATGGCATCACATGGTACAAATAAGGAATAAAAAATGCTACAAGGCTAATAAATTCTTGGCAATTTATTTGTTGGCTTATGTTCACTGGTTCATATTTTCAAGGTTTAGACAATTTTATAAATGCCAAGCCTTTGTTTGTGGACTTTTTTTCTGGGTAAATGGAAAGAAATTCACATTTAACAGTGACCTTAACACAGGTTATCCAAAGTTCTAAATTTCTATTTTCCTAGTTATTCCAGGGATGCTATATTAGTATTAGAAATAGAATCTCTACTCAATTGAAACGGTTATATCTAACTAATGAATAAATTTCCACCTTTAAGATTAATATGAAAATAAACTAACAAATAATTGGTGAAAGACTCACAATTTTAGTATATAAAGAGCTATTATAAATTAGCAAAAAAGTAAACCCATCAAGAAAAACCAAAGCAAAGGTCAGAAATAAGCGATTTATACAAGAAGAAATTCAAAAGACCAGTAAACTTACATAAAAAATTAAATCCTTAAAATATTAATCCCTTAAAATAATAAATTGATAATAGTTGATTGTTCTAAATTTAAATTACAAAATGATTCAGTCCAGTGAAATAAGTGTAGAATTTAGGAGAAATATATCACTTATTAAATTGGCCAAGATTTTTAAAACAGTATCAGTGGTTAGTAAAGTTTTGGGAAATGGACACATTCATATAAAACAGTAAAAGTATTATTAGTACAATTCAATGAAGGAAATTTAGACATCAAAACTTTAAAAAATATACATACCTTGATTTATCAATTTTTCCCCTAGAATTTGTGCTAAAGAAAATCTGAGACGCACATGAATTGATAAAAAAAATATTCAATTAAATAGTAGGGAAAGAATCTAAAGTCCTATATTGTGGGACTTTTCCAAATGATGGAATATTCCACAGGATGTGAAAAAAGCAGTTACATGACACTGTTGTACTATGCAAAACAATATGCTATTCATGCATTTATTTATAGCTATAAAGACTCACACAGAAAGGTTGCAAAGATAGACACTAAAACATTGAAAATAACAATCATCTCTCAGTTGTAGAATTAGGGTCATTCTTTTTTTAGTTTTGTGCTCTTCTGCTTTCCCTAGATTTCTGACATTAGCTCTGTGTTATTTTTATAGTAACAAGGAATATATATATAAAAAAAGAACATGTGCCAACACAGTACATGGAATTAATTCCTTTAGAAACAAAGGGTTATAATAATACCAGTTTCATTCCAATTCAGGCTTACTTTAGTTTCCCAAAAAGAAATCCTTGAACTTCATTTGTTTCAGTTTCATCTTCTATAGTACTAGTCATGGCTACATTTTGGAAAGAAAAACAAAAATATTTTCAGACAGGGAAAATAACAAGTAATAAAAAATTAGAGTTCAATATGAAATTCCATTTCACAGAACTCCTGGGCCAGTCAGTCAACGCTAGCCATAAAGCAGCCTAATCTTAGCTGCCTCAATGTACCTTACATATACTACCATTTGTTAAGTGGTGCCAAAAATGGTTGGGAAGCTACTGGTATAATACACAATTTACTATTTTTAAAGAAGTTTTGAGTATCCAGTAATATTAAATACCTTTCTTTCAGCTTAAAATTAAATTCAAAACTAAGGAAGATAAAATTGGGAGTTCATAACCCACTTCAATCTAATGTATGAAATATGATATGTCAAGAGCTTTGTAATGTTGTGACCAATAAAAAAAAAAGAAAAAAAAAACAACTAAGGAAGAACACGTTTATCTCACCTCCAGCCTCAAGTGACACACATAGGATAATTTTTTTTAAAAACAAAACTATGTAAGCCTCCATATTCTCATTCTACTCAAATGCAGAAATCAGAAAACAAACAAAAAACCTTACTTTTAATTTGGGTATCATCCAATGCTTTGTATTCTGTACTCTTAATTGCTAGCTCCACACCATATCCAGATAAGTACATTTTCCGTGAGCTTGGTTTCTGTTTAAACACATTTTATAAAATTAAATTAATATTTGTTTTTTAAATGAGGGGCTATAATTGACTAAAAGTGAGTTGTCTTAAGTACTTATGATCAGAATTTTGGTACCTAAGTTTTCCTCTGTCTATAATTGACAAATATAAAACGTATATCTAGATATTACTCCTTCAAGCAAGAAAAATAATTTCGTTCAAAAGGAAGCAATCAGGATAAATATACACAATATTTTAAAAGATTTCTAAGGTTCTTTCCAGCTTCCAGACTGAAATTCTTTTTTAAAAAATGTTCTTTTTTTTTTTTTTTTTAAAAGGTGGACACAATGTCTTTATTTTTATGTGGTGCTGATAATTGAACCCAGTGCCTCACACATGCTAGGCAAGAGCACTACCACTTGAGCCACATCCCCAGCCTGAATTCTTATCAGTTGTGCTGTAACTGGTATCTTTGATAAATTATGTTAGAGATTAGGAAACCACTTAAACCACTCCTTAGCAAACTCTCAGAAGATACTGTGTCTTTGCTTAATTCAGGTTGGCATGGAGCAGTTCTGCAATCCTAAACATGACAGAGGTTGTAGGGATAAAGAGTGGAGGGAATGAAAACCCTAATCGTGTATTCTTTTAATTCTCTTTCCTCTCTGAACTTTCTCTAAGACTCAAATAAATATATGACCACAATGACTCTTCTCCTTGGCTTCTTCTATTTCCAAACAAGAGTATGTTAAGAATTAGTTCCAGATATACGAATTATTTAACATTGCCGCCCATGTTAAAATTTCATTTGTCTCAGGCCAAACTGTAAAGAAAGATAGCATGTGGAAACTGGGTTATTTATAATTAAACTAATCTGACAAAACTGAAAACCTTTAGAAGAATTTTCAATTTCATACAGCTCAATTTAAAGACACATTTTGAATATCCACTCAGAATCTGACAATCAACTGGTAAATTGAAGCTATAAGGCCACAAATCTTGTCACAGTTCATAAAAGAAATGTAATTCCACATAACCAATTTCTATTATTAGTTCTAGAAAGTTATTTGTACCTCAATAATAAAAAGAAAAGTGTTTATTAAGTTCATATTTACTTTTTTCATTCAAAGTGTATAATTATAAAATTTGAATTGTAGTTTAATAAGCTTGGATTTGCAAACTAAAATGTTCATGATTGCTAAGAAAAAAATATCCCTTTTCCTATTTATTATTTCCTCCACAAAAAAGCATCTGTTTCAAAGGTAGGATAAAGTATTTTTATTAGAATTTTATGTTGACTAAATTTACATTATAGCAACTATGAACATGATTTCATAAAACAGAAGGCTATAATTTGATGCAACAAAATACCCTAATAGTTGGTTAATATGATTTCACAGTATATGGTCACATTCTCCAAACAACAACTTGAGACGGATTCTCAAAAGATAGGCATATCCTCTATGGGGCACATTAAAACACTTGGGGATGTTTTTTTAAAAAAATGAACACATACACTCCTATTACTTTTCTAATTTGCCTTTCTGCTGTGCCCTGCCCAGTAGAGAAGCACAGCTTTAGTATGCCACTGATGGGAGTTTATCTATACTAGCAAACTCAGAAAAAGATGAAGAATTATTGATTTAAAATATATAAAATGTTTTATTGCATACTTTAGCCCCATCAATCTTGATGCCCTTATTTTCTTCAGATTCATTTTTTCTTGTAACACTTTATCATCTACCACAAATCTATTTGTTTTACACCTCTTGTTACTAAAATTGAAGTTCTCTGAGAACAAAGAATGTTTCTCTTATTCACTGTTATGTGAACAGTGTCTGGCACAAAGGTATTCAAATATTTATGAAACTGATGACTTAGATATGTAAATATTTACAAATCATACAAATATATAACACCTACACATTCTCTATTTACTTTATAATCATTATGTAGATTGTGCAAATATCTATATTCTACTTTGCCAATACACTCAAGAATATTTACTAAGATTTTCCTACTACTGCTGAATACCCCAAATCACTACTATTTTATATGATATTATTGCAGGACAAGTCTCCATATGGCCTTGGTGACTCAGTTCTTTCTCCATTCTCACTTGTAGTTCTCAGAAGCACAACATCTTGAGGTAAGGAGGATGGGACATTTAAAAAAGATAAATATATACTTACATCTGCCACAGATGTAAGCCTGGGATAGCCCAGGTTCTGTTCAACTCCCCTAGAACAGCATGTCCTGCAATTACTTAGCCCAGTTTGTCCAGTGCCCCCACCCCCAAGTATAAAACCCAGAGCAAAGTTCCCTTTCATAGTCCCTCAGCTGCAGTGTGACATGGAACACATGTACAACAGACTCCATCCATCCTGGGCAGCTTTTCTGATCCTGAAGGGAATGGCTAGACATGAATCCTAAACATCTATTGTTCTTTTCTGCCCATAAATGTGTGAATAATAAAGTTATTTCACTTAACCTATGTGAATTTCTGCCTCATTAGACTCATACAAGGAAACTGACGCTGGTGCATAGTATTGACAAGGTGTTTACAGTCCTCCCCTGGGATTGGTTATAGTGCACAATAAGCCTGCTTCACAAATTATCAAAATATAGAAAACAAAATTAAGACACTGAAATGAGCTAGTCGTGTTCCATTACTAGTATTGAACATAGTACCCAACTTGTTTGTGGCATATCGCCCCAGTGAACAACCCTTTCCCATGTCACACCTTCTTGCAATGTGCCTTGCCACTTTCCACCAATAAATCAAGTGTTTCTCCAATCTTTGAATCTAGCTGGCCTTGTGACTTGCCTTGACAAAAATAACGTGGCAGAAGTGTCTGAGTTCTTGGGCTAGCACTTGTGAAGCATTGCAACTTATACTCTTTGGGAATCATAAACCACCATGATGTGAAGAATGGCAGTCAAATCTATTAGAAGGTAAGATGCTATATAGAAGAGAACCAAGAAACTCCAGTCATAAGCCAGACAGGTGGATGAGGATAACCTGAACCTTGAACCTCGAACCCTAATCCAGTGTTGAATGACTACCACTCTGTGAGTGATACTTACAGAAAAAAAATGCCTAGCCTGTTAATCCATAGAAGTAATTACTGCCTTAGCCACAAGTTTGGAGAAGATTTTTTGTTTATAAAAAAAAAAAAACAGCAATTCAGAAACACATTTCTGATAAATGTGTAAAGAGTGAAGGAAGAAGAGATGACACTCTTCACAAATTTCTAATTCAAAGACTATTGATGTTTTCTCATAAATACTGGTAATTTATATTTTTTAACCCTTAAACTTGGTCAAAGTAAAGGATAAAAAATATATTCCATAAAAACACTAACTGAAAGAAAGAAAGTAGGAATAGACATTAAATTCAGATAAAACAGATTTTCTAACAGAATATCAGGAACAAAGAAGTAAATAGTTATGAAGGGCTCTATTCTATATCTGGATGTACAATGTAAATATGTAAGCATTAAAAAAGAACTTTGAAATAAGAAACTGACAGGTATGAAAGGAAAAATAGACAAATCTATATTATAGTTAGAGATTTCAACACTCTTATCTCAGTAATTGACAAAATAGAAAATCTCTAAGGAAGCAGATGATTTATGAGTCAACATGACCTAATATTTACAAAAAAAATCCAAACAAAAATATTCATTCTTCTCATGTGCACAGGGAACATATCACAAAACAAAATCATATTCTGAGCCAAACTTTTGTCAAACAATATAAACCATGATATTAGATCATAATAAAATTAAACTACATCCTTAACAAAACCTGGAAGATTTACCAAATATTTGATATTTAACACTTCTAAATAACCCATGAGTTAGAAAGTTTCAAGAGAAACTTAAATTATTCACATAAACATTAAAATATGTAAAATATATTAAAATAGGATGCAACTAAAATAGTTCTTACAGAGAAATATAAAACAATAAATACTAAGACTAGAAAAAAGATCTAAATAGTAATCTAGTTCCACTTGAAGAAACTAAATATACATGAGGAAATTAAATCCTAAGCCAACAAGAAATATTGGAATAGAAATACGTAATGATGGGGCTGGGGATATCAGTTCGTAGAGCGCTTGCCTTGCATGCATAAGGCCCTGGTTCTAATCCCTAACACCACAAGGGAAAAAAAAAAAAAGAAATATATGATGTGAAAATGAAAACAATGAAACTAAAGCTGTTTCTTGTATAAGATCAGTAAAATCAATTAACCTCTAGCCAGAGTAAGAAAAGAGAAGACATAGATTACTAAAATTTGGGGTGGGGGAGGAGAAAGGTGACATAATTTACTAAAATCAGAAAAAAAAGGTACTGATCCAGACATTAAATAAAAATATACTAATTTTCTGTCCATAAATCTGACAATCTAAATGTAATGGAGAAAATCCACAGAAGTCAAACTACCAAAGAAGAAACAGCCTCAACAATTGATATTTATTAAAGAAATTTTAGTTAAAAATATTTTTTAAAAAGTAAACTCAACTTCAGATCTAGATGGTTTTACTTCTACCTGACACTTAAAGAACAAGTAATACAAAGTTTGCACAATTTCTTCCTGAGAACAGAAGAGGTAATGCTTCCCAAATCATTCTACAAGGCCTGCAATAACCTAATACCAATATTTTAAAAAGCACATTATGAGAAAATAAAACTAGAAATCAATACCCTTTAGAAACACATACAAAATCCCTGAGCAAAGTACAAGCAAATTAACCCAGCAATACATAAAAAAGCATATTATATCACAACTAAATGAGATTCATCCAAAGAACATCAGGCTGTTAGAACATTTGAATGATTCAAAGTAACTTACCATGTAAACAGTGAACAAGTAAAATTATATGATTACCAGTAAATGCAGGAAAAACACATTCGATAACATTTGACATACATTATTAATTAACATACATCACTAATTTTAAAACTCAGCAAATTTAGAAGGAAATTCCCTAAACTTAATAAATGTCATAAGAAAAAAAAAACCCTACATCTAACATGTAAGAGTAAAAAAATCACACACTTTCTCCAAAGATCATGATAAAAGCAAGGCTATTTTCTCATCACTCCTACTCAACATTGAGCCGAAAAGTCCCAATAAGGACAAAACCAAATATACAGATTGGAAAAAAAAAAATACTGAAAAGAAATCAAAGGATATCTATTTGTATTATACTTTAAAATCTAAAACAGCTATTCTGGAGAAAATTACTATGTAAATCCAGTAAGAAAATTATCAATAAAACTGCTTTCTTAGCAAAAATAGTATTCTAAAAACAAGCATGTACCTGAATATAATGGCGAAGAACATATAGAATTTTACCATTTTGAGCTTTTTGAGTCAATACTTTGTGAAATTCAACAAATGCTTTGGTACCTATTTCTGCATAGAGAATAATCACTGGTAAGTTCTCATTGTTGGTAGGAAATTTATGATCTCCTTTAAATAGATAAGGTCTGGGCCTAAAATGAAAACACAAATTTTTAAAAGAAAGTCAATAGCATATCAGACACATAGAATTATAACTATAACTTCTGCTTATCAAATGATTCATAATATACATGATCACAGGAAAACAAACAAATTTCCTGTGACCACTACTAAAGACTAAAAATGCTTTCTCAATAAGGTTACCGTTTTAGTTTTTTTATATTTAGTTATTTATGACAGTAAAAGGTATTTGGCAGAATATACATACTTAAAGTATAACTTATTCTATTAGGTTCCCACTCTTGTGATCATACCTGATGGGGAGTTACCCTGGTTGTGTATACAAATACAAGGCTAGGAAAGTTAAAATCAATTTATTCTACTATCTTTCCTATTCCCCTCCCCTTCCCTTTGTCTAGTCTGATCTATTTCTATTATTCCCCTCTCCAACCTCCCTTGTTTCGGGATAACATCCACAAATCAGAGAACATTCAGCCTTTGGTTTTTTGAGATTGGCTTATTTCACTTAGCATGATATTCTCCTAGCATGATATTCTCCAGTTCCATCCATTTACTGGTAAATTCTCCTTTATGGCCAAGTAATATTCCATTGTGCACATATGCCACATTTTATTTATCCATTCATCCACTGAAGGACACCTAGGTTGTTTCCATAACTTGGCTATTGTAAGTTGAGCTGCTATAAACATGCATGTGGCTGCATCACTGTAGTATGCTGTTTTTAAGTCCTTTGGGAATAGACTGAGGAATGGGATAAATGGGTCAAACAGTGGTTCCATTCCAAGTTTTCTAAGAATCTCCACACTGCTTTCCATAGTGGTTGCACCAATTCACAGTCTCACCAACAATGTATGAGAGTACTCAATAAGGTCATCTTTAAATAACACAATGACAACACAATTTTCAATGAAATTAAATTTAACTAGAATAACTTTTCATTATAGCTCACATTTCCCAACAAAAGTTTCCAAATATTTGTTAAAAAATACAAAGGCACTATTTCTACAAAGATTAACAGTACTAAGTATAAACAACTAGTAATAAAATCCTTAAGAATAATCTAAGAAACAGGAGTCCTATGATCTATGTTTGTAACCCTTATCATAAGGGCCATTTGACATCTTATTTGCTGGGGATAAATCTATTGAATTTGTTAGCATTTAATTATGACTACTACCATCAGGAATCCAGGCTGCAGGAGATAGTCAATCTGCAGTGCTGACCTGACCACACTCCTAGGGTCCCAGAAACAGCTAACTATAAGTCAGTACATCCTATTTCTGACAGAGAGGATATAGTGTAAGGCCAGTAGAGTATCCATTATAACCTGCATAAAAGTTTAAACCAACCTGCCAAACGTCACTGTTACTGAAAATATTTACCAAGACCAACAGATGGGCCCCAAAGCAATCTTCATCCTTAGTAGAAACATTCTGGGCCCACTTTGCCCAAACACAAACATTTAACCCCAAGGTGGTACACATCACTTCAGTAGGAAAACTGCTATTAAACTAGATTTGAATCATCTAGGTAACTGTAGCCTCAACCACCATTATGGCATAATCCAAGGTTGCTCAAGAAGCAGAAGAAACATTAATTTGTACTGGTAAGATTAAACAAATCTGTGCTAGGCCATGTATACACATGGGTTCAGTGGAGAGGGAATATGGGCTCAGGAGCTGTCAATGACAGGAGTCAGGCACAAATAATGGATCAGAACCAGCCATGTTCACATATCACAGAGATAAGGACAAACCAGCAACAGGTGAGATCTTCAGTCGCAGTTACTAACTGATTTGGAAAGACCACATGATGGTTTTGAGAGGCTGCTGTGCTGGATCTGGGGCTACAGATCACTCCTGTACCTTCCAAAGTCTAAGCTATTCCCTCACCAGGTACTAGGATTGAGGTCATCTTCAACAGTCATGAAATCAATGTCTCTCTTCCTAACACCAACATAATTTTACCTATTTTCTAACCAGTCTCTACTTGCACACATACTTTCTGGGAAAAATTAGATTCAGGTGGGACAAGGGCATTAAAACAAAAACTTACAAAGATCCATTATGTTCCCTACCTTGGCCTGTGTGAACCACTATAGGTGGATTTGGCAAGTAATCTCAACCAAGTTGCTATGTACATGATCTAGAACTATGTTTTTCCAACAAAACAATTTAGGGGTAGACTACAACAAAAGTTTGGATCCTTAATTAAGCTCTCTTTTGGGTGGGCATCCACATGAGTGCTATACCAATATACCAACCAGGCCAAACTGAGGTTTCTATTGGGGGAAGGAAAGATGCATTATGCCCAGCAATGGTCAGGGTGGCAACTTGAATTTTCAAACTAGGACTATACTATGTAACCTCCCACCTCATTCATCTTGATCATTTCATAGAAGGCAGACAAGAGATAAAAACTGAGGATGATCAATTCAGATATCAAACTGCTCTACTAAAATATATGGAGCAGAAAGATGTGAGCAAGGTAGAGTCAAATCTTTCATTTATATTCAAGGAAAACATTCCAGTGTCATAAAATTCAGACTTCTGAATCACGGACAACATGGAATATTCAAACACTTAATTACTGACCCAATGTTGGTGGTCTCAGTGATTTCAGGTACATGATTATCAGCTTGTAGATGATCTGGAAAACCACAAATGTCAGCTTACTGTTTCAAGGGCCACAGTATGTGGCCAGAATTAGCAGTCTAGATTTAGGCGGTGAAAGTATAACCTGAAAAAGCATCGACAGTGCTGTGGTACAAATGGTAGCACCAAATGAAGTTCAAAGGTCTGACATAGTTTGCTATGAGTGGGATGAGTGGGAGGGGTCTCCTTTACCATAGGACAAATCAATCATCTTAAACAGAAGTCACAGGTGCGGTATACTGTGATAGCTTTCACAAACAAATGGTCCTCTGCTGTGCTGCTGTCTAACAGTAGATTAAGGTAGCAAGAGCACTAGTCTGATTGTTTCCATCTTGCTAGATACCTTGCCTCTATTCAGATTAGAAAATAGGCCCACATGTGTGCCTCTACAGGAGTAAACCACACTGCTAGAATGTTAATTGCAATTTATTTTTATGGTGTATAACCCTAAAGAGTGATGCCTTTAATTGTCTTCCAAGTGGCAGACTAGACAACGTAGGCAACAACAGCCCAAGAGTCAGTATAAATCTAGGAAGCTTCATTAAGGGGTCAGGAAGAAGAAGACTGGCTTGAATTTTGACCAGTGGAGTGGCCACATAAACATATGGTTTTACATAGCTGATGCTTGGCTGAAAGACAGCTGCAGCAGTCCAAAGACATCACCATCCTTTAACTTAGCTGAATATATCAGTAGCCTATCTCAGGTATTTGAGGGAAGATACTGTAAATTGAGGGTCCCTCTGAATGAGCCACTTTACTTCAAGTAGTGGAATGGGGCATTTGGTTTGCTCCAAAGGAGTTGCTACATTTTCACTTACACCTGAGACCATGTTAGAGCCAAGCAACTGTGCTCTTAAATACACATTTGACAAAGGAGAATCTTTTAGTGTCCCTTGTCATTAAATTCTAGTTGACCTATACCCAAATTTAAAAGTCAGATAACACAATCATGAGGCTACCAGAGGTCAGGTGTTCAGTTTCCTTAAGACTTAAAGTTAAAAAAAAAAAAAAAGAAAAAAGTTTTTAAGGGTGTATTTGGTGGCAGATTCAGGCAGGTGGTGACACTGTACTTGGAAATATCCTCTGATAGTCCAGCAGTTATTAAGCATATAACTAAAGTTGTGATTATCCATGTTCCTCTTGGGATTCTTTGTTATTTCTGAACTACCAGGAATACTCCATGTGCTAGTCCCTGAGAGTCTCCCTCTTGCCTTCATGATCACTCACAAATAAGCACCTAAAATTAAAATACCAAATACATATTAAAATGTGGGAGCTAAAACAATGTACACTGAGTAAGTTTGGGCACCTTTTCCAATAAACATGCATATGTGTCAGAAAATGTGGGTCAGGAGTTATGACAGTAATCTGAAGACTCCTATCAGTTATCAGAGCAGAGGGAGAGTGGTGGGCAGTGGTGATGAAAGTATAGACCGTTTTTCTCTTCAGCCCCTGGGTCCCTTATCTTTTCTCTCCTGTAAAGCTATGTGTCTACTGACATCTCATCCTGCTTTCCAAAACTGAAAAGAGCTCTACGAGTCTAAGGATTGATTTTACTCAACCTGCAAACTTAAGTTAGCCTTGTAGCATTCATGGGATTTTGGCAGAAGACATGATAAGACTTGTGTCAAAGACAAAAGACTTCATTACTCAGGACACAGAAAGCAGTATGAGCATGTCTGCCTCCTAAGATCCAGAGAGTGACAAAATATGGACCTAGTTGGCTATTACATACCACAAACAGTGGGTGAATGCCTCACCTGAGGAATACTGAACTTGGGGAACCACTGTTTTACAGTAAGCAGTAAAACTGCTTCCCCATTGCTAAAAAAGAAATATCTCATTCTTCAAAGCTGCTTGCTACAAGGACAATTCTGAGAAATGACCCAGGTAAAGGGCCTTGCATGTTTTGTTGGTCAGGTCAAGAAAGAACATGCAAGGATTCAGAAGGCCAATGGCAGATGGCCTCTCCTAACAGCTTGATTTTTTTTTTAATTGACAGGATATATTAGTTTCTATCAAAAAACTAAAATCTGGGGTGGGGATATAGCTCAGTTGGTAGATTGCTTGCCTTGCATGAGCCAGGCCCTGGTTTGATCCCCAGCACCACAAAAAACTAAAATCTGACAAAAAAAATATAAAACCAGAAATCAATGACAATAAACTTTATACATTATTAACATTTCCTTTAAAAAATTCAAGAAAAAATGCACTAACAATTTTATAGTATCTATTAATACTATAAAAGAATATATAACTCCTATATCAACTCGACCAGAATAAGAATAATGTGGTTACCGACTTTTCTCTATAAAGCTAGAACGAATCTGATAAAAAATTGAATATGTCATAATTTAACTAAATGTATGGCTAATCTCATTCGATAAAACAGACACATGAGAACAAAGCAATCCTAATTAGAAAGGAATTTAAAATACCACACATTAATGAGCAATTTTCTTAGAAATTCAAAGTATAACATTTAAAATATAACCTAATACATCAATATGTCCAGTGAGGAAAAACTTTATATTCATCTAAATAGATGAAAATACTGATAAAGTGATTATTTAAAAGTTTTAAAAGATGGTATGATTAGAGACATACCATGTTATCTGATGAAAGAGATAATACAAATTTAACCAATATATTTCACATAATTCAAATTAAACCCTGCTAGGATTTTGCGGGGGAGATACAGGGAAGAATTTGAATGTTAATTCAAGAACATCAATATATGCAAAGTACTAAGGAAGTTTCGGAAAAACAAGACAGCAGAAATGAAACAAACTGCTCTATCAGATACTTTATTATAAAGCAATAAATACTAAACAAGTATGGCATTGCTATAAGAAACATAATTGGGAGCTAGGGTTGTAGCTCAGTGGTAGAGTACCTGCCTAGCATATGTGAGGGACTTGGTTCAATCCTCAGCACCACATAAAAAAATGAAGGCATTGTGTCAATCTACAAATTAAAAAAACAATTAACAACAACAAAAGAAATATATAATTGGAGCTGAGCATGGTGGTGCATACCTGTAATCATAGCTGCCCAGGAGGCTGAGGGAGAAGGATTCAAGTTTGAGTATACTGGGGGCAATTTAGTGACATCTGTCTCAAAATTGGGGGAAGTGGAGCTGGAGATATACTGATAGAACAAATGCTTAGCATGTGCAAGGCCCTGGATTTAATTCTCAGGGGAATAAAGGAATAAAGGGAAAGAACAAATAGCTAAGAAATAAATAATATAATGAACGTAATAAATAATAATTGACTATTATCTTAGAAAAAAATTTTATTGGATCTTTATCTTTTGGTGAAAATAAATTACATGAATTAAAATTAAAAAAAACAGGAAAAAGAAAACCACTGGAAAATATTAGTTTTTCACAAAACCAATTCAGAGAAATATAAATATAAAAACAATGTAAAATTCATACACAGGAAAATTTGGCTATTTAATAAAGGCCTTCTGCATATTAAAATCAATATGAATTATAGAAAAATATAAGAAAAGGTTTGCAACAAATAGGTATTAACATGAGTTACTAAATATGACTATGAGAAGCTATTTCAAAATAAATTTTTTAAAACATACTGCTAGGTGTTACTTTGTTTAAAAAATAAATTAGTAATTTCCTTCTAATTTATCACTTTTAATTAAATACAAAAAGTAAAAAGTCTTGAATAATGCATTACAAAAGCAATCTCATTTATATTATTTTTTAAATTTTTTTTTTTTAGTTCCAAGCCTTCAGTTTATATACAAAGAGATATTCCAAATAAATTGTTTCACATTTACTTCAAAAAAAATGTTCATAGGGTCCAACATGGCGGCTGGCGCAGAGAGATCAAGTCTCTGACCTCTTCAGCTGTGCGGGCATAGGGAGTTCTAAACAGTTTAAATGCTGTTTGCTCAGGATCACTAGGCAATGCTGAGCTGATGTGGATCTGAGGCAAACAGTTTGTCTGGGCCTCTCAGAACACACACTGAGCCTGGATCGCCTGAATTCAAGCTCCCATTCGCCTGCTTCCCGCAGACAAACAGCTGTGACTCAGCAATAATCCAACCGGCTGAAACAACTGGTCAGCCCTTCTGATCCTACGGAGGTAAATGCCAACCAAGCCTTCATAGGTAGTGGCCACAGGATTGAAACTGGGCTTGGGAGACACAGTAAGGACCCAACTGTTGCATTGATCAACCGGCAAAGGGAAACGAACTGTCGCCATTTGCAAGAGATACCACCATGGCAGAGAACTGACCTCACCAGACTGCAGCGGAGGAGATAACTTAATTGAAACCTGCGGCTACAGGTATGTAATCCCCTAGCCTTCCCTCTCCACACATCGGGGAAACCTTAAGGGCGCCTCCAAGCTCTCTCGTGAGTGCGATAGCCAGAACGAGGAATCAGAAGTGGTGTGGGACCTGTGGCGCGGAACTCCAGGATACTGCTCCCACCAGTGCTGACAACTGAGGTCTCTTGCACCAGCTACTGGGGGTGTGGCTACTGGAGGGCAAGTAAAATTCCCTGATGATTCTCAGCCCCAAGCTCTACAAACAGAGTCTGAGGGAATGGCAAACAGAGAGAGGGTGCCCAGTCTTCATGAAAACAGGGATCCCGGGAGCAGCAGACCTGGCATGTAGCCAGTATTGTGGTGAACGTCACCGGTGAGAGGGGCCTGGCTAGAGGAAAAGTGGGGAAGTGCCCTAGGCACTCAGGATTGGAGACTCCCCAAGTCTGGGAGGAGGAGCTACTGCACAGGGATTGGTTCCCGCTTATTTACAGGAGAAGCTTGGCCTGGTGGGCACAGCTCCACCTACTGGAAGAGAAGTTAATCAAACTCTAAGACTGGATTTATTAGTTTTTTTTTTTATTTCGTTTTTTTTATTTTGATTTTTTTTCTTGTTATTTAAATTTTTTAAAATTATTTTCTTCTAATTTTAATTTTGATTTTTTATTATTATTTTTTAAAATTTTTTCTTCTTTATTTCCTATTTTTTTCTTGTTTTGTCTTTTCATTTCTTTTCAATTTTCTTATTCTCCCTTCCTTGAATTCTACCTGCTTACTCTCATTCTCTTTAGTGACTTCTTCCCTTCCCTTCTAATATTTTCCTTCCAAGCATCAAATAAATTTATAGAAGAAGTAACATAAGCAGCATGAAAAAGCAAGACAAAAAAGGAGTACAAACAATGCAGGACAGCCTAAATATTCAGGAGGACCTAGAGTCATCAGAAAAATGGTCATATAAAGAACACAAGGAACACCTTAGACAGATGGAATGGAACCTTAAAGAGGATATGAGACAGCAAATTCAAACAGTGAAAGAACATATTGAAAACGAATTACATAAACAGATAAAAGAAGCAGCTAAGCATCTTTATCAGGAGATAGAGATTATAAAAAAACAAACAATAATTCTAGAAATGAAGGAAACTATAAACCAAATTAAAAACTCATTTGAGAGTATCACTAACAGAGTGGAGCAAGTAGAAGCCAGAACATCAGATAAGGAAGACAAAATATATCATCTTGAAAAGAGTCTAGCCAACTCAGAAAGGCTGGTAAAAAATCACGAGAAAAACATCCAAGAGATATAGGATAACATAAAAAAACCAAACTGAAGAGTCACCGGGATAGAGGAAGGTATAGAGATTCAAACCAAGGGAATGAGTAACCTGCTGAATGAAATAATTACAGAAAACTTTGCAGAAATAAAAAAGGAAACGGATATACAAATTGTATATACATACAGGACACCGAGCATACAAAATCACAGTAGACCAACGCCAAGACACATTGTTATGAGGATATCCAATATAAAGAACAAAGAGAAAATATTAAAAGCTACAAGAGAAAGGAGGCAGATTACATTCAATGGTAAACCAATAAGGTTAACAACAGATTTTTCATCACAGACGCTGAAAGCAAGAAGGTCATGGAACAATGTATTTCAAACACTGAAAGACAATGGATGCCAACCAAGAATTCTGTATCCAGCAAAATTAAGCTTCAGGTATGACAACGAAATAAAAATCTTTCATGATAAACAAAAGTTAAAAGAATTTGCAGCCAGAAAACCAGCATTGCAAAACACTACACGAGGAAGAAATGAAAAACAGTAACCAAAACTATCAGTGGGAAGTGCCTCGGTAAAGACAGAGAGCGGGGGGGGAAAGATATTCATGGAGAAACAAACTAAACTTTTTTAAAATAGGATAAAAAAATCAAACATGGCTGGAAGTACAAACCATATATCAATAGTAACTCTAAATGTTAATGGCTTAAACTCTCCAATAAAGCGACATAGGCTGATATCATGGATTAAAAAAACAAATCCAACAATATGCTGCCTCCAGGAGACACATCTAATTGGAAAAGACATACACAGGCTGAAGGTGAAAGGATGGGAAAAAATATACCATGCACACGGTCCTCATAAGCAAGCAGGTGTGGCCATCTTCATATCGAATAAAATCGACTTCAAGACTAAGTTAATCAAAAGGGATAAGGAAGGACATTATATACTGTTAAAAGGAACCATTCACCAACAAGACATAACAATTATCAATATTTATGCACCAAATAATGGTGCTGCGACATTCATAAAACAAATTCTCCTCAAGTTCAAGAATCAAATAGACCACAACACAATAATTATGGGTGACTTAACACACCTCTCCCACCATTGGACAGATCCTCCAAACAAAAGTTGAATAAAGAAACTATAGAACTCAATACCACAATCAATAACCTAGATTTAACTGACATATATAGAATATATCAACCATCATCAAATGGATATACTTTTTCTCAGCAGCACATGGATCCTTCTCAAAAAGAGACCATATATTATGCCATAGGGCAACCCTCAGTAAATATAAAGGGGTGGAGATAATACCATGCATTTTATCTGATCATAATGGAATGAAACTGGAAATCAATGATAAAAGAAGGAAGGAAAAATCCTACATCACATGGGAAATGAACAATATGTTACTGAATGATCAATGGGTTACAGAAGACATAAAGGAGGAAATCAAAAAATTCTTAGAGACAAATGAAAATACAGACACAACATATCGGAATCTATGGGACACAATGAAAGCAGTGTTAAGAGGGAAATTCATCGCCTGGAGGTCATTCCTCAAAAAAAGAAAAAACCAACAAATAAATGAGCTCACACTTCATCTCAAAGCCCTAGAAAAGGAAGAGCAAAAACAACAGCAAATGTAGCCGAAGGCAAGAAATAATTAAAAGCAGAGCGAAATCAATGAAATTGAAACAAAAGAAACTATTGAAAAAATTAACAAAACTAAAATTTGGTTCTTCGAAAAATAAATAAGATAGACAGACCTTCAGCCATGCTAACGAAGAGAAGAAGAGAGAGAACTCAAATTACTAACATACGGGATGAAAAAGGCAATATCATAACAGATGCTACAGAAATACAGAGACAATTAGAAATTATTTTGAAAACCTATATTCCAATAAAATTGAAGATAGTGAAGACATCGATAAATTTCTTAAGTCATATGATTTGCCCAGACTGAGTCAGGAGGATACACACAATTTGAACAGACCAATATCAATGGATGAAATTGAAGAAGCAATCAAAAGACTACCAACCAAGAAAAGCCCAGGACTGGATGGGTATACAGTGGAGTTTTACAAAACCTTTAAAGAATTAATACCAATACTTTTCAAGTTATTTCAGGAAATAGAAAAAGAGGGAGCTCTTCCAAATTCATTCTATGAGGCCAACATCACCCTGATTCCGAAACAAGACAAAGACACCTCAAAGAAAGAAAACTACAGACCAATATCTCTAATGAACCTAGATGCAAAAATCCTCAATAAAATTCTGGCGAATCGAATACAAAAACACATCAAAAAAATTGGGCACCATGATCAAGTAGGATTCATCCCTGGGATGCAAGGATGGTTCAATATATGGAAATCAATAAATGTTATTCACCACATCAATAGACTTAAAGATAAGAACAATATGATCATCTGGATACATGCAGAGAAAGCATTCGACAAAGTACAGCATCCCTTTATGTTCAAAACATTAGAAAAACTAGGGATAACAGAAACTTACCTCGACATTGTAAAAGCTATCTATGCTAAGCCTCAAGCTTGCATCATTCTGAATGGAGAAAAGTTGAAGGCATTCCCTCTAAAGTCTGGAACAAGACAGGGATGCCCTCTATCACCACTTCTATTCAATATAGTTCTCGAAACACTGGCCAGAGCAATTAGACGAAAGAAATTAAAGGCATAAAAATAGGAAAAGAAGAACTTAAATTATCACTATTTGCCGACGACATGATTCTATACCTAGAAGACCCAAAAGGGTCTACAAAGAAACTACTAGAACTAATAAATGAATTCAGCAAAGTGTCAGGATATAAAATCAACACGCATAAATCAATGGCATTTCTGTATATCAGCGACAAAACTTCTGACACGGAAATGAGGAAAAACACTCCATTCACAATATCCTCAAAAAAAATAAAATACTTGGGAATCAACCTAACAAAAGAGGTGAAAGATTTATACAATGAAAACTACAGAACCCTAAAGAGAGAAGTAAAAGATGATCTTAGAAGATGGAAAAATATACCCTGTTCATGGATAGGCAGAACTAACATTATCAAGATGGCGATATTACCAAAAGTTCTCTATAGGTTTAATGCAATGCCAATCAAAATCCCAACGGCATTTCTTGTAGAAATAGATAAAGCAATCATGAAATTCATATGGAAAAATAAAAGACCCAGAATAGCAAAAGCAATTCTGAGCAGGAAGTGTGAATCAGGCAGTATAGTGATACCAGATTTCAAACTATATTACAAAGCAATAGTGACAAAAACAGCATGGTACTGGTACCAAAACAGGCGGGTGGACCAATAGTATAGAAGAGAGGACACAGAGACTAATCCACAAAGTTACAATTATCTTATATTTGATAAAGGGGCTAAAAGCATGCAATGGAGGAAGGATAGCATCTTCAACAAATGGTGGTGGGAAAACTGGAAATCCATATGCAACAAAATGAAACTGAATCCCTTTCTCTCACCATGCACAAAAGTTAACTCAAAATGGATCAAGGACCTTGATATCAAATCAGAGACTCTGTGTCTGATAGAAGAAAAAGTTGGCTCCGATCTACATATTGTGGGGTCGGGCTCCAAATTCCTTGATAGGATATCCATAGCACAAGAGTTAATAACAAGAATCAACAAATGGGACTTACTTAAACTAAAAAGTTTTTTCTCAGCAAGAGAAACAACAAGAGAGGTAAATAGGGTGCCTACATCATGAGAACAAATTTTTACTCCTCACACTTCAGATAGAGCCCTAATATTCAGAGTATAAAAGAACTCAAAAAATTAGACAATAAGATAACAAATAACCCAATCAACAAATGGGCCAACGACCTGAACAGACACTTCTCAGAGGAGGATATACAATCAATCAACAAGTACATGAAAAAATGCTCACCATCTCTAGCAGTCAAGAAATGCAAATCAAAAGCACCCTAAGATACCATCTCTCTCCAGTAAGATTGGCAGCCACTATGAAGTCAAACAACAAGTGCTGGCGAGGATGTGGAGAAAAGGGTACACTTGTACATTGCTGGTGGGACTGCAAATTGGTGCGGCCAATTTGGAAAGCAGTATGGAGATTCCCAGGAAAGCTGGGAATGGAACCACCATTTGACCCTGCTATTGCCCTTCTTGGACTATTCCCTGAAAACCTTAAAAGAGCATACTACAGGGATACTGCTACATCGATGTTCATAGCAGCACAATTCACAATAGCTAGACTGTGGAACCAACCCAGATGCCTTTCAATAGATGAATGGATAAAAAAAAAATGTGGCATTTATACACATGGAATATTACGCAGTACTGAAAAAATGACAAAATCATGGAATTTGCAGGGAAATGGATGGCACTAGAGCAGATTATGCTTCGTGAAGCTAGCCAATACCTAAAAAACAAATACCAAATGTCTTCTTTGATATAATGAGTACAACTATGAACGGAGCAGGGAGGAAGAGCAGGAAGAAAAGATTAACATTAAACAGAGTCATGAGATGGGAGGGAAAGGGAGAGAAAATGGAAATTGCATGGAAATGAAGGGAGACCCTAATTGCTATACAAAATTACATATAAGAGGTTATGAGGGGAATGGGAAAATAAACAAGGAGATAAATGAATTACAGTAGATGGGGTAGAGAGAGAAGATGTGAGGGAAGGAGAGGGGGGATAGCCAGTTCTCCAAAGGGTATATCAATAATTTCACCAGGAGATAGAATAGCACAGTTACTAATAATACCAAGCCTACCTGATAAATTTTCCAGTCATGCTGTAGAAAGAGGTTCCAAGGGATTAGGCTCCACAGGTGTAGATTGGGCTATGCTTTCTTTAAATTTAGATTCTCGCCCCATGCTAAAACTAAATATTCAAGGACATGAATTTAATGGGCTACTGGATACAGGTGCAGACCTTAGCATTATCTCTCGTCAAGAATGGCCAAAACATTGGCCATTACAACAAGCCACTCAAACGCTTCGAGGCCTAGGAGTGGCGACTAATCCCGATAGAAGTGCAATGCTATTAGATTGGAAGGATCCTGAAGGATGTGAAGGAACTATACAGCCATATGTATTGGGTCATCTTCCTGTAAATTTATGGGGACGAGATGTCCTAGATCAATTAGGTTTGACATTAACAAATAATATCAATCAAAATGCACCCACTATTATGGCTAGACAAGGTTTTAGGAAAGGAAAAAGATTAGAAAAACAAGAACAAGGTATAGCAGCACCAATACAAATAGATCAAGGAACAGACAGACATGGGTTGGATTTTCACAAAGGGCCACTGAGACAATAAAAATTACATGGAAATCAGAAAGACCAGTATGGGTTCCTCAGTGGCCCTTGACTAAAGAAAAGATACAAGTAGCCCATGATCTGGTCAAACAACAATTAGCGGAAGGGCATGTACAACCTTCTGTATCTCCCCATAATACTCCCATTTTTGTCATCAAAAAGAAATCTGGTAAATGGAGATTATTGCAAGATTTAAGAGCCATTAATAATGAAATGGTCATTATGGGACCTGCTCAATCGGGGATTCCTCAATTGTCTGCTTTGCCAAAAACTTGGTATGTTTTAGTTATAGATATTAAAGATTGTTTTTTTTCAATTCCAATTCATCCTGAAGATAGTCCACGTTTTGCATTTACTATCCCTGCACTAAATCATGAAGGTCCTGATCAGAGATATGAATGGAAAGTACTCCCTCAAGGGATGGCTAACAGCCCAACTATGTGTCAAATTTATGTTAACAAAGTAATCCAGCCACTTAGAAATCAAAATCCTGAACTACAAATATTTCATTATATGGATGATGTATTATTAGCACACAAAGCTAAAAACACGTTGCTAGAATGTTATGCCACACTTACAAACTTATTAAAAAATTATAATCTAGAGATAGCAATAGATAAAGTACAATTAAATTTTCCAATTAATTATTTAGGAGTTCTATTATCCTCAACCATGGTCCGTCCACCAAAAATTCAAATACGAGTAGATCAACTCAAATCACTTAATGACTTTCAAAAGTTATTAGGAGACATAAATTGGATAAGGCCTTATCTAGGTATTCCAACAGGAGAATTGGGACCTTTATTTGATATCCTAAAAGGTCCATCAGATCCAAATTCACCCCGAATGTTAACGCCTGAAGCAAGAAAGGCATTAAAAATCATTGAAACATATATGGAAAATATGCATTTGGATAGAATTGATATAAGTTTGCCTTTATTATTTATTGTACTACCAACAAAATATATTCCTACAGGAGTATTTTGGCAAGAAGGTCCATTATTATGGATACATTTATCTTATTCTCCTAACACTATTCTTACTAGGTATCCTGAGGCTGTAGGACAATTAATACTCAAAGGAATAAAAGCAGCAAAGGGAGTGTTTGGAATTTCTCCCAATAAAATTATTACTCCGTATACTATGAATCAAATTGATGAATTAGCTAATGAGTTAAATACTTGGGCAATAATCATGTGCAAATCTAATGTTTCATTTGATAACCACTTACCATCTAATCCTTTATTGTCTTTTTGGTCATTGCCTCCTGTAATTTTTCCAAAAATGACAAGAAAAACACCTATCATGAATGCTCCAAATATATTCACTGATGGGTCAAATAATGGTACAGCAGCAATAGTTACACCTGATCAAACTTTTACATTTTTAGTACCCAAACAATCAGCTCAAAAGGTAGAGCTTAATGCTGTATTACAAACTTTTGTGATGTTTAAAGATTCGGTATTTAATTTATTTTCTGATAGTCAGTATATAGTTAATGCTATAATATCCCTTGAAGATGCTGGTAGGATTTCCCCTTCTTCTACTGTTTTCTCTTTATTTTCCACTATACAAAGTTTAATCTGGGACAGAAAAGATCCATTCTTTATAGGACATATCAGGGCACATACAGGATTGCCTGGAGCCCTTAGTTTGGGCAATGATTTAGCAGATAAAACTACACATGACATACATATTTTCTCTACACTAGAAGAAGCTATAAATTTTCATAAAAGATTCCATGTCAATGCTAATACTTTACAAAAGCGTTTTAAAATAACTAAGGAACAAGCTAGACAAATAATAAAACAATGTCAAAATTGTGTGACCTTTTTACCACAAGTTAATCTTGGAGTCAATCCTAGAGGATTGATACCTAACCATATTTGGCAGATGGACGTCACACACTTGCCAGAATTTGGAAAATTAAAATATTTGCATGTTACAGTTGATACTTCTTCTGGATTTTTGATGGGCTCACTTCATGCCAGAGAAAAAACTAAAGATGTTATAGCTCATTGCTTACAAAATTTTGCCACTGTGGGCATTCCAAAACAGTTAAAAACAGATAATGCCCCTGGTTATACGTCTACTTCTTTTAAACAATTTTGCTCATCATTTGGCATTACTCATATAACAGGAATCCCATACAATCCACAGGGACAAGGCATAGTTGAAAGAGCTCATCAAACTATTAAAATGTACTTATTAAAGCAAAAAGACGGAATTGGGAAGGGGTATATATTCCCCAAAGATAAACTTAAAATAACCCTTTTTACTCTAAACTTTTTAAATTTGGATTCATCAGGACTTATTGCTGCAGAAAGGCATGTGTGTCCAAAAAATGTACATAAGCCCAAGGTACTTTGGAAAGATATTCTAACAGGACAATGGAAAGGTCCTGACCCAGTAATTGTCTGGAGTCGGGGGTCTGTTTGTGTGTTTCCACAGGAAGAACAACAGCCGATTTGGATTCCAGAGAGATTAACCAAGGTTCTGACCCAGTGATTGTCTGGAGTCGGGGGTCTGTTTGTGTGTTTCCACAGGGAGAACAGCAGCCGATTTGGATTCCAGAGAGATTAACTAAAGCGATTTCTACAGACCAAAAAGAAGATGATTTAGCTCAAATCCATAACAGCTGATATCCAAAACTCCAATTTGGCTATCCTTACATCTGCGACAAAACCAGGATGCTTTTTTCAATATCTATTTTATTATTGCCCTTTCCCATATCATGAAGTTCTATTTTGTTTTTTTTTTTTGAGCTCATACTGACCTAGGTTAATGTTTTGCTGATCAGTTCTATTTTTTTTTTTTGACTATATAGAGTTTTTAAACATTGCAATAGAGATTTTACCTGTAAAAAGTTATAAGGCCTTTAATATTATGTTATGTGTTGTATTATA
Organism: Ictidomys tridecemlineatus; assembly: GCF_052094955.1. Classification (NCBI taxonomy): domain Eukaryota; kingdom Metazoa; phylum Chordata; class Mammalia; order Rodentia; family Sciuridae; genus Ictidomys; species Ictidomys tridecemlineatus. The sequence continues at coordinate 186,127,870 of NC_135482.1, forward strand.
TTATGTGTGCACACTTGTGTTTTGTGTTATATGTTTGAATGTACGTATGTCCATATATCATATATGATGAGCGCTCATGAAAAAATGGATCCAAATATTTTTTTTTATTTCACGTGATTTAAATGGTTTAATTTAAATTGGGTAAATTTAAAACTGTTAAGAATTGTTTTAATATGTAACAAAAAAGGAGGTTAACAGATCTGTTTGTTTACTTTCACCTTTCCTTTTCATTATATTTAATAATTCTCTTCAAGATAATGTAAATTGTTAAGAAAATTGTTTTCTTTTAGTGCCTTCTGGAATGTTACACAATTTTTTCTTTAGCCATTATTGCCAGAATTCCTATCTTCATCACAGTGCCGGTGAAGACAATGTAAATTGTTAAGAAAATTGTTTTCTTTTAGTGCCTTCTGGAATGTTACACAATTTTTTCTTTAGCCATTATTGCCAGAATTCCTATCTTCATCACAGTGCCGGTGAAGACAATGTAAATTGTTAAGAAAATTGTTTTCTTTTAGTGCCTTCTGGAATGTTACACAATTTTTTCTTTAGCCATTATTGCCAGAATTCCTATCTTCATCACAGTGCCGGTGAAGACAATGTAAATTGTTAAGAAAATTGTTTTCTTTTAGTGCCTTCTGGAATGTTACACAATTTTTTCTTTAGCCATTATTGCCAGAATTCCTATCTTCATCACAGTGCCGGTGAAGACAATGTAAATTGTTAAGAAAATTGTTTTCTTTTAGTGCCTTCTGGAATGTTACACAATTTTTTCTTTAGCCATTATTGCCAGAATTCCTAGCTTCATCCTAGTGCCAGTGAAGACAAAGATAAAACTAATCTACAGCTTCTGCAATAGCCATCACTGAACTGCTTGCAGAACTTGCCTAGACTATGTGTCACTTGTATGCATTGTGAACTCACTTGTACGGATTGTGAACTATCTGTTAGTGCATCAACTTTTGGTAGTGTTGGGGTATTTTTGCTCGTATTCTTGACGACAAGAGCCGTCACTTGACTTGGTGTATCTTCCTCCTTTCTGCTTATCATGATCATTCAGCTAAAATTTGGGGGCCAACAGAGGTGAGGCAAAGAACCTCACCCCCCCACTGGTACAAAGACCTCTCCACAGGTGTGGCTGTATACTGGACCGGTAGTCAATGACGGGTAAGATCCAATTACAATGGTACCAACCTAAGACAGGAGGCTGACGCCCTGAGGTCAGCTCATCCGAAGACGGGTAAGGACCATATGTAGTATTGGACAACCTAAGGCAGGCACGGTCCCTAAGCCACATGCTTGTTGTTTAAACAGAGAGGGGGAGATGTTGAGAGCCACAGCCAAAGGGGCCCCAGCAAACTTCCAGCTGCCGGCTGATGATCCAGCTGCCAGCAAACTTCCAGCTGCCGGCTGATGATTGGCTCACAGTGGCCCCAGCAACATCTAGCTGATTGGCTCCTCTGCGGTGATGTTCATTGGGCTGTTTCCCTGCCCTTCAGACTGCCAGCTGATGATTGGCTCACAGTGGCCCCAGCAACATCTAGCTGATTGGCTCCTCTGCGGTGATGTTCATTGGGCTGTTTCCCTGCCCTTCAGACTGCCAGCTGATGATTGGCTCACAGCGGCCCCAGCAACATCTAGCTGATTGGCTCCTCCACGGAGCTGCTCATTGGGTGACTTCTTTGGCTCTGCCCACGCAACCCAGCCAATCGGCCTCAAGAGCAGGAGGATTGGGGGAGGTTGAGAGGCTGGTGTGGGGGTGAGAGGCGTGTGGAAGCCGGTGGTGGCAGTTGGGCTCTGAGGGTTTTTTCCCTGAGGAGCTGTTTTGTTTGGCGTTTGTAGTTCTAAAAATAAAGTTAGTTTCTTTTGACAAGTGGCTCCTGATTTGTGCCAAGCCAGACTTCGGCAGGAAAGGTAGCAGAATACAACAGTTACTAATAGGGCAGTATGTAAAATTGTGGATGTGTAACCGACGTGATTCTGTAATTTGCAGTTGGGGTAAAAATTGGGAGTTCATAACCCATTTCAATCTAATGTATGAAATATGATATGTCAAGAGCTTTGTAATGTTGTGAACAACTAATAAAAAATATATATATATAAAAAAAGGTTCATATAAAACACACATTGTATATGTTATGATATTTTGGTATAATTTGTATTCCAAAATAAAAGGTAATCCAGACAAAATTATCTCATTTCTCAACATATATCACATTCTTAAGTATTTCACAATATCTTATAATATTAAAATTTCTGCTATTTCAACTCGCTACTTTATAAACTACTTCTTTCACTTTTGGCTATTATTTTACCTTGAAGTAACCTTCTTCAGCAGCTTTTTAATCTCATTAACTTTACAGGTGTGCTTCTCATGGATAACCACAAATGCATTACAACCATCTGGTGGTGACTCATCAGCTGCAATCTAAGATTTCAAAGATGATATTTAGCTTCAGTAGTTAATTACAATATGATTTTAAAAACTCACATTACTTTGATTAAAATAACCCATCAACTACTATTAAATTATTCGTCTAATTAAAGTAAAAAACAGCCATACGTAAGTAGACTCTAAAATATTTTAATAAAAATCAATTTTGCTGTAGGAAATAAAAACGTTTCAAAGTTATTAAAAAGATTATATTAAGATTTTATGGGCTGGGGATGTGGCTCAAGTAGAAGCACGCTCGCCTGGCATGCGTGCGGCCTGGGTTCAATCCTCAGCACCACATACAAAGATGTTGTGTCCGACGAAAACTAAAAAATAAATATTAAAATTATCTCTTTCTCTCAAAAAAATTATATTTTATTAGAGGGCTGGAGTTGTAGCTCAGTGGTAGAGCCTAGCACATTTGAGGTACTGTGTTTGATCCTCAATACCACATAAAATTAATAAAGGTATTGCGTCCATCTGCTAAAAAGAAAACTTCATTTGTAATGTGTCTTTATAATTTCCTTATTCCAAAACCATAAAATTATACATATATCAATTATAATCAACATTAATATAATCAATGATAGATTACTGAACCAAGTATTTTAAGTTTTAGATAATTTCATACTAAATATGTTTACATTATATAGCTTTATGTACACTGGTAACATGCCTCTCTGTTAAACATAGTCTGGGTATTTTTACATACCTGTTGAAACATCTGAATAGTTGGAGAGTATGCCCTTATAGAGAAAGCAAACTTTAAGAGATTGATGTGTAAATTGTCTAAAAACTGTCCAGCTTTCTTCAGGATTAAGTTGTAATAAGAATAATCTGATTCTACAAAAAGAAAAAAAGTTAATATTTTTATATCCAACCCAATGCATTGCACATTCCTCATTGTACAGTTAACTTAATCAACGTCAGTCACATTTTTAAGTTTGGATGATCTTAGAGAAAACGGGGGGGGGGGGGAATCAAGTTCTCTATTCTATTAATTTTATTTTGAATCTTTCAGTGATTTCCAATAAATCAATAAAGACCAGGCTGTAAATCTTTCCATTAAAATCTATTTGAGAGATGCCATGCATTTCAGACTCATCCAGCCTAGTTACCAACTGATAGAAACTTATGTTAAAAAAGCAGAGCTAAGGCAGTTCACAGAAGTTCCTATGGATCATGGTTCCTTGGAACAAAGAAAGATCACAAATGGGGTGGCTAAAACCAGATTATAAGAGCAGATAATATCTTTCTCAACAATGAGAGAAAAAAAGAGGATAGGAAAGCAGTTATGGAATAAATAGAAAAAAAATGCTAAACTGAATTATATGTTAACATAACAGTAAATACCAATAAAAACTGCAGGAAAAAAATAGAGCAACACACAAGGGAAAAGTAAGAATAATGAAACAAAAGTAGAAGGGAAAAATATTGTGGACTAACTGACAGACACAGTAGTTAAACAAAGGAGATCTACATTATGTATACTTGTAGTCCCTAAAGCAAAAAATAAAGAGAATAAAACAGAGTGAAATAAAAATATATATAATACAAGCAGTCTCCCAAATTAAACAGAATGAATCTGTATACCTACAAGTGCGCGCGCGCACACACACACACACAAAAAAAAATGACATAGAATGTCAGCATTGCAACATTCTCTAATAAAACTGTGGGACTCTGAAATTTAAAATCCTATAATGTATACATAAAAGTGTATTATTCATACGTGAGCAGTTATGTATGTATGTGAAGAACTCAAGGGCCATTATCATGAGACTAAATAAGAGTAAACTTCATATACATAAGGAATAAAGAAACTATACCATAAAGTCTAAGGGTGAATTTTAAATATACTTAACTACAGAAATAAAAGACTAGATTAAGAGGTTAATGGTGACAGAAGACTAACTGTAAATGTATGTTCTCATTATGCAGAAAAATACCAGTGGCAAAAATGCAATAAAGAGGAAATTAAAATAAACTCAGTGATTCCTCATAATTAGCAGAGAAAAAGACTATCACTGAAGTCAACAAAGTAGTAGACACAAACATATACTTAATAATAACAAAAACATTAGATATTATGAACCAAATCGCATAATGACAAAGGGAATAAAGGGTCATTTAATTATTGCTTACAGTAGGAGACCAACAAATTAAAGAGGCAGCAAGGGCTCAGGTCTACACAATATCATTCCTTTGGTATAAAATGCAGGAGGGAAGGGGAGATACATATTTGGTCAAACTCTGCTCATCAAGTGTTTGCTTAAATATCAATTGTTTGGAAAGATTTTCCACTAATCTCCATATGTAGCTCATGTTATACTCTGACAGAACTTTATACCATCTTTAGATCACTACTCAAAACTAAAATTTTACACAGGTGTTTAATTCTGTAAACAATTTATGCTATCAACTGAAAGCAGGGATTTTCTGTAGCCTTTCAACTCCATTTCCACTCCTGACACACAGAATATGTATTTAATAAATTTCTTTTATATTTCATAAGTGAATAGGGTTTCTTCATCATAGACAATATTTTCCTAGTCCAGTAATTTTAAATAGTAGACAAATGAAAATAGGTGTACTCTTTCATTCCTACTTCTTTAGCAAATTATAGGTGAACTCTGAGAACTAAGGAGTTGTAGTGAGTTTTCCCCTTTAGAATCTGGAAAAAATGCAAGATAGATTAACCTAGTAAAAGCAACACATAACAGATCAGAAATGTTATTTTAAAATGATCTTAAAAGATAATAGCTAGGAGGACAAATAATAATGTAACTAAAGTATGGGTATATCAATCAAAAAGGCTTGGACACAAACAAAAAGTCAACAGAAACAAATGTAGTGACTGACTGCAGACATTAAATTTGTCAAGGTTGTCCCTAACATAGTGATGGTTATAGAATCTAACAGTTTTAGAAAGTGCAATTCTGTACTTTAAATAGTAAAATCATCTCTAATGAAACAAATGCCTTGGGCTATTTTAGGGGAGTTTTTAAATAAATTCATGTTCACCAACTAACCTGCTGATAATTATTTTGCCTTTTCAATATTATTTTCCTTTCTCTTCAACCTCACCTTTTACTTGATTGCTGTCTACTGGCACCTAGTACACAAAAATCATGCTCATACTTAAAAAAAAGCAGCCTACACAGTTAACTCCTAACTCATCTTATTCCTTTCGATAAAGTATCTTGAAGGACTCAAAAGTTACCTCTTTCTCAATCTCAACTCACCCCTTATCATATTCCTATTGTAATCTCGATTACCATACCAGTGAAATGGTTCTCAAAGTCATTAATAATTTTTTAAAAGCTGGAAGTACTTAATATTCATATATTTTATCCTGCTAATTAAATTTGATAATTGATCACTTTCCATTTAATATTCTCCTGGCTTTCATGGCATCACATTTAAGTATCCACCTACCTCCACAGGTACTGTCCTTTAGTCTCAAAAATGTTCTTCCTCACCATCCCATCAACACTGGTGCTCTTCAGGATCCTGATTCTGGTTCCCATTTTATTCTAATTCTATGCCTCCTACCTATAATTTCAATTACCTCTTTACATTGACAACTCGCAAATTTTATCTTTGGTTCTTTTTTTTTTTTACCTAATTCTGTCTCATAGGACAGCTTACTGAATATCTCCCCTGAACATTCCAAAAGTAATTAAAATAGGACACATCCAAACTGCAGTCATCTTCCTATCCCAAACCTGGTTTTTGTGCACAAGTAACTGAAGAAGTTGTAACAATTTCTGAACCCTCCCCCCCAAATATATGATCACTTCACTTGTATAGAAACCATTAAAATCTTCAAGGACTTTGACAACTGTACTCTTAAATACTGAGCATAGAGAAGTAAAAATAAACAGGGCCTTTGAAGTCAGATAAATCTTGGCTGACATTTCTAACTCGCCACACAAAACTATAAAGGTTATCTAGTATCTTGCCTCTTGAATCTTAAGGCATCAATAATGCATATATGTTTGAAATAAGAATTCAGGTTCCCATTTATCTTAATGATCTGCCATCAAACTGTCAAGTGTTTCTCTTTGTTTAGGTATAATAATATGCTGACATAGCTAAGCAATTTAAGAGCTCAAAAGTGACAAATTTTTAAGATTGGTTCTCCAATTAAAAAATAGCACTGGATAAAGTCAAAGCATGTATTGAGAACAGATCTAGGATATATGTATACTGAGGATTTTAGGTTAGAGATAGAAAACTATTGTGAAAACCTGGCACATAAATCTAGTCTATTTTTACTTGATTACAACTAAATTTACTACAACAAATGCAAAAAACAAAAATTTTCCATATGATCTGAAAGATTACCAAGTAGTCAATATCCGCCCCCCCAACACACATTCTATTTCATTTCTAGTACTCTTACAATCCCTACCACCTGGATAACTCTACTTATCATTGTTATAGTTTGGATGTCTCATGTGAGACAATGCAAGAAGGTTTAGAGGAGAAATAATTGGGTTATGACAGACTTAACCCAATCAGTAAATTAAGCTCCTGATGGAAATGAGTGGTACTGTAGGTTGGGTGTGGCTGGAAGTGGTGGGTCACTTGGGAGCGGCTTCCAAGTACATATTTTCTATGTGGTGAGTGGGAGTCTCTTCTTTCTGCTTCCTGATCATGTGAGCATTTTCCCTCCTCCATACTCTTCCCACATTTTGTTCAGCCTCACCTTGAGCCCTAAGGAATGGAGCGACTATGAGCTGAGACTTTTGAAACCATGATCCCCAAGTAAACTTTTCTTCCTTTAAAATTGTTCTGGTCAGATCTTCTAGTCACAGCAGTGAGAAAGCTGACTAAATCATTCAACTCAACTCCAGCATTCACCACTGGAAATGTCCTGCTTTCTCAGAAATATCAGCAAGTGCGTTTTTTAAAATGTGCTCTCATTTTATGCATACCCCTATTAAAGCTCTTATCACCTAAGAGTACACTTCACATTTTTGTTGTCTGAAGAACAAGACCATATTTACTCATCTCTGTATAACTGACACTGTCTGGCATCTTTTATGACTAAAATAAGGATTAAATAATGAAGTTTTTCAGGAAAACATTTTGAAAGGGAAAATTACTTGTTTTTAAAATATTTCAGTTTAAAATATCATTAAAGGCATGTTTGATCTATTTTAAAGATATTATTAAACCATAAAATTGTTAAGCTTCAAATCTGCTTGAGCAAAACAGGCTTCAGCAAATGAACATTTAAAACATTTGAAACTACCATATATATATATATGAACATTTAAAACATTTGAAACTACCATATATATATATATATATATTCAGGAATAAAATTCATAAACTTTTTAGTCACAAAATGTCTTCAGTCATATTAGCTAAACGTTTTACTCTCAAGGATTCCACGTTCATGCCATCTGAGAATAATTTTTCTTTTGAATAATGAACCTTTAGCTTCTGCTGCTAAAACCCAAATTCAGTATCTTTAATCTTTTGACCTTCCCTAAGAAGCACAATAAACACTTCTTCATTCTGAGAAAGACAAGTTTGCAGATGTACTCTGATAAATGTAAAAACTACTATTTTATAATGAAAATACTGATTCCTTGATTTTTTGAGAGCAAGAATTAAAAAAAAAAATCTCTTTAGGTGTTTAAGGAAAAAATACTCCAGAAATAAAAATGCAGTATTACAGTTCAGTATAGATTTTTCCAAATTCACACAATGTACACCATCAATAGTGGAGCTTAATGTAAATTATGGACTCTGGATAATAATCATGTGCTTTAATAGGTTCATGAATTCTAACAAATGTATAATTGATGTACATTGGTGGGGGATGCTGACTATACATGTACAAGTGTTGGAAGCATACAGGAAATCTACTTTATGCTCACTTTTGCCAGGAACTTAAAACTGCTCTAAAAAAATAAGGTATCAACAAATATTAGTAGATGCAAAATTAACAGTATTTCAAAGAAAGTAGATAAAAGATAAACTCAATTCTGATTTCTTCTAGAATATAATGCAATATCCAAATTTTACTGAGTTTTCTTATAAAAAGTAATAAGCTTTATATTTTTAGAAATGAACAATAGGAATAGTTCCATTAAAACAAATTTACAAACAACACTTATCCAAATTTAATGTTCAGATTTACTAGCCCAATTAGGCACTCACACTTAATTGTTACCACTAAATAAAAACATATCCAATGTGGGCACATAAACACAAATTTCGTTAAGGCAATATTTGCACATCACTTACCTGTTTTCTTATAAATTGCTAATTCTTGTACAGTTTCCAAAAACTGCCAAAATTTTTCATTACTTTCTTCTGCCATAAATTCACTATTAAAAAAAGTAATCAGTTAATAAGTGAAAAAGAAAAACAATTTAGAAACCATGAACTACACTTGAGAACAAAAATCATTCTATGACAATTCTCTAAAAACTAATGTCAAATTACTAATTTCCATTTATTGTAACAAAATGAACTGATGATTCTTACCTGAGGAAGAATCATCAATTAGATACATAAAATCATAGGAGAAAATGATTGTATAAAAGATTACTTTTGGCTTTTCTTCAGTAGGCAACTAAAAAAATGGATAATTTATCATTCCATAAGAAATACCACTAACAATGGCAATGAAGAGAGAATTATGTAAAGGAAAATACTAATACATACACACAGAGATCACCTGTTTTTCATCAATTGTTTTTTGGAGTGCTTTTTTCTTTTTAGTTACACATGATAGTAGAATGTATTTAGACATATTATACATATATGGAGTGTAACTTCTCATTCTTGTGGGGGATACTGAGGACATCCAAGACTTTCTTGTGAGTAAGGAATAGGAAAAGGAGGTGACAAAGACCTATTAATTTATCAACATAAATATGACAAGGACAGCAATTTAAACTAATAAGGAACTGCAAAACCACTATTGCTATTAATGATGTTCAATTCAATGGCTTAAAAAAAAATTCTAAAAGAAGAAACATTAAGACCAGACCTGAAAAGGCACAAAATCTTAAATAGGGAGCAACACTTAATATTCAACCGACTTGATCAAACACCTTAAATATACTCGTATATAGGTTGTTTATCCTTTATGTGAAATGCTGGGACCATAAGTATTTTGAATTTTTCCAGATTTTGGAATATTTGCATATACAGAATATTATATCTGTGGATGGGGCCCAAGACTAAGCACACATTTTATGTACATATAACCTGAGGGCAATTTTACATCATTTTTAGTCTACCTGTATTTTTATTGCAACCTGTCCCTAGGTCAGATATGTTAACTTTCCACTTGTGAAGTCATGTCAACATTGAAAAACTTCTGGATTGTTAAGCACCTTGGATTTCAGATTTGGGATACTTGACTTATAGTGTTCAACAACAGATAAAAGTATTATTATTCAAAGTGTTCACTTAAGTACTCACTCTTGTTCTCTCAACATACCACCACTCTTAAGTACTTCTGGAATTTCTTTCTCTATGCCAGGTTTAAGCTGAAATGGTTGAGTGATCACAGCACAAGGTTGTCAAGTCATGCTCTTGGCCTCTCCAGAATTTTCTAATTTGAACATCCTTTACAATATGAAAGGGCTGAGAAACTTCCAGATCAAGTGTTGGCTCCTTTTGCCTTAATTTTTTTCTTATCTCATATCTTTCACAGCAGCAAGACAGAAACCAGGTTGCACCTTCAACACCCTGCTTGAAAATCATCATAATCAAGTTCATTGCTTTCACGCTGTTATCCTGCAAACTACAGAACTTAAGTTAGCCAGTATTGTCACTATGTAACAAGTGTCACCTCTCTCCTTTATTCTAGTTTTAACATGTACCACCTCTTCTGAGCCCTTGCCAGGACTGCCTTCAATGTTCATATTTCTACTAACCTCCTGTTCAGATCATAGACTGAGATGAGAGCACTTAGTTCTACCATGCTTCTTACTCATTTTCTAAGATATCAACCAGAATCACCCTTACTGTTCATGTTTCGGCAAACAGGCTGTTTAAACTTGTCTAGCATGTTGCTCAAAATTTCTTCTACTCCATAAAAAGTGAATCATGTTTGGGCTTTAAGGCTAAAGATCTAGTGCAATATACCAGTTTCCTTTTTTTTTTAATCCATGTAAATAAGTATTTAAATAAAATAGAAAATTACTTTCATGTTTATTAAAACAATTTTTCATAATTTTTGTGTTCATATATGGATACACAGTATAACTCCACGTGATGTACACCACAAGAATGGGAAGTTACACTCCACGTATGTGTAATACATCCACTGCCCAATTCCTTCTACATTTTTTAGATAATTTGTTACAGCAACAACCCACTTTTGGGTACCCAAATCTATATTAGTTTCTTTGAGCTGCTGTAACAAGTTACCAAAAGCTCAGTTGCCTAAAACAATGTGTTCAAGATTCAGGGGATCAGATGTCCAAAAATCAAGGTGTTGGTAGGGCTTCATTCCCTCTGAAGACTCTAGGGGAGATAGTTTCCTTGCTTCAAGGTTAGTGGTTTCAGGTGCTCTGTGGCTTGAGGGTACAGAACTCCAATCTGACTCCATCTTCACATGGCCTTTCTCCAAATTCATCTGTTTATAATGACACTGGATTTGGGGCCCATCAGATAACCCATTCGGACCCCTAATTACAACTGCAAAAACCTCTTATCCAAACCAGGTGACGCGCATTTGTGAGGACATTAACATATCTTTTTTGAGAACCATCCTTCAACCCACTACAAGCAAAGAGGGTAGAAAATCTGACTAGATCTAGATAGTGAAGGATGTTCAGGATATCCTACAGGCTACAGGAATTCCAAATCAGACTCTTGAGACAAACAGGCATTGCAATTAGCAATCTAAGGTTGGAAGAAGTCAGAATGATTTGTGACCAAGTGCGGGATCAAATCCAGGCCCAAGTTCTGGGAGAAACTGGGGAAAGGAGAGAAGGGGCATATTTTAAGATAGACTAATTTACCCAATAAAAACTAAGTGCACCGTAATCTGGGATGACGAAGGGGCCACACACTGCTGCTTTGGTGAACAGACAAAAGGAAAAGAGTTTTACTGGAGTATTAAGGGGCAAAAATCTAGTCGTTTTGTTCTTGCACAGCAATGATAACTAAGAACTGATTCCAGTGGAAGAGATGGAAAAACTCTGTAGCCATCATCTTCCCAACAGCGAACCTAGGAGCTAGGAGCGGACAAAAGGATCAATTATGAACTAGGTGCTTTTCAGTAGGATCTAAACATAACTGTCGCCTCTGTCCAAGTGCTGCAGTAAATGCCACATTCCACCGCTCCATCTTTTCCTCTTTCCTAGATGCTAATAAAAGCCATATGAATTAAACCAAATTTTTAAGAACTACAAATTGACTACGCCCCGAGCGAGAAAGGAGTTGCCGGGGAGTACTGAGGTGGCGCGGAGAGAGGCGGGGATGCTCCGGGCGCCAGGCATCAGGGCGCCGGGAGAAGCGAGGCGCCGAGCGGGAAACGCGGCCGCCTGCTCGAAGACGCCGGGTCAGCGGGGCCGTGACGCCCCGGCGCGCTCCCCCGCCCGTCCCCGCGCAGGGCTCGGCCGAGGCCCCCGGCCCGCACCCACCTCGCCTCGAGTAGCAGCGGCGTCTCGGGCCACTTGGCGGCCAAGTGAGCCGTCACCGCCTTGGACGCAGAGACCGTGCCCGCGCCCAGCAGCCAGAGCCACAGCACCGAGGAGCCCAGGAGCAGCCGCACCGCGGTCGCAGTCTTCGCCGGCGTCATGGCGCGCAGAACCAAGCCCGAGCCCCTCGGACCCCCGCCCACAGCAGCCACGCCACAGCCCGCTCCTCCCGGCGCGTGCCCGCCCACTTCCGGCGGGAGGAGTGCGAGTCGGTTAGTCGGCGGGTCCCGCGCATGCGTGCCTGGGGGCGCCGTCAGGGAGCCCCCGCGAGCCCACGCCGCCGGACGCTCTGGGACGCTCCCCAGACCGGGCTAGGCCGTCGGCGGAAGCGAAGTCGGGGGCCGCCCGGACGTGGCCACCTTTTATGTGGTAGGAAAGTGAGGCCCGTGGGACCGAAGCACTTACCTCACGAAGTTCTCAGTTTTACTGCGGATGAGAAGCTGCTGGGACAGCTTTTAAAGGTCACTGCCCAGCCCACTCCACGTGATCTGGGTGGGGGGTGGGGGAGCGAGATTCGGCTTTATTGGTGTTTTAAGAGCCGCAGGTGACTCGTGTGCGGTCACGGTGGGAAACCCGTGATTTAGCAGAGGATCTCCATCTTGAGCTGTTGGCTGGCCAGCTGTAGCTGAGTGCCCTGCCTCGCTCCAGTGTTTCTGATACAGTGGCCCCGAGAATTCTCATTTCAAGTTCCCGAGGGATGCTTACACCGCTGTCTGGATGCTAAAATGTGGTCCAGCCTAGGCATGGCCCCAGGAGCTCTAGAGATGCAGCTTCTCTGGTGCACACAAAACTACTCAATCAGAATCTCTAGTTTAGCGGGAACCTCACGTGATTTCTATGACCACAAAAGTTTGAGAGGCGCTGCTTTAAAGGGTTACAAGTGAAAGTCATAGAAAAGTGCATGTAAGTGGTAGGTGTTTTGCCAGGGTAAAATACGTGGTAAAAAAAGGAACAGGAAAAATAGTTTAGTGGATGCACTAATCCATCGATTGCCCTTACTCCTTTGCCTTACAGAGAAACTGGTTCTCTTAAAGTTGTCAAAAAACGGTCATCCCTTATTTTTATTTTCCGCTCGTTTATTTAGTCTATACCCTCCCTTAGAAGACCCTACTCTGGAAATTTTGCTCCTACATGTTTCACTTCCAAAATTTAGACTTCTTGATTTCTCCTACTCAGTAAAATCTATCCCTCCTTTAAATTTCCATAAGCTCTTTAATTGTCATGTAGCACTTACATTCTCATTTTAGAATTTGAATAAAGTAGGTATTTATCCTACTAGATATGGTATGTTCCCCGAGGACTTATGCCTTATTCAATTTTGGCATTCTTTTATGTTATTAGAGAATCAGTAAATATTGAAGAGACTTTTTATAGATAGGTAGGCAGAAAGCTAAGGCAAATGAGCCTCATTTCTATCTAAGGTGCCTGACAGAATATACCATGAATTTTTTCAAGTATTTATTCTAATTAAGTCTTCATTTCCACTTACTCCTTGGGCTGAATTTTTATTGAAAATGTGGGCTAGAGGAAATATTGACAGAGAATGTCTTAAATGTTACCATATCTCAGGGGTTGCAAATTCTTTAAGAAATGACTTGTCATATATAAGCCATGTAAATATACTATTAAAGAACACTAATAAAATAATATTCAGTCCAGTATGTTTGAGTTTAGGAGAGTGAGACTTATATATTTCTCTTTTTAAAAGAATGTAATAAACAAGCCATTCATTTACATAATTGTCATACATTTTTATCTTATATAATAGTTTCATAGAAATTTAAGTTTGCTTGAAACATTTCTCACATTGCTCATCTCTTGGCTTGCTTCCTTACCTGTAGAGCAAAATGATAAGACCAGATGATGTTTACACTTCCTTCTATGTATAATTCATTTGTGTAGGTAGGAAAAAAAATAACTCAGCAAAGGCCACTCAAGTCATTGGAGCAGAGGTGTATTCTGAAATCTGTTATCAATAATCTATTGGCCATAAACATATTGGCCATGAACTGTATGTACTTCGGAGATATAATTGTAGTTTAATAATTTTTTGCAAAATACAATTCAGAGTTATTCACTTCAGGTCAATATGAATGAAAACAATGATGATAGCATTTTTTGTTGTGTGTGGCAAAGTGATTGCTGAGTGCTTTATAATAATAATCTTGAGTAGAGTAGTCATCTTGAAATTCTTTTAAGGTACAACAAGGGATATCTGTTTAATAGTATATTTTATGTGGCTACATGATTTAAAGATATAATGGTTGACTGTGTGGCTAAAGTTACTGCAAAAATATCTTGTTAAATAATAAAATCTTAATTTTCTGACTCTAAAGTCCCATCATTGAAATGACTTTTAAAAATATTATTCTGACTTCCTTTATTATAAGTAAGAACTGATTCTCAGGAAGATAGTGGAAGCAAGCTAGGTAGCAGCACCAGATCTCCTCACAACCCAGAAAGGAGGACAGCAAAGGAAATGAAAAAGTAATAGATAGGTGATGAAATAAATGCACTCAGACTCCACGTTACATAGTCTGAGCCCTGGAGAGACTGGAGGATAGGGTACCAGAGTAGAAAACGAATGCAAGGTGCCCTACCTTTAACTCAAAAAGTGGTGAATGAAGGGGAAGGGATATCAGGGAGAGGGGAAGCTGAAATACTCTCAACCTACCCACTTAAAAATGGTTGGAAAGGCAGATAAAACTTAAAGCATAACTGTAGGAGCATCTGCCATAGACATACTGGGACATGCTGGGACTCACTAAATTGCTGGCCATAAGGAACAGCAACCATTGAACTACTTAGTGGTGTCTGCTTGCAACTGATAAGGAGCTGTAAGAGGCACTAGCCGTAGCAATGCTTAACTATGACTGGTTTCAATTGATAGGGAGTACAGCTCCATGGACATGGGCAAAGAACATGCCCGGTTGCAATTACATCATCTCACTGGACAAAGCCAATGGGCATTGAATTTCACTGGGTGTAACCAATCACTAACATACACCACCAAATTGGAATTGTATTTAAGTTGCTTGTCTTGGCACAAAATTGACATCAGTGAGACTAGCCGCCTTGCTGTCTGTCCCTGGACTGACTCACTCTTCCCTGACGTCCAGCCATTGGCTGGAGAGAACCACTAAAGACATTGTCTGGGGCTGGGGATGTGGCTCAAGCGGTAGCGCGCTTGCCTGGCATGCGTGCTGCCTGGGTTCAATCCTCAGCACCACATACCAACAAAGATGTTGTGTCCACCGAGAACTAAAAAATAAATATTAAAAATTCTCTCTCTCTCCTCTCTTACTCTCTCTTTAAAAAAAAAAAAAGACAATGTCTGCTTTTTGACTAAGGGAAGTCTCGTGGTATAGGAGGTATTTTGGGCCTTGTGGTTGCCCGAGGATTGTGTGATTTGCTTATAGTGTTTAATTAGTGTGCACTGAGTGCTAGTTGGGGTGCTCAAGTACATCCAACACTTTTTGCATTAATTGTTTATATTTGATGATTGGTGTGATCAAATATATGCTTGCATTAAAGACAATCTGCCTCTGAGTAATTATTAATAGCACTATTCATGAGAGCAACAGTAATAGAAAGCCCCTTAAAATAGTACAAACAACTTAAAACAAAATTGTGAAAGAAAAGCTGATCAGAGGGGTCCACAGCCATCAGCTGACCAGTCACCTTCCTAAATCAGCACCATGTTTTCTACACCCATATAGCTGCAAACTAAGCAGAGGGGATGTCCCCTGCAGTGGGACTCTAAAAATCTGGCCAGAAAGAAGGACTACTACTACCTCTAAATTGCTGAAACTACCCTCACCCTCCCCATTCACAGTGAACCAGCGGAACAGAGCAGGCTGGAGGGGACTGGTGCTAGGGAAGTGTAGCAAGCCCCGCTCAGCATCTGTTACCCAGGCAGGGATGAAAGCTGGGTGCAGAGTCCTCTTACTTACTCAGACAGAGGTAACAAAGCAGCAGCTTTGGCACTGAACAAATGAAGGCAGTTTCATGAGGCTCCTAACTACTTACTCTGGGAAGAGTCACTGCAGGAAAACTAGGGACATTCTCCCAGGATCCAGATTGCAGGGCTGGGATCACAAAGCCTACCTGAGGGAAGTTGCCTTGAATATCCAGAGGCAAGGAGACCCAGTGAGAAATTGCCTGAGGCTAAGCAGAAGATGCGACTGATACCAGCACATCATAACTGACATTTGACAGGGCATTGTTTGGGATATTTGTGGGTCCTTACATCAGGAATCAATGCATGCCATTCACAACCTGGGACAGTGGAAAGTAGAGTCCAGATGAACCACTACAGTCCCTTTACTACCTGTACCTCAGAACTGTGTTGGCCAGGGGAATATTTCTGCACCACATATCACTAGAGTTCCTGTGCCCACAGCCAGCCACCAGGACCTTTACTACTGCAAGAAAGAACCAATAGCAGGGATCAAATACACAGTAACATGGCTATCTTAGGAATACTCCAGAGCTTACATCCTGAACTACTAGACACAATAGAAACACTGCACCAACAAAGTAGTCAGCTACAGGTCCTTGAGCTGATAAGTAAGTTGGGCAATCCTAGCAGCTAGGATACTGGCCCCTATGCAACAGGAACTCAGGAGAGACCCATGGCCTAAAACTGATGGACATCTGCTAAATGTCCAAACCCCAATGCTATACAAACCAAGATTCAACAAGAATTTTTTTTAACCTGGACATGGTATACTATAAACAATTCTAACATCAATTTTGGTCATATAAATAACTCCTTAATTTGAATGATAATTGTTAATCCAGTTTAGCAAATTTGTATTTCAACTCATTTGAATGTATTTCATCTAATACATCTAATGTATTTAATGGTTTACAGTTTAATTGGAATCAGTCTTCCTATCTTTTCTTTCCTACCTCTAGTTTATACCTACTTCTCTTATCTCCTGCTTATGGCCTGGCACCATCTGCTACAACCTTAAATACCACCTATTCATCTCTGTCTCTTTTCTACCTTGATATAAATTACCCTTTTGTAGCTTCTTCCTCTCTCTTTCTCTCTCTCTCCCTCCCTCCCTCTCTCCCTCTTTCCCTCTCTTTTTTCTTTCTCTCTGCCTCTCCTATTTGCCCAATCTTATTCCTTCCACCTTTATATCCTCACTTAAGGGCCTAGTAAATTTACTAAATTTAACAACTATTTTTCTTATCTGTTTCAAAACTTCATTATAGGTATATAACTGAATTTGAAGAATGGCAGATATCAACTGCAACAAATTTTTGTTCTTATAAGATTGACTAGAACAAGACCTGGCTCTGAAGTGACTATAGTAAATAGGTCTCAGTGGCATCCCTTAAAATGCAGCTGAAATTGGGATCAGCAGAGATCACACAGTTAATTAAAATATCATTATCTGGACATTCACCCAACACATAGCTCTTAATAAAAAAGTAGCTCACGAAGTAGTCCTTCACTTAAAAGAAGTCAGAACTATACTGATTGATGGGTAGACATACAAACCATATTTTTAAAAAGGGAACAAACCATTCAGATAACCTCAAATGCCTCAAAAACAGACTTCATTGAAATTAGAATGGATAAAATGTCAGAGAAGGATTTTAGAAAGTTCATAGTTGAAGTGTTCTATGAGCTAAAAGAAGATGTAAGGATGAAATCATAGAGAAAATACAAGAAGTGCAAAATCACTTTAATAAGAAGATAGAGGCTCTGAAAAGCACCAATCAGAAATTCTCAAAATGAAGGAATCAATAAACCAAATGAGAGTTCAATGGAAAGCATCACCAATAGACTAGAACACTTCAAAGACAGATTTTCAGGCCTCAATGACAAAGTATTTAATCTTGCAAATAAAGGCAACCATAAAGAAAAGATGTTTAGAGAGCTGGGGTTGTGGCTCAGCGGTAGAGTGCTTGCCTGGCACATGTGAGGCCCTGGGTTCAATCCTCAGCACCACATACAACTAAAAAGTAAATATTAAAAAAAGAAAAGATGTTAAGAGACAAGAACAGAATATTCAAGAAATTTGGGATAACATTAAAAGACCAAATTTAAGTTTCATTGGGATAAATGAAGGCTCTAAATACAAAGTAAAGGAATGAACAGTATTTTCAATGGAATAATATTTCATTAGAATGAAGTGGAAATTCAAATACAGACAGCATATAGGACTCCAAATATAGGAAATAACAACAGATACATTTTAAGACACAGTATGAAAATGTCTAACATACAGAATAAGGATAGAATTTTAAAGCTGCAAGAGAAAAATGACTGGTTACATTAAGAGGTAAAACAATCCAGATTTCAACTGTTTCCTCAACCTAGACCCTAAAAACTAGGAGATCTTGGAATAATATATATGAAGCACTGAAAGAAAATGAATGCCAATCAAGAATATTATACCCAGCAAAATTAAGCCTCACAATTGAAGATGAAATAAAAATCTTCCATCATAAACAAAATATAAAGGAATTCATAACTAGAAAGTCTGCACTAAAAAACAAACTTAATAAAATATTTCATAAAGAAGAAATGAAATGTAAAAATGAAAACCAACAGAAGAGGAATTACACTAGAAGAATAGACAAAGAAGAATTTAATTCAATTTAACACTTGAAATAAGATGTCAGGAATTAAAAATTATCATGCTGGAGTATTACTCTGCATTAAAAAATGACAAAATCATAGAATTTGGAGGGAAATGGATGGCATTAGAGCAGAGCAGATTATGCTAAGTGAAGCTAGCCAATCCCTAAAAAACAAATGCCAAATGTCTTCTTTGATATAAGGAGAGTAACTAAGAACAGAGTAGGGACGAAGAGCATGAGAAGAAGATTAACATTAAACAGGGGTGAGAGGTGGGAGGGAAAGGGAGAGAGAAGGGAAATTGCATGGAAATGGAAGGAGACCCTCAGGGTTATACAAAATTACATACAAGAGGAAGTGAGGGGAAAGGGAATAATAATACAAGGGGGAGAAATGAATTACAGTAGAGGGGGTAGAGAGAGAAGAGGGGAGGGGAGGGGAGGAGAGGGGGGTAGTAGAGGATAGGAAAGGCAGCAGAATACAACAGACACTAGTATGGCAATATATAAATCAATGGAAGTGTAACTGATGTGATTCTGCAATCTGTATACGGGGTAAAAATGGGAGTTCATAACCCACTTGAATCAAAGTGTGAAATATGATATATCAAGAACTATATAATGTTTTGAACAACCAACAATAAAAAAATAAAAATAAGAAATAAAATAAAAATTATCACACAATAATATTGAACATAAATAGTCTAAACCAATCAAAGGACAGTTTGGGAGACTGGATTAAAAAACTATACCCAACACCCAACAATATGCTGAAAGAGACTCACCTCATGGGCAAAGATATACACAGACTCAAAGTAGAAGGATAGGAAAACACATACCATTTACATATGTCTTGTATACAAGCAGGGGTTCCTGTTCTCTTATCAGATAAAGTAGACTTCAAGCCAAATTAATCAGAAGAGACAATGAAGGACATTTCATACTTCTTAAGGGAATCTTACAACAACAAGAATATAATGATCATAAATATTATGCCCCAAACACATCTACA
This sequence comes from Ictidomys tridecemlineatus, assembly GCF_052094955.1. Classification (NCBI taxonomy): domain Eukaryota; kingdom Metazoa; phylum Chordata; class Mammalia; order Rodentia; family Sciuridae; genus Ictidomys; species Ictidomys tridecemlineatus. Next base: position 186,147,602 of record NC_135482.1, read on the forward strand.
TTCATCAGACAAACCCTTCTCAATGTTAAGAATTGGACAACACTACAATAATACTGGGTGACAAACATGCCTCTCTCGCTGGATAAATCATCCAAACAAAAACTAAATAAAGATACTACAGAACTAAAAAAATACAATTAATAATTTGAACTTATCAAACATCTATGGAATATTTCAACCATCAATGACTGAATTAATTTTCTTCAGAACAGCAAGTAGAACATTTTTTAAAACAGACAATGTTTTAGGCCACAAAAGCAACTCTTACAAAATACAAAAAAAAAAAAAGAGAAAGAGAGAGATTATATTGCATCCTATCAGATCATAATGGAATGAAATTAGAAATCCACAATAAGATAAAAACAGAAACTACTCTAACACCTAGATATTAAATAATACACTTTTGAATGATGAATGGATACTAGAAGATATCATGAGAGAAATAAAAAATATTTAGAAGTAAGTAAGAATAGTGATACAACATATCAAAATCTCTAGGACACTGTAAAGGCAGTTGTAATAGGAAAGTTCATATCATTGAATTCATACATTAAAAGAATAGAAGGATACCAAATAATCTAACATTACATCTGAAGACCCTAGAGAAAGAAGAGCAAACAACACCCAAATCAATAGATAACAGGAAATAATTAAAAGCAGAGCCAAAAATCAATGAAATTGAGGTAAAAAAATAAAAGGATCAATGAAGCAAAAAGTTGTTTTTATCCAAAGAATAAACAAAATTGATAAACTCTTGGCCAAATTCACCCAAAGAAAGAGGGAAGAATTCAAGTTATTTAAATACAAGATGAAAAAGCAAATATCAACGTAGACACTAATGATACCTATAGGATTATAAACAATATTTTGAAAATTTATACTCCAATAAGCTAGATCTTGAAGATATCAACAAATTTCTAGAGATATATGACCTACCCAAATTAAATGAGGAGGATGTAGAAAACTTAAACTGCTCAGTTTCAAGTAATGAAATTGAAGCAGCCATCAAAAGCCTATCAAGAAAGAAAATCCCAGGACTGGATGGGTTCTTACCCAAGTTCTACCAGTCCTTTAAGGAAAACTAATACCAATCCTCCTCAAATTATCCATGGGATAGAAAAGCAGGGAACACTGCCAAACTCCTATAAAGCCAGTATTACCCTGATGCCAAAACCATTCAAAGACATATCAAGGAAAGAAAATTTTAGACCGATATTCTTGAGGAACACACATACAAAAACTCTAGTAAAATCCAAAACACATTGGAAAGATAGTGCACCATGATCAAGTGGGTATCATCTGAGGGATGCAAGGGTGATTCACCATACAGAAATCAATAATGTAATTCACCACATAAATAGACTTAAAGACAAGAACCACCCAATTATTTCAATAGATGCAAAAAAAAAGCATTTGACAAACTATCGCATCCATTCATGTTTAAAACATTAGAAAAATAAGGAATAAAATGAACATACCTCAACATTTTAAAGGCTATAGAGGATAAACCTAAGCCAACATTATTCTGAATGTAGAAAAACCAAAAACAAAAGAACAAAACAAGGATACCCATTTTCACCACTCCTATTCAACATACTCTGAAATTCTAACCATAGCAGTTATGCCAGAGACAGGAATTAAGTGGATATAAATAGAAAAATAACAGCTCAAATTATGTTTGCCAGCAACATGATCCTATATTTAGAAGACCCCAAAGACTCCACCAGAAGACTTGAAGAGCTTATAAATAAATTGAGCAAAGTAGCAGGATACAAGATCTATACCCATAAATCCATTATGTTCCTAAACTCAAATGATGAATCTGCTGAAAAAGAAATTAGGAAAACTATCCCATTCACAATATCCTCAAGAACAAAATAAAACAAAAAACCATGGGAATCAATCTAACAAAAGTGGTAATTCTGAAAACTACAGAACACTGAAGAATTAAATTTTTGAATAAGAAAGACCTTAGAAGATGGAAAGGCCTCCGTGTTTTTAGATAGGCAAAGTTAATATTGTCAAAATGGTCATACTTCCAAAAGTGCTATACAGATTCAATGTAGTTCCCATTAAAATTCCAATGATGTTCTTAATAGAAATAGAAAAAGCAGTTATAAAAGTTATTTGGAAAAATAAGAGACCTAGGATAGCCAAAGAAACTCTTAGTGAGAAAAGTAAAGCAGGAGGTATTACAATTCCAGACATTAAATTATACTACATAGCTATAACAAGAACAACATGGTACTTGCACTAAAGTAGGCATGAAAACTAATGGAATAGAATAGAAGACAAAGAAGCAACCCACAAAATATAGTTATATCATACTTGACAAAGGTGCCAAAAGCATACATTGGAGACAAATGGTACTGGGAAAACTTGAAATCCATATGTAGAATAAAATTTGTCCTTGATCTCTCACCTTGCACAAAAGTCAAAGTGGATCAAAGACCTAGGGACTGGACCAGAGACATTGCACCTGCTAAAAGAAAATGTAGACTCACCAATCCAGCATATTGGCTCAGGAACTGACTTTCTCTTTTTAAAAAATTTTTATTAGTTATTGATTGACCTTTATTTATTTATTTGTTTATATGTGGTGCTGATAATTGAGCCCAGTGCTTCACACTTGCTAGGTAGGCAAGCTCTCTCCAACTGAGCCGCCACCCCATCCCCAGGAACTGACTCTTTTAACATGACTCCTAAAGTGCAAGAAGTATAATAAAAAATCAATAAGTGGAATGGCATCAAATTAAAAAGCTTCTTTACTGCAAAAGAAATAAATAAAAGCTTGAAGAGAAAAAAACAAAAGAATGGGAGAAAATTTTTTACACCTTCTCCTCAAATAGGGCATTAATACCCAATTTATACAAATAACTAAAAAATAACCCAATTAATTGACAAAGGAACTAAACAGACACTTCTCAAAAGAAAAAATGTGAATGGTCAACAAATCTATAAAAAAATTTCAGCATCTCTAGAAATTAGAGAAATGCAAATTAAAACGACACTGAGATTTCATATCACTCTAGTTATAATGGCAATTATTAAGAATATGAATGACACTTAAAGATAAGAATCATATGATCATGTCAATAGGATGTGGGGAAAAGAGCAAACTCATACATTGCTGGTGGGACTGAAATTGGTACAGCCAATATGGCAAGCAGTATAGAGATTCCTTGGAAAACTAGGAATGAAACCACCATTTGTCCTAGCTATCCCACTCCACAGTTTATACCTAAAGGACTTAAAAATCAGCATACTACAGGGACACAGCTACATCAAATGTTTATAACAGAGCAATTCACAATAGCTAAACTGTGGAACCAATATAGATGCCCTTCAGTAGATGAATGAATAAAGAAAATGTGGTATAAATACGAATTGAATATTACTCAGCATTAATAGAGAATAAAACCATGGCATTTACAGGTAAATGGATGGAGTTCTGGAGAATATAGTGCTAAGTAAGCCAATCCCAAAGAACCAAATGCCAAATGTTTTCTCTGATGTAAGGATGCTGGTTCATAATGGGGATCTGGGGGGAATTGGGAGGGATAGATGAACTCAAGATAGGGCAAAGGTAAGAGAGGGTAAGGGAGGGGGCATGGGGGTAAGAAAGATGGTGGAATAAGATGGACATCATTACTCTAAGTACATATATAAAGACACAAATGATGTGACTATGTTGTATACAACCAGAGATATGAAAAATTGTGCTGGATATGTGTAATATGAATTGAAGTGTATTCTGCTGACTTATATAACAAATTAGAATAAATTTTTTAAAAAAGAATACAAATGACAGTAAATGCTGGTGAGCAAGCAGGGAAAGGGTATATGCATACATTGTTGGTAGCACTGAAAATTATTGCAAACACTCTAGAAAGTAGTATGGATATTCTTCAAAAAACTAGAAATGGAACTACCATATGACCCAACTATTTCACTTCTTGATATATATCCAAAGGATTTAAAATCATCATATTACAGTGACAGAGCCACATCAATGTTTATAGCAGCACCATTCATATAGCCAAGCTATGGAGCCAAACTAGGTGCCTTTCAACAGATGAATGGATAAAGAAAATGTGGTATATATACACACAATGGGGTATTACTGAGGTGTAACGAACAACGACTTTATTTCATTTGCTTGTAAATGGATCAATCTGGAGATTATCATGCTATATTAGGGCTGGGGATGTGGCTCAAGCGGTAGCACGCTCGCCTAGCGTGCGTGCGGCCCGGGTTCGATCCTCAGCACCACATACAAATGAAGATGAAGATTTTGTGTCCGCCAAGAACTAAGAAAAAATAAATAAATGTTAAAAAAATTCTCTCTCTCTGTCCCCCTCTCTCTCTCATTCTCTTTAAAAAAAAGCAAAACAAAACAAAACAAAAATCATGCTACATTAAATAAGCAAATCCCAAAAAACCAAAGGTTGAAGGTTGAATGTTTGATATGTGGAAGCTAACACATAATACGAAGCAGAGGGGATAAAAAAAGAATAGAAGTTCAGTGGAGTAGGCAAAAGGGAATGAAATGAAAGAAGGGGAATAGGAAAAACAAAGGCAGTGGAACGAATCTGACTTTAACTTTCCTATGTATATATATGAATATGCAATGAATCTTACCATCATGGCATCCATAAGAAATTAATTTTAAAAAACCAGAGGGTAAATGGCAAAAAGATCAGTAGAGTGGAGGGATGGAATCAGGAGCAGGGGGAAAGGAGGGGAAGGAGAGGTAGTAGAGATTGAATTAGTACAAGATATGTTTCATGTTTTTATAATTATGTCAAAATGGATTCTACTATCATGTGTAACTAAAACAATTAAAAAGAGAAAGAAACAAACCAAGAATAACTCTAAGGGCATGGTGGCCCATGCCTATAATTCCAGGAGGATTGTGGTTTTGAAGCCAGCCTCAGCAACTTAGAGAGGCTGTAAGCAACTTAGTGAGACCCTGCAAAATTTTCTACCCCAGGCTCAATCCTTGGTAGGAAAAAAGTCCAACTTTCATTTTTTATTTGAAGATATTAAATATACAACAATGTCCTATTCTTCATTCCACAAATTTGTAAACTTAGGTAGTTTGTTAAACTTCTGCTTGCTAGGCAAGATTATACGAAATAATAATCAAATCAGTATTTTTTTTTTTAATTTAAGGATTAGCAAGTTTGATTTTTATAAATTCTCATATTTTAAATAGTTTACAAATTCCTAACAAATGCCTAACTTCATGTTTGTCTCATGAAGATTTTGTAGTGCATTGTAACATAGTGAGTGAATTTAAATATCAAATGAAGGATGTGACATATATAATAATTTTTAAACTAAACATTTTGGACAATATAAGAATGTGAAATTATTTAGCAACTGTTTTTTCTAAATATGTTTTAGTTGTAGTTGGACACAATACCTTTATTTTATTAATTTACTTATTTATTTTTATGTGATGCTGAGGATTGAATCCAGCACTTCACATGTGCTAGGGAAACACTCTACCGCTAAGCCACAACCCCAGCCCCTAGCAACTGTTTTCTATATTTACATGTATGGTTAAATGGTGAAAGTATTTTTTAATGGTAGTAAAATACAAATAACATAAAACCATTTTAACTATTTTTAAATGTACAGTTCATTTTAAAATGTTAAGTATACTCACATTGTTTTTCAATCTCTAGAACTTTTCATCTTGCAAATCTGAAACTCTCTACACATTAAATGATGCCCGTTATCCTCTCCTCTGCACAGTCCATCATTCTACTTTCTGTTTCTGTGAATTCAACTAATCTGGGTACTCCTACAAATAGAATCATTCCGTATTTGTCTTTTTTGTGACTGTTTCATTTTAGTGTAATGTTCTAAAGGTTCATCCATGTTGCAGCATATGTCAGAATTGCTTTTAAAGGCTGAATAATATTCTATTAAATTAATATACCACATTTTGTTTATTCTTCTGTCCATTCACATTTAAATTTCTCCCACATTATAGCCATTATGAGTAACATTGCTATGAGCACAAGTGAACAAGAGCCTACTCTTTGGGGTATCTTCCCTCAGTGTAATTTCTGGATCATATGGTAATTCTGTTTTAGTTTTTTGAGGAACTGCCATACTGTTTTCCATAGTAGCTCCACCATTTTACATTTATACCAATAATGAGTACACAAGAGTTTGAATTTCTCCATATCGTCATTGTGTTAGTTAGCTTTCTATGGCTGTGACAAAATGCCTGAAAACATCAATTTAAAGAAGTAAAGATTTATTTTGGTTCATGGTGTAAGAGATCTCAGACCATGACCATCTATTGCTGTCAGGCCTGTGTTGAAGCAGAAATATCATAGTGGAAGGTCATGGTGGAGGAAAGATGCTTACCTTGTGACAGCCAACAAAGGGGGAAGGTGAAGCGGGGCAGTAGGGAGGGAAAGAAAAGAGATAGTACAAGAGATTGTCCCTAATAGCATGCTCCAAAGACCTACTCCATTCAACTAAGTCCCACCTCCTACCATTTCCATCACCTCCTAATAATGCCATCAGCTACAAATCCACCAAGGAACTAATCCTATGGTGAAGTCAGAGTCCTTGTGATCCAATCACTTCTGAAGCATCTCATTTCTTTTATTCCCCATATTTTTATTGACACATTATAGTTTTACATAATGGTGAGATTTGTTGGTACATGAAAAACTCCACTTCTGAACCCCATTGCTGCATCAGGAACCAAGCCTTCAATGCTTGAGCATTTTGGGGACATTTCAGATTCGAATCACAATACTCATCAATATTTACTTTTTGTTTATTTTTAATAGTAGCCATCCTAATGGGAGTGAAATCATACCACACTGTGGTTTTGACTTGTATCTCCCTAATTGGTCAAAGTAGTTTTGAAATATAGGTTTTAGAACTATTTTTAGAGCTAATTTATTAGCTACTCAAGACAATAATTCCATAACTGTGTAGGAAGAAGACAACCTCCTTTGTCCCTCTTCACTCAGTTTAACTATCTCATGTAAAAAGTTGACTTGAGTAGACAGTATTGACACCTTCTAAAGAGTAGCTTAAACTATTAAAAGATGATTTTAAAAAAAACCTTTGAGCTGAAAATAAGCAATCTAGGGTTGCTGTGGCAGCTTACAAGTGTTCAATCTTTTGTGTCTTTTTGTCTTAAATGCATTATCACAGATGACTCTTGGTCTCCAGGCATCATTAATATATTAATATATTCCTGGCAACAGGAGGAGGAAAGAACAAGGACAAAAAACAAAACCTGGTTGCCAACAGAGTTAGGTATATTTAATAAACTTCCCCTGAAGTACCATCAAATGACTGTTTATTAACCATTCTCTACCCTGTGACTACTCCTTGCATGAGAAGTTGGGAAGTATAATTTAAGAGCTAGTGTCCTCCAACAAAATTGAGATTCTGTTACTAAGGAATCAGGGAGTTAAATGTACAGTAGTATCCATGACTGTGTTGGCTAAACCTATGTATTCTTTCCATTCTGAAGTGTCTCATTTTGAGGTAATGAGTTGGCTTGGAAAGTGAAGATGAGGTGAGATTCCAGAAGCCAGAGGACTATTTGTAGGACAGCATCAAGAAAGAATTGTCTGCCATAAATAAATATCTTCTATTCTAAAATAAGTACCATAGTGTGGGTTTAATTGGTTGAAGAAAGTAAATGCTAATCACTTTAAAGTTAAATTGCAGTGAATTAAATGATGCCTTTTTAAAATAATGCTGTAATTAAAAAGCAATAAAATGTCAAAAAATATTGTTAAATTGTTATCTTGAATTTTTATATTTGCAGCTGGAAGTGTTAAAAAATCATTTTGTTGAAAATTAGTTGTACCAAGTATCATGAGCCAAGAAAATGTATGTCAGTTATGTAATTTTGATTAAAAAATTCTCCTCACCCATCAACTGATCTTAATATAATCCAATAACAATTTTTTCACTTCAAAGGCCAAAGTTTGATTATTCTTGGCTAGCTAAAGAAAGACTAAAGATATTCATTCTTACCATTTTCCTTCTCATGTGCTGCTGAGTAAATAAATAGAATAAAGAGAGTACGATGGGATTCTGGAAAAGAAGCTGAGAGGCAGTTTAAGTACTACTTCAAATGAGGAATTTTTTGTATATTGTGTGTATTGGGTGGGGCAAAGAAATGGAGAAGAGGTGAGAGGTTTTATAATGTTAGCAGACTTGGTAAATCTTTTCATTTTTGTTTCCATCCTCCTTTGGGGATATATATCTTTTTGTTCTCTCTTCTCATTTCATCTTCTGCTGTTAGTCTGATATCATCCAGTTTTGATATAGTGTGAATGCATTTCAGAAACTAGAGTGCTATTTGGAAGAGTTGTGTTGTCTATTCAAAGATCACTTTTCCTCCACATTGCAGCTACACCTGGAGAAAAGTGGTCCTGGAGCATGACCTAAGAGAGCACAGGTTATTCTGCCTCTCAACAGACACAACAGAATTCTGTTTTATACATGCTTGTCTTCTATACTCTGATCCCTGCCAGTCAGGCTTCTCTGCACATATCAGCACCTTTAGCTCAGCTGTCCTGCTTCTTCCTCCAAGCCCCCATCACCCTCTAAACTTGCCTTTTTGTCTCATCCCCCATAGACTTTTCATTTTGAATCACTTGGCATCCATAACATCTGAGACTTCTAAGGAGTGATATCTTCTCACAATATCCCAGAGGTGGAAAGGCAGTGGGCAAAGAGGAATCAGAGTCTGCATTTTGACTAAACAGAGAACAAAATGTCCTGAGAGATGGCTACTGGGGGACTGGATTCAGGACTATTTTAGTGCATTACTTTAACATTTTAACATATATGACTGTAATTAAATTAAAATGGTCAATGAAGGTACTTCGTGGATACATAAGAATTAATTAGAGAACTAATGACAAAACCAGAGAAAATAAATTCCTAGAACAATCATACCAATTTAGATGAATTTCATTTTTAAGTTTACTGTAATGTATCACAAGTAGTAGAGACAAAATTGCATTAAACAAATTAATTTTATAAAATGCTTTATGCATGCCTAGTGCATGTAGGCACTAAAAATTGCAAATATATAATTTACTATATTATCACATTCTGTATCATATGATATCATAATTTCTATTTTTATGACAACTACTAATAATCGATGTTTTTATAAGTTAATTAATTAACAGGAGATTCATAAGATTATCTTTGTTTCATATTATTAGATCTTTAATGTCCATGTAGCAGAGTTCTCTGTTCATAAATTTCCCAAACTGATGGGAACACTGGTGTGGATTTTGTATTAAAATCCTGCTGAGAATGATAAGTCATTTCTTCACCTAAAATTTTTGTTCTAAATTCCTATAATTCAAAATGTCAGAATAATTTCTGCTGGTTGATTCAGAAGGTATCTCTTTGCCTACCACTTTCTCTGCTGTTTTGTCTGGATTTATATTTAAGCATTTGGCTTTCATTTTTATCTCTAATTCAGCCAGGCTGGTAGAGTTGAATAGTAATACCAGCTGGCATAGAGTTGAGTCTGTATCAGCATATTGATGTTCCTGCATCAGCATATTGATGCTAGTGACACCAAAATGTTTCCCTGTCTTACTAAACTGCCTCACATAGGCATTAAACAAGTGTAGTGACAAAAGAGAGCTGACAGTAATCAGCCCAGAGTGGATGAACAGTTACCCACTGGAAGAGAAAATGTTTCACAGTGAGTTGGTGTATTATCACAGTGACATGAAACAAGTCAATAGACCCCATCTATCAATAATAAATAAGAATGAGTATGTGACTTTCTGCTGCTGGTTGATGATTAACTGTTGAGAACAGAACAGGTTTTGGTTCTAAACATAATTAAAAACAAAACTCACCATGATGAAGATGCTTAGAAAAATTTGCTGCCAAGTCCTGATATGAAGAATAACTGGCTAATCGATTTTTAAAATTTAATTAACTTTTAGTTCAATAAAAAACATATACAGAAAAGTGCCCACATTGTATTTGTACAGAGCAATAAATTTTTCACAACTTTCATTCCTGTAGCCTCTACACAGATCAACAAATTGTGCATATTGGCAGAACCTCTTTTGCCTACTAACAGTCATTACCATACCTCTCTTGGCAAACTAACCACTAACTGAGTTCTTACCAAATAAATTAACTTTATCTCTTTTAAAATTTAATTTTAAAAAAATTTGTAGTTGTAGATGTTTAGAATGCCTTTATTTCATCTGTTTATTTTTATGTGGTACTAAGGATCAAACTCAGTGCCTCACACATGCTAGGCAAGCACTCTGCCACTAAACTACAACTCCAGCTCTTCTTAATTTTTAAGCCATAATTCTGTGCTATTTTTGAGAATGGCTGAAAGTAGGAATGTATTATCATACACCTGTGATAAGGAAGATCATTATGCAGCAATACAAAGAACAAACTTGAGACCCAATGAACAGGTAAGAGATGATAAAAATAGTGTAGGTGAGAGAGAGTGGCAGTAGGTCTGGGAAAGAGGGAACAAACTTGTTTGTGTGGAGTATGAGGGACTTGGATTGCCTTACAGATCTCTTATTTTGCCAACTGGATGGATATGTTTTCATCACCAAGTGGATGGCACATATTTTAGGGGGAAAGAGATGAGTTCAGTGTTGGATACATTCACTTTAAGATGCAACGTGGCAAGGAGAAGGGTAAAATGCGAGATATTAGGAAGTCAGAGTACAAAATCTTTGTTGACTGTCTAGCTGGGGGAGGGGAATAAAGGTATAAGTGAAGGTCCTCAGGACTCTGGCTTGGGAAAGTTGGTGACTATTGTAGCCACTCACTGAGCTAAGGAAACTGATGAATTTTGGATATACTGAGTTTGAGGCACTTGTGAAGAATCCACATAGAGAAGATTATGGATAGCGAGATCAAAACATGTATTTTGTTGGGAGGATAAAATAAGATATTTAAAAGCACTTGGAAATGTATAAAGTGTTCCACAGATTATCAGCTGTTCTTTTTGTTGGCACAGTTTAAAAAGGCCGTGATAGTGATATCCAATGAGTCCGTGATTAATTGCTGGAAGAGAAACAGCATTTGTGGTTTTGTGGAGGTAAAAGAAGACATCAGCATTTTGTCGCTGATGACAATGGCAGCATGCCAGTCTCAGAAATCGTTTCAGCCCGTATTCATCAGAAATTAGTCACCTAAGTTTTAACTGTGAGGCAATTCATTTCTGTAAGAAAAGAATGTTAATTTATTCTTTAAAATTGGTTACTATCAATCATGGTACAAAAAAGCACTTTTAGTTGGATAAGTAATTGGTAGGAATTGAGGTATGGAATTCAGAGCAAGATAGGAGGGAAGGGGAACAAACTTGAAGACAAATGATAAACTGGACAAGAGAGATTGATTCAATCAACCAGTCAGAATACATATTTACCAGGAATTGTGCTGGGTATTGGGATACCAAGGATACATATATATCTTATTTCAGAGTCCTTATAACTTAATGGAGACGCAAAAGAAGAATTAAGGGACACGTTGTAAATTATCAGGCAGGAAAGAATGGAAGTGGGGGTAGTAAGAGAAGGAAAGATAATAGATGTGGGGGAAATGATATCAGAATCTTAGTTCAAAACCCTGATGGTAATACTTGATTCAGTCATGAATAGATGCTAAATCCATTAGATAAAATGTTTTTGGAGGAATGTGATATTTGAACAGTGCCAAAGGATCACCCCATAGGCTTCTTAATTAAAAAAGGATAATTGTGTTTTTATTTTATATTTTATTTTTGAATATTTGTTTTTTAGGTGTAGATGAACACAACATAATGCCTTTATTTTTATGTGGTGCTGAGGAGCACTCTACCGATGAGCCACAATCCCAGCCCCAATAATTGTGTTTTTACAGTAGAGCGATCTGGTGGACATTCCCTTGACTAAGTGATCAAATTTAGCACCACACAAAGTGAGGCAATGTGATGCTGTTATGTGCCTTCTGACGAAACATAATCAGATGCACACACATTGCTTATAAAGTATTTTTGGCCAGAATGTTAAACCTGAATCTCTTCAAAACTGAAAATTCGACTTCCAGTTTAAGGAAATATAGGGAAAAGAGGAAGAAGTTATATAACATGAAAACCATTCAAACACAATTTTTAATTTTTATTGTAGATTATGGGGTGCATTCTACAATAAAATAGCCTTGACCTTCTGTAGATTAATGGCTTAGGGAGAAATAATGGTAGGGCTGTTCTAGATTAAAAGAGATTTGAGAGATATAATCACAAAATGCAATATGTGAACTTTGAGTGAATCTTTATTTGAAAAACAAAATAGCTATTAAGGACATTTTGGAGGAAATTTGAATATAAACTAGATATTTAGTTGTAGAATTATTCATTTACTTTGCTGTAACAAAGAGAACTATGGTTATGTAGAAGACACTATGTTTAGAAGATATATGAAGTTCCAAACAGTCTATGATACACTTTCAAATGACTCAACAATAATATTACACAAAATGTATATAATTTGGAAATGTTTAAGTTGTTGGAATTAAGTGGATATTTTAAGGGAATTTATTGTATTATTCTTCCAAGGGTTTTTAAATAACAGAAAATTTTCAAAATAAAATGTTAAAAAGCTAGAAGAGAGCTTAAAATTGTATTTAATCTTGAAAAGCATTTTGGTACCACTTCTGTCTCATAATGTTTACAAAGGAAACAAAACTCCTATCCATAGCAAAATTATACTTGCACAATTTAATTTTCCTGCTTAGGCATACTGAATTTTCTTCATATATCATAAGCACACCATAACATAATGACTGAATATGTGGGTTTTAGAGTAAGTTCTCTTGTCTTAGTTTTTAAATTCTATAAGCAGGAACTTTGATCTGTTCACTACTGCATCCATGGGGCCTAGAACACCACCTGGTCCATAGAGAGTGTGCAAATAATATTCTTTGGTTTGAATGAGAGTCTGTTGAATAGGAAAAATAATAGCCCTTACCTGAAGCACATAGCCCTCTGCAAATCTCACATCATTTATGTTTAATAGCATCATTCTCATTTTTTCTGCCCCAATGGTGGCTCTAAACTTTCTATATAGGATGCACAGAGGGATAGTGATCTGGTTGGAAGAAGAACTAGGAAACTGATGATGCATGTACATAGTAGGTGCTGTTTGTATTTAGCTATTAGTTGGACAGTATTTAGCAATGCTATCATACTACCCTGTCAAAATTTTCCACGTTATGGATTACTTTAGATTAAGGAATAATAAGGAGTCACCTCCACTATGTGCTGCAAGGATTAACTCACTTAACACTTACTGAACTCCTGCTGCAAGTCCTAAGCAAGCTCCTTGGGATTCAATGATAAATCAACCAAGCAACCAACCAATCCAAACCAAATAAATAACAAAAGCAAAAATCCCCAACTTGAAGGGGCACAGACCAGTTGGAGTGAAAGATAAAAGCCATGATGAAGTACATAACTGAGCCGAGCACGGTGGCACATGCCTGTAATCCCAGTGATTTGGGAGGCTGAAGCAGGAGGATCATGATTTCAAAGCCAGTCTCAGCAATGGTGACATGCTCAGCAACTCATTGAGACCCTGTCTCTAAATAAAATACAGAATAGGGCTGGGGATGTGGCTCAGTGGTTGAGTTGAGTGCCCTTGAGTTCAATTCCCTGTACCAAAAAAAAAAAAAAAAAGAAAGTCACATAACTGATGACACAAATGTGCTTGCAGAGCCTCTGTGCAAGGACCCTCCTAAACAAATGTTAGGAAGCCAAGAGAACTGCTGATGCAGGCCTAGAGGGAAGCTACCAGATTGTCAAGGACATGTATTCACATGTCCAGTAAAACAAGAAGCACCTTTTTCAAACCCTGGGCTTTGTGATTGTCTTAGTAAGGGCTTTACAGAAAATAGAACCAGTAGGATTTATACACATAAAAAAGAAGAGAATTATTATATAGGAATTGACTCACAGACTCACATAGTTATCGAGGATGAGAAGTCCTGTGATCTGCACATGTGCTAGCTAGAGAGCCAAGAAAGCTGGGGGTACGCCTTGAAGCAAAGCCAAAGGCTTGAGAACCTAACTGTCCGCTGGTGCAAGTCTTTCCAAATGGCTAAGTAGCAAAGGAACTTCAATGGCCAAGGGCAGAAGAAGGTGGATATACCAGCTCAAGAAGAGATCAAATTTAGCCTTCCTCTGCCTTTTTGTTCTAGCCAGGTAGGCCCTCAATAGACTGGATGATATTCACCCACGGGTGAAGGTAGATCTTATATGCTCAATCTGCTGATTCAGATGCCAATTTCTTCCAGAAACACACTCACAGGAACATCTAGAAATGTTTCACTAGCTATTTTGGCATTCTTTCACTCAGTCAAGCTGACATATAAAGTTAGTTAACCATCACAGTGATTTTGGAAGGCACTGCCCTTCTTCCCATGCTGCCCCAGGGCTTCCTGTGTCCAACTGAGGCTTGCTTCCTGATTATGAATACATACTCTTGATGCCTGCCTGCTGACCCTGACATCAGATCTTTCTGGATCCCTAGACCTGGGCCAGTGTTGGTGTATATTACTATGACGAGGTGGTCTTAAGACCCACCAAGAGTTGCCTTATCTTGTTTGGACTCAAACCTGTGTCCAATGTGCTACTGTAGAATGTTTAACCTATCACTATCTCTCTTAACAGATGCTCTCAGACTTTCTGTTCTTATTGTAGGAGACAGTTCTTTTCTTAACTTTCTGTAGATGGCTCTCTCATGCCGTGTATAAATGGAGCTTACAAGAGACTCAAGCAAAAACAATGGTAACATCACTCTGTTTGCTGCTGCTTAATGCACCACTGCAATTTCTGGAAGCAGAATTTCCAGAGTCGGGAAGACACATTGCCTAAGTTTTAGTATTATATTCAGATTTAACCAAATTAGGATTGAGGCTCATACCCCTATTAAAATTAAATCCTCATGTATTTCAAATGCAGTAACATAAAACCCCCAAACTCACTAATACATTAAAAACCAAACATTATCAGACAATCAAAATATTTGATTGGGAAATCAAATATTATGCTTTGAGAAATATAATAAATCACACTCTGATTATTGCTTTCAAACTGGTAAACTAAAGAATATTATAAACTACTTTCTTCTTAAAAACCTTGAGTCTGTATGACAACATATTATTTTCATGACTTTAAACAGAGCATTTAATACATAGGCATTTACTCATTGATCCCATGTAATCACTTATATTTAGCATAACTGGTGAAAATTACTTTTCAGTAATGCAAATGAACATCTTATATCTTTTCCAATAATCGGAATATGTAACATTTTCAGCTTAGGTGGGGTCATAATTATAAAACATTGAAGAAACAGCTTTAAAATCAATGCAAAACATAAAAGACACACATGAATGGGTATGTATGAAAAAGTGCAGCCACAAACTATCTCACATAATTAAAATAGATTCATTACTTTTGGCTTTGATTTTTTTCCTTCCTTTTATTAAATCATTATGGGGATCCCTTGAGTTCAATTATAATTACACACATATTATCACATTTCATATATATATAACATATATAGTTTTTAAAGCTGAACTAATGGAATAATATATATGCAGATTTAAATGTGTAAAATTCAGGCAATTAAAGTTATGATTCCCTAAGCAACATTAATACACAATTATGAATCACTGCATTATACGTTAAATTTACATTACAATATATCTCTGGCAACATGAACTTATGGTATATGTCTGAATTGTTTAAATTTCACAACATATATTCTTAGTTATTAGGCATAGATTTATATGTTTAATAATTTTATTCTGTATTCAAGGACTTTGTATAGTGGGCAGGCTGATCTTTCCCTGCATAGGGTCCCCAGATAAGCAAAGTAGTCCTAAATGATTGCATGAGTGTAAGTGGCTACAGTATCTCATGATCCTCTTTCCTTGGTCATAGCAAGATAAGGGGTAGGTGGGCACCCTGCCCAAATTTCCTCAGCGTGCAGACTTGTCAAGGGCCTATTTGGTGATTAGCATTGAGAGCTCTGTACAAGGGAAGAGTTGATAACTCAGAATATATCATATGCAGTGGTTATGAATGTGAGATTCAGAGAAAGCTGAGAATTTGGTACATGGAACAGAATTTTTTAAAAGATGAAAATAAAGATGCTGCAGCATGTTAATAGGGGGTCATTGCAAGAGGGATCCATAAAAATCTTGTTTTCTGAGGTAGTAGCTAGGAAAACAAGTTACCAGGGCTGGTCTGAAACACTGTTTTGGTCAGTCTCTGTTATGGGTGAACTTATATTCCCCCCAAAGATGAATTGAAACCCTAACCTGTGGTACCTATGATGGTGACCTTATTTGGAAATAAGGTCTTTGCAGAAGTTATCAAGTTAAAGTGACATCATTAGGATAGGTCTTTATCTAACAAGATTAGTATCTTTAAATGAAGGGGGAAGACACAGACTCACCAGAGAAAAACATATGGTACTGGAGGCAGAGATGGTAATGCCCTAGCTGCGAGCTGAGGAACACTCAAAATTTCCAGCAAATGGCCAGTTATAAGGATGAGGCAGAGTTATTCTTTACAGGTTTCAGGAGGGAGCATGGCTCTGTTGACATCTTGATTTCTGATGTCCTGTCTTCAGAACCATGAGACAAATTTCAATAGTTTTAAAAAAACAGTTTGTGGTACTTAGTTAAGTACACTCAGAAACAAATAGCATTTCTGTGAGTCAGCTCTGCCCCAGTACTCTCTTGTGAGAAAATGAAGGACGTGGGGAACTGGTCACAGTGAAGAGGTGGTGGAAGAGGCATGAGAGTTCCCTCCATATCTGGGAGAAATGCTGATAGCCTGCATTTTGTAGTGATGGGAAAATTAACTAAGCCGCAGCCTGTTGTCTCTACAGACTTAGTATGTCCACCTAAAGAGAGTCTGAGGATTTTTGTAACTCTAAAGACTAGTTCTATATGGCCTATAGAAGTGAAGAATCAGCTGAATTCCTGATTAGCCCTTATCTCTGTGTAACAATTTAGGGTGTACTCATCAGAGTTTGGAATTTTAATAACAAGATCTTAGAAGTAGAAAAGGTCACACCAATTTTATATTATGTACATTTTGCCAAAATTAAAAATAATTAAAAATTAATAAAAACACTCATCTTATTATGAGTTGGCAAAAAAGTTAATTACTTGAAATACAAAAGGTTGTATCATGGGATTTATGTGTGAGTATTTAAGGTTGAATCTGAAAAAAAGATCTCTGCTAAAGGCCTCGTATTTTACACGGGACATATTATGTTGGACCAGTGAAGAACTTGTCCCTACAGAGGTTTTCTTATTTCAATATGAATGTTTTGCTGAAATGGTCCACTAGGGAATGGGACAAAAATTTAGGATAATCTAATCTTTATGATCCTTAGAGAATGGCTCAAATACAGAGTCATGTCTTACTGAATCCAATACTTTGGAAATATGCATGATATCAATGAGGGAAATTAAATCATAAAAGATGTAAGAGGAAAATGATCAGTACTTTTTGGCTTTTCTCAACTTTGCCCAAAAGAATGCACAGAATTCAACTCCACAGTATTTATGTCAAGTATGGGGTCAAGCTCTAGCAAATCTAACTTTTCTAGCCTCTGTATTCTTCGCTCCAGTCCTATTCTTTTGATGGAGGACTCAATTTTTTAAATACAAAAGAAACCTCCAGTATTGTCACATTCTTTGCCCTTTTCACTGAATGATTAAGTACAATTGAATATTTGAACTAAGTTTTTTGTTGAATGAGGAAATGGGAAGATGAAGGGTCTTCTAGCTTTCTTTTGGCAGAATAAAAGTAATACCCTCTTTTGCCCCCACACCAAACAAACAAATAAGTAAGCAAAAGCAAATACATAAAAATCTCCTGTTTCTTTGACCATCATCCCACATTCTATAGAGATTAATCCCACGTTTTTCACTCTGTACCAAGAAAATGCAAATATTTGGAACATGTTCACTGACCAAGGATAGATAAGACAGGGGAAGAGAGGGCATATTTTTCATAGGTCAGTTTTATTCCTTTCAACCTCACTGTTACATAGGGAGGAGACTATCCATTAGAATATCCATTCTAAAGGAGCAAAAAATGTTTATTCACTCTGCTAGTGGCAGGAACTGGTTCTTTCGTTTGCTTGTTTGTTTTTAGGTACTGAAGATTGAACCCAGGGGGGTTTAAACACTAAGCCACAACTCTAAGCCTTTTTGTTTTGAGATAGGGTGTCCATAGATAAGTTGATTAGGGCCTCACCAATTTGCTGAGGCTGGTCGCAAAGTTGCAATCCTACTGCTTCAGCCTCCTGAGTTACTGGATTGCAGGTGAGCATCATTGTGCCCAGCCTAGGGACTGTTTCTAATTCTAAACAAGGTGCTTTTTCTAGTACATGATCCAGTATTTCACTATAAAAGAACATTTATTCATAGGATAAGTGATTTTTTTTTGCTCAACAATTTCCATAAAGATCCTGTTGTCTTCAGATCTTGCAATAGCTAAGAACTCTTTTCTCCATATGAATCATAAAAGTGATAGCAGTCTGCTAATTGGTGATTCCCAGATTTCCTAGGTACATTTGATATGCTTAATAAGTGAGCTTCTGCCAATGAATGCCTTTTTTTTTTTAGAAACAGCAATAGGATGAGGAATATTTTTAAGCAATGCTGATAACCAATAATGATAAGGTTTCCATTGAAGCTGTCTATAATTTGATGTGATGTAAAGCACTTTCTTTGAATTTGGAAAATCCACATTTCCAAATGAAAGTGTAGATTCTTTAGAAAGCTGATCTTAGGAAAAAAGGAATAGACCACTATATAATGCAAACTTTGCTATTTTAATTTTACTATTTCTCATTTCTCTTTTGCTTATTAATCAAAAGCTATTATGTTTCTTGGCTTGGAGGAGATGATGCTAACAAAATGTACTGTAATTGTTTAGAAGTGATTTTCTCCAGAGATCTGGGCAGCTTAAGTAGTTGAGTTTCCTATTACTTTCTGCCCCCTGGGTTTTACATTAGTTCTGCACTGACTTTCTTTCTTGTGTATTTGTAAAAGTAAACGATTAAGTAGGAGAGGCTCCGGGGACTGTTCTTGGCAGTAGCAGGTTGTGCTTAACTACCTTCTACTTGCATGCACCTGATGCTCTTGGTTATTAACAGAGTTTGTAGGAACCAATGACTACAATATCTCTTTGCTTAATAGGTGTGTGCAAAGGAAAAAAAGATGTAATAACATTTATCTGCAGGTGCATCCTATGGTCTTAATCCAAGAAACAGAATTTTGTAGAGTTGTTGACAGCTGTTTTACTTGTTCTATGTTTTCACTGCACAGGTTGAGCCATGAATATTCAAAACATAGTCTGCCTCACTATGCTGCCCATGGGAAAAATCAACAAGAAGCAATGGTAGAAAGTAATGGAGAGCAAAGGCTATTGGAAATGGAGTGGTAGAGATACAGCGATAAAAAACACAAAATGATGGCAGAGATAATTAGTGGAGGATTTTAAAAAGTAAAGACCTGATACAAGTGTTGAAGTCAGGATATAAATGAATGTGGTTTGATACTTTCAGGATCCTAATGACCTCTAATTCCCCTATATTGTCTCGATGTGCTGGCTGGTGTGGCCGAGGTTAAAATAAGTTTTGTGACTGGTTCAGAGAAAAATGAAAGTATATATTTTTGTATCTTTCCTCTAGAATGTTTCTAGGGAAGGAGTTTACTTTTTCCCTCCCCTTTCTTTTCTTTTCTTTTCCTTCTCCACTTCCTTCTTATCTTCCTTCTCTTTTCCTGAAGCTACTAGGGCTTTGGGGGAGAAAAGTAAAGAAACTGAAAGCCAGCTGGCTCTTCATGGTAGAAAAAGAAAGGAGAAATTCAGAAGGAAAAGGTTAGTGAGAGTTAGGTGGTTAGAGAGGCAGTACCAGTAGGGGATGGGTCAGGGAAGTGAATGGTAAGTTCAGGTTGTGGGGAAGTTCTGCAAAGCAGTGGAGCTAAATGGTACTTAGGACTTCTGGAGGAAAAGGGATGTATACGGATTTTGAGGAAATGTTGTGTGAGATTGTGTTTCTCAGCTTTTCATTGCCATCAGCAAAATACCTGACACAGATGACTTGGAAGAGGGAAGATTTATTTTGGCTCATAGTTTCAGTCCACAGTCAGCTACTTCCATTGCTTCCGAACTGAGCTGAGGCAGAACACCATGGTGGAAGGACGTGGTGGAACAAGCTGCTCAGGTCATGGCAGCTGGGAAGGAGGGAGAGAGAGAGTGCCAGGGACAAGATATTGTCTCCAATGGCATGCTTCCAGTGATTGACTTCCTCCAACCATGCCCCACCTGCCTACAGTTTCTACCACCTTCCAGAAGTCTACTGAGCTACCAATGGATTAATCCATTGATGAGGTCAGAGTCCTCACAATCCAATCACTTCCCAAAAGCCACACTTCTGAACATTGTTGCACTGGGGACCAAGCCTTCAACACATGAGCTCTTTGCAGGGACATTCTAAATTCAAACTATAACAGAGATGCATGATGTCAATCCCTTATCTATAATTTCAATCAAACTATAACACAGATTGTTTCTGTTTGTGTCTGCTTTTTTTTAATCTTTCCAAAATTGGATTTTTTTATTTTCATTTTTTTTAGTCATACATGACAGCAGAATGTATTTTCACATATAATACATACATGGAATGTATATACATCAATCATATTGTCTATTCTGTGATAGTAGGAGCAAATGTGACTCCATTTTGTTTTATGACTTCATCCTGTAAAACAACCATGCCAAGTAGAAAAATCATGACTGGAGCAAGATGTTCTTTTCCTTTTGCTATAGAAACCTTTAAGAACACGGAACTACCTAATGGGGTATTGTTTCTGTAACTAGGGTACCGGGGCTCTGTTTCTGTAACGGGTGACTGGGCTAACTGTGATTGGTTAGGCTTCCCTCCGCTTGCTGCACTGTCCCGCTTCTGTAACCTGGCTTGCTTGCATTGGCTAGACCCCCTAAACATCCCTTTTGCGGTTTTCAGGCTTATAAGGAGTGCCCTTGCAATTGTTCGGGGCAGATCAGGGGAACAGCTTTATGTTCTTCTGGTCAGCCACCACTGGTGTGCTTCAATAAAGGCTTGATTCGATTATACGTGAGTGGTCTGGAAGTCAGTATATGAAACCCTGGGACAAAGCTTTAACAATTCTATTCTGCTGCCCTTCCTATCCCCCCTACTCCTCCCCTCCTCTCCCATTCTTTCTCTCTATCCAATCTAATGTGACACACTTTTTTTTCCTTTTCCTCATTACAACATTATATATGTATTCGGTATAACAATGAGGTTCTCCTTCCATCTTCCGTGCAACTCCCCTTCTCCCTCCCATTCCCTGCCACCTCTCTTCCCTATTTAGTGGTAGTCTTCTTCTCATGCTCTTCCTCCCTATCCCATTTTGAGTCACCCCCCCCCCTTATATCAGAGAAGACATTCGGCATTTGTTTTTTAGGGATTGGCTAACTTCACTTAGCATAATCTGCTCTAACGCCATCCATTTGCCTGCAAATGTCATGGTCTTGTTATTTTTTAGTGCTGAGTAATATTCCATTGTGTATAAATGCCACATTTTTTAATCCATTCATCTATTGAAGGGCATCTAGGTTGGTTCCATATTCTAGCTATTGTGAATTGTGCTGCTAAAAACATTGATGTGGCTCTGTCCCTGTAGTATGCTCTTTTTAGGTCTTTTGGGTATAGTCCGAGAAGGGGAATAGCTGGGTCAAATGGTGGTTCCATTCCCAGTTTTCCAAGGAATCTCCATACTGCTTTCCAAATTGGCTGCACCAATTTGCAGTCCCACCAGCAATGTATGAGTGTACCTCCCCCCCACCCCAATCCTCACCAGCACTCATTGCACTCATTGTTGTTTGACTTCATAATGGTTGCCATTCTTATTGGAGTGAGATGGTATCTTAGAGTGGTTTTAATTTGCATTTCTTTGACTGCTAGAGATGGTGAGCATTTTTTCGTGTATTTGTTGATTGATTGTATATCCTTTTCTGAGAAGTTTCTATTCAAGTCCTTGGCCCATTTGTTGATTGGGTTATTTGCTTTTTTGTTGTTTAACTTTTTGAGTTCTTTGTATACTCTAGAGATTAGAGAGCTCTATCTGATGTTTGAGGGATAAAAATTTGTTCCCAGGATGTAGGCTTCCTATTCACCTCGCATATTATTTCTCTTGCTGAGAAAAAAACTTTTTAGTTTGAATTCATCCCATTTGTTGATTCTTGGTTTTAACTCTTGTGCTATAGGTGTCTTATTAAGAAATTTGGGGCCTGCCCCCACGTGATGAAGATTAGGGCCAACTTTATATTCTATTAGACGCAGAGTCTCTGGTCTGTTTCCTAGCTCCTTTATGCATTGTGAGTTGAGTTTTGTGCATGGTGAGAGAAAGGGATTCAATTTCATTTTGTTGCATATGGATTTCCAGTTCTTCCAGCACCATTTGTTGAAGATGCTATCCTTTCTCCATTGCATGGTTTTAGCACCTTTGTCTAATATAAGGTAGTTATAATTTTGTGGATTTGTCTCTGTGTCCTTTATTTTGTATCATTGGTCTACCAGCCTGTTTTGGTGCCAGTACCATGCTGTTTTTGTTACTATTGCTCTATAGTATAGTTTAAAATCTGGTATCATGATACCACCAATTTCACTCTTCCTGCTTAGAATTACTTTAGCTATTCTGGGTCTCTTGTTTTTCCAGATGAATTTCGTGATTGCTTTTTCTATTTCTGCAAGGAATGTCATTGGGATTTTGATGGGAATTGCATTGAATCTGTAAAGTGCTTTTGGTAGTATGGCCATCTTAATAGTATTAATTCTACCAATCCATGAGCAAGGTAAATCCTTCCATCTTCTAAGGTCTTCTTCTATTTCTTTCTTCAGGGTTCTGTAGTTTTCATTGTATAGCTATTTTACCTCTTTTGTTAAGTTGATTCCCAGGTATTTTATTTTTATTTTTTGAGGATATTGTGAATGGAGTAGTTGTCCTCATTTCCATTTCAGAGAATTTGTCACTGATATACAGGAATGCCTTTGATTTATTAGTATTAATTTTATATCCTGCCACTTTGCTGAATTC
Source organism: Ictidomys tridecemlineatus (assembly GCF_052094955.1). Lineage (NCBI taxonomy): Eukaryota > Metazoa > Chordata > Mammalia > Rodentia > Sciuridae > Ictidomys > Ictidomys tridecemlineatus. The sequence continues at coordinate 186,170,810 of NC_135482.1, forward strand.
ATTTACTAGTTCTAGAAGTTTCTTGGTTGAATTTTTTGGGTTTGCTAGGTATAGAATCATGTCATCAGCAAATAGTGCTAATTTAAGTTCTTCTTCTCCTATATTTATGCCTTTAATTTCTTTCATCTGTCTAATTGCTCTGGCTAGTGTTTCAAGAACTGTGTTGAATAGAAGAGGTGAGAGAGGGCATCCCTGTCTTGTTCTAGATTTTAAAGGGAATGCCTTCAATTTTTCTCCATTTAGAATGATGCTGGCCTGAGGCTTAGCATATATAGCTTTTACCATTTTGAGGTAATTTCCTGTTATCCCTAATTTTTCTAGAGTTTTGAACATAAAGGGATGCTGTATTTTGTCAAATGCTTTTTCAGCATCTATCGAGATGATCTTATGGTTCTTATCTTTAAGTCTATTGATGTGGTGAATTACATTTATTGATTTCCGTATACTGAACCAGCCTTGCATCCCAGGGATGAATCCCACTTGGTCATGGTGCATGATCTTTTTGATATATTTTTGTATCTGATTTGCCAGAATTTTATTGAGGATTTTTGCATCTAAATTCATTAGGGATATTGGTCTAAAGTTTTCTTTCTTTGAAGTGTCTTTATCTGGTTTTGGAATCAGGGTGATGTTGGCCTCATAGAATGAATTTGGAAGTACGCCCTCTTTTTCTATCTCCTGAAATAGATTGTAGAGAATTGGTATTAGTTCTTCTTTAAAGTTCTTGTAAAACTCTGCTGTATATCTGTCCGGTCCTGGGCCTTTCTTGGTTAGTAATCTTTTGATGGCTTCTTCTATTTCCTCACTTGATATTGGTCTGTTTAGGTTGTTTATATCATCCTGACTCAATTTGGGTAGCTCATATGCCTTAAGGAATTTATCGATACCTTCATTATCCTCTATTATCTATAATTTCAATCAAACTATTGAATAGCACAGATTGTTTCTGTTTGTGTCTACTTTTAAATAATGCTCAAGCACATGTGGTTGGGCATTATTTAAAGGCCGAGCTGATCTAGAGACAACCAAAGGAGAGACATAGTTTGGAAAAAAAATATTTAAAAATGGAATCACTTTCTTTATTGCCCTCTAAATTATTCACTAGGGTACAATGAACTTCTTTTTGCCCTTTCTTAACTTTATACCTTGGCATTCTCTCTGTTTTAACATCTTATATCACTTCCATTCTACCTGACTCTCAAAATCTTATTCATCTTCCAAAGCTTAAACACCTCCTTTCCCTTAAGGTCCTCTCTGACTCCTGGTTGGAAACTTCTTTCTTTTTAATTCCTATTCCTATACTTTGTCACTCTTTCAAGTCCCTTGTCACCCACTGCCTTGTATTACTGGCACATGGGTGGTTTCTCTCCATAGTGAGTATATGAGCCCTTAGGCAGGGATCCTATTCTATTCATCCTATGTCCCACTCAGATGCTGATCAGTGCCTCACACATAGCAGATGGTCAGTAAATATCTATGCAAAATCAAAGGCAGTTTTTTACATGCATCTTCTAATTCATGTGTGGTTTTATTTTAAAGCTCCTTTGTAGGTAAAATTTCCTTCCCATAGTACAATCTTGAAGGGTAAACTTGATAATGACACATTTCAACAGTTAAGATAGTTCTAAAATAAGCAAGATAGGAAAGTAATTCAGAACTCTTTTTGGGAATACTTTTTTTAAAAAATTCAATAGCTATATTGCAACAGGATCTCATCCATTTGAGAAATGTATTTATAAAATAAAGGTGTGTGTAAGAGTGAAAAGCAGAAAAAAATGATATTCTAAAGATTTTTATATGAATGAAAAGGTGGCCATGCTGTTATCTATTTCTTAAATTAAAAAAAATGTCAAGTGCAAACTATTCAAGAAGTAGGAAGTAAATGAAACCCAAGGTGGTAATTAGAGGTAGTTTACATACCTCCTTTTCAGAGAGAGTGGATATTTATGGTCATACATATCTCTCAGCTTTCATATTGTCCCTGTGTCCTCTGGCAAAAAAATTTGAGATATTGCTTGGAAGAAATAATTAGATCTCAAAGAAAATGAATGAACAATTGCTACATATACCCTCATAGATTAATCTCAAAACCACATTGATTAGTGAAAAGGCAAGTTGTAGAAGAACATACACAGAATAAATTGCCTTTAACTTGTGTAAAGTTAAAAAGTAGATAAAGGAAAACAATACATTGGTGAAATATATGTTATAGTATTAAAACTATAAAGAAAATAGAAAGTTAGCACCAAGTTCAAGAGGTGAACTCTGCAACTCTTAGGGATATAAAGGAAGGGACAGAAGGAAAGGAAAGTCAAGAAGGAACTAAGAGGGTTCAGAAAGAACTCCAAAGGCACAGATAATATTTTATTTCTTTAACTGGGTGTTGGATTTTTAACATTATACCTATGTGTTACATACACTTTTTCATATGTGATATAATTAATATTGAAAATGAGGATGTACTGTGACTTTACAGCCTCCGTATAAAACTTATTTAGATAGCTGTGTGGCAGGGAGTTGTGTCAAAGGTAACACAAAGTTACAAGATAAACACACTATCTGGGGTAGCATTTTAAATTTGCATTATGGGCAAAACATCTAAAAATTAAAGCATATTGGAATATTATATGGAAACAAAATAGAGGATCAACATGAAGTTTTTAAGATAAAATACAAATCTTACCAAGAAAATTGCTATTTGCAGTGAGCAATTTTAAGCTTGACCCCACTTGAGGGTGCTCATTCATTGTCTTTTACAATAATGTGTGGTTCAGGGAAAGAGTTTGGGAAGCTCCAAAGAGTGGAGGAAAGAAGTTTAGGCAGAGCTACTATGGAGAGTGAAATCCTGCTTGGTCTCAGAACACAGCAAAGGGGTATTTTATTTTATTTTTTTTTTAATTTTTTTTTATTTTTTTTTTTAAAGAGAGGAGAGAGAGAGAGAGAGAGAGAGAGAGAGAGAGAGAGAGAGAGAATTTTTAATATTTATTTTTTAGTTCTCGGCGGACACAACATCTTTGTTGGTATGTGGTGCTGAAGATCGAACCCAGGCCGCACGCATGCCAAGCGAGCGCACTACTGCTTGAGCCACATCCCCAGCCCCCAAAGGGGTATTTTATAAAAATAACCTTGTAGTGTATGGTAGCATATAAATATGCTTCCTTTTGGCTTTTTTTTTTTTTTTATAAAATCTTGAGCAAATTCCTTTAGAGTCTTTGCTGAAGTAGTTATTGTTCTTGGTGCCCCCTAGAGGTTATTGGGAACACAGTAATAAAATGTTCTCTCATTCTATACTAAGCCATTTTGAGAGTGAGTGAGGGACTCTAGAGTTTGTAGGAACAGATAACATACCCAATACAAGAGGCCATTGAAGAGGGAAAGGGGAACTTTAGGGTACAACAAATAGGCATCTTTAAAATTCAGGAAGAGAGATCCCCAAGATGGTTGCGAATAGAGTGCATCACACCCCGAGTACTGCGCCACTGCATGGGTGAATAACGAGTAAGAACGACAAAAAACTATCTTGTTAGGAACTTACAGCAAAATGGGGGTGCACCGAAACCTAGAGGAAGGATTTCCAGCACTGAGGTCCGGTAATTGAGTCTCATACACGAGCCAACTGTGCGACTGGAGATCCGGGCTGACTGATCCTCGAGGCCCGCCCTATGGCTACAGAAGGCGGGAGCCATCGAGAAGCGAACCAACAAGCAGGGAGATTGCTGCAGATTCTGTGGAATCCTGCCGCCTGAGCACTCACGGAGCCCCGGGCTGAGTTTGGGATTTCAGATGGGGAAGGAAACGGGACAATACTATCCCCCACAATGGAGACTCCACCAAGGAAACCAGCGGCCACCATCTTGGAGAGCTGAAGTAACCACCACCACACTCCAACAGATTGCAACAATAAAAAAGGTGCGTGTTACTCAGCTCATCTCCCATACAGCGGGAATTCGCATAAAATCTCTCCTAGGCTCTCCAGGGGAGGGATTATCAGAGCAAGCCTACATAAAGACGTGGGGAAAACTAGAGACACCCGACCTTCAACTCCCCCTCCCATCAGCTGGGAAAATGAAACCTGTATTGCCAGCATGGGGGGAGGGGCAAGCGGAAAAAATCAAAACAATAGAGTGCAGGGGGGGGTTCTCAATAGCCACCCTCCACGCCCAACAAACGGCAGGCCCAGAGTACAGTTTGAACTGCCGAGAGGCATCACTCAGGGGAAATCTGGTCTAGCAGGAAAAACCAGGACTAGCAGGAGATACCAGGACTAGCAGGAGAAACCAGGGGACTAGAGGCCAGGCCCTCGTGACTGGGCGGCTGGAGAATGCACGCCCGCCGGCAAAACTCCACCCGCTGCCCTCGCGACTGGAAGGCTGGAGTCCGCCTCTTGCCAGCGACCCGACTGCACGACTGGGCAGCTAGAGATTGCCTGCCTGCCTGCAACAGCCGGCCCATTGCCCCTGCGACTGAGCGGCTGGAGACCGCATGCTCGCGGGCGACCAACCACACGACTAGACAGCTAGTGATTGCCTGCCCACCAGTGACAGCCGGCCTGTTGCCGCTGCGACTGGGCAGCTGGAGACTGCATGCCGGCCAGCGACCAATTGCCCGCCAGCTGCCAGCGTGACTGGGTGGCTGGAGACCACCCGGCCTCCAGCGTCCGGGAGCTGGAACCAACCAGAGACAGTCCAGTTCCACCCCTCCATTCGGACACCCCAGTAAGGAACCTGGGGCCCGCCATAGCAGAGAGGTGACGTCACTGGAGCTCTGCCGTCGGAATTCCTTCCCGGCGGAATCCACTTTAGCAAGCATAGTCTACCAACACAAAGGAGAGACAACAGAGATATAAAAAACCAAAACAAATTTATAGAAGAGAGCAGAAACACAGCAATCAAATAGAGCTGGAAAGTAGCGTGAACATCATGAAAAAACAAGGGAAAAAAAAAGGAGTACAAACAATGCAGGACAACTTAAATCTACAGGAGGACTTAGAAGCATCAGAAACAGGGATAGGGAAAGAACTCAAGGCATACCTAACTCAGATGGAAAGGAATATTAGAGAAGACATGAGACAGCAAGTCCAAGCAATAAAAGTATATTTTGAAAATGAATTAAACAAACAAATTCAAATGGCAAAGAATGAGCTTTACCAGGAGATAGAGATCTTTAAAAAAATCAAATAGTAATCCTAGAAATTCAGGAATCTAAAAAGCAAATTAAGAACGCAAACGAGAATATTACAAATAGACTAGATCAAGTAGAAGTCAGAACATCAGATAATGAAGACAAAGTTTATCAACTTGAAAATATAGTCAACACAGAAAAGATGCTTAAATCCCACGAGCAATCTATTCAAGAAATATGGGATGTCATAAAAAAAACCAAATTTGAGAGTCATTGGGATAGAAGAAGGCATAGAGAATCAAACCAAAGGAATGGACAGCATATTAAATGAAATAATTCTAGAAAACTTCCCAGAGATGAAAGATGGAATGGATTGCCAAATCCTAGAAGCCTACAGGACCCCAAACATTCAAAATCGTGATAGACCAACTCCAAGACATATAATTATGAAGATAGCCAACATACAAAACAAGGAGAGAATATTAAAAGCTACGAGAGAAAGGAGGCAGATTACATTCAGGGGTAAACGAATTAGGTTAACGACTGATTTTTAATCACAGACTTTAAAAGCGAGAAGATCCTGGAACAATGTATTTCAAACGCTGAAAAATAATGGTTCCCAACCAAGAATACTGTATCCAGCAAAATTAAGCTTCAGATTTGACAATGAAATTAAAATCTTTCACGATAAAAAAAAGCTAAAAAGAATTTGCAGCCAGAAAACCAGCACTGCAAAGCATTTTGAGCAAAATACTACAAGAAGAGGAATTGAAAAATAGTGCCCAAAACAAATAGCAGGAGGTATCTCAGTAAAGGGGGAGGAAAATAACCAAAAAGTAAAAACTAGCCAAACTAAAATAAGTAAATAAATAAACATGACTGGAAGTACAAATCATATTTCAATTGTAACCTTAAATTTTAATGGTCTAAACTCACCAATCAAGAGACATAGGCTAGTAACCTGGATCAGAAAAACCCAAATCCAACAATATGCTGCCTTCAGTAGACTCATATGATAGGAAAAGACATACACAGGCTGAAGGTAAAATGTTGGGAAAAATCATATCACTCACATGGCCCTCGGAAGCAAGCAGGAGTGGTCATACTCATATCGAATAAAATCAACTTCAAACCTAAGTTAATCAAAAGGGATGAAGAAGGACACTATATACTGTTAAAAGGGACCATCCACCAACAAGACATAACAATTATCAATTTGTATGTACCAAACAATGGAGCTGCAACGTTCATAAAACAAACTCTCCTCAAGTTCAAGAGTCAAATAGACTACAACACAATAATTATGGGTGACTTCAACACACCACTCTCACCATTAGACAGATCCTCTAGACAAAAGCTGAATAAAGAAACTATTGAACTCAATAGCACAATCAATAACCTAGACTTAACTGACATATATAGAATATATCAACCATCATCAAGTGGATACATGTTCTTCTCAGCAGCACATGGATCCTACTCAAAGATAGACCATATATTGTGCCATAGGGCAACTCTTAGTAAATATAAAGGTGTGGAGATAATACCATGCACCGTATCTGATCATAATGGAATGAAACTGGAAATCAATGATAAAAGAAGGAAAAATCCTACATCACATGGAAAATGAACAATATGTTACTGAATTATCAATGAGTTACAGAAGACATAAAGGAGGAGATAAAAAAATTCATAGAGACAAATGACAATACAGACACAACATACCGGAATCTATGGGACACAATGAAAGCAGTTTTAAGAGGGAAATTAATTTCTTGGAGTTCTTTCCTCAGAAAAAGAAAAAACCAACAAATAAGTGAACTCACACTACACCTCAAAAACCTAGAAAAGGAAGAGCAAAACAACAGCAAATGTAGTAGAAGATAAGAAATAATTAAAATTAGAGCAGAAATCAACAAAATTGAAACAAAAAAAACCATTGAAAAAACTAAAAGTTGGTTCTTTGAAAAAATAAATAAGATCAACAGGCCCTTAGCCATGCTAAGGAAGAGAAGAAGAGAGAGAACTCAAATTACTAACATATGGGATGAAAAAGGCAATATCACAACAGACACTACAGAAATATAGAAGATAATTTTAGAAAGTATTTTGAAACCCTATATTCCAATAAAATAGAAGATAGTGAAGATATGGATAAATTTCTTAAGTCATACGATCTGCCCAGATTGAGTCAGGAAGACACACACAATTTAAACAGACCAATAACAAAGGAAGAAATTGAAGAAGCCATCAAAAGACTACCAACCAAAAAAAGCCCTGGACCAGATGGGTATACAGTGGAGTTTTACAAAATCTTCAAAGAAGAATTAATACCAATACTTTTCAAGCTATTTCAAGAAATAAAAAAAGAAGGAGCTCTTCCAAATTCATTCTATGATGCCAACATCACCCTGATCCTAAAACCAGACAAAGACACTTCAAAGAAAGAAAACTACAGACCAATATCTCTAATGAACTTGGATGCAAAAATTCTCAATAAAATCCTGGCGAATCGAATACAAAAGCATATCAAAAAAATTGTACACCATCATCAAGTAGGATTCATCCCTGGGATGCAAGCCTGGTTTAATATACGGAAATCAATAAATACTATTCACCACATCAATAGACTTAAAGACAAGAACCATATGATCATCTCGATAGATGCAGAAAAAGCATCTGACAAAGTACAGAATCACTTTATGTTCAAAACACTAGAAAAACTAGGGATAACAGGAACTTACCTCAACATTGTAAAAGCTATATATGCTAAACCTCAGGGTAGCATCATCCTAAATGGAGAAAAACTGAAGGCATTCCCCCTAAAATCTGGAACAAGACAGGGATGCCCTCTATCACCACTTCTATTCAATTTAGTTCTTAAAACACTAGCCAGAGCAATTAGACAGACAAAAGAAATTAAAGGCATAAAAATAGGAAAAGAAGAACTTAAATTATTGCTATTTGCAGATGACATGATAATATATTTAACAGAACCAAAAGGGTCTACAAAGAAACTGCTAGAGTTAATAAATTAATTCAGCAAAGTGGCAGGATATAAAATCAACACTCATAAATCAAAGGCATTCCTGTATATCAGCAACAAAACTTCTGAAATGAAAATGAGGAAAACCCCTCCATTCACAATATCCTCAAAGAAAATAAAATTCTTGGGAATCAACCTAACAAAAGAGGTGAAAGATTTATACAATGAAAACTACAGAACCCTAAAGAGAGAGATAGAAGAAGATCTTAGAAGATGGAAAAATGTACCCTATTCATGGATAGGCAGAACTAACATCAACAAAATGGCGATACTACCCAAAGTTCTCTACAGGTTTAATGGGATACCAATTAAAATCCCAACGGCATTTCTTGTAGAAATATATAAAGCAATCATGAAATTCATATGGAAAAACAAAAGACCCAGAATAGCAAAAGCAATTCTAAGCAGGAAGTGTGAATCTGGAGGTACAGCGATACCAGAGTTCAAACTGTACTACAAAGCAGTAGTAACAAAAACAGCGTGGTACTGGTACCAAAACAGGCAGGTGGACCAATGGTACAGAATAGAGGACACAGAAACCAATCCACAAGATTACAACTTTCTTATATTTGATAAAGGGGCTAAAAGCATGCAATGGAGGAAGGATAGCATCTTCAACAAATGGTGCTGGGAAAATTGGAAATCCATATGCAACAAAATGAAACTGAATCCCTTTCTCTCGCCATGCACAAAAGTTAACTCAAAATGGATCAAGGAGCTAGATATCAAATCAGAGACACTACGTCTGATAGAAGAAAAAGTTGGCTACGAACTACATACTGTGGGGTCGGCCTCCAAATTCCTTAATAGGACGCCCAGAGCCCAAGAGTTAATAACAAGAATAAATAAATGGGACTTATTTAAACTAAAAAGTTTTTTTCTCAGCAAGAGAAACAATAAGAGAGGTGAATAGAGAGCCTACATCCTGGGAACAAATTTTTACCCCTCACACTTCAGATAGAGCCCTAATATCCAGAGTATACAAAGAACTCAAAAAATTAAACAATAAGATAACAAATAACCCAATCAACAAATGGGCCAAGGACCTGAACAGACACTTCACAGAGGAGGACATACAATCAATCAACAAGTACATGAAAAAATGCTCACCATCTCTAGCAGTCAGAGAAATGCAAATCAAAACCACCCTAAGATACCATCTCACTCCAGTAAGATTGGCAGCCATTATGAAGTCAAACAACAATAAGTGTTGTCGAGGATGTGGGGAAAAGGGTACTCTTGTACATTGCTGGTGGGACTGCAAACTGTTGTGGCCAATTTGGAAAGCAGTATGGAGATACCTGGGAAAGCTGGGAATGAAACCACCATTTGACCCAGCTATTGCCCTCCTCGGACTATTCCCCGAGGATCTTAAAAGAACGTACTATAGGGATACTGCCACATCAATGATCATAGCGGCACAATTCACAATAGCTAGACTGTGGAACCAACCTAGATGCCCTTCAATAGATGAATGGATAAAAAAAAATGTGGCATCTATACACAATGGAATACTAAGCAGCAATAAAAAATGACAAAATTATAGAATTTGCAGGGAAATGGATGGCATTAGAGCAGATTATGCTAAGCGAAGGTAGCCAATCCTTAAAAAACAAATGCCAAATGTCTTCTTTGATATAAAGAGAGCAACTAAGAACAGAACAGGGAGGAAGAGCATGAGGAAAAGATTAACATTAAACAAAGACGAGTGGGGGGAGAGAAAGGGAGAGAGAAGGGAAATCATATGGAAATGGTAGGAGACCCTCAATGTTACACAAAATTACATAGAAGAGGATGTGAGGGAAAAGTGGGGGAACAAGGGAGAGAATTGAACAACAGCAGATGAGGTAGAGAGGGATGATGGGTGGGGAGGGGAGGGGGGATAGTAGGGGATAGGAAAGGTAGCAGAATACAACAGTCACTAATATGCCATTATGTAAAAATGTGAGTGTGTAACCGATGTGATTCTGCAATTTGTATTTGGGATAAAAATGGGAGTTCATAACCCAATTGAGTCAAATGTATGAAAGATGATATATCATGAGATTTGTAATGTTTTGAACAACCAATAAAAAAATATAAAAAAAATAAAAAATAAAAAAAAATAAAATTCAGGAAGGCTTTTAAAACTTTCCTTTTTCACAACTTAAGTTGTCTCTTGTCCAAAAAAAGGAATGACAGTAATACATGCATTTCAAGACAGAGTAAAAGTTGTCTTGCAAGATGAGCAGGGTAAGGATGTTCAGAAAGTCTAGGTTCACTCATTCAGCAAACATTCATTGAGTGCCCACTATAAGCCAGGTATCATATTAGCCTGGGGTTACGGTGATAAGTAAAAGCATTGTCACCACCCTTTGGAACACATGTCTAGTAAAGAAGATGCACATTAATCAAGTAACATACAAAGGGGTGTATAACTGAAGATAACTAAAATGCTATGGTTCCTGGTACTAAGAGAAGGTGCTATATAAGAGAAGGGATTTGACTTAGCAATAGAATTTATTAAGGAAAACTTCTCTGAACAAGCGACATTTGAGATAAAACTTCTAGAATGGGGACAAATTATTTGTTGAAGAAGGCGATAGTTGTGTTTCAGGAGAGAAAGTGTAGGTCTGAAGGTCAATGTCCACAGACAGAATTGAATATGCATTTTCCATTTTAGAAAATAAGACAGAACTAGTGTGAATACAGTGCCGAGAACGAGGGAGGCAAGGTTGGCATGAGAAAGGGCCTTGAAAGCCATATTGAGGACTTAGGTCATTGTCTTAAAAGCAATGAGAAAGTACTAAAGCATTGTAAACAGGGGACTGGCATGATAAGCTACACACAAAGGATACTATGATTTCAACGTGTAGAATAGACTGAAAGATGCAGAGGCAGAGGGATCTGGTAGGTGAATTGTGAGCCAAAGCAGTAGGTAATGGTACCTCAGTTTATCATGCTAAGTTCTGAGAAGTATTTAGAATGTGAAATCTATAGGACTTGTAAATGGATTATAGATGAGGAGTGAAGAGGAAGAATGGTCAGAAATGACTTGCAGGTTTCTGGCTAAAGAAGTTATTGCCATTAACTTGAAGTGCAAATCAGGGGAAGATCACACATTTGGTAATGAACTTTTGGGATTGGACAGATTAGTAAAACAACCAAATAGAAATGAGAAAGGGGTAGATTACCTGCAGGTGAAGTTGAGGCGATAAGTGTGACTAGGGACAGGGAGATCTGGGAATTGCTGTATATAAGTGGTAGATTAACTAGTGCTGAGGCATAGGTGAAATTTTGGGTAGAGAAGGCTTAGAGTAAAAAGAGAGGAGTGCCTAGGACTGAGCATTGGGGAACTCAAATGAATGAAAGGGACTGGTCACAGAGCTCAAGTCACCTATGGCAATTGTACATGTAACCTAGCTTTCTAGTCCTAGTGAAGAGTGGGACATAGGAAAATGAGAAATATTCAGCAGAAATCATTCATTCCTTCAATTATATATGTAAAGTAACGCCTACCGAGTCAGTCATGAAACCTGACACTAATACCCATCCAAAGAAGAGGACAGTACAGACCCTGCCAATGAGTAGCTCACAATCCAATGGGTGTATCAAGATTTCAGGTTGTAGCTCTTCGATTTGATTTTAAAAAAATGGGGGGCCATGGAGAAATCCATTTCCCACACTCAGACAACCACTCCTTCCTAATTGATCCTTAGATTCCCCAAACACAGTGCTGTTATCCATCTTGAACAAGGCCATCCTATGGTTCTTTGAGGAGTCAACAGTGAAGTTGACAATCAACTGATACCTATCTGGAGAAGATTGGGCCTTTTAGTGCAGAAAGAACCATCCAGGTACAAGGCCAAATGGAGAAAACATTACTCTCTTTTGTTTAGAGCAATGGCCTTCAACTTTGGCTTAATATTGAAAGGATAGGAAGAGTTAAAAAAATTATAGTGCCTGGATCTCAGTTTCTGATTTAATTGGCCAGGAATGCTGTCTGGATATCAGAATTTCTTTTTAGACTTCCCAAGTTGCACTATTGTTCATCCAAGAGTGAGAACCTCTGGTCTAGAGCAATCAACACCCAAAACTCACCCTTACTTATTCCTACCAGTGTTTTCGCTATGTATTTACCTGTAACACATCTTTGATTTCCAATAAAATCTGAGCTTGACTTTCTTACTTTATCTTATTTATCATATTTTGTTTGTCTGATTCTATCATAAATTTTAATTTTTAGCAAAGCCTATAATTACAATGTTTCTTTTTAAATAAAAATAACAGCAATGATATTCCTGCCGTTGGCCTCAAACCAAACCTATATACTTTATGAACTCTGTAGTTTACTCAAGGAATTTCTGTCTCTCTTACCACATAGGTATAGGGAGCTGAGCAGAGCCGAAGCAAGGTTTATGTTATAAAACTTTTGGGGCAGAGAGTTGGGGGGGGCTTAGAAATGGGGAAGGGAATTAGAATTTGGGTAATGACTCATGATCTGATTAATAGCAGTCTTGACTTGATCCTGAGTCATCTCTGTGATTGGGTGGGGGAAACCAGATCCTGAAAGCTTGTATCTCAAGATAATTTTCTAATGCTTTCAGTTTTGGAGAAGAGGGTATTTGATTAATCGATGCAAACTTTTTAGATTCAACTATTTTGACTTTGATATGCCCCAACAATGAATAATTAAATATTCACAGCATTGCATCTAAGAAACATTCTCACTCTTGTAAAGGATCAAGCCAGAGACTACAGGAACACACCTGTAATAAGATAAAGATGAGTTTATTTCTTGCTGCTATTAAGGAGACCTCCCACCATGGGGAGCTATGGATTGCCTTGAAAAGAGGAAGTTAGGAGTAGCTTATTTTAAGTGCTTGTATTAAAAGATTTGGGGGAGAATTTAGAGAAGCAGGGATGAGAGTATGCAGAACAATTAGGTGAAGAATATCTTAATGCTTTTTATTTAGGAAACAGGAGGAATGAAGCAAAACTAGAGATGTTATTGGAAAAAAGTGGTTGTCATTCCTATTTTTTTTTTTGGAGGAGATATTTGGTCATTTTGTGGTGGAACAGTGTCTTTGTTTTGATCTCTGTACAGACATATTTATGGAGTGGCCTTGTTTTTATCTTATTCATAATCGTGGCCAGTGCTCACCTGATGTTGAAATAATGTGAGGTTGTTTATATCCAACAGGAAAACACTATGGCCTAGCTGGCTGCAACTAGTCCAGCTACCAGCTGACAGTTGTCAGAGCTGTGTTTTTCTTTTTCATCAGACAAGTTGGAGTCAGGGTGGAGATGACAAAAGGGTCAAGGAAAGATTAGGGATGAGGGATGGGATGGAAGTTAGGAAACATGAACAGAAAAAAAACTAATTTAAGCAGGCATAATATGTCTGCCACACTTCTTCAACACAGAAAGGCCCATCAATCATTCCAAGAAGGCATCTGCTCATTCTCCGAAGATTCATTTGTACTTGAATGGGTCACCATATAAACCGTTTTTCTAAATAGTATATTTCTTTCACCTTCTTCTCTTTCATTCTCCTTCCCTCCTTCTATTTATTAATTCAAACCAACCCTCAACTAACCAGCCAATATTTTGTTATGTGCCAGGCACTAGGCTAGTATATAATTTTCCACTGTAATATAACAAATTACCAGAAACAATGGTTTAAAATGACAATTGTTTATTAGTTCACAGTTCTGTAGGGCATAATTCTGGGTATGCCAGGACTGGGTTCTACTCAGAGTCTCACAATGGAAAAATCAACGAATTAGCTGAACTGATTTCCTATGTGAAGCTGTTAAGAAAGAATCTACTTCCAAGCTCATTCAGGGGCAGGCAGAATTTAGTTCCTTGAAGCAGTGAGGTTGAGGTCCCAGTTTAATTGCTGGATGCCAGGGACTTCTTGCTGGATGTCAGGGACTTCTCTCAGGTCTCGGAACCTGCCTGCATTTGCTTGTTAGATGCCCCCTACAGGCAGTTCCCCTTCCAGGTCAGCAGGAGTATGTCTTTCAAACTTATTCTTCTGAAATCAGCTGGAGAAACCTTTCTACTTTTAAGGGACTCATCTGATTTAAGTCATGTCTAACCAGGATAATTTTCCTTTGACTTATACCATACCATGCCCTGCCGCACCATACCATACCATACTATGCCATACCATTGTCAGAGCTTCTGCCTGTACTCCATGGGATGAAATTATACAAGGGTAAGGTTTTAGGGGAGTTATCTTGGAATTATGCCTATCTCGGCTGAATCAATAGAGATACCAATAATCAGGAGTGCCTCCCCACAGAGAGAGCTCACAATCTCTTGAAGGAGTCAGTCATACAGAAATAATTTAGCATGTAGTATGGCAATAGAGCTACATAATTGTAGTAAGATGCAACAGTGGAGGGAATAATGAACTTTACTGGAGTGGAATAGAGGGATGATGGAGTGTCCAAAACTCTTTATTAGAAGAGGAAATATTTTAGTGGAATGTGGAAGGGCACTTTGAGTCATCAGGTGGAGAATACGGAGAAGAGCTCTTTTATGATGAAAGCCTGCCAGCATAGAATGTGTGTGTGTGTGTGTGTGTGTGTGTGTGTGTGTGTGTGTGTGTGTGCATGCGCGTGCACGTATGGTGGAAGAAGGCTCTTTGACATAAAAGTGCAGTAGAGTGAGAAGATGGAGCTGATGCTGTTTAGTAAGGTAACACGCAGAAATAAGTGATGGAACAGGAGCTGGTAAAACAGACCAAAGGAAGGAAGAGCAATAGGACAAGTGATAGTGTTTTTTCTCTTCACAAGCAAACACTCCTCAGTAGGTGGTTTACTTGATTTGGATAAGTAACCATCTCGTGAAGTATGTGATCATCTCATCTGGCTCTGCTGTTTTGTGCTTGTAGCAAATAGAACCTTTCACAACAAAGACCCACAAAGACAGATGTTTCAATTTCCTTTTTTCAGAAGAATGAGATGTTTTTGCATTTGCTACATCAGGATAGCACCTTAGAGTGAGACACTTAAATGATATACCATTGCCTTATAAAATCACAAGAATAACACTTAACTAACAATAGTTGGTAAGAACTAACATTAAATGCTTAAAAGCAATTCACAGGAAAGAATGATCTATAGGCATCTCACACGTAGAGGAAAAATGAAAGAGCAACTGTTTTGAAATGCCTTTTTTGTGAAAAAAAAGCATATTGAATTTGGGTGTCTGGAGTATAATTAAGAATTAATTGGATAAAAAAACCATGAGCCTCACAGCATGACTTAAAAAACAGATACCTTAATTAATTGAATAACAATGGTTATGCTTGCAGAAGTTATATGTAGGACATTGATTCGGGTTTGGATGGGTAGGTTTATGCTACGTTAAACTACTGATGTTTTTTACATTTAGAATATATTTTTAAAATAAAATAGACTGCTAGAAAAATAGTGAGCAGATCTTAAGGCATTAGGAAGGCTCTGAGTAAAATAAGTTTTTACTACCTGATTCCTTAGGGGGAAAAAGAGAAATAATTATAAAAGTTTTAAAAATAAGAACATTCTGTATAATAACCATTATAAGGTAGCAAAGAATAATTTTGTCAGATAGCTAATATGCTTCTATGACAAGGTGACCCGTCTTTTTGATAAATGAATACAGATATTCATATATATGTAATAGAATTTTGCTTTTGTGTGGTATAATTCATCAGACATTTCGCTAGGAACATCGGATTAAATGGTAGCAAAAGGTCACACTAAAAAGGCTGTTATCAGCAGTAGGAACACATTGAATGATTTGCCAAGGAAGTTGAGCTCACTTCACCTTAGATAAAACGTAAGCGAGAACTGTCAGAGTTTTGAAGCTAGGCACCCGTTAGGAAGGGAATCTGTGGAAAATCATTTGGCAATTTAAAAGAAGAGCATATTTATTTCTTAACATATTCAGAGAACATTTATTCAGATGCCTACTGTGTTAGTCAGCTTTTTGTTGCTATGACTGAAACATCTCAAAGGAACAACTTAGAGAAAGAAAGATTTATTTTGGCTCAGTGTCAGAGGACTCAGTCCATGGTCAGCCTACCCCATTACAGAAACATCATGGTGGAAGTACATGGCAGAAGAAAACTTTTCAGCTCACAGTAGTTGGGGAGCAGAGAGAATGGAGTTAGGGAAAAGACAAATTGTTCCAGGGCAGGCCCTCAGTGGCCTACTTCCTCCGACTAGGCCCCATCTCCCAGTAGTCCATTTAATTATCAATAGATTAAGCCATTAAATGTCTCATTCCACTGATGAGGTCATAGCCCTCATGATCCAATCATGCCTAAAAGTCCTATCTCTGAACCTTGCTGCCTTGGGAACCATGTTTTCAACACATAAGCTTTTGGGGGGAAATTCTAGATCCAAGCCAGAATACCTACCAAGTACAGGGAACTGTGTGCTAAGTGCTTTGACAAAATAAGAGTCCTGCTTAAAGTCTACCCTTCGGAAGGTTTCAGACTGTCTTTCGGTGCTATGGAAAAATGCCATCCTAATACAGCAAAGAACACTCACCTAAATCACCTCTTAGAGTCTGCTGTAGATATCTGACTTCTTATGATTAAAAATGTATATCTGCATATATGGAGAGAAGGAGAGAGAGGGAGAGAGAAAGGGAAGGAAAGAGAATAAGTGAAATTCATTGCCAATATAGAAACAGGGAGCATTCTATCCTGATTTATCAGATGAAATGTTAGGAAAGAGAAAATAGTCTTTATAAAATGTACTTCTACCTAGACTCTTCTCTCCAGAGCTAATAATTAAACCAAGGTTATCTGCCTTGCTGCAGAAAAATTAAAGTGTATTTTAAGCTTGCTTTCGTAAAATGAAATGTAAATGTTTTGAAGCTCAAATCCATTTTAAAAATGCAAACATTTTAATTTTCTAAAAGAACTAATAATTGTCTACATTGGTTTTTGCACCTAATCCTGTGTCTTTTGCTGCCCATATTAATGACATTATTATATGTGAGGCATTCCAAGTTAGGAGCGATATCCTTAGTCTCCTCCTCTCTCACTCCTTCATAATGAGTCACTAAATCCTATTGGTCCTACCTCTGGGATATTTCTCAAATTTCTATTCGTTGGCTCTATTGCTACTATTCCTTTTGTTTGAAATCTTGTTTCTCTCTTGGACCATAGCAACTGCTTACTTAGTGTTTCACAGATTCTGTCAACAAATATTTATAGAGCACTCACTGCTATGTGTTATCTATGTTATAAAAAACATATTTTTAATCTCCTGTCCAGAACTCATAACTGCTATCCTGGTCCTATTGCCAGCTATTTGTTTGATATCTCCATTTGGCTATCTCATTAGTACTTTAAATCCAACAAATCCAAAGCAGAACTCAGACTTACCCTCTCTGCCCACACCACGTCATCTCTAAGACCTCTCAATTTGTCTTTCTCTTATTTCTCCTTTTCAGTAAGGGGAACTCTCAGTCTCCTAGGAGTTCAGAGGACAAATCTCAGCATCATTTTTGATTCATCCCTTGCTCATTCCCCCTTATCCAATTTTTCAGAAATCTACTGATTTCATTTCCACCATCTATCTTGTATATAGTCATTTCTTTTCATCCTTGGAATCAGACTACCTGGTTCAAATCCAAGTAGTGTCATTTACCAAGTACATGATCATAACTTCAAATGCAAAACTAGACCCTTTTAGATAACAAAATAGGTATATTTTTAAAATTTTAAAATGTGGCTTTGCCTATCAAGAGTCAAAGTCTAAGGAAAAGGAGGAAAAATGTGTGCCGACTTGACCTTTTAATCTCCCCAACTGGATTTATTTTATCTATCTATCTATCTATCTATCTATCTATCTATCTATCTATCTATCTATCTTTGTATTCATTTATTTACTTGCCCAGGAGAAAGATTCTCAAAGGGAATGTAGGGAGAGTTTGCAGTATGTGGGCTCAGGTGGATTTGGTATATAGCTCATGCAATGGGATATCTATTGGCATTTATTTGGTGGGGGCATTGTCCTGCATCCATGTGACTTTTAAGTATTCCCCTACATTCAGAAATTGAATTATACCTTCATGATAGTAGGGTTTTAAAATGAAAGGAGTGGGTTTTTGAGATATTTTATATTATAGAAAATTATTTTGCTTTTGCATTTAAAAAGAAGCCTAGCTCATTTGTGAGAACATCAAACTTCCTCATTTTCTTTATTCCAAAATATATAATTTGTCTTGGTGTATGATCTCTGCTTCAATTAATTAAATTAATTAAAGTTATTCCTTTTTTTTCCCTTATGGTATGTCTATTTAAGTCAGATCTATTCTTACTTATCCTACTGCTATTTTTAATTCTGGTGTCCACTAACATCTTTTATTTTCTTCTTGAAAGAAATGGCATCTGACCTTCTCTTAAATCCTAAACTGAGATATTTAAGAGACACAAGAGGTAGAGGACTTCTTTATGTTGTCTTCTGTAGTCAGGTCTGAGCATTTACATATTGAAATACTCAGTATTTTATTAATCATCTTTACATTTTCTTTATGTTGCAATCATGCTATCATGTTAATTTTGAGATTATGTATGTAGGTAGGTTCTGTTATCTATGATGCTTAATTTGAGATTATTAAAGGAATTATTTCAGAATATTTGTTCAGTAAAAATGAGATGGGTCTGATGGGATTAAAAGATCACTGGTTTTGATAGTAATGGGTCACTGAGAAAAGGACATCAAAGAGCTGAAGAGATTGGCAATTAGGAAGGGTCTCACAGTTCACTAGCAGAAGATGCCAATCATAGGAAGATGGTAGCTGAGACTATAACAGAATAACAGAAGACCCATCAGAAATTAAGATATGTGTCTGAGTCCAGGTAGGACTAAAAGGGAGGAAAAGGTAATTGCCTATGGACCACACTTCTCAGTCAGCACAAAGATGCTATATAAACTCCCTAACTTAGATCACTCAGGGGAAGAGGGGTGAAAAACATGACCTTGACCACTCACCCTAAAGAGAAAGAGGTTAACTAAGAAGTGACTAAATTAACTTAAATTAGATTCTTTTCATTTCCTTCTGTTTCTAGCAATGGAATCTTACAGACAATTTTTGTCTTTTTATTGACAAATGAAGGAAGTTACACCTTTCCAGAGCAAGTCTTTGGACTCATGACTTTGAAAATTATTTTCTCCACTGCTGCCATCCTATTGCAAGTCCTACCATCTCTTGCTTGGACAATTGCACTTGTCTTTTATCTGGTTTCCCTGCTTTCTCTCTAATCCTTCCCAATCCATTCTTCATGGAGCCTAGTGAGCTCTCAATATCCATTAGTTGTGTCAGTTCCTTGCTTACAAGTCTCCAATGGCTTCTTTGTAACTACTATCATGCTCTGAATGATATAGCCCCAACCTCTCCTCTAATGTCCCTTTTCTACCTTGAGCCCCTATTTCTTTCCAACTCCAGAACTTTGCAATCATTGTCTGTTTAGAAAGCGTATCTCCAGGGTGTTAGGCATGGCTAGTTCATGCTAATCCTTTGGGATGCAGCCTCTTTGTGTCCCTGTGACAACAGTCTCTGATGACTGCAAAATGAGAAGGACTGGCCTACTCTCTCCACCCCTGCCATTTACTCTTTGTCACATAACACTTTTTATTTCCTTCCTAGCAATTGTAATAATCTTAGTTGACATTCAGTTGATGACAATTCCTTCTTTCCAGTTGCTTAGGCCCCACATCTTGGCATCGTCCTTGACTCTTTCCTTTATTTTCCACATTCAGTCTACCAGGGAACATCAATGGTTCTGTCCTGAAACTACAGGCAATCTCACTACTTCCCACCAACTCTTCTGCTACCACCTTGTCTCCTTGTCTTGGTCTGAACCACCATCACCTCTTACCTGGTTAAGAACAGCTATTTAACAGGCTTTCCTGTTTCTATTTTTGTCCTCTTATAGTTTCTTATCAACAGTCAAAATGACCCTTTAGAAACTGTTCATATCCTGCACTGATTTCCTATTTCTCT
Source organism: Ictidomys tridecemlineatus (assembly GCF_052094955.1). NCBI lineage: Eukaryota > Metazoa > Chordata > Mammalia > Rodentia > Sciuridae > Ictidomys > Ictidomys tridecemlineatus. The sequence continues at coordinate 186,190,974 of NC_135482.1, forward strand.
AAGAGTGAAATTCTTACAATGTCTCACAAGTCCTGACATGACCCATCTCCCATTATCTAACTCTTTCTATACTGTTCTGTACTATTGGCTTTTGAGCTTTTTAGGACAAAAATTATTACCTTTATTGTTCACTAGTGTATCCTAAGTACCTAAAAATATCTGACACATGTCAGGGTGTCAACATACATCTTTTAACTAAATGCATGAATTTCACTTATTTCTTCATCATTCATTTTTCCACTGTTGGAATGTAAGATACATGTGGGCAGGGTCCTTATTGTTCTTGTTTCATGGTGTGTTTAAAACATTCAGAACAATAGCCAGTATACAATAAATGCTTAACCAGTTCTTGTTGAAGAAGTAAATGCAAGTGGGGATGTGGCTCAAGCGGTAGCGCGATCGCCTGGCATGCGTGCAGCCCGGGTTTGATCCTCAGCACCACATACAAACAAAGATGTTGTATCTGCCGAATACTAATAAATAAATAAATAAAATAAATAAATAAATAAATACTAATAAATAAATAAATAAAAAAGAAAGAAATGCATATCTACTGTGAAAAAAATGAGTGCATCTACTTACATTATATTGAATTAATACATTATGCATACAGTTAACATAGTTTCCACTGTTCACTCAGATTGCCATCTATGGTGAATAAAGAGGTTATACAATAAAGCAAAACATGAGCTGTTTATAAAAATAGAAAGCTATTGGAAGCAGAATGTAGGGTCACAGTTGCCCCAAAGTTACAATCATGTAGTGAACTGGAATACATTTAGTATATATCACAATTCTTTTTGCAGTTTGCCCTGACTATACAAAGTCTTACATTTAATTTCCTAAGGAAAAAAAAAAAGCTACCACTTTGCTGTTATTTGCAAACTGCTTACCCTAGGGGGTTGGGGGGTTGTTTACAAAAAATGAGAAAGAAGTCATTTCAGTGTATAAGAGCATTTTCTATTTTTGAAAGATAGATTCACGCTGCCATAGACTGACATAATCTATTTTGGTTTTCATCGCCATTGAAAGGCATTCATATCTATATATTTCTGTGTGCTAATGTAGGGATCCAAAACCATTCTCTGTTATTGTTTGGATTGTTAATCTCTCCAGGGTTTCCTCAACATTCTCAAGGCAGTTTCTTGCACCAAAGGGAAAACGAAGAAGTTGAGATGCAATTTTATCTCCCAATTGAACTTGATTAAATGGAGACTGTTCTAATCAAAAGTTTGAATCCTGGAGGAGTGCAATGTTGCTAACAGGTTTGAGTATATCTGAGAAGAAAAAGGAAGAAGAGTACTAAAGTTAAGGCAGAGAAATAATCAGGCAAGAAAATAATTGTAGTAAAGCTTATTAAGGCATAAAATTAGGTGAACAAATTGCCTCACAGATAGTGTTAAGCTCATTGTTAGACTGGCAAAGGAAGTCGAAGAAAGCTCTTTGAAAACATTATTTTTATTATTTTAATAATTTGTGTAGGAATCATAGTAGCTGCAATCTGTTAGCCAGAAAACAATTGCCAGCTGGTGTCATCGTGGAGTAACTATAGTAGGCTGAATGCAAACATGTTTTTCCTTTTTACCTGGAGAACATTCAATTTTAGAAAGTTTCTATTCATTTTTGCCCGAATGTGAGGTCTGCCCTTGTAGATAAGAAAGCCTGTTTATTGCATGATTTAAGAGCATTGATTAGGTCATACCAAGACCAAATTTAGGACAGACCATGTTTACCCAACCAACGTTACTTGTCATTAAAAACGAATACCTGGTACATGCCTGAATTATCTTTGTAATTGCCTTGACTCTATGTGTTGTTTTCCATGTGATTACCTAAAAGAAATGGTGGCACTCCATTAGGTATTTTACTGGAACCAGAAAGAGAACTTCTGGGATAATGTTTGTTAAGGACATTCTTATGGACACACAAGTTGTATTAGCAACATAACTGTTATATTTGTTACAATATTTTCTTTTGAAATTCTTCTAAATAACTTATTTTAATAATAGTATAATAATTTCATGATTGTTATTATCTTTCCCCTGTTTATCTGGAAACTCACAGACTAGGTTCCAAAGTACTGTAGGATGTAGAATTGCTCAGCTTTGCTCATAAAGCCAGGGGAAAGGGAAAATAATTTAATTATTCTGTTGTCTCTTCCTGCTTCCTGACTCAAAGAGTCCCAAGAGGGGAGAGAGGAAATTATGAGCTCTGTTGTTGATGTTCACTGGATTTCTTCAGTGATGATTTGAATATACTCCAGGGAAGTTATTTTCTAATCCTGACTTTGCTTTCACCTACCTTTCTTTGGTTCAGTTTCCTCATCTTTGAAATGGGATATTATACTTCATTAATCTCCTTAAGGATTTTGTTCTGAGGTACAAAGGGCACAATGGCTAGGAAAGAGCTTTTCCACTATGGAAATTACCACTAGTGCTCCAGTTAACAATTTAGGTGACTAAAAAGGTTCTATTTGTCTGTGTGATATCAAGTAAATGTATAGAAAATAAGAACCTTCTCAAATAAGGCTATATGAAAAAGTATAATGATTTTATTACTTGATTAAAGGTTTTATATATATATGTATATATATATATATTTGGAGGTATATATACATATATAAATAAGCAACACCATCAGCTAGATGTATTCAAGAAATAATTGCTGGAGTTGTAGCTCAGTGGTAAAGTGCATGCCCAGCATGTGTGATGCACAGGGTTTAATCCTCAGCATCTCATAAAAATAAAATAAAATAAAGGGTATTGTGTCCATCTATAACTAAAAAAATTTTTTAAAAAGTTGCTGGATTCTATTGGGTTCTTATTCTCTCACGATTTCTTGCTTTGAAGTGTAGTGTGATGCCATTAATGGTATTTTAAACCTAAGTGAGAGCAAAATAAATAGAATCAAATGAACTTTAGAGAAGCTGATTTATCTAACCCAACACCTTTCTTACAAATATAGGCTCCCTCAGTAAGGGCACAGTTTGTGGATGTTTATAGAGTCACAAACAGGAAAGGAAACAAAGGAAGAAAACTTTATTGAGAAGAATCCCCAAAATAATATTTTTAAAAAAGAAAAATAAAAGTAAATTTCCTATGGGCAAACTTTAACATAACTGCAAAGGGGACATGATAAGGAGATCAACAGGGTCTCAGGAAGTACTTACTGCATAGATTACAAAGAGGCCACTTGGGCAGGTGGGCTACTATGGAGGTGTGGAATGCCCAGGACTGTGCTGGCAGGATAGCCAGGAGAAGCAGTTTGGCCTGGACCAGGAAGTCACACTGCATTGACTCCAACTTCAATACACTGCCATTCTTCACTCAGAAAGCAGGTCAGGCAGGTCTAGGGATAGTGCTGGGGCAGTTACTCTAATTTGATGGTAAATCCATTCATTATCTAAAAAATAGAGGTTGATTTTAAGAAAATATTTGGGATTAAATACAAAATCTAAATACTTGATAAATAAAGTTTTCAAAAACATCTGCAGAAAAAGAAGGGCTTAATTTATGAAATACAGCCAACCAAGGGGGCTGGGATTATAGCTCAGTGGTAGATCGCTTGCCCACCATGTGTTTGGCACTGGGTTCGATTCTCAACACTGCATATAAAAATAAATAAATAAATAAATAAATAAATAAATAAATAAATAAATAAATATCCGTCAAAAACTAAAAAAATTTTTTTTTAAAAAAAAAGAAATATATGGGCCTGGGGATGTGGCTCAAGCGGTAGCGAGCTCGCCTGACATGCGTGCAGCCCGGGTTCGATCCTCAGCACCACATACAAAGATGTTGTGTCCACCAGTAAAACTAAAAAATAAATATTAAAAAAATTCTCTCTCTCTCTCTCTCTCTCTCTCTCTCTCAAAAAAAAAAAAAAACCAAATATATGTAAAAGTAGGTGCAAAGGAGTCAGCCTTGAACATTAAGAAACCCAGTGCACATTAGTAGAATGAATTTAGAAGGTGATCACTAAACCAGTATGTTCTGCATGGTTGTGGACTGGACAGTCCGGAGCTGGAAGAAATGAAATGTGCATTGAACACAGAGTCTCATATACAAAAGGCATCTAATGGATGCTGGTTGAATAAACAGAGTGGAGTTGGGCATAGGTAAGTTCATAGTTGAGAAAGGACCGAAATAAATTTTGAGCACCAGTTAAGGATGTCTTGGGGAGCAATTTCCCCTGCCCAAGGAGGAGCCAGCGAATCCGTGTTAAGTCTAGTTTAGGTGGTTCCTTCAGCGGTTTGAGACGTTATTTCTGTAAAGAAGGCCGCCCAGGTTCTGTCCACTCTCAAACTGAGAAAGCTGCCATGTAGAGGTGTCAGATCAGCACCAGAGACGCCCTCCTCGGGGCTGTTTCTCGCTGCACCTTAGCCTTTCTGCCAAATCTTTCTTCGCTCCAGGCTGAAGGGATTCCCACCCCCAGTTGCCGCCCCCGAGCCCCTCGGAGCCCCGGACTCCTCCCCTGGAAACTCCTCCGGGGCTGGGGAAGGCTTTGGCGCATGCTCCGTACCTAGGGCAGGTTTTTTTGCTGCGGGTAGCAGGGCTCCTGTCACACCGGCTGGCGGGTTGTGGCTGTGCCAGCCTGTGTGTGAGAGAGTGTCTACGTCCCTGCTCCTGGGCTGACCAACCCGAAGCAGCAGTGCGACTATCCAGGAGAGGCGGCTCCGCAGAGGCGCGTCGCCCGCTGCCGCTGAGGGGGCTGCTCTGCAAACTTGCGGCGGGCGCCGTCCGCCCTCGAAGATCCCGCGCCTGGCGACCTACGGGCAAAGGTGCTGGGTACTCGAGAGGGGCGCGGTGCCACGGTCGCCTGGGGCGGCGGGGCCGGGCCGCGCCTTCGCCCTTGGCGGGCGCCCTGGCGAGCCTCATGCAGCCCCTGCGCTCGCGGCCACAGCAGCCCAGCTGCCCGGCTGCCCCGGGCAGGTCCAGGTCCCGATCCCCGCTTCCCAGCGCCTGAGCGTCTGCGAGCCGGCGGCGGGATGCTCTGTGTCGCCTGAGAGCGCCGCGCCGCGCCCGGGCGGGAGCGAGGAGCCGGCCGAGCCCGGCGCCCCCGGGAGTGTAGGGCGCTCCACGCCGCAGCCGCAGCCGCGCGCGCCGGCGCCCGCCTTTCCTGCTCGGCTCACAGGCCCCGGCTTCGTCAGCCCGCGAGTGCTGCGGGGCCGCCAGCCAGCCACACGCCTCGGCGTCAGGGGCATGGAGGAGCGGCGGGCTCCGAGCCGCGCCCCGGAGTCCCCGAAACTTCCGAGCAGGCGCCGGTCCGCGCCGCTGCAGCCATCGCCGCCGCCGCCGCCGCCGCTTCACCTGCCGGCCTGAGAGCGGGACCATGGATGAAAGGTTCAACAAGTGGCTGCTGACGCCGGTGCTCACTCTCCTCTTCGTGGTCATCATGTACCAGTACGTGTCCCCCTCTTGCACCAGCTCCTGCACCAACTTCGGGGAGCAGCCCCGCGCGGGGGAGGCCCGCCCGCCAGCCGCCCCGAGTCCCGCCCGCCGCGCACAGGCGCCTCCGGAGGAGTGGGAGCGGCGGCCCCAGCTGCCGCCGCCGCCCCGGGGGCCGCCCGAAGGGATGCAGGGGGTCTCGGCGCCGGAGGACGAAGACGAGGAGCCGGGGGATCCAGAGGAGGAGGAGGAAGAAGAGGAAGAGGAGCCGGACCCCGAGGCCCCCGAAAACGGGTCCCTGCCCCGTTTCGTGCCGCGCTTCAACTTCACCCTGAAGGACCTGACTCGCTTCGTGGATTTCAACATTAAAGGGCGCGACGTGATCGTGTTCCTGCACATCCAGAAGACCGGGGGCACTACGTTCGGCCGGCACCTGGTGAAGAACATCCGGCTGGAGCAGCCCTGTAGCTGCAAAGCCGGCCAGAAGAAGTGCACCTGCCACCGGCCCGGCAAGAAGGAGACGTGGCTCTTCTCCCGCTTCTCCACCGGCTGGAGCTGCGGGCTGCATGCGGACTGGACTGAGCTCACCAACTGCGTGCCGGCCATCATGGAGAAGAAGGACTGCCCCCGCAACCACAGCCACACCAGGTACTGTCCCATGTCCCGTCTAGCTTCCTGCTACCTTGCTGCCCCAAGTGCTGCCCCTTTCCCCCAAGTCCCGGCCCCAGGCGGCCCCGAGTTCCCTGTCAGCCTTTTGTAGCGGTTGGGGCCGAGGCTTTGGGTGAGGGATGAGAAATCTCTGGTTAGCGCCGGGATCTTGAACTCACCAGTTCTTTAGTTCCCCCTGCTTTCCGCTACCCCCTCCCACCTCCTGCTTTCACCTTCGAAGGTGTAGGGAGCTGTCGTGTGCTGTGTATCCTGTCTGCTCAATGAACACCTTGGAATGGCTATGGGATCGGGGGCTGGTTAGACCAGAGGCTGGAATCTTACACTTAAGTTCTGTGGCGGAACCCCAAACCCAGGAAAAGGCAGGGGGAGGTGGTGGTGGTGGAGGGCAGGAGTTTTCCAGGCATGATATAGAGGAGAGGAATATAATCTCTTCATAAGTGGCTCTTGGGTGACTGCCCACCAGCTCAGAAAACAATCCTCCTGATGGCTCTTTGAAGATCCACCCGCAAATTCCTGCTTTATATCGATAACCCTAATTCTGGAGATGGTCTTTGTTACCCAGCAGTGCCAGGATTTGGGCTCATGCTGTTCTCAGCAAGATTTCCACTCTCTCTCAGGCTATTCTATCAAATTTTTTCAAAAATATTTGTTAAATGCCTACGGTGTGCCTGGCAGTGTGCTATACTAACTGAGTGGGTACAAAGATCACATAAGTAACATACTTTGCTTTAATGGCTCCTCCCCCCCCACTCCGCCCCCCTTTTAGAAAGTGGTAACGCAGTTGAAGATTAGGAAAGTTTGAAATCTAATAGTCAATGAAACTGCTTATGCTATTAACATCCTTTGAGAGAGGCATGGGTTTAAGAATTTGGTTGAATGCTCTTTATGCCCATTGCAATCTGAAGATTAATCTGACATGCTTGCTCAAGGGACTAAAATATTAAAAGCTTGGAACACTAGTTTATTGAAGTTTTTATCTCAAAGGTTCAAACAATTTGGTGTTAAGGAAATAGGAATTTAAACACTCGGCTCAGTAATGTTGGTATCAGACAGCTTTTGCATTTGACATTATGGAAAAGCTTCATTTACTGGAAACTACCCAGATTCTGGAATTCGCCGCCACTGAAGCATCTAATTCTACTTCATTTCTCCAAGTATGAGCAAAATTTCATTATAGGATTTTTTTTTTTTTTTACTCTGGTAGTTTTTCAAATACTCTCTCTCCTCCCTGCTTCTTTCCCTGTTTCGTGGAAATTGATTAGAATAAGAAACTGACTGGGCTTGGAATGAGGGCATTAGAGTCTCTCAGTAGGATACTTTGGAACCTTCTTTTTAAAAAATTTTAATGGTATGTTATTTTAGATTCTGCCACTTCATTTGGTCCTAAAACAGCCAAGTATTACTTCCAAACTTTTTAACATAAGCATGCTCACTTAAGTGAGTTCATCTGTTATATTTCATCCTATGCTGTATTCTTTTTATTTAGATATTATTTATTCCTGTTTGACACCAGAGTTTGCTAGTGTGCTTCCTAGCTATTATTTCACTAAAACTGAGACTTTTATTATCACACAGAAATACCTAATGACTGTTTAGTAGGGATTCATTTTTTTAAACCAATGTCTTAGTGAATAGATGAAGATTTAGAAGTTAGAGGAGGGCCCAGAATGTAAAAATAATTGGCTTTTTTGCTGAGTGATGAAATGATGCTGCCATTAAATGAAGCCCTGCATAGATCACAAACAGTAAGGTGTTACTTCTGTAGGAAATACTGAATATCTCTATTTCATAATGTAGGAAAATTTCAGCTTGACCATTTAAACATATTATTTATATGGCACAGTGTAATTATTTCCTTTATTTAGTGATGGATCATAAATATTAATTTCTCTCCAAATCACAAGTTATCAAATACTCAATTCACTTATACTGGTTTTCTTTTTTTAATATTTATTTTTTTAGTTGGACACAATATTTTTATTTATTTATTTTTATGTGGTGCTGAGGATCGAACAACCCAGGGCCTTGCACGTGCTAGATGAGCACTCTACTGCTGAGCCACAACCCCAGCCCCAATTTTCTTCAAAAAATTCTTATGGTAGTATTTTGTTTGTATCACTTTTTATAATCCTCTTTTTTTAAAAATACTATCCTCTCTTTTTCCCAGCAATTCTCAATTGCTTTTCTTCTCTAGGAAGGAATCGTTGTGAAATAAGTGAAGCACCCTGCATCCAAAGCTATAGGAATAAAGTTGAAAAGATGTTAACCTTAGCATCTTCCTAGCAGAGAAGACTGAATTAGTTGTCTGTCATTGTAATGTTTGTGTACAGCGTTCTACAGTCAACCAGATTAGCCTGGATAATGGAGGGTACATTTTCACAATGCAAAATGGCAGATAATCTATTGCTACATAATGGGAACAAGGTTCTATTTCAAATAGGGCTGGCTCTAAGCAAAACTGAGAAGTAGATCCTGCTGATTTTATTTGCCTAGGCTCTCTGCTTTTGATCCTCCCTTGGTACCTCCTCCTCATTTCTCTCAAAGATCAGTGCCCTTATGGATCAAGTAATGGGTAACAGCTAGGAATCTGGAGACAGATGGATGTGGTCCTTGTATTAACCAGCCATGTAACCAGTAAGTTACTCTTTCTGAGCTTCAGATTCTTCACCTTTAAATAATTAGAATAATTTGAATAATTAGAATGTCCCTTACAGAGATATTATGAGAACTAAATGAGCTAATATATGTAAAATGCTTAGCATAGTTTATATGCATAGTATAAACTGCTGGTATACAGTACTTAAGACTTAATATGTGATATATAGTAGTACTGTGATATTAGTTGCTAATTTTAATAATATTTTTCCTAATAAAGGCCTTTTTTCCCAAAAGGATCTGAGGTCAGTTCCTTAGAGCAGCTTGGGTATAAATGGGTTACCTTGACTTACTTATAGAGATGCCATTTTATTTATTTATTTTTGTACTGAGAATCCTAAGTTCTAAATTTAAGCAATAAATTGGAAATTATGGAATTTGGACATTAATCATTGCAGGGGGCAGGATAAGGAGCAGGGGATGGGGTACACACAATATAATAGGCATTCTATTTATGAAAAAAAAACTATTTGAAATGGTGAGAGGAGGTAGGAAAATCTGGGAGAAAGGCCCAAGCAAGAGTGCTACTCTGAAAAGGGACGTCTGGAAGGGTTGAAGGATCCATCATGGAAATTACACTTGCTCATGAAGGAGCAAGCCTCTGGGTTAGCAGTGTGGATCCAGCACAGAAGTAATTTCTAATCACAAATTGCTTAGAATAAGACAGGAAGCTAATAGGCAGATGGCACATCTGAATGACTTCTTTTCTCATATTACAGATAACTTCTTCCTGTTAGTTTTGTGTTGCTTTTTTTTTACTCCCAATTATTACTTGGTATGTTATTGTTTCACACTATCTTAGACTTCTTTCTTTTTTACTGAATGTTTTTCCTCTTAATATGCATGAACTGATCCTTGGTTACTGAGTATGGATAGAAACATACCATTTTGTGGCTAAAAAAAGACCAAAGAGATAATCTAGTCCCACAGTTTTCATGAGTAATCTAACTCTAAAAAGGTGAAATGATATGCTTAGGGTTTCTCCAGGGAATTCATATTTTGTTTTCATAATTTAAATTCAGTGTTTTGCCTACTTCATCATCAGTTTGTCTCTGTAGGAGAAGGTATTTTAAGTACCTATTTACTATGTGCCAGGCATGATGATGGTCTTAGAATTTTGAGCAGTGTCAGTCCCATGGAGCCTAGGCAGTTAGAGAAGACAGACAGATTTTGTTAGGTGAGTATAATGCCAATTCTTAAATAATGCTGGAAGATATCCCATCACATCCTCTTATAGGTTGGGTGGCAATCTTTCTGCTTTATGACCTGTATGCCATTGGTCTTATTTCAATAGGAGCCATCTGGATATTATATTAGACCTATCTCTATGTTATAAGTGATACAAACCTAACTCAAACTTAATCCAGCCAGAGCGGAGTTACTTATGTTACTACTCCCCAGGAAAGAGTAGAGGTGGTTTCAGGACTGACTGGAACTAGGATCTCTGTCCCCACACTCTTTTGCATAGTGATCTCCTTCTACTAAATTGTGCTCATTCCATGAGGTGGATGAATGACCTTCACATCTAATAGCTCAGCAAGCCAAGAGGAAAGCAGGCCTTCTCTGAGTTCCTTGAGAGTTTCTTTTCTGAGAAGTCTTGGAGAATAACTGACAAATTTCAGCTTGTGTGTTCTTTCAGCCAATCATTGTGGCTGGAGAGACAGTGTTCTTTGACTGTTCTTGTATTACAGAACTACCTCTATGACTGGGATGTGTGTGTATCTGTGGTGGTGGTGGTGGTAAGACAGGGAGGAGGGGAAGAAAAAGGGAGAAAGGGAGAAAGCCTGCTTGCATGTGTGTGCATTGGGAGTGGGGGCATCAGTTATCAGAAAGAATACAGCTCCTGAGCCTATGGAGTTCTGGACAGTCCCTCCAATTTGTTGACTAAAGATGCAAATAAATTAGAAATAAATGAATCTTCAGATCTCTTCTTTGTATTCACATTAGGGAAATTTTAGAGTCAAACTGCAACTCAAATTTATCAGCAACATCTGGAAACCATGTTCATGTGAGATTTTATTGAAGGAATTGGTAATGTTTAATATGGAGATGGAAAAAATATAGAAAGACATAAAGCTTGTCTTCAAATACTCAGAGGATTATATAGAAGGTAGAGGAGAGTTGTTCTGTATCACTCTAAAGAATAGAATTAGGTTAAGAAGCAATGGAATTTCAACTCAGAGTAAGAATTTATAAGATTTTAACTGTCTAACATGAGCATGAGCCGTTGTGTGAAGTGGCGTGGCGTGTCCCCCAGTAGCGAAAACCTTCAAAGTGGCTGGGGAGCTACTGATGTGGTAGGAGGAAATCTTTGGGGAGGGCTTAACCTGAGTGGCCTTCTATTTTATGGATCTAAGATGAGTGCAGGGTATCTTTTGTCTCCCCTTTCCTACCTCATGCATAGACAAGAGAAGAATAGTCCATCCTCCAGAATTTGTAAGTATTTCTATCTAGGAAACTTTTGGTAAAGCACAATCTGATGGTGACTATTTTACACATTCAGGGCCAAAAGCAATAAATGAACCCTGTGTACTAAACTGCCTGCTTCTTAATAATGAGTACAAAAAATATGAGATGAGAAAATGTAACACAACTCTCCACAAAAATACCAGAACCACTTTGAAACATCTTCTGGTTATTGCTTTTCCTTTAGACACCAGACTAAAATATATACAGCATCTGTAGGGCTCTGTTTCAAATATTCCAGAATGTTATAGCCTGTGCTGCTTTCTAAAGCATAATCTGTTTGATGTCTCTTCTAATTAGAAATGTTGAACTGCCAAGAAGGTTAATTTTTACCATAAGGTTTGTGTGGCAGTGTAAAACTAAGAGATAAGAGACTGTCTGTATGCCGTATCCACTTATTTGTTCATTACGGGGTTTCTTAAAGTATTGCTTCTGCTTCAAGCTACCAATATTTGCTATAAATCAGAAAGAGGTTAAATTAAACTCATTCAGTTTTTGTGAGCGGCAAGGATATAAATTGGAAGTAGTCAATGGTAATAGATGATTTATTCTTTTGCCTTTTTCTTTTTAGTCACCTTGAGATATTTGATTGGGTTGATTTTAGAGAAATAGAAATTTTCATGTAATAATTAGAAGCTAGGAAAATTTAGCCACTGATAACATGGTTTTGCTTAATCTTAGACTCTTAACGTTATTATTCCCCAAAGCTAATTATTTTCATCTCATTTTGACTAAAGACAATCAGAAGCTTGTGTCATTTGAAAGTTATTTATGCTCAATAATGAATTAAACAGTTTAATTGAGACAGGCAAATTCTAATGTGATTTTAAGAGTCACAAAATAAATTATTGGGCCTAGAAATTGGTTCAGTATGAAAGCAATTAAATGGGGAGCCTGTGTTAATATTTTGTAGTAATCACTTATCTTGTTTTTGAATTTGTGATATGATATATACCTTTACAATTGATTTTGATTAGCTAATATAACATTGTTTAAATTATAACTAAGCATTTACCTAAATGTCAGAAAATATGCTATTTATTAACTTAGGCAGTATTATTTGTTTTTGACTTCCTCTGGTAAATACACTTGCTGGTAAATACATATAGAGTACCTAGTACAGAGGTTAACCCATAGAAGATGCTCAGTAAATGTTAGCTTTTAGATTACCTTTTAAAAATATCAATGTAACTTGACAAGATTGTGGTCCTTTAGAAAATGGAGTTAATGCTTTGTGTCAAAGACTATTATCTCAGGTGAAAATTCTAATTTTTATTGGTTGACTTTCATAATTAGTTAAGGTATCAACTCCCCTCATTCTCTAAAAGAGGAGTTAAAGTAAGTATGGAGGCCAGGGTTTATTGGGCAATGTTAGGAAGTTTCTCCTATCAGACAGTGTGCCGCAAATCAGAAGTTCATTTGGGGACAAACAGATGCCTTTTAGGAAAGTTAATTCCATCATTCATTTTTACTTTAGAAGAAAAATCAGCCTAAATTGAGAGGATGGGGACTCTGATCTAGGATGAAAGGATGAGAGAAGTGTATATAACCTCTGTTATATACAGACTAGGTATTACTACTGTTCTAAGCTAGATGGTTGAGTTGTTGGCAGTTGGAGGTTATGATATTGAAGGGCAGCAGGAAGAGATTTTGAATTAGAAAATAGTTCTTAAGAGAAGTTAGAGGAAACCAATAACAAATATTAGCCACTGAAAATTACTGAAAATCGTGTTGCTGTCTGATTTCTGAATTCAATTAGAGTGATGTTTAAGAGCGTGGACTCCTAAGTCAAACCTCCTGGATTTTCATCTGGCTTAATCACTCACTGCCATGTAACCTTGGATTGAGTCAGTTATCTGTTCTTCTCTGCCATTTCCTTCTCTAGAAAGGTTTTTCCAGAACCTTGGCTCAAAGGTACAGCGCATGCCTAGCATTCGTGAGGCCCTGGGTTTGATCCTTAGCTCCACATAAAAAAAATGAACAAAGGTATTGTGTACAACTAAAAAATAAATTTTAAAAAAAGGAAAATGGGAGTAGTTAGAGTAAAATTTTGCTGTGAGCATTAATAATCCATGTGGTTCTCTTGGAACACAGGAAATCTTATGTGTTAGCTATTTTTTTATGGGATTTGTCTTATACATACATGTTGTTTTGTGTAATGATAAAATTATAAGTAAGCTTGTATTATCCTTTTTGAATCTGGAAATTTTCATTATAAATAATGCAAAAATGAACTTGCAAGTTACAATGCAAAGAAAAACTATAAAAGATAAAAATTAAATGTTAATTCTTAGGACTCCATGGATACTCCATGGGCACTCAGTGACTACTGCTGAATGGAAACTTGCAGCTTTTCCCCCAGCTTATTGTTTTATTTTTTATGGGAAATTAATGAAACAGCAATAAAAATGTTTAACACATACAATGAAATTCATACATGAAACATTCCTGCAGTGAAATGGAATTAGTTGCCTGAGAGCACATAATATTTGTAGTTCATTACTATTATGAATATCTTGCCATTTTTTTATTGATAACTACAGTGTTATTTTTTCCAGAACCTTGGCATTTTATGCTGTATGTGTTTGCCCCTACATTCTAGTTTCTTTATAAATCCAAGATGGTATAAAGGCTGATCACATTGATATCCTTAATATTTATGTATTAGATTTACAGAATATTTCTTCCAAAGTGTTCAAGGCTCTGAATATGTATCTGTACACTTACTTGTATGATGACATCTGTATTTTGTGGACTCTAATTAGAAACCTGTAAACTTTTATGGATTTACTTCAAAAGTGAAAACCTAGACTTAGAAAGACACGTACTAACTTAATGTGTGAGTATAGTCTGAAGATCTCTATAATACAGTAAAGTATAAGGTGACAAGCCAAGGAAGAGAGCAGACAGTGGTCATCTGGAGTATAAATTAGAAGGGTGCCACAGAAGAAGGAGAGAAGGCAAAAACAGTCAAGGTGAAGAAGGGCTAAAAGAACCAAAGCAGAAAGAAGGGAACATTGAATGTAGAAGACAGAAATTCGTCTTGTGTGCAGTGGTTTGCCTCATTAGTGCATTTGTGGGAAGTAATCAACTATCCAGGAGACCATCTGATTTGAAGTGCAAGTATATTTAAATGCTGCTGCTGTACATTTATTTACTTATACCTTCTTCTTCTGTATCATGATGCTGTTTTACACCGTTACCAGCTTTATTAGCCAGAATCTTGGCAAACAGAAGCCCCTTTGGGGATTTTGAAGGAACTTGCTACGTAATTATGAACAGAGGTAATGGAACCAGTATTGGACCTCCAGGTACCTTGTAACTAGTAACAAGGGGGCAACTGAGTCTGTGAAGTAGCAAATGGAGAGAAAGGCTTTATCATATCTGTTGTCTTCTGGGGGCTAGCAGAAGATACGTCTCTGCGGAAACCTAAGAAGAGGTTTGTGGAAAGAAACAACTGCCATAACTATAGGCCTGAGGAGAAATGAAGTGTGGGGAGGATATTCCTGGACCATGTTCTCTTCCCACCTGTCCATTTTTTCCATTGTCTTCCACTGAGTGAATCTACTGGAGGCTATCAGCACAAGAGCTAGTTGATGTGTTTGTTCCTTGGCCTGTGGCAAGGCAGAGGAAGATGGAAATGGATTTGGAGTTGCTGGGATTGGGAGGAATGAAATCAGAAAACAACTTTCACAGTGTCTTAAAATAGTTTGAAGTTTCTTCTAATTCATTTTATGGATGCCTTGGTTTTGTTCAACAGATGAGACAAGAACCGATACTATATTTTAGTACCTGTACCAAGTGTCCTCTTCATGGATCAGAGTTTCTACCTAAAGAATAGTGAATACAGAAAAATCAATAATAACAACAACAACAAAAACAAAAACACTTTCAAAAGAACAGCCACCATAGGCAAGAGACTTTTTGCTGAGTATTAAAAATAATGCTAAATTTAGGTATTTGTCACCTTAGCACATAAGAATGAGCTGGTAAAGTGACAGATTTGGGCAGTTAAATTTGTATCAAGATGCACTGTAGGGCTGGGGATGTGGCTCAAGCGGTAGTGCGCTCTCCTGGCATGCGCACTCGCCTGGCATGCGTGTGGCCCGGGTTCGATCCTCAGCACCACATACAAACAAAGATGTTGTGTCTGCCGAAAACTAAAAAATAAATATTAAAAAATTCTCTCTCTTAAAAAAAAGATGCACTGTAGACAACACATTTTATATTATATCTATGGCAGTTTATAAATTTGGAGTTACATAATAATATTAGTTTAGGCATGACAAGTAGTGTGCAAAACTGGGTATAGTTTGCAAAAACATATTTATGAAATGAGATGCTTTCTGTTGCTTAGATTTTCTTCCAAGAGCATTAAGATTCTTCAGAGTAACATTTATGAGCTTTAAGTCTCTCAAAAGGAAAATGTGAGGGAAGAAAAAAATTATGTCACATATGAAATTATTCTATTGTATTTAGGTTCAATTTTAAAGGACTTTGAAATACTATTTTTGTTTTTATTTTGGGGGAGATGTGATATGTATGAAAAGTGTGCATTTTGCATGTTTCTCTGCAGAATGTATAACTTTATTATTATTAGATAATGGAAAATAATTAAAATTGATATCTGATGAAACTAGACCCAAGAAGGAATTATGCTTTAATCCTGAGAGTCAAATGCCACAGAAAAGCTCGTTTATATACATATTGATAGATAACAAAACAATATTCAATGGAATATCTGTATGTATCACATCTGTTGGGATGGCTGTGGATGTTAAATCTGTTTTAACAGATTTTGAGTTTCTGGGAATAGGGCCATCCCTGGAGAATATAATACCCTATGCTGTCTTTTTCTTGGTCCACCTTTATACACAGTTCTCTCTCTTTTGTTTTTCCTTAGTGTCCCATTATATGCCATGACTATAGGCAGCAATGACATGTAAGAAAGGGGGTAATCTTTGGACCCTTGTTTTTATGGGAAGAGTTACTTATCACAGTAAATTTGCCTCAGGAATTGTCTTGTGATGGCTATGAAAATTACTAGTTGTAGAGAATTTGTACTTCATTGAACTGGACTTAAGTCCTATTAACTTAAAAAATCTGGAGAAGGTGTCAGGGAAGATTTTCTGTCCCTCACAGCTTCATCAGGTTCCTTATTATGCCTTCTATGAATATGATGAAAGAGGTGAATTAATAGTTATTTCTATTTCTAATATTTGTATTAGAAGAGATTTATATTACTATTCTCATTGATAAATGCAAAAAAACACTTGTGAATGAAAACCTCTGACACCATGGAGAAACTCAGGTACATTGGAAACATCAAATTTATTATTGGATGCGTTCTAAAAATATTTGTGATCATGGCCTGTTCTTTGTCTTTTAAATTCAGACTTGAGCCTAAAACACTAATACAGATAAATTTCTCTGCTTTGACAGTTTTATTCTCCAAGTTCCTTATGTGTGCTATAAAGAATAATTAATGTAATGAAAAAATCAATACTGTGTATAAATTATTTAGGTTTTACTATCATTGTAATTTTCTCTTCAACACCTATTGATCAGTAACAATTCATTTGTTAATTTCTTCCTAATAAGATATTCATTGTATTAGGTCTGTAGTAGTGCTGTCCCTGCACTTTCACAAGCAAGTCATGAATTACTAATGATACATGGAACAAGTTAACTTACTAGTGAGTGCTGTGAGATGGAAAACAGGCAAAGGGGAGTAATTTGAAATGCTCTCCTACAGAAAGTCTGTAGGCAGAGAACTGCTAATAATTAAATGTGTATGCTCTTGAAGGTTATTAATTTGTACTTTAAAGTTTTAAGGTATGTATTTTTCCAAGTGTGAATGTATTTTTTATTTTATTATTATTTAAATTTTTTTTTTTAGTTATTGATGGACCTTTATTTTATTTATTTGTATGTGGTGCTGAGAATCCAACCCAGTGCGTCACATATGCCAGGTAAGCACGCTACCGCTGAGCCACAACCCCAGCCCCTTTTTATTTTATTTTTGATTAACATATGTTAATAGTGCTTATTAATGAGGTTTGGCGTGATATTTAAGTACACACACATGGAGTGCGTGGATCGAATCCAACCTCTCTTTATTTGCTTTCTCTCTTCCCCTCCTAACCTCTAGTAATTACTATTTTACATTCAAGTTGACTTCTTTTATCTTGTTTTGGGGGGTAGGATAAGTATAGAGAGTTCTTCATAATTATCTACAATATTGTTCTGAGCAGGATAGTTACTGAATGATGTTTTGACAGGAGACAACTGAATCAATTTTGAGAATGGGAGAAATCTGAGACCTTTTGGAAATTCAAAGAGATAAGAATCAGAGAATTCAAACTACAAAAATTTATGTCAAAGAGGACTTTTGCATTGGATAGTTTAGGGAGGAAGAGGAGTAACCTGCACAGAGCTGTAAGTTCATAATGAGAGAACTGGGGTTTGAATTGGGGCTTTCTCATTTACTTTTTTATTTCTTCATTATGTCCTTTCCTGCCAGCATTACCTGAAGATGGTGATTTAATTTTATTTTCTTCTGCATCTTCAGCACCTAGAATAGTGCCTGGTACATAATGGCTGTCAAATAAATGCTGGCTGACTACCACCCCCCCCCCAAAAAAAAAGAAAGCATTTATTAATTTATTAGACAATTTGAATGAGAATATGCACTTCCTCCCCATTTTTAGAGTTGCTGTGGGTTAAGAAATGAGTATGGAGGCACTTTTCAAAGTCTAAACTGCTATACAAATTTAAATTTACATTGATAGTGAGAGGTCTTTTGATATAAAATGAAAAAGGAAGGCAAGTTGGATTTTGGAAATGCAATGAATATATTATTCAGCTTTTATAGAATGTTTAAAAAATCAAGAATGACAAAGATGAAGTTGAAAATGTACAAAACACATTCAGCTTAACAACTTGTTAGAGTAATGACCAGCTTCTTTTAAAACATGAAATAATATGTCACAAAAGACTTATCTGAATCCATACATTTTTTCCCTTAGACCCCATCAGGAAAACTTTTGTTCAGGGATTGCCCAGTTCAAGGTTCAGAGGTTCTTTTCCTTATTTGTTTTTTTCTCCATTGATGCTTTGCCATTTTAAGGAAAGTATCCTAAAATTCATTCATATTTAAATTTTTTGCTCAAGACTTTTATCTTTTCATGATAGATATAAATTGTAACTGTCTTAATATGTCTTAAAAGTGAGCTGAGAATGTAAGTGTTCTTCATTGGGGCTGGTTTAGGATGTGGGAATTTGTTACATACTTTAGGATGTGGAAATCTGTACATACTTGGTTTTGCAAGTAATTACAAAGAAAGCAAAATGTTATTTTAGAACAGAAAATAAAAATTTCTAGACTCTAGACTTGGTAGAATAATAAAGATCTATTAGCCAATAGTTTTTCTTATTATGAGCTGGTTTTCATATGTGAGGCATGGTCCTGATCATTTCTAGGATATGACAGATTTGCTTGAGTCAAAATCTACAAGTAAACATAACTCCTAGGATCAGATGAGTGTTGGAAGAAGGTCATCAAACTGATGGAAAACCATAGAATTCACAGTGTGATGTTTCATGCTTTGACATTGGGGCCTTGCTGTCCCTGGATGGGCTACCCATCCCAGGGCTAGCAAATTTCTAGAGAAAATAAATGATTTACCTTCTGTCATATCATATCTTTCAAATGTAAACCAATCAATCCAGAGTCCTTACCTCTAACCACTTCCCTTAATGGGCTCCTCTAGGCGACTATAACTGGCTGCCCTAAACACCCCAGACCAGATTTCATGCAGTGAGAGGCAGCTTCTATGCCCTAGACCCTGTTAAAATGACTTAAACAAGTCTAACATACTTACCTTGTCTCATGCCTTTATTTCTATGGAAACCTTGATAAAGGATCTTTTCCATGTTCCCCCTTTCCCTCTGCCCTCAGACCAACCCTGGTGCTTCCCTTTTTGGCCATGCATGGCATGCTGTACCTTTTACTTCCAGGGATCTGTGAGCATAAAAACTGCTTCCTTCATGACAGTCATATCTGTGTCTGCTTATCTTACAAATATAAAAATAAAAAATAAAATAGCTTAAGATATTTTATTTAAAATAAAAAAAATCTTAAGATTTGTCTTATCTTAAGACAAATCCTGAGTATACTCTTAAGCAGTTACCAAAAATGAAACTCAAGCACTGAACAAAGAATCTAGTTAAACACAGGCAAAAGGTGGCAACAAGTGGGTTTCAAAACAGTGCAGAAGCCCGTGGTTAGAGTACAGGTGCAAAGACAAGCGGAGACCAGATCTAGGATTAGAGTACATAATGCCCTCACATCCACAATCAGGATTCTGGGTTGGTTTGAGAATGGAGTGGGACTGAATCTCCAAGCCACGTGTTCTAAGCTATAAGAAGACATGCTCCTAACAGGAAGCCGGAAAAGGAGGGAGAGAGTCTAAGAACTGTGACACCAAGCAAAATCGGACACAGCCAATTCCCTACAATTTAAAAAATACTATAAAATCATGGGATTGTTGACAAGAGAGTTATAATAGTGTCTTATTTTAAAGTATTTTTATAGCTCACTAGCTGAATTGATTGATTGATTCATTTCTGATTGTATATATAGCCCAATACTAGGCACTGTGGAGGATATAAATTGAACAGGAAACTTGGTCCTAGCTCTCAAGGAGCAAAATTATAGTTGCATTTTAGACAAAATAGCTGGTGAATGTGTACATCGAACATTTGATTCTTGGTACTATAATAAGAACTGTTTAAAAAAGCGATGAGGAGGGTGTCCTTAAAAGAAAAAGTGTGTATTTGCAAAATTGAACAAGTCAGGTAATAAAGGGTTGAAATTACCTGAGAGATGGGATGATATTGGGTTGGAAGTGGGGCTTTTATAGTGGGTTCTGAAAATGTACTGGATTGAAGAAATTATTTTTGATTTCCTAAGAAATTTGGAATTACTTAAAATTATTAAATAGTAGTAGTTATTAAAATGTGCCCAGGGACTCCTCTTTTCAAAAGGTGAAGTCAATATTGCCCCCAATATTGGCTTTAATGGCTTTTTTCTAATAAGTAGAATAAAACCGAAGGAATGAGATGCTATTTCTGGTGTTGGGTTATAAAAGGACTGTGGTTTCCATCTTTGTTGCCCCCTCACCCCTGTTCTGAGGGAAGCCATGTTTTGGCCAGTGTCAGAGAGATGCCTACCTGGTGAGGAACTGAAACCCCCTTCCAGTAGCAGTATGAGTAAAGTTGGAAAGCGATCCTTCATCCTCAGGCAAGTCTTCAGATATTGTAGCTTTGTGAGAAATTCTAAGCCAGATTTTTAGTGTTAACAGAAATGAAAAGGCAAAGGGGGTGATTGTAGGAGTGATATTTTAAAGAAGATTAAAGATAATCTAGTCACAGAGCATAGGATTTCTTCTGTTCTTCCCCCTTTAACAGAAATGGAGACAGATGGGATTTTTGAGTACAGATACAGGATCATTGGTAAGATTGATAATTGAAAGATGAGGTGATTGATCACATGTTTTCTCTGTGAAATACCAGGCAAGGTCATTAGCTGACAGTGGTGAGGGGAGGGAAAGGATATTGGAAATTTGAGGAGAGCAGAGATGTGAATATTGTCTCAGAAGTTGAGAAAACACATTCCCTAGGGAAGTATGTTGTCTGGCAGCAGTGAGTTCTGCTTGGTATCTGTGATGATACATTTGAAATCAAATGTTCTGATTTAGTCATCTTTTCCCACTGCTGTGGCTAAAGGACCCAACCAGCACAATTATAGAGGAGGAAGAGTTTATTTGAGGGCTCACGGTTTCAGAGGTCTTAGTCCACAGCAGGTGGCTTCCATTCCTCAGGGCTCCAGGTGAGACTAAACATGGCGGGAGAAGGTGGCAGAGGGAATCAGCTCACATCACAGTGATGAAAAGCAGAGAGAAACTCCACTCTCCAGATACAAAACATATACACCAGAGCCATGACCTAATTTCCACCTCCTCCAGCCACACCCTACCAATTCAATTAATCCTCAATTAATCCCTATAAGGGCATTAAATCACTGATTGGGTTAAGACTCTCACAATCCAGTCATTTCTCCTCTGAACCTTCTTACATTGTCTCACACGTGAGCTTTTGGGGACACCTCACATCCAAACCATAACATGCTTTATGATTTCTTCAGCAATGCTTAACTGCTTTGGTAGAGGTACAGACTAAGTGCACACTTGACTTTAACCAGAATTGGAGTTTTACCCAGTGAGGAGCAAGGGAGTTGTGGATGGTGGCAAAGGAACATTTACAGTATCACACTGTGCCATTTAGTCCATTTAGGACATAAGCAAGGATGCGAGGGTGTGTGATAGATAATAAGAAAAGCTATAGGGTCAGTTATTCTATGTCAGAGTTGAGGCTAGAGGTCTTTTGGGGTTGGGAGTAGCAAGGAGTGCTGGAGTGCTGGCTTAAGTGTGCTGGTCTCTAGGAGACAGTGCTCAAAGAACAGTGTTTGAAGGTGAAATGGTAGGGTGGACATTGTTCCTTGTATGATTTGGGTGAATGGGCACCTGAGGTAGAGCAAAGAAAGACCTTTGCAGCTTAGAAGGTGAAAGAATGGTAGGGACAAGACAGTGGATGAATTATCCATGGTTTTGTTAACGTCAAGAGTGATGGTAATAAAAGTAGAGTTGGGAGACAAAGCAGCAAACCTGGTGCTGGAGCTTAGGCAGTCCCTGGTGCCAGCTCTGTGGGTAAAGGTGACAAACATTGCCATGTGCTTCAGAGGACTATGGAAATAGTCACTCACCTGAAAGTCAGACCTCTAGGCTGCTCAGTTTTGTAAAACTGTGGGAAGGAAGGGGATAAAGGGCAGAAAAGAGAGCCAAAAATAAAAACAAAAAGAAGAAATATGGATAGGAAGTCAAAGAGAGGGAAGAACCTGAATACCATTCTGCAGGGAAGTGCAAAGACTCTCCATTTCAATATCCCAGGAGGGATGTAGGAGCTCCAGGACAGTAAGGAGATCAGGGTGCATTCCATGAAGGGTTAAGCCCATGAGTTCTGTTGCCTTTATCTGTGTTACTTAATCACATTTAATGAAAAACAGCAGAATTTGTTCAACATTCTGAATAAAACAATAATATTTGTAAATAATATTTGTGATATCTTTTTAATCTAAAAGTATATTTAAATTTTAAAGCCCTATGTCAAGCCTCTATTATCTGAATGCTTTCCTTGGGAGGGCCAGTTCTGTCCTAGTGTTGCCAGATACTTCGGATTTTCCAGTAGATGGATGACCTTATAAGGAGCAAGTCTGATTATTTGGTGTGAGTTGGAAATCAGCAGATAGGTTCCTGAGAAGTAGATGTTTCTGGAGGAAAAAAGTCCAAATTTATAAAGGAAGATTAGACTATTTCAAGCCACTTACAATTTTGATGACATGGGCTGTGAGAAGTTGGGGATAATTTTTGTAGTTTCCCAAAGGTGATACATTGCTTATATGTGGAAGGGACCTCATTCATGGATAGACTTGCCAGTGTTTTGTCTGAAACTTTATTCTCTACACATTTGGAGAGCACTTACATTTATTCAGAATCTCTTATCCCTTTGTTCTGTTCTAGAGAAGTGTTTTGGCAGTGAAATAAGTTACACTGGTGCTAGTGACTTTGAGGTATCAGAGAGATCAAGGAAAGGCCTAGGGATGAAGACCTAGCTAGGCTAGGAGGATGCAGACTGTGAACTGTGCACCACAACCAATGTTTATTAAGTCTGTACACTTAATGTTCATTATGACATGTCCTAAGCACACAGAGGTGGATGGAAGTCTCTCTCTTGACGGAAGTCAATGATAGGAATAATTAACTAAGGTACAGTATGAGCAGGCTGCAAGTGCTGGGTACTGGGCTAGGCCCTGGGGATAAAGAAGGTGAAACAGATTCTATTCCTTTTTCAAGGATTGACCACCCCCAAACTGAATGATTGTAGTGTAGTGTGGGACATACCACCATGCAGGTACAAAGGGTATGTGGTAAAGCGCCTGCAAAGCTGGCAAGGGCTCCCTAATGTTCTCAGACGCATGAGATTTTCTGGTGGACAGATGACTTCACAGGGAATGAAGCATGAGGCTGGAGCAAATGATGACTCAGAGGATCATATGTCAGAAAGTGAGTAGATGGGAATAGTGAAATTGTAAAGAGTCATCAGAATTCAGAATAAAGAGTAGTTAATGTCTTCAGAAAGGTGTGGTAGAGACCTCAGAAGGGGTAATTCAGCAACTGTGCACAAATTTCTTAATCTTGTCAAGGAACTCTCCAAAACCATTTTCTCACTATTTCTCACCCATTTGTGTCCTGGATGTATATGGGTGGACATGTTGCTTGCTGCACATTGATCAGGATAAAGTTGGGTCATAAGTGATTTCTTACTAGCAGTATTGGAAGTAGGAAAGTTTATGAAAAATAATTATTTTTTAAATAGATTAAAGAGGATTCAAGGTGACCAAGTGGGATCACTCTTGTGTTCCATAATGCTTTCTGAGTGTGTTGTGAAGGGGTGGATTTGCAAGGTGTCCTAGAGGAAAAAGGTTGATTACTCCACTTTCAGTGTATGTGATTAAGAACAGATGAACAAACATACTATTCAATTATCACACAGCTTAATTACTTGTGAATGTGCACATTAAGGTACAAAACCTTCCTAGGCTAACTGCATATTTGCAAATACAATTTGAAGTGGACTACAGACTTACATAGGAGAATTAAAAATATGGGTAAAACCAAAACCAATTAAAAGGAACAGAAAAATGTATATGCAAGGCATCTAGATTTTGTTAATTTTATAAGTTGAACTTAAGCCTTTAAAAATCTTAACTTCTAAGGAAAAACAACTTGAAAGAACCTTTATCATTGGTTTAAATTTGTTTCAGGGAAAAAAATCCTCTTTTTTTCTGACCTCTAGAAGGAATTTATTGCTTAAAGGAACATGGAATGACATCATGAAAAAAATGTTTTCATAATAGTTTTGCCAAAGATACTGAAATATTCTTCAAAGGTTGTTATTCGCATCATTATTATAAAATAGAGATTTTGGCATGTAAGCAATAAGTAACTAGAAAATATAATGAAAAAAATCTCATTCACTATAGTGACAGAGACATAGGAGTAATCTTTGTTAGGGATGACTGTGACCAACATAAAGGAAGCTACAGCATTTCATTAGAGATAGAATTGAGGCATGAATGAATAGACAAATGTTTCCTGAGTGGAGGAATGCACATTGTAAAGATTGTACATTTTTATTAAGTTAATTTATAAATCTAAGAATAAAAAATATACCAGGCCTTTTCTTAACAAAACCATTTCAAAACATTTTGGAAAAAAAACACAGGTTATCAGAAGTATTACTAAAGAAGAAAAGTGGTGAGGTAGAGGCAGTCCCAGATAAAAACCATTTTAGAAACAATAATTAAAACTATCTACGGATGTATAGCTAGAAGCATATACAAATAGGACAAGAAATAGGTACAATTGCATTTATGAGTTGAATGTGTGATATAGTAGTTAACTATTACATAATTATAGGGAAAGAAATACTCAATAAACAGTTTCCAAAAAATATTAAGAAACACCACAAATTCTTTTAGATCCATATCAAACATTATATAACATACTATGTCCCAGATGCATTCACTAGTCGAACATAAAAAATAACACAAACTTTGGGATAATGTAAAATTGGGTGTATTCATGATCCTTGGAAAGAATGCTTTCCAATGGATGGAGGGATAAAAGAAAACACAAAGGAAACCATTAAAGATTTATCTGTATAAAAAATGTGAAACATGTAGTGAAGACAACATAAGTGAAATTGGGAAAGAAGAGGGCAGAGTTTCCATGGGCTTGCCTTGGCAGCAATACCAGACTCTGTTGTAAGATTAGATTAGTTCCTGATTTATGTAGCCGGGAATGCAGGGTTTTATTGGATTGAGGAGGTCACATAGAGCAGGAGCAGATGCAGCCTTCTTATATTCTGGGATCTTCTTTGAGGTGGGGGTGTCGGGGCTTCTGCTGCTGGCACTGTGCTCACTTGGGGAGAGAGGTGCTGTTTCCAGATTTGAGGAACTCAAGTCTTGCTGTGTCTCAGCCTCTTTATATTCAGGGCTAAAATCACCCTGCTGGCATGAATTACATAAAAATTGATTCACTTAAACTTAAGGAGCCATTTACAAATGTGCTGTCTTAGTTCTTGAGCCAAACTCAGCTTCCTCAAGGTCACATCTTAACTCCATAGGGCCAAAGCTGACTCAGAGCCCACATGGCTCTGAGCAATGTCTCCAAGGCTTGCTTTTCAGTACCATGGAAAGCTCACTCCTGTGTAAATAGGTTGAGGAAAAGCACACAAAGTAGGGGAAGGATTAATGACTTTCTTAAAGGCATTCAAACTGGTAGAAAAACTATTACACTCTCAATAGATAATTGGGCAAAACTTAGGTACAGAGAATTTTCTCATTAAGAACCTCAATAAGTAAACAACTAGAGAAATATTAACCTCATCAGTAAGCAAGGGAAGTAAAATATAAATTAAAAAAACACACGCCTTACACCTACTAAATGAGTAAACATTAAAAAATAGATAGAATAACTCAGTTCTCAGAAATTGTGGTGAAATGGGTTCTTTTGCAAATTTTCAACCTTTAATTATTGGCTTTTGGATAGGAGTTTGACTATATATAAGGAATTTAAAAACTGCCCATTGACATTTGTACCAGCAAGCTCACTTTGCTCCCCACCCCAGGGAATTTATCCTAAGAAATACTTCAAGAGAAGGAAAAAAATATTCACTAATATATTCATTCAATCATTATTTGAAGCAGAAAAGTCATGGAAAAACCAGGGAACAAGTAGGGATTTGAATATCAGGGGAATAACTAAACTATGACATGATAAATTGATGGAATATTATCCCCATTAAAATGATAATAATGAAAATCACTGTATTAAAAATGTTTGAGACACTGTTAAAGAGGACACAAAATGTTATCTATTCAGTCATTATATTTTTGTATCATATCTGGTATCATTTCTGTATTATATCTGGTTGAATCCTACCAAAGATCATGACAAAATGAAAAAATCATGGAAGTGTAGATCATTTTAGTTTTATTTCTATTTTTTTATTATTATTGAAAATAGTTTGAGTAGTGGCTAAGAATAGATTCTCAGATTACTGGGTTCTGCTAAATCCTAGTTATGCTATTTACTAGCTGTGTGACTGGGGAAAGTTACCATTTTTGTGCTTCAATTAGTTTGTCTGTGAAATGGGTATACCAAGAGTCTACCATATAGAGATTTTTGGATTACATGAGATAAGTATTTATGAAGTATTTAGAAAATTGCCTGGCATGTAGAAAGCATTTTGTAAGTATTATCTATTGATATAATGTAGCTGTTAATAACATCTAAATAGGTATAAAATCCCCAAATGAACAAACCATGTTCTCATGAAATGCCATCCCCTGGGGCCTAGTTTATAATAGACACTGACTTAGCTCCTAAGTCTGTGTAAGCAGCAAAGCCTTCAACATTGGGTCATGACTTCTTTCATACAAGGACTCTGTTTTACTTGTTTTTATGACATGCTGGTTCATGGTAAGTAATCAACATGATTTTGATTAAATTTCCAGGACATATGGCTTTTTGAGGACTTGCATAAATAGTTAGTCCAAGTTTAGGTAACCATAGAAATTGTTTCTTCTTGACCTTGTGCCTGCTTTTGACTTCATCTCCTTTCCTTGCCTCTCTGTTTCTCTGATTTTTTTTTTTTTTTTAGGAGGCCATCAGGGCATGTTCTATCCAGGCTGGGCCGGAAGCTTTTCCTTATCGCAGTATGGAACTCTGTTGATGTGTCTTTTATAGTTTTTGTCACATGATATGTACATTTTGCATTCACTGGCACTCCCCTAGTTCTAAGTGACAGAAATAAGTCTAATTAGATCATACTAAAAGTCGTGTTTATTTTTAAGGATACGATTACAGACCACAGCAACATCGTAGGAAAATAGATAATAGGCCAACAGGTGTCAGGAAGACTCTTTAAAGATTGGGTCAATTTTGGGGAACTGTGCAGCAAGAATGTAGGCACTCTAGCTCTCCTTCCTTGACATGGGGATATATTCTCTTCATTTATTGTCTTCTCTTACACTGCTACTTCTTGATTTTTTTTATAGGCCCAATTATATGTTTTTGGCTGAGAAATCTGGCCCATTTCATCTTTGTGAGGTCTTCTGATTGCTGTTCAGCCTATAGTCAGGTGACGGCCCCGACACTCGGGGTTTGGGTGGCTGGAGAGAATATAGGGGTAATGTGGAATGTAGATGTCTCCTAATCAATAGAGATAGGGTCTGAGGCAGGATCTTAAAAAGGGGAAAACAGCATGGCAAACACCCCAATATACGTTTATTGTATAACAGTCTCCCCTCCTCAGTTAATTCCCGAACTGTAAGTTTCTCGATGACAGATGAGCATCTTATTTGTCTGTGTTCTAAGCAAACAGCATGGTGTCTAGCATGCAGAAAGTGCTTGACATACACGTATTGAGCCAAACTTTCAAAATTCTGATAGTTTGCTCATTATAGCAAGTGCTAAATTGCAGTAAATTTCCCAATGAATGCCTGAACACAATTTTAAACTGTTGATGAAAGAGGACGGCTGTTGCTTGTGGCAGAACTGCCATCCTGTCCTGATTATGTTGGCACCTGACTTGTGTTATCATCATTCGGAGAGGCTCAGGAAAACTTGAAGGAGGTAAAAATATATTTAAAGAGAGATGGGAGTTTATATGAAGCTTGAGTTTTGGAATATACAAATTAAAATTTTACTCCAAGGTTTTTCATTTATTAAATATTTGAATTTGAGAAAGTAACTAAGTTCTCTGAGCCTCAACTTACTCATCTGTAAAATGAGAAAAACAATTTAACTCAGTTAATTTTTTTAATTTATATATGATAGTAGAATGCATTATAATTCTTATTACACATATAGAGCACAATTTTTCATCTCTGATTGTATACAAAGTATATTCACACCAATTTGTGTCTTCATGCCTGTACTTTAGATAATAATGATCATCACATTCCACCATCATTAATAACTGCATGCCCTCTCCCTTCCCCTCCAACCCCTCTGCCCTATCTAGAGTTCGTTTTTAGACTAAGAACTTAATGATATTGTGAAATAAAATTTCTAGCATGAAGTAGGCATTAGTAACTTAATACCCTTTCCTTTTTCTCTACTTGCTTTGTATCTCCTTAAATACCTTGAGAGTTATTTTGAATAGAGTCCTGAGAGTCTTGATTTCAGTAGCATAAGAGAGACTCTTGTGGTCTAAATATTTCATAAGAGGAGGGCTTTCAGGAAAATTCCAACAGAATTAACATATGTGATGCTTCCTATGGTCTAAATATATCAAAATAGCAGAATAAATTTAAAAATTATAATAAATATCACAAAAGAAAAATAACTTTGAAAACAATAAATGGAAGTAAAACAAAGAAAACCAGGTTGAATTGTAAAAAACATTTCAGCACCAAAAAGGAAGTTCGTATTTGGAGGGTAACTGGTAAAGACTGAAAGCAAATATCAAGAATTACAAAGAGATAAGACGAATGATGATATCCATAAGAAGATAGAAAAGAAAGCACAATATCTATAAAAATATGCAGTGATGATGAATTACTGCAGCACCTGGTAATGCTACAGAAATACCAACAAACAAGGCAGGCTATCAAGGGTAGGTTTAGAGCACTGGAGTGAAGAGTTACATCAGTTGTAAACTATAGTGTTCTTGAATTAAAAATATACAAGAGGTTGCATGAGGACAGAAAATTGATTAATATTTATATGTTTGTAATAGGGACACTATTACAGGCTGAATTATGTCCCCTTCCAGATCCTGTGTCAAAATCCTAACCCCTGTTGTGTCAGAAAGTGAACGTATTTGGAGCTGGAGCTTTTGCTATGGTTGGGATATGAAATGTCCCCCAAAGACTCATGTGTTGACTACTTGGTCCCCAGAGCAGGAATGTTTGGGGATGGGGCTTTTGGAAAGTGACTTGATCATGAAGCCTTTAACCTCATCAGTGGCTTAGTCTACGGATAGATGAATAGACTCCTGGGAGGTGGTGGAAACTGTAGGTCTTTGGGCTATACTTTTGGGACCTATATCTCATCCCCGTCCCCTTCCCTCACCCCTGCGTCCTGCTGCCTTGAACTGAGCAGCTTTCCTCTGCCACTCTTTCCTGCCATAATTTTTTTGCCTTACCTCAGGACCATCGCAATAGAAGCAGCCTACCATAGAGTGAAACAGCTGAGATAGTGAGCCAAGATAAATCTTTCCTCCTCTAAGTTGTTTTCCTTTTCACAGTAAGGAAAAGCTGGCTAATACAGCCATTAGAGATAAAGCTAAATGAGATCTTAGTGTAAGCTCTAATCCAATATGCCTGATGTCCTCAGAAGAGAAGATCAGGACAGAGACACACACAGAGGGAACACCACATGAAGACAAAGAGACAAGGTGCCATCTATAAGCCAAGGAGGAATGCTTCAGAATGGTATCTACTTTGCCAACACCTTGATCTTGGACTTCTAGCCTCTAGAGCTGGGAGAAAATAAATTTCCTTTGTTTAAGATACAACTGTGTGGTACTTTGTTCTGGCAGCTCTAGTAAACTAATATAGGCATTAAAAAAAAGTGATTGGATGGTCAGATGGTCACCATGGAAACCATAGGAAGGACTTGAGACTCCCTCTAACTTGAAAAAGAAGAACTTATAAAAGGAGAGACAGGAAAGATTTTGAGCTGCTTTCCATCAGTGACCCTAATTAACAGTATCAGAGGTGTTTGCCTTCAGGAATGTGAGTGAAGGAAGTTCAAAGGGCAAGATGAGTCTAAATACTTATGTGACTGTGAACTTAAAAAGCCCAAGAAATCAACTAAAAACTATTATAGTAATAAAAGTTCAATAAAATTATAGCATATAAATCTATGGTCTCAAATGCTCCATATATCTATAAAATATAATAAAATTAATCTCCTTATAAATGGCATAAGTAGCATTAAATAATTGCAATTAATTTAAAGCAGAATATAAAAGCTATTTGAGGGAATTTAAAATAATGGAGACTTTTTTAAAAACTTAGTAAGTATGCAGACAATTGTAACATCTTTTTCTTAAGTAAAATTAAATATAATAATAGTGATATACTTTATAAGTTATAAAGTAATATTTGGGGCTGGGGATGTAGCTCAGTGGTAGCACGCTTGCCTAGCATATGCAAGACCCTGGGTTTAATCCCTAGCACAGCAAAAACAAACAAAACAGTAAGGGTTGCCAGATATTGTTTTATATTAGTGTTTAGGATACCAAAATAGAGACTCCAAACAAATTTTGGGGGAAAGTTGATTTTTAAGATGGTCTAAAATACTTCAGTATTAAGAAAATAAAGAATGCCTGATTTCTCCGTGATAAATCATTTTGATGCTTTAGGTGAAATTTTCATTAAATATATCCTATTTTCTACTATAGAGTATGGTCAATCTCAGACTGTGAATATGAGAGCTTGGTGGTGCTTGCATCTATTTTCTGAGTGCCCGTGAATTGTTATTTAATATTTTTACTCATCAGTTTTTACTCTGTACAATGGGAATGAGATTGTTGTGAGGGCTAGTGAGTTTGGAAATATTAGATTATGATGAAAACTGCTTTCAAAGACTGTTTGCAATATGAAATATAATAGAAAAAAGGAAACTATTTTCTACTATTAGAGACTGTTCAAAATAGAATTGTATGCCCTCTTCTCGAAAATATGTTGAAGTAATAACCTCTAGTACTTTACAATATGACCTTGTTTGGAAACAAGGTGTTGCAGATGTAATTTAGTGAAAATGAGAACATAATATAGTTGGGTGAGACTCTGATCTAAGTGATGTCTGTGTAGGAAGAGAAGAGACACATGGGAAGAAGGCATGTAGAATGACAGTAGAGGTGGGAGGCCTGATGCCAGAGATTCCTGGCAACACCAGAGGCAAGGAAGAGACCAGGAAGGGTTCCCTTCCAGATGACACTGTGGTTTCTGATCCATGGTTTCCAGAACTGGAGACAATGCATTTTGTTGTCTTAGGGCACCAAGTTTGTAATACTAAGCAACTCTGGGAAACTACTTAAGGAACTGTGGAGTGTTTGCAGCCATTTAAAACATATTCTTGAATATTGTAAGACTATAAAAAGGTTCTTAAAACATATTAATAACTAAACAGGTTATAAGATATTCAGTGTGCTGTGACTCCTATTAGCTATATATCCATTCCTTCAATTTGTTTTCCATACACCATAGTGTTAAAATGTTTTTTTTTTTTGGTATTTTAGACTTATTTCCTTAATCATACTTTTCTGAAGTATTCAAACTTAGTAAGGAGACAAAAATCTATGAATGTTAAGTTTTACTTGGTATTATCCTCTGTGATTCAGTCAATTATGCCCCTAGTAAAAAAACACAATTATAAGCACGTGTTTTCACTTTAAATTTCAGTGCATGGAGCTCGGTAGAACCATTATGAGCTCTGGTACATAAGAGACCTAGCATTGATGAATCAGTTAGAATGTATAAAATATGGGAGGCTGACTTTCTTTTTTTTAATTTCTTTTTATTAGTTGTTCAAAACATTACAAAGCTCTTGACATATGATATTTCATACATTTGATTCAAGTGGGTTATGAACTCCCATTTTTACCCCATATACAGATTGCAGAATCACATTGGTTACACATCCAAGTTTATACATACTGCCGTACTAGTGTCTGTTGTATTTTGCTGCCTTTCTAAGATACATGTATTGCAAAAACATCAGAAAGTTACAAATTATAAATTATAGCATAGCAGGTTGGTCTTCAGAATCTGGACAAGGTTTGGGATGAACTGAAGAGTTTCTGAAGCTAATGGATATCTGTTCTGGGCTGGATAGGAAAATTGACTAATAAAACTTGAGCACCCAGAGTTTCACTTTCCAAATCCCAAATCACATAATAAGATACTATTAGAACTGGTCACAGAGGATTTAAGTATGCTTGCATACCTATCTGAGGAATATTTTAAGTTATTTATAAGTGTATTTTTAACCACCCAAAGGTTTTAAAAATGCCTTCATTTCCCTTTTGGCTTTTAAATGCAACAATTTCAGAGTTACCAATTTACCAATACTTAGAATTTAGATGTTTTAAAGTTAGTTGAATTGAGCAATATCCAAACATGTTGGTTTTATGGGCTTTTTGATGCAGTTAATTAGAGGCTTATTAAGGCACTTTATACATGGAGAGTGAGGCTAGAATTCCTCCACGTGAGAGTCACCTGAGATGTGTGGAGTAGTGATGTCTGCAGAAAAGGCATATGCTTATTGCTCAGTTATAATGTATGTTGATGCCTTGTGGCCATCCTCCTTCTCTTAGGGTAGCTAGGATCTCTTTGATGCTTCTGAAGAATGGAGAGAGCAAATGAGGCAGCAGATGGCTTCCATTGCTAATAGCCCAGGCTAGTTTATCATAGCCACCCAGGATGAGCTCACCTCTGCTTCAGTCCAAGGTGTCTTCCTGGTGGCAATGATTAGGGGTAGGGTGTTAACAGATTCTTGAACACTTGGTTTATTTTTATTGGCTGTGGTCACTCCATTTAGATGATTAGCTGGCCTTGGGCCTCCAATGTTTTCTAGCTGCTAGACTCCCTGAATCCCACTAAATCAACTATCCACTAAATCTTATCCAGTTGAGCTCTCTCTTTGTCCTATACTCCAGCTTCCCTGAAACTCATTCTGCTCTTGAAGAGGAACTCATAAGACTTCATGTTACACCACATTGATTATTACTATTGCTGTATATGCCGCAGTTCTTACCCCATTATACTGGTATTAGTGTTTCAAGAGAGTCTCATTATGATGATGGCAATGAAAAGTAATGTTTGTGCAACCCACTATCACACAAGACTTTGTTCCCTTAGATTATACTCTAATATTCACTCTTTTTTTAATAGCTAAAAACTTTAAAAGAGTTTCCTGTGAGCTGGCTGGTGTAAGACATTCACATGCTAGTTTCAGGGAGGTGCTATTATCTCAATTTTGTAGATGAGGAAATTAAGACAAGGAGAGGTAATTGTCCAAGGTCACAAAGATGGAAAGTATTAGAACCCAGGATTTGCTCTCAGGTGTTCTGACTCAAAAGCAGGGCCACTGAGCTATACATAGTTGCTTCTTTCCAACTATGTCTTTAATTCTGCCATTTTCAGTTGTTGTAAGACAAATTTACAAAGACATGTTCTTCTAAATCAGTAGTATATTATATTTTTAGTAACAATATCACAATTATTTTGAAAATAAAATGTGTTCACCTTAACCTATATCATTCCCTACTTACATTGTCATCATGGGAAAGTTTCTTGTGTGTATGGGCTGATTAGGAGGTTTGACTCATGCACAGCGTTAGCTGAAGTGTGTTGAAGATAGTGAATTTGAGCTCACATATTTTTCATATGGGGGCTGAAGCATCTCAGATATTAAAAAGAAAAGGAAGTAAAACATTCAGGATCTTTCCTTAATGGTTTTTAAAACTGGGGCTTATTGCTCTCTTGATGGCAGTTTCTACCCTGAATTGCCAGGAACAGCAATTTTAGGTGTGAAGTTATTAACCATCTCAGAGGGTTATCCTTTAGGACAAGGACATCGCTGGGGACTTGAATGGGAGAACTGATTCTAGGCATTAAAGGTCCCTGTGGACAAAATCGTTTAGCCAAGCAGACACCAGCAGTCTGCCTCCTTACTCTGGCTCTTCTCACTTCTTGCTTAATGGAATACATGTAAGATAAGATAAAGGGAAGAATAAAGTAGACATTGTTTTATTTTCTTTCAGTAATAAAATGTGCAAGCAACTTTGACCTAAAAATCCTGTAAACTCCTAACACAGTGAGTATGGATAATTCTTTGGGATGGTGTTTGGAGTTAGCCATGGATTTTGACTCTTGAGCCAGAGAGGTATGGAATAAATTCTGAGGCCATAATCAGGTAAGTACATATTTTGTTGATGTAATGGACCATCCACATTAAGGGATGGTTAAAATAAGCAGCTTTCGTACCCAACCACACTTGGATTACTACCTGATTTTAAAGATTTTTACTTTTGATGACAGGATACAAATAGGTAGCAGAAAGCAGGATAGAGTGCTGATAAGCAATACAATTTATTACCAGCTTAATATACAGTATGCTACCAATGATATCCACTCCTGAATGTAGGCTGATAAATGTAATGATAAGCCAGACTCAGGGAGGGTATTTCACTGTGTGACATTCTGCCATATGTGGGAAAGTAAGAAAAAAGATTTTAGAGTGGGATGACTTTGGAAATGATGTTTAGTGTGTGAAATTAAGTATGGAGCTAGCAATTTTAAGTGAAATGCTGGCTATTTGAACTGCAATTAGGAATGAGATTTCTGAATATTTATTTTTAATTTATGTTGCACACACTCCAACAGTGTTTGAATTGGCATGCACTTCAAACCACTATAACTCCATTAAATAAAAGATAAAAGCAAGGTATAAATAATGAAGCTAGGTATTGATTTAAATAGAAAAACCCAGGTTATGGGAGTAATTAACAATTGGAGGAAATATTTACTTCCAATTTACCTGGAGTCAAATGTTTAACTCATTTCTATTTCCAAATGGAAATAGAAATGAGTTAAACAACTCTCCTTGTTTAATAGCAGGAAATGTGCTGGGAGGAAACTTATCCAGCACCAAATTCTAAGGCATTTATTGCATTGATCTCGAGTTAAGGAGCACTAAGCTTCATAAACCAAACTCATTTCCAGTTTTGTTTTATTTATGAATCTTATCTCTCTTATCTTAAACGTGTTCTATCATGCTATGTTTTCATATCCTTTTAAGACAACCAAATCCTACATGGCATGAGGCACTGTGTAAGCAAAATAAAGGCAACACAATGAGTAGGGTCTTCATTTACAGGTTTTATAAAATATGAAGCATCATTTAATGTGTTCATTTACAATTGACACCTGATAAAGTCTCACAAGTCTCACAGTTTTATGGTTTTCTCCAGCAAGTCAACAGCAAGTGATTAAGATTCTGTTGGGAACATTTTAGTCAATGTCCATGGTGGTTCTATAATCACATGCTTCCTCCCATCTGGATCTCTTGTAGCAAGCTACACTTCCATGCTGTCGGCTTGTTGACTTCATATCAGCCCTTAATCCCTCCTCCTCCTCCACCTCCTCCTCCTCCTTCTCCTCCTTCTTCTTTTCTTTCCTTCTTCTTCCTCTTCCTCCTCCTCTTCCTCCTCCTCCTCTTCTTCTTCTCCTTCTCCTTCTCATTTTAAGTAAGTCCCCTCTTGACCTTAACTTGGTTTGGGTCATGTGGTTCATCATCCACACTATCCTTTCACCAGCATCTTTAACCAGGCTGCACTTACGCTTCTGCCGCATCTTTCTCCGCAAAACCTGTCAGCGTTCATGTTACAGTTTGGTTGCTTTTCTTCTGTCTTTAGTTGCTGGAGAAAACCACAAAACTGTTCAGCCTGTTGCCCTGACATTATCATGGAATCCTGTTAACATTGGTTCCCTTCTCTAAGGCTCCCTCCTCTCTCTCTTCCCTCTAGTCCCCACCTTTCTTTTCTGCTGCATCAAGAAAACTGGGTCTGTCAAGACGATCTTCACTTCTCCCCACTTTCTCTAAAAGGATGGCTACAAAGACTAGCTCTTGATTCATGCCTATCACAGACTGAATGTTTGTGTCCCCTCTCACTAACAATTTCATATGTTGAAATACTACCCCACAATGTGATGGTGGTAGGAGCTGGGCCATTGGGAGGTAATTGGGATGGGATGAGGTTATGGGAGTAGAGTCTTCATGAATGGGATTTGTCCACTATATGAAGACAGTGAGAATATGGTCATATAGGAAATGGGTTCTCACCAGACATTGAATCTCCTGGTGCCTTGATCTTGGACTTCCCCACCAGAACTGTGGGGAATAAATTTCCATTGTTTATAAGCCACTCAGTCTCTAGTATTTTGTTATAGTGCCCTGAATAGACAAAGATATTACCAAACCATCCATGATGCCCAAGCTTCAGTCTTCTCCCTCCTCTAATGTACCTATTCTATTAACTGCTGCCTCTTCTGAATCCTCAGTATCTCTTTCTTTGAAAGGATATCAAGTGTCTCCTTTCCTTAAAACACAAATATTAAAAACAACCCTTAACTGAGTCTAAGTCTCCCTCTGTTCCATCTTATTCCACTAATTGAATCTTCTGTGCTTGCTCTCACCATCTCCTGTGTCTTCTCTCCTTATGACTGCACTTGGATTTCTGCCTCTACCACTCTTGTGAGATGGCTTTTGCTTAGTCCACTGGTGACATCTAGTATGTTAATTCCAGGGAATACTTGGTATTCTTTAGGTGATTAACTCATTAAAGCTATTAGTTATCATGCTTTGTGATTCTGATTCTCTCTTTATTTTGGCCTTTTATATTTGTAAAGTTCCCCCTTTTGTTCACATATTCCTGTTATCTAGACATGTCCTTAGTTTTGCTCTTGTTCTAGATCTTGGAAGATCTCACACATTTCATGGTGTGTCATATCTTCCTTGTGTGCTTGTTGACTGGGAAATAGAATGAGACTAACTAGACCTATAACATTCTGGTTATTAGAACTGCATTAGGGTTAGAGCATAAACAGCAGGAGGAAGTGACTGCTCTCACATTACTGGAGTTTTTGAAGAAAGAGCCCCCATCCATTACAACAGAGTCACTTAAATATATCTAGCTGACAACATCCCTGAATTTCTAAGTGAAATAATTGGGGTAAGGTCTGTGAATCTGTGTTGTCAAGGCCTTACTGAGTTACTTCTGATGCACTGTTTATCTAAGTTAGGAACCAATCTTTTGTTAATGGAAATTTAAAATCCTTATATTTGTTTTCTCCACTTCATATGGAAGCTTTCTGGTTGCTGGAGTATCCATAGGCAAGATCAGAACTTTTTTCTGAAAGCCCCTTTGAATGTTCTTATGATGAGTAGAGTTAACCAAGTATTAGGTTCTATCTTTTGAGGTGCTAGCTGTGTGGTAGCCTAGAATTATTTAGAGGCAGATGTTTTCCGATGATCTGTCCTATAGATGTTTTCATATGCAAAGTGGTTGACTTTGGACAGTGCTGTATCAGGGTGGGTCCAGGGTGGGTTAGACTTAAAGTAAATCCCATAATAACTGAATGGAAGAAATTATTTCCCATAACTCAGATGTCAGCTGAGACTTATGCCTAGCTGACTGCTCCAGGAGGGTGCTAAGTTTTTTTTTTTACCTCATATTTAAAGTTCCCAGAGTACCTACTGCCTCTTCTGAGTTTTCCAGAGATTTGAGGTTCATGTGGAAATTACTTCTGAAAGCCGCAGCCTCTCTCCACATCCCAGTCCGTCCCCTCCCTGTCTTTTCTTCCTTCTTTCTTTTCCTCTCACCCACCTACCTCCCCTCTCTCTGCCAAGAGCCACTCACATTCCCCTCCTTGTTTGATGCACAGAATTTGATAACTGTCACTTTAAAATTTGAATGTGGTTAGGATCTTTCCCTTCATTCCAAGAGATTTATCAAGTTCTTATTTTTTTCTCCCTGTGTTTTTCCTAAGAGGAATTCTGGCAATAAAATTTCTCTGTCTCACTTTCTAAGATGTCTCTTTCAAAGCTGTTTCTTAAAAATGACAGTGTTGGTGGTGATATAGGCAATATTGTGAGCCATTTGTTTTGGCCAGGGTTCTATTTCTGCAAGAAGATCATTTTATACTTCTCAAAGAGGATGCTGTAGCTGGCGAGGATGCGTCTAGATAGTCTGATAACTGGATTAAGGAATAAGTTACAGAGAGTGAAAGCTGTGATGTAGCTTTGCTTCACATAATTTGGGATTGGAGTTCGGTTTATTGAAACATGGTCTATTCTGATTGTATTTATATATTACAATAAAGTCATT
Source organism: Ictidomys tridecemlineatus (assembly GCF_052094955.1). Classification (NCBI taxonomy): domain Eukaryota; kingdom Metazoa; phylum Chordata; class Mammalia; order Rodentia; family Sciuridae; genus Ictidomys; species Ictidomys tridecemlineatus. The sequence continues at coordinate 186,229,241 of NC_135482.1, forward strand.
TCAAGTTCCTGGGGGTCCATACATTGGCATGGTAACAAGAGTGCCTGGGAACCAAGAATTGAAAGTAATTTGGAGCACTAAGTCCTATCTTTAAAAATTCATCTGGATCAGTAAGTAATAGTAATGTTCATATGTACAATGATGTGTGGGATGGGCTGAATTGTGTTAACACCTCCAAATTCATATGTTGCGGTCCTAACATTCACTATAGAAGGTGACCTTATTTGAAGATGGAGTCATTACCAAGTTAAAATGAAGTTATTAGGGGCTGGGCCCTAGTCAAATCTGATTAATATTCTTATAAAAAGGGAAAATTTAGACATAGACTGACATACAGGGGAAAAAGCCCAGGAGATAGGGCTGCAGGAAGTCCTTCCCTTTCAACCCTCAGAGGGAACCGACCCTGCCTCCAACTTGACCTTGGGCTTAGGGCCTCTATAACTGTGAGACAATACATTTCTGGGTTTATCAGCCCTACCTAGCACATTACTCAGTGTGCCTCATTTCTTAGGCCAAATACTGAACTGAATAATCTAGCTCTATGGTTAAGAAGGGAAAATAATAAGAAAGTATTTGAAAGATATTCCCAGTAAAAATAAGAATACATTGTTTTTGGGAAAAGGAGACTAACATTTTGGTAAGCACAGTAACTTCTCTTAGTGTTTTCACACTTAATGCGGAATAGAGTCCCTTTTTGATTGGTACATTATAATCATACATGATTGTGGATTCATTGTGCCATGTCCATACATGCACATGGCATAATTAACCCATCTCATTTCCTGGTCAGTACCTTCCACTTTCCTCTACTCCTTCCTTTCTCTCATCTGCTTGCTCTTCTCTACTGATCTCCCTTCTATTATTATTATTGTTATTATTATTACTACATGATAATTATATATAAAATCAGGAATTATTGTGGCATCTTTGTACATGGATATAGCATAATTTGGCAGATTTTGTTCCCTAGTACTTCCCAATGTCCTCCTCTCCTCTCTCCTTGATCCCCTTCCTCTATTCTCTTGGTCTCCCTTCTAATTTTGTGAGATTCTTTTTCTTTTCTCTTTAGCGTCCACATATTAGAGAAGACATTCAACCCTTGACTTTGAGTCTGGCTTATTTCACTTAGCATGATGTTCTCCAGTTCCATTCATTTATTAGCAAATGACATAATTTAATTCTTACTTATGGCTGAGTAAAACTCCATTGTGTATATATACATTTCTTTACCCATTTGTTTTTAAAAAGAGGAGACAATAGCAGAGCTGCTTTGCTTTGGTTGAAAGGACACAATATGTGTGTGTGTGGGGCTTGTTGCTGTCCCCTCTCCACCTTATCCAAACCTTATGTGATATGGCATGGTAACCCTGAGAGACAGTGGGAATATTATTGGCAACTCCTCTGAGTCAATGAAGGAGCTGTGCCTGAGGGTTAATTAAACTCTGCATGGGTCAGGATTTGCTACTGTTACAATGTCCTATATGCAAAATATCATTCTTAGGAAGGTGATTATGTGTGTATGCTGCAATTTGGGATGATATAGAAGATCCTACTTGGGGAAGATTTTAGGGTCTCCAGACCTTGGGATGAACAACCACGGTGGGGGGGGGAGGGCGGGGGAAGAATGACTTACCTAAATAATCAGTGTGAACTTGTCTTTCCCTAACTTCCTTTTCTTGAAGTAATTCCAGGAGCAACTATATCCCCAAATCTGCATTCATTTTTGGCCCTGTTGGTTAAGCCGTGAGCTTTTTAGTGAGCCCTGTAGTATTGCATTAAAAACTGCTTATAAAAGGATTTACATTTAATGAATTTTGGTACAGCTTTCTCTGAGCTCTTTATCCTACCCTATCTAGTCTGGAACTTCCTCCTTCAATTATCACTGCTTTCAGACTTTCAACCTCTTCCTCTCTGATGACTTATTCTGTGTAGTTATTAGAAATGTTCAAGCCTTACTCATTTTGTGAAATCCTAAAATACCCTCAGATGGCTCTGCAGCCCAGCTCAGCTTCCTGCATTGTTAACACCCTCTCTTCCTACCACTGGGCAGTTTGAGGGCTGCTGGTGTTAGGGCTGGTGAGCATCTGCCACAGGAGGTGTGCTGCTTCTGATTTTCCCTGGCTTTCATCAGCTCACCGCCCTCGGCTTTCCATTACACTGTCTTGAAATGCTTTGCCAGGAATTCTAAGTCTTGGAAGGTCAAATCTTTACATCTGCTGTCTTTGCATTGAATTCAAAACAAGTCCTTAACAGCATCTAATACAAGCTATTTTACTCCACTAGAGTCTCTTGTTTTTGTTTTAACTATTTGTATATGTTCTTCTTTAGAGTGTTTGTCTTAGTTTATTAATCCACTTAAAGCTTAAGGTGTTTTTTTTTTCTTTAAAAAAAAACCTTTAAAATTTTCCTGGTTTAACTTTAAACATCTTCTTGCCACCATCCCCCTTTTTTAACTTAATTAACTTGGCAAAAAATTGTATTTATGGTGTGCAATAGAATGTTTCGAATTATAAATACATTGTGAAATGGCTAAATCAAGCTAGTTGGCATATGCATTATCTTGCATGTGTATCATTTACTTGTGGAGAGAACACACTTAAAATCTGCTCTCTTAGCAATTTGGTTAGTATGCTGACATTAACTACACTCACCCTGTTAAGTCTCTTGAACTAGTTCCTCCTGATTAAAAGTCTGTGTTCTTTGATCAACATCTCCTTAATTCTCCCCTACCCTGAGCCCCTGGTAACCATTATTCTACTCTTTACTTCAGAGTTTAACTTTTCTAAATTTTTGCTATGAGTGAAATCATGAGGCAGTTGTCTTTCTGTGGATGTTAACATAACATCCTCCAGGTTTATCCATATTGTTGCAAATAAAAAAGACTTTCTCCTTTTTCAAGTCTGAATAGTATTCCTGTGTGTGTGTGTGTGTGTGTGTGTGTGTGTGTGTGTGTGTGTGTATCACATTTTCTTTGTCCATTCATCCACTTATAGATTTAGGTTGATTCCATTTCTTGACTACTGAAAAAAAAGCTGCAAAGAACATGGGAGTGCAGATGTCTCTTTGACATACTGATTTCATTTCCTTTGGATGTGTACCCAATAGTAGCATTGCTGGGTTACATGATACCTCTAGTTTTAATATTTCAAAGAAACCCCATACTGTTTTTCATTATGGGCATGCCAGTTTACATTCACTAACAGTACACTGGTCTTCCATTTTTCCCACATTCTCACCAACACTTGTTATCTTTCTTTTATTTTGGTAGTAGCCAATCTAACAGATATAAGGTGATATCTTATTGTGGTTTTAATTTTCATTTCTTTGATGATTAGTGATGTTAAGCATTGTTCTCATATTCCTGTTGACATTTGTACATCTTCTTTTGAGAAATGTATGTACAGATACTTTGCTTAATTTTAATCAAGTTGTTTGCTCTCTTGATACTGAGTTGTTTGAGTTTCTATGTATTTTATTTATTTATGTTTTTTTTAAGAGAGAGAGAGAGGGAGGGAGGGAGGGAGGGAGGGAGGGAGAGAGAGAGAGAGAGAGAGAGAGAGAGAGAGAGAGAGAGAGAGAGAGAGAGATTTAATATTTATTTTTAGTTTTCAGTGGACACAACATCTTTCTTTGTATGTGGTGCTGAGGATCGAACCCGGGCCACACACATGTCAGGGGAGCGTGCTACTGCTTGAGCCACATCCTCAGCCCTCTTATGTATTTTAGATATTAACCCCTTTCTTATCAGATGTATGGTTTGCAAATATTTTCTTCCATTCCATAAACTGTTCCTTCACTTTGTTGATTATTTCTTTTACTATTTAGAAGCCTTTTAGATTGCTGTCATCTAAAAAATGTAATCCATTTGTCTAGTTTTGTTTTTTTGCTATGCTTTTGGGGTCATATCCCTCTGAATTATTGTCCAGTGAGGCTATTCCCCTATGTTTCAGGACTTACATTTAAGTCTTTAATCCATTTTTTATTCACTTCATAGAGTGTGAGATAAAGGTCTAATTTAATTCTTCTTCATATGGATATCCAATTTTCCCACCATTATTTATTGAGGAGTCTATCCAATCCCCATTATATATGCTTAGCATATTTGTTGAAACATGGACCCTTCTGGGGTCTCTTTTCTGTTACTGTGGTTCATGCTTCTTTTTAAAACCCTTTTTTTTTGTAGATGGACACAATACCTTTATATATATATATGTTTTTTTTTAATGTGGTGCTGAGGATTGAACCCAGTGCCTCACACATTCTAGGCAAGTGCTGTACCACTGAGCTACAACCTCAGCCCCTGATGCATCTATTTGCAGTAGTTTGGTGTTTGATTGCTATTTACTTCTGATATTCTTTTATTTCTTTATCATATTAATCTTTTAATTGTTGAAATTTTTTACATTGGTCTTATTCTGGTTATAACCTTAAATATCTCAGCTTATGGCTTTATGCTCTTTTTAAATGTCTCTTTCTATTTAATTTAATACTATACATGGTAATTTTTCTTTTTCACTTGTTTTACTTCTTAATCCCTTTTCTATGGTGTCATAGTTTCATCTTTATTTTCTCTCTTTTCGATTTTTGAACAGTTTTTGTTTTGCTCTTTTTTTCTATTCTTAATAGTGTAATTTTTCTCTTTATGGTATTTTGGTTTTAGCTATTTTATGGGTTTTAATCTTATTAGTTCTTTGTATTGTAACTATCAAAACTCTTCTGTGTTATTTATCTATTTCTTATTTTCACATTGTATTCTATTCCTTAATTTATTTTATTATCATTATTTTAAAAAATTATAGACACATAAACATTTTTGCTATTGAAATTGTGAAGGTGTTATTCTCAGTAGTCACAGAGGTTAAATGTTCTCGTATCTAGCATTTGCTTTTTTGGTTTTCAAAATATCTCTCCATTTTCTTGCTTTGTTGATTCATCAGGAAAAGTAGTCACCATATCTCCAGAGTTGTATATTACATTTATTGTCTGACAGTGAAAATGATTCCCCTTATGGAAGAGGCATATTTTATATTAGAATTAGAAATTTTCCTTTTTTTTTTCATCCCATAGCATTCAATTATTGATTAGGAGCCGGATGTTCCCACATTCATTCTATCTGACACAAGCATTGGGACAGGAAAGTTGCTCAATACCATGTGAGGCATGGTAGAGAAAGCTAGAGGGGAGAGCTACCTCTGAGGCCTGGCTTTGCGTGAGAAACTTCTAGAAGACCATTCTGGAAAGAGTCTATTACCATGCTCCTGAAAACTGCTGCTCCTCGGCCTGCTTTGCATATGTAGTGTGACTTGCCACTCCTGTTGGCAGATTTATGGGAGAATCCTGATGATGAGGTTTTCTTTTCCTGCATGGTCCCATGACAAGGAACACCTGGACTCTGATAATCACATGGGCTTCCTTTTCTTTCTTTCTTTCTTTTTTTTTTTTTTAACATCAAATGTAAGTATGGACAAATGAAAGTAGAATGCAATAGCTGTTTTGGTTAGAGCACATAGGGAATCATAAGTCTGGGACACATTTTTAAAAACAGAATGATGGAGTAATATAAAAATCATGCTGTATGGGACGAGTTAAGGGAATAGTTTGTCTAATTATAAAAGGAATTTAAAGGAAATTTGCTTCCTCTTGGCACATATCCCTAAGGCTGTCATGGAAGAAGGGTTTGCTAACTAGGGCAGAACTAGATGCATTGGGTGAAATTTACAGGGAGTCAGGTTTGGCTGTGTTTATGGAGAAAATTCAAAGATGAAAACTGTTGAACCACGTAGGCTGCTGCTTCATAGTGGCTAAGAGGACCAGAGTTAAAGGGAGGTTAGAAGATTCTGTGGTTCTTTAGCCTTGTGCTCATTTTTACCTCTGGCTTTAAAATTGGTATTTTAGAAAATAATTTTTATTGCATATATTTAAGATATACAACATAATGGTTATATGTGTGTATGTGTATATATATGTGTATACACACATATATATAACCATTATGTAGATACACATACATGTATGTATACACACCCACACATATATATATAACCATTATGTATACACACACACACACACACACACACACACACACATATGGTTACTATAGTGAAGCAAATTAACATATCCAAATGCTCTGATTAGCCTATTTTAAAAGAGGATATTTGCATTTAAAATGAATTTTCTCATCTGCTTTTATTTCTTTTGATAGTGAAAAAGAAATTCTTTCTCCTCAGCATCATTTTGGTCATATAACATTAAGCATTGGTCATTGTCCCCATATCCAGTTGGATTCATTGGGTGGAAATTAAGGTCATGCTGAGCAAAAGGTGTGAGCATTGGATTGGATTCATTTTAGAGCCAAATCTTTATCTTTCCAGAGACTTATTTTATCTTCATTTTCTTCAATGAGTTTTAAATAATATATAGTAAAATGCATAATCTCAAACATTTACTATGAGTTTTGACAGTTGTGTACACCTGTGCAGCCACTTCCTTGCCATTCCTTCCTGCCTTTGATTTTTCCCTCATCCCCCACAACCCCATCGATAAACCATATTCTGATTAGATTTGCGTGTTAGATTAGCCATTGATTAGATTTGCCTGTTAGATTAGCCATTGATTAGATTTGCCTGTTTCTGGACTTGATATAAATGGAACTGTGCAACATGTACTCATTAATGTTTGTATTTCTTAACTCAGTTTGATGTTTGGGAGTTCATGCATGTTGTCACAGGTATCAGTAGTTTGATATTTATATTATATTTTATTATATGAATATATAAATTACCCATTTTACTTACTGAAGATTTTATTTCTTGAAACCTAGAGGAACAATGATGAATATAATTCTTCAGGGAATTTCTTTCTGATTGCATTACTTAGTATTGTCATATTTTGACTTTATTGTGCTTATTTCTATTGAAAAAAACAAGGAGATAATTGATATGTAATGTAAAATGCTAACAAGTGTCTGCTCAGGAAAATCTTCAGTGAATGTGAGAATTCTAATTAGAGCAATTAATTGTTTATCTAATTTTGCTCCAAATATATCTTTTTTGTCCTAAACTTAAGTGAACTAATAGGATACAGTAGGATGCTCTAGAAATCTGTGAAAGTTTAGTAAATTGCTTAGTAAACGAGTTTCAGAACAATTTTCAAGTGATTTATAGAATTTGTTGTGATTTGCATAGGTTTTGAAATGTCTCTTTATTCAAATCTATTGATAAGTTTTAAATGTGCTAAGTTATTACCTTCAAAATAAAATGGTAAAATATATTTGTTACCACTTTATAATAGCTAAACTTTGTAACCAACTTACTGTGAAATTATAAAATAATTTTTCAAGTTTATTGACATATGAATTAGACAATAACTAGGGACATTTACTTATTTATTTATTTTAAAAATATTTTTTAACTGTATATAGACACAATGCCTCTATTTTGTTTATTTATTTTTATATGGTGCTGAGGATCGAACACAGTGCCTCTTACTTGTGAGGCAAGCACTCTGCCACGGAGCCACAATTCCAGCCCAAGGGATATTTATAGTTTATAAAATTTGATACATTTTCACAAATGTTGTTGTTATGAAACCCCCAACAGAACCAAAATAACGAATACTTCTTCTATCTCCATGGGAAATTCTCATGATATAATGTTAAGTGAGAAAATAATACAAAATTATAAGTCCAGAATGATTTAAATTCACATACACAAAATCCTTTCAACATGTATAGAAAAAAGATGAAGGAAACATTGAAATGATATAGTTTTTTTTCTGGGTATGTAGTATTATGGGTGGTTTTATGTAATTTACAGTGTCCTCTATTTTCTAGATCTAGTATAATCAGAATGCATTATTTTACAATAGAAAAGTCAAGTAATGGAAAAAAAAAGTCTAAAGAAAGCTGTGAACTTGCTAATCTGAGTTTATCATGAACTCTTCATAGTGCATTTCCATGTGGCTGAGGAAGTTTTTGCTTAGGGATTTTCCCTGTAAATAGTTAAGAACGTGTCCTCTATGCTAAAGGAAGAATTGAGATAAAGAAGCATTTTTTTCTTCTGGAAGTGTTCGAGTGCCTTGGATATTAATATAATTTTTCTGAGTAATCATGTTAATAAGTATGGTATGTAAAATAATTCCTACAGTATCTGACTGCTTATCCTCCTGGAACTGAACTGAAAGCATTATGTGAGCTCTAGGTAATGAAGGTCACAAATCAAAAGGAAGAATACATGAAAAAGGATTAGAACAAAAAGAACTAAAGCCATAACTCTACATCCCTGTTATAATGAATCCTATAATTTGACAAATGTAAGCGGGTAAAAAATGGTACTTAATGAATTAAGGATGAGCTGATCTTCCCTATAGCCTGTTGGGAATCAAATCTTTTTTTTCCTGAAATACTGAAAGATTCAGAAAAAAAAATCCACGTATAAATTAAAATAATTTGTTACATGGAAGGGTATTATAATTTCTTATAAATAATATTCATAGAAAAGAGTGATTTTTCTTCTTGAGTGTTGCATAGGACTTACAGTATGTTCAACACAAACAATGATTACAAAATATTTATGTTTATTTTTACTTAACCAGTAGTAGTTGCCTATCATGTTAGTAGGCCTCTGAAAAACACAAGAAAGGGGAGAGAGTGATTTCTTCTCAAGGCATGGAGTTTAGTGCACTATTTTGATGAGAACTTGTGTTTAAAACCAAATATTTCCAGGTGGGGTGGTTCACGCTGTAATCCCAGCAGCTCAGGAGGTTGAGGCAGGAGAATTGTGAGTTCAAAGCCAGCCTCAGCAAGAGGGGCACTAAGCAACTCAGTGAGGCCCTGTCTCTAATAAAATACAAAATAGGACTGAGGATGTGGCTCAGTGTTCGAGTGCCTCTGAGTTCAATCCTGGGTACCCCCCCCAAACAACAACAACAACAACAAAACCAAGAACCTATTTTGAGTTTGAAATTAGTATTTTCAATTCTTATTTTCATCCGTTGGAATTTAAAACTATGACAGCATTGATCAATATAGTTGTAAATTTCCATTAGAATTAGTGTTTGGGTCATTAACAAAAGAATGTATTCTATAAAAAATATATGAAAGCCAGGCTCAGTGGCACACACCTGTAATCCCAGCAGCTCAAGAGGCTGAGGCAGGGGGCTTGCAAGTTGAAAGCTAGCCTGAGCAACTTAGCAACTTAACAAGAGCCTGTCTCAAAATAAAAAAATACAGAAGGGCTGTGTATGGAGCTCGTTCATTAAGCACCTCTGGGTTCAATCCCTGGTACCAAAAACCAAACCCCAAACCAAAACAAAAATATATGAAGATAATTATTCATTTTTCTTAACTGGCTTTAGTAGCACTTTGGATAGGTCATTTTCCTAGAAACACTCTACTCAAGGAAGTAATCATTTATTATATTGCTTCCTAATTCTAGGGTTAGCAGAGGCAAAATGAGACTAATTGAAAATCATCTGGTAACAAGTCAGTGACTCTAAAGGTAGGTATTTCAGTCTTTGGCCAAAGTGTAAATGGATGATATCACATTTAATATCACATTAGGGTGCTAGTCACAAGGAAAGGAGCTATACTTTGCATTATCAGAAGGGTATACATTGTGCCTGTGTTTCTGTGTGGCAAAAAGGTGTGCAAATTGTTGCTATGGGCACTTCTGATGCACATGAACTTATTACAGTATTATTCTAGAAGTTTATAAATGTGGTTAATCTATATGCCAGAGATAATGACCTATCATGAAAGGACAATTAGTGCAATTAAATACTTTATTCTTCTTTTGTGCTTGTGGTCTGTTTTTCTTCACAAATCCTCCCACTTATTAAAGGGATGCAATAGAAAATCAAAAGCAGAAATATGATATTTGAGTAATGTTTTAAAAAAGATATTTCAACATTAAAGTGCTGATGCTTTCCAAGACCTTAATTGTATTTAAAAATAAATGAAATTCTGATGACTTACATCTTTCACTTCCCCAAACCTTTCTCTAATGTAAATGCTATTTCATATAAAACTCCTTAAGCAGAACTTGACATCTTTTAAAATCATTCACTATCATAACATAATGTAGTCTGCAAATGTTTTTCACTTCATTTGAAATGTCTCTGTGGATGAACACAAATCCTATTGATAGCATCGATTGAATGCCTCACTATCATTGCATAATGAAGCTAATATCAGTGTGAAATAAGATAATGAACTTTTAAAATTTAGTGAGCTTCCAAAAACTTAATTTACAGATCAAAATAAAAACTTGGAATAATAAATAATAATATGTAAATGTCCCTTAAACAGGGACATATATTCTGATTTGATATATATTCAAAGAAAGTATTTTCTCTTCTTTAAAAAATATATATTAAACCACCTAAATATACATGTGAATATGTGTGTATATATATTTATATATATCAGATAATATAGTTTTGAGAATTACATATATTTATGTACTTAAATATATTTTTATATGTATAAGTAGACAAGGTAGTTTCAAGAAAATCTTAAATACTTATAAATAGATTGTTGCAGATCATTACGATTGAAATTTTAAATTATTTGAATTGAGGAAATATATAAAAATTATAATTATTATGATTTAAGAACTTGAGGTAGGTTTTCATTTTTAAATGATTACCATTTATTGAAAAAAAAAAGACTATTTTTTATCATTACGAATGAATTGTCTTCTCTTTCTAACTACACTAAACCAACCATTCAGTTTCCCATTGCGTGTTTGGGAGAAGTTTGTTCTGAAGATTTTTTAAGTCCTGTTTCCCTCCCTTCTCTGGCTGCTGTTTGACTCTTGTTCAAACCATTGCTGACCAGCAATCCTACGGGGTGGGCACTGGAGGGGAAGCAGGGGAAGAGACAGAAGTTAGGCAAGTCAGTGTTTTTCTTATTTTCCCAAAAGCTGTTGGGTAAAATCAGGTTTTCAGTGTATTTTTGATTTTAATTTATAGTGCATATGTGTCTTTCACTAACTTAGGGAATCCTAGACTCAGTTGAAAATAAAGGCAGTCAGATATAGGGAAAACTTTGAGATCAGACATAGAGAAGTTCAAAGTCCAGCTCAGCTGTGGTGAGAGAGTTTAATTTATTAGACTTTGTCTCTTTCTCATTTCCTGGAGAATAAGATATCTGTTTGGAAGAGTTGTTATGGAAATTAATAACAATTTATGTTAAAAATTGTTTTATGTCATATTTACAGTTCCTACCTTAGTATGTCTAACAGTTTATTAGAATATATTTAATATTGGAGGCTCTTTCCTTGCTAATATTAAGATTACTAAGTATACCATAAAAATTAGTTATCAGTGACTGTAAGTTTTAAAGCATGAATGCTTTAACCAAATGTTCACATAGAGTTGGCGATCCCATCAGAATCAGCAGAAAAACCCAGAAGAGAGGTTTGAAAGCAAGGACTTTCCAGATCCCAGTTTCCTTCAGGGTGTGGTCACTATCAAAAGATTTCAATTTGTGTACTTTATGGACAAGATATGATCCTGAAGTCACTTATAAATAAAATTCTTTAAAAACTACAGTATTTAAATTAAATAAACATCAGGAAAAATTTGAAAACCTGGATGTTCAAAGAAATTGGACAGAAACTTCTAATGGGTACTTCTAACATATATTTGGATTTCTTCAAGATACAGAAATGATCAGAAATGATATCCTATTCTTCTTATTATTGTCTGACCTTGGTTCCCAGGACTTTTGTGCTAGCCTAGGACAGAAGCAATTTTATAAATGAATTTATGCACAGGAAGAGTTGAATTAATCTCTTGGGAAAAAAGTTTTTCAAGAACATTGTGGTTTATTTTTAAAAGTTATTTTGTAAATTCAGAGAATGCATGGATTAGCACTTTTAATAAGAAAACAATTGTATTAGCTAGTGTTGAATTGTGAAACTGTTGAGCCATGAACAAAGCAAAAGGTGGTGTTGATGGGGAGGCTCAAGCTGCTGAGGAAATGACTGTACCATCTATCATCAGCAGCACAGGGAGAGCTGCTTGTAGTTTCCAGATAAGGAACTGAAATGCAGAGGTGTGAATAAAAGCCAATAGAGTGACTGAATGGTTGAGGAACCTTTTAAAGTCAAATTCTGTTTTTCTCAAACTTCTGTACTTATGCATATTTTAATGGAAAAAGGGGAAAAACCTACTTTGACATTCTCAATAATGATCAACCAAGCACATAATGAAGGATTAAGTTAATTCTTAATCATTATAGGGAGTATCATTCATAATGAATCCAATTTCATTAATAAATTAAAGCTGTATGCTTGTCTCATTTTACCCTGTATTTTTTCAAATGACCTCAATCACTTAATCAAACCACAGCTAACCAGCCCTTTAGCCAGTTTATTAACTGTCTCTTATAAATGTTGCCAGGTTTCATCTGTCATGATAAGGAGTCATAATGAGATTGAAGATTCATTCACCATTGTCTTAAGTGCACATTGGCTAAAACTACATGTTTAATGAAGGAATTATAGCATAGCAGAATAAAGGTAGGAGGACTTACCTGTATCATGGTCAGGTGAAATACATGTGGGCAGGGTCTATGGATAGAGAGAACAGTAGAGACAGAAAAAAAAAAAAAAGAGGGGAGGGGGAGGTGAGATTGCATTTCTTAACTTTTGACCTGGACACTAGTTTTTTCTTTAATGAACATTTGAGTTAGATAAGAAAATCCACTTAAAGATCAAATTTACACAAAGATCCCCAAAGAAGTAGAAACAACAATCTAAAGAAAAGGAACTTCAGGAAATTCATCTTTGGAGAGCTTAAATAAATGACAAGAAAATGACCTGTAAGTGGAAGTATTCATGAACAGTAGATAACTTCTCAAAGCAACAGTTCTTGTGATAATAGCAAGATGGTGACTAGGGTTGTGGCTCATTGGTAGAGTGCTTTCCCAGCACATTTGAGGCACTGGGTTCAATCCTCAGCACCACATTAAAAAATAAATAAATAAAATAAAGGTATTATGTTCATCTACAACAACAACAAGAAAGCAAAAGGATGAAGAGAATAGGATGAAATCCAGGCAGCTACGTAGTGTGGCAGATTTGGAATGCCCAAGAGTAAGGATTAGAAATGATTATTAAACCAGGAATAAGGCATATAAATTGTGGCATGTAAGGTTAAATCAGGAAACATGTGGTGGCTGGAGGTGAAATGCACCCAAAATAGTCAACTATCCTGTAGGGAGGATGAAAGGAAGCCTGGGAAAACATCCTCTTTATCATGAGAGAGAAAGGGAGAGGGAAGGGGAGGAGAGAAGAATTGGACTAAAAGGAAGGTAAATTTAGTTATTTTACAAAATTTCACCTTCATAATAAAATGTAGTCTCTAATTTGGAAAAGGGACTAGAAAACAATTTGGTTGAAGGACAGGAAAACAAACTAGACTTGGCAGGAAATTGAGTCAAAGATCATTTAAATAAACAGGTCCTGATGACTTTCAAATTAGAAGGCCAATTATTGATGATTCTGGCTCTAAAGTGCTAAAAATAATATCTTTTGTTACAGTAAAAACTACTCTTGGTGATTTTTAGATCACTGTGAACTGTTAGTGTCTCCTTCATTATGCTTTATGTCAAAGGACACAAAGGGAAATTTACTTTTTATTATGAGAGTAGTTCATGATCGTTTTAAAGAAGTACCTACATTTTTATAGCTCTTTTCTTCTTTATTTATAGCCACAGTAATGTGACTTACCATTTTCCTGTACTGGGAAAAAACACCTCATATCAAAGTGACTTGTATTCACAATAAGAATTCTACCACAAATCAATAAATTTAATTCATCGTATAAATAGAGTTAAGGATATGAATCACATGATTATCTCAATAGATGTAGAAAAAGCTTTTGACAGAGTTCATACCCATTCATATTTAAAACACAAGAGAAACTAGTGTTAGAAGGAACTTATCTCAACATTGTAAAGGCTATATGTGACAAACCCAAGGCCAACATCATATGAATGAAGAAAAGCTGAAAGCATTTCCTCTAAAAACAGGAACAAAATTAGGATGTCTACCCTCACTACTCCTATGTAACATAGTGTTTGAAACTCTAGTTAGAGCAGTCAGGCAGGAGAAGGAAATCAAATGGATACAAATAGAAAAAATAAGAACTGAAATTATCTTTGTCTGTTAATGACATAATCTTATATTTAGAAGACTCAAAATCTCCTCCAGAAGACCTCAAGAGCGGATAGACAAATTAGTAAAGTAGCAGGATACAAACTGAACATAAATAAATGAATAACTTTCTTATACTCTAATAATGAACCTGCTGAAAAATAAATTAGGAAAACTATTCCATTCACAATAACCTAAAAAACAAAATACTTGGGCATTAATTTAATCAAGGGTGTAAAGGAGCTGTACAATGAAAACTATAGAACACTGAATAAAGAAACTGAAGAAGACCTTAGAAGATGGAAATACTTCTGGAGTTCTTGGATAGGCAGAATTAATATTGTCAAAATGGCCATACTACCAAAAATGATATACAGATTAAATGCAATTCCTATCAAACTATCAATGACATTCTTCAAATAATTTTAAAAAGCAGTTCTAAAATTCATGGAAAACTAAGAGACCCAGAATAGCCAAAGCAATACTGAGCAAAAAGACTGATGTTAGAGACATCATAATACTGAACCTTAAATTATGCTACAGAGCTATACTAAAAAAAACCAGCACAGCACTGGCACCAAAACAGACACAAAGACCAATGGAATAGAATAGAAGACACAGAGACAAACCCACATAAATACTCACATTAGAAAAAAGGTGCCAAAAACATACATTGGAGAAAATACAGTCTCTTCAACAAATGATGCTGTGAAAACTGGAAATCCATATGTACTAGAATGAAATTTAAACCCTATCTCTCACCTTTTACAAAACTCAACTCAAAGTGGATCAAAGACATAAGAATTAGACCAGAAATACTGCACCTACTAGAAGAAAATGTAGAACCAGCACTATCAATATGTTGGCTTAGGAACTGACTTCTTCAACAAGACTCCTAAAAGCATAAGAAGTAAAATTTAAAAAAATCAATAAATGGGATGGCATCAAACTAAAAATTTTCTTCACAGCAAGTGAAGTGAGCCTACAGAATGGAAGAAAAATCTTTGCCATCTGCTCCTCATATAGGGCTTACTATCCAAAATATATAAAAAACTAAAAAAAAAGACCTGAACATCAAAAAAAAAAAAAAAACACCCAAAAACCCAAATCAATAAATGGGCAAAAAAAAAAATTAAACAGACATTTCTTAAAAGAAGAAATACAAATGGTCAACAAATACATGAGAAAATGCTCAACATCTCTAGCAATTAGTGAAATGCAAATTTAGACTACATTGAGATTTCATCTCACTCTAGTCAGAATGAAACAAGAAGGGTTGGCTAGCATGTGGGGAAAAAGGTACATTCATACAATATTTGTGGGACTGCAATTTAGTGTAACCACTATGGAAAGCACTATGGAGATCCCTCTAAAAACTTGGAACAGAACCACAATATGACCCAGCCATCCCACTTCTTGGTATATATTCAAAAGATTTAAAATCAGCAAACTACAGTGATGCACCCATATCAAGGTTTATAGAAGCACAATTCACAATAGCCAAGCTATGAAGTCAACCTAGGTGCCCTTCAACAGATGAATGGGTAAAGAGAATCTGGTATATATACACAATTGAGTATTAGTCATAAAGAATAATGAAATTATGGCATTTGCTGGTAGATGGATAGAACTGGAGACCATGTTGCTAAGTGAAATAAGCCAGTCACAGAAAGTCAAAAGTCAAATATGTCTTTGATATGCAAAAGATATTCCAAAATAAGGGTAAAAGAAAAGAAATAAAAAGACAGCATGAAAACACAAGAAAGATCAGTGGAATAGAAATAGGAGATTGAAGGGAAGGGGATTGATGGGATAAGAGAAGAATAGTGGAATGACCTAACTTTCCTATGTACACATATGAATATACCACAGTGAGTCTCACCATTATGTATGTCTACAAGGCAATAGTCAAAAAACCCCCAAACCAACCCCTATAAGTAACTAGCGCAAAGATCAGTGGAGTAGAGGGAAGGGAAAGGAGAAGTACTGGGGACTGTATTAGAACAAGTTATAATCCATGCTTTTATAATTATGTCAAAATGAACCCTAATATTATATATAATTAAAAAGAATTAATAATTAAAAAAGAAATAAAGATCTGTCTGAAGTGAGAGAAGCCAATTGGTGTGTCCCAAAGCTACCAGTGACTCAGGGCAACTGAAAAGAGTGAACCAAAAAATGAACTCATGTTGACCCTGACATATTTATGTTTAAAATGTGAACATTTTATTTGGGTCAACTAAAGAAAATATATGCTGTTAAACAAAATTGCCTAATGCTCTTCCATAAAGGCCACTTTTTATGAGTCCATGACTGAATACAAGGCACAACATTATATTTTAAAACAACAGGGATTTGAAGGACCTGGAAAACTACTAAAAAAAAAAACTATAGAAGTTATTCATCAGTAGCTGAAAAATGCCTGTATTTGTAAATTAATATTTTTTCCTTAAAATGTCTGAGAATAACTCAATTTAATGGATGATAAGATATTATCTGAAGACTAGCTATTTAAAGTCAACTAGCTTCACTAACATTGGTAAAACTACTAATGTTGGAGTTTTTTTTTGTAAATTTTTTTAGTTGTTGATTGACCTTTATTTTATTCATTTATTTATATGTGGTGCTGAGAATTGAACCCAGAATTGAACCCACACATGAGGCAAGTGCTTTACCACTGAGCCACAACTCTAGCCCTAATGTTAGAGTTTTGATGGAATATTTATAGTTGTTTTTTTGAGTTAATTAAACATCAATAGATTTTCTGTCTGTTTTTCAGTCTAAAGGTCTATGATTTATCTGAAGTCTTGCAGAAAGGTCCACATCAATTTAAAAAATAGCTACTAGGTCATAAAAATAGTACATTGAATAGTGGTAGCATTGGAAACAAGACTGGTTCCTGTCCCAGTGGTTCTCCTGTGACTCTGGGCAGGACACTCTAACTTTCTGGTTCTTGTGCTGCCGTAGGCTAGATACCCTTAAAGTATCCTCTTAGGTACTCTGAATCTATGTAGTGTTTTGAATGCAAAGAAAATTTATGAGAAAAGATATAAGTAAAAAATATAAATGTACTAAACTACAAGTATATGTTTGTATTTCTATGTTTGATTTAGTCTATCTATAGCTATATATATCCAAGTTCTTGAGAAGAACTTGAGTGGGGAAATGTAGATAGCCAGGATATTATTTCTTTTTGAAATGTAGTCAATGGATTGGACACATTTCTAAGTGGAAGCCCCATAGACATTGAATATGGACATCAATGAGGAAACAATTAAATTGGCACATCCATGTGATCCAGTCTGCTCAATTAAGACTACATGGATATAAAATAGTATGGAAAATGTAAATTTCATTTTTAAAATAACACATATGCACAATTACATACACACACACACACACACACATCTTGATGGATGTACACCATTGTCACAGTGTTTATCCTTAAGTGGAGAGACTATAGATGACTCTTGTCAACAGAAGAAATATCCAGTATATAATAATATTATTTTTTAAAATCACTATATAAATTTCCTAGGGCTGTTGTATCAAAGTATGACAAGTTGGATTGTTTGACACAACAGAAATTTATTGTCTCATAATTCTGGAACAGAAGTTCTAAATCAAGATGTTGGCAGGGCCACACTCCTTCTGCAACCTGTAGGAAGGACCCTCTTTGCTCTACAGCTTCTGGTGTTTTCCAGAAGTGTTTGGTATTCCTCAGTTTTTTGTGGCTGTACTTCAGTTTCTGCTTCCACCATGCATACTGTCTTCCCTCTATATGTCTGTGTCTTCGAATGGCATCCCTTTCCTGTGTGTCTTTTCTTAAAAGGACACCACTCATATTGGACTAAGATCCTGCTCTAATATAGTATAATCTCATTTTAACTAACTACATCTGCAAAATGACCCTATTTCCAAATAAGGTCACATTCTTAGCTACTGGATGTTAGGACTCCAACATTTTTAGGTGGGGGGTGGGTACGGTTCCACCCATAGCAATCACTTACTCATAATTCATCTAATCTTCTATTTATCTTCAAAATATTCTGCTCTTGAATAGTTCTTTTTCTGTCTTTTAGTTATCAAGATGTATAATTTACTTGGCTTTTCCTTCTCCCTCTATTCTGTTAGCCCTGTATTATTGAGATTTTGTGAGATAAAATGTTTTTTAAACCTCTCTTTTGCTATTATTGCCCTCCCCAGTTCAGATTTCCTGTTGTTTCATGCTGAGATGCTGGAGTGTATTTCTAATTGTCTCATTACTTTTTTTTTCTTTTTACACTGCCTAGCATCAGTCTATTCTGAGCACTTCTATGTGATTCCCTATGCAATCCATCCCATTTCTAAGGTGCATTTCTCACCTTATTGCTCCTTTGCTCAAAACCTCCAGTGCCTTCTCTGAATTAAAATATCCGAAGCTCACCACTCTGGCAGTAAAGGTCACTGATGACTTGGCACTCCTTTCTCTATCTTAGTTCTTGCAATTTTCATATACAATCTCTGTCCTCTAGCCTAGCACAACTGCCTGTGATTCATCCCAAATGCACTGCACTTTCCGTCTCCTCAATTTAACTCATACTGGTACATTCATTGAAATACTTTCCCTGATTCTTCTCCTGCTGTAGTTTGGATGTTGTGTGTTCCCCAACAGTCCATGTGTAAAGGCTTGGTGCCCAGGCTGGTGGTCCTGGGGGATTCTGTGGATCTTTAAGATGTGGGGCATGGTGGAAGAGCTTTAGGTCATTGGAGGGGTCTCTTCAGGGGGATTGTGCAACCCTAGTCTCTCTCTCCTTCTCTCTCCCGGCTTGTGTTGGAGATGTCACTTCTTGCTCCAACATGTGTTCCCACCATGATGCACCCCTGTCCACAGCCCTCACCACAGGTCAAAACCATAGGACTGCCTGATCTTGGACTTTGAACCCAGCTTCCTCAGATATTTCATGGTAGCCATGCAAAGCTGACTAAAGTACTTCTCTGTTCATTTATCAATGGCTCAACAGTGACACCTGAAATACTGTCTTCTCTTAGGAATTTTCCCAGGACCTTCATTCAGATGTTCTCTTACCTTCATTTGAACAGCAGGTATTTTAGCAATCTGACTTAAGGCATTCATCCTGTTTTGCTTTTGGTGATTGTACAATAAAGCTTTCTCTACTCACGTCCCAGTTAAGTGTGAGCATTGTAGACACACACAGATATGTACCTCCACTCCCTAAACTGCAAAGCCCTAGAAGTGAGAGTATATGTCTTGTCTGTCTTTACATTCTCCACAGTGGCCTAGGATACTTCCTTAAAACTATTAGCCCTCTTTACAGGCATTAAATTGTGACTAATTAGAGCACACAAGAGGGAGTTCAGAAGTGCAACTTCAATCAAGAAAATCAGAGTATAGATAACCAAATGTGGACAATAGCCTATTAAATCTATTGGATACTGTGATATTTCCCCCAGGGAGATGCTGTGGAGCAGTGTAGGGATTGCACCCATTTTCACTCAGAGAGTCTCCCAGTTTTTCCCCTGTTACACAGGGGGTGGATTGTATTTCGTCTGTAATTGATTAGAAGATGCAGCGATTGGATCACTTTCCAGGACATGTAGTTTATCTGGATCAACCTAATGTTCTGTATGCAAAATACATCAAAAGTGAGCAGAGTATTTAACATGAAAAATTTATAATATGTCATTTCTGCTATGGAGAACTACCAGTATGAAAAATTATACCTTAAATTTTAGTAAGTTATATAGGATAAACTTTAAAAATGTAATCAGTGATGTCACCCTCTATTAATGGAGGTTATCAGTTGAGGACTTTCAACCAGAAAAAATACACACACACACACACACACACACACACACACACACACACATGCACACGCACACACTTGCTATTCATACATATACATATTTACTGATGTACTTGCTGAAATGTCTGCTACTAAATTTAATCAGTATTAGTATATAGTACTGCTATGCTAGGGAATATTAGTATATAATACCGTCATGCTAGGAACTCCATTAATGTGAAATTGAGCTCAGTGGTGGGAGACAGGGACCCTGAGTTTATCACTAGCTGGCTGGCTCTGACTAGCCACTCTGAACCTGTTTTCTCAGTTGTAAAGCAGGGAAACTAAAATGCCCCCAAAGGTTTATTGTGAGAATAAAATAAGATAATTTATGTAAAATGGCACACTATCTGGTGCAGGGTTATGTTTCAGTGAATGGAGTGCTGAATAATGTTAATAGTAATGTCAGATAATTTAATATTTAGTATAGCATCAGTTTTAGAGTGGCAGAATCATCACTTTTATTTTCATTTGCTGAATTGTTTCCACAATTCATTGAAAGGTTAGGAGAAAGAAAAGGGATATGACAATTTGTCTTTAGTTGGCTGGCATGCTAAATTTGAAAAGAAACACTTTTAATTTCTAAGATAACTATAATTATAACAAGTCTCTAAATTTCAAGGAAAGAAAAGACTTTCAAACCTCCAGATGGTCCCTAGAGTAATGTCAGAACTCAGTGGTGAAGGGTTCCTATTATATTTTAATTTTCAACTATTAGCAACTGTGGTTTTACTGTTCAACTTTGGATGCAACATCAGTAAAATATCAAGGATTCTTCTAATATTCTTACTTTTAGAGTAAGTGACTTTATTTATAAAAGAGTTGGCCTCATACAAATTATTGGAAAAAACAAGACTCTAATGGATGAGCAGATAAAGATAATGAATAGATGTCTCATGGAGGGAAAGGAAAACAGCCATGGGAAGAAAAATGTTCTTTGTACCAGGAAAGTAAAGATTAATACAGCAAAGTATCTTTTTGCTTTCTAGCCTATCCTGATAGGAAATCTTTTTGATACAAAATGTCCAGATCTAGTGACATTGATTACTCGCCTAGAATATTGGTGGTTGTAAAGTTGGTTCAGCCCTTCCAGAAGCAGTTGGATCATATGGAACAAGAACTATATAAATACACCTGCAGACTCAATTTTACTTTTGGAAATCAAACCTAAAAAAGAATTTAATGATAGAAAAATATAGGTACAGCAAAATGTTCATCACAATGTTATTTAAAATTATGAAGCAATATTGATGTTCACGACCATGGAAGTGGCTAAGGCAATCAGTTATACAATGTGCTGTCAATACACATGTATTACAATATATGTAAATCTATTTGGCAAGTTGAAAAGTGCTGGTAATAGTGTTGATGGAGGAAAAAAAGACTATAAAATTATTTGTACAGCAAAATAAGTCCTATAAACATATGCAAGGAAAAAATTGAAGGAATGACCCAAATAATAATAGTAACAACCTAAAAGAGGTGGTATCTTGGTTTTCGTCTTTCATAAGTCTGTGAATTTTCTTTGCAATAGTTTTATATTATATGAAATTTTTAATAAAGTAATGATAATTAAAAAAGCAATTTTCTCGTTTTTGAGATTTACTGTTGGGCAAATATATTCTTGCCTTTTGGACAAGTTTATCTTGGCCTCCAAGGCAGAAGCTGAATGCTTAAATAGATATTAATTAGCCCCAGGTTCAGCACTAGGGGACAACGAAAATGTCAGAGGTTAAAACAAATTTTGATTGGGATAATTTATACAATGAAAATTCATGTCTATGCTGTTCTGGTGAGTTTTCCTTTAAAACAAGGTTAAGGATTTTTTTTAAAGGCTAAGAATGTCAGTGATTTTTAATAACTGAAACCTGATAACAGAAAAATGATTTCAGTTATGCCAGGTACTTCTGGTTTCCATGGCCAACAACATAAGTGAAATTACTTTATCTCAATCTGTAATTTATCATATTATTTTCCTGTCAAAATATGTGAAATTTAGGATTGCATTTAATCTTCCAAAAATGTTTTTCTGAATAAATAGAGAGGATCATAAACATGCTGCATTATTGGGTAGGTCATAGTTGTGGAAACTTTTTTTAAAAGCTCACGGAAGGCCTCCTTTTAGCCAAACCCAAAAGTCACCTTTTCAGTAGCCTTTGACTGGATCAGGCAACTGATTTCTCCATCCTTTAAACACTATCCCCCTTGAGGCAAGGTGTTTCCCACCCCCAAGCTACACTTGTGATTTTCCTTCTGTTTTCTCACAATGTAGGGTCATTTAACAATCTCTAAAATGCTGAGCCTATATTTACTGACTTTCGCCATGTCGCGTACACTATTCTAAGTGCTTTGAAGGTGTGAATTTGCTAAATTATCCCAGAAGCCCTTTGAGGTAGTGGGACCACCAGGCCCATTTCATAGGTGAGTGAACTGAGACCCAGAGAGGGTAAGTAACTCAGGAAATGGCAGGCCTGGGACAGGGACCCAGCAGTCTGGTTTTGAGCATGGGTGCTTTACCACTGCACCTTCCTATTTCTTACAGTGTCACTCAGTGCAGAGAAGTGGCACCAAGAACCCTCAAAACCCAGACATGGTTTGGCGATAATGGGCAAGTCTATGAGAAATACAGAGGGTGGAAGATACCCAGTTCTCTAATTAGGGGGCATGGCAGGGGAATGTTTTAGAACGTCTAGAAGACCAACAGGATTGAATGTGACTTTTCACCATCAATGGTAGAGCTGAGTTCCTGGTGATGTTCCTAGGCAAGATCCTACTGCTTTAGAGAAGCGACAGCCAAGCGACAGCAAAGGAGGCAGCAGGGCTGGCTTTGAGGACGTGAGCTTTGTGTTTGCAGCATGGTTGGTTTGTCAGCTCCACTAACTGGGGGACTTTGGGTTTGTTTCAGGTCCTTATCTGTAGGGTTAATACTACCCCATTCATAATTCATGACATAATAACTTGATAAATACTACTGCCTATTCATAATTAAAGGAAAAAATGTATTATGGACTCATACCCATAGTGCCCAGCATAAACACAGGCAGAGTCTAGGACTGATGCCCTCTTGTGAGTGTAACCATGCTGGCCCAGGAAGCATATCAGTGAGCTGCAGGAGCACTTTCAGGAAAGGCTATTTTTTCCTTGGAAAATCTGTCAGGTCAGTCCAGCAAATGGCAGGGGGCTACCACTTATTATCTGGGTAACCCGGGGCAATTCCTAAACCTCTCTGAGTCTCTGCTATTAATCTGTTCAACAAGGATAATGACATTTAACTTGCAGGGCTTTGATGGGGATTAAAGTTAGCTAATAAGGTCTTTAATCGCTAAATCTACTTTCTTATTACTTTAGTATTTGATGCCATTTAGTAAATGTTACCTTTGGAAAAACTTTGACTGTGGTTTCTCCAGCCTCCATTTTTATTGCTGTCTTCCTTGGAAAGTTCATTTCTTTGCCCTGCCATTCAATAAATAGGACAATGAAATTATAGAGATTTTAATTCCTTAAGGTTTAGAAATGAGGAGTAGCTCATTCAAGGAAATAAATCTTGGAAAACAAGGAAAGGGAGAAAGTCTTATAAAACAAAGTACAAGCTGGCAGGTGTAGCTATTTATATTGATCTAAAATGAGGTAAAATTGGGTAGGAATAGGCATTGGCACTGATATTTCAGAGGGCAGTGAAGAAGTTGCCCAGGTACCAGTGAGACAATTTGTCATTTTGGACTTTTAAATAGAAGTCAAGAAAAGAGCAGTAAGCAGTTGGATGACTTGAAAAGCCGATCACTGTTCTCAAGAGAATCTGTTCTATTTGTTCAGCGCAGGTAACCTTCTCTGGATAAGAACCTTAAAGGGTCAGATTTTGTGAAAGCTTCTATTTCAGGGGAAAAAAAAGTGTTATATTAATTACCTCTTGAATTTTTTTTTGTTTTCTTACAGAATACATTATTAGTGTTAAAAGGGGGCTTAAAAACCACATAATATAAGCTCTTACCTCTAGCCAGGATTACATGTAAACCTCACCTCACAGATAGGTTAGGTGCATGCCACAGACTTCTCTGAAGTGTATGGTGAGCTGGTTGCTCACTCTGGGCACAGACAGGCGCAATACAGTCCTTCCCTCAAGGAGCAGTGAGGACAGAGGCAGGAATGAAGGGGCACAGGACTCTGCATGTTACCATGGGTACCAAGAAGGCAAGTGCTGCATTCCTGGTGTACATGAAGTACTTTGGGAGCGTTGAGGAGGAAATGAGTATTTTTAGGAAGATTGGAGAAAGACTCACAAAGAAAGTAACACTTGGGAGAAATCTGAAGGCCACGTGCTGTTCTGAGGGAAGGAAACAGTTGTGTGCTGGTGGAAAGCCCCGGGCCATTCAGGATGTGTGATAGATGGTTGCTTGGCTCTGTGAGTTGTAATGAAAGGAGAAGAAGGAAGCCCACGGAGAACAGTCATGGAGGTAGGAGGAGAACCAGGGAAGTATCAATCCCAGACAGGGTGCTGGAAGAGGGAACAGATGACATTAACGCAGAGGTAGGGGAGGTCAGGTAGCAGGAGACGAGGGGTAGGTGGCAACAATCCTGGAAAGGTGAGGGAGCGTACACAGGAAGTTCCACTCTGTTTCTCCTTCTGGCAGGGAAGAGAGAAGGGAAATAGTTTTGAGGAAGGTATTGCACGTGCGTACACCAGATGCAGAAGACTACCTGAGTGTGTTTGTGTGCTGAGAGTCAAGCCAGGAAGGAGGGCACAGTTGAGGATGCAGACAGGGGAAAACTCGGGGAGGAAGAGTCCAGAGAATGTAACAGAGGCTAGGATAAAGAGCACAAATGGGAGGATTAGTTCTTCAAGAAGCAGGACAAGTTTCCTATTGGGTAGGAAGGACACAGGGACCAGTGCAGGTAAAAAGGAGGAGAGGGGGTGGCATGGGCATCTGCAGGGGAAGCAGCAATAGCATTTATTTCATTTATTCTCTTTTTTTGGAATTATATAGTTATTTTGTTTGCATTTTAAAAGAAATGGAGGTACTGTAGTAGTAAATCATCGCAGGTTTGCAGAAACACAGCATCATCCATACCTCTCTCATATGCTGATCTGGAAACAGATTTTTTAGGGAAAGAATTCCTGGTCACATCTTTTCAATGATTTTCTCATGTACTCAATATCCAGATAAATCTGAGACCAGAATTAGGTAACTACTTAAGGGACTGACTAGTGTTTTCATCTTACTGATTATACTATAATTTATAATAATAACTGCAGTGGTCATTTAACAAATATACAAAATAGAAATTAAATAATACTTTGACTCCAAAAGCTGCATGTATTAATATCAAAAGATTATTCTATTAGGCAAAACCATGTGACCATTTTTTATCTTTAAAAACGGATTTTAGGGGCTGGGGTTGTGGCTTAGCATTAGAGAGCTTGCCTCGCACATGCGAGGCCTGAGTTCGATCCTCACCACCACATAAAAATAAATAAATAAAATAAAGATATTGTGTTCAACTACAACTAAAAAATAAATACTAAAAAAACAGGGATTTTATATAGCTGAATTTGGCAATAACATCAAACACATGAGTATATATATCCTGAGGTACAGTGTCCCGAGTGGTTAGGAGCCTGAACTATGGCCCAGAAAGGACATAGAATAAATCACAGCTCTCTTTCTTATTTGCTGCATGACCTTTGACATGTTGTTTTATTACTATGAGCACTAACTGTCTTATTTTTAAAGTGTAGTAATGATAATACCTACTTCATAGTATGTTATGAGGATTAAATGAGATACTTTATGTAGTTCTTAGCAACATGCCTGACACATAATAAGCACTCAATAATAATCATCAGTAAAATGAATAATGATGGCAATACGAACTTAAAATCTATGTTTGTATATGAGTTTATCATGGTGCCTCTTGTTTGATGATGACATTGTGGTAATGACAAATGTTAGAAATGGGAGACTTTCACATACACTAAATCTGCCCCTTTTTAGAGCCCTTCTGAGGAGGTTCGCTTCATATGGTTTTCCCAGGCATCTAGAGATCCTTATGGTGTGCTTATTGGTGTTACTCTGTTGATAATATTAATTATGTTCTGAAAGTTCTTTGAGTGGAATGAAAGAGCAAAACAGAACTCTGGAATGTTCAAAGGCTAGTTTTATTTCTTATGCCTTAGGGAGGGTTATTTCCTTTGTATAAAGAGGTCCAAGTTGTCTTATTTCTTTGTTGCTGGCCACAGAAGCTTCCTATTATGCAGGAGTGTCTAGAGAGGTGGCAACTGATTTTAAGATTTCAGTTTTACTATTTTCTTCTGGACTATGAGTTCTTTTTACTTAAATTTACTTAATCTTTAAAAATCAACAACAGCTTTCCTTATAGCTCAGGACAGTTCTGAGGACAAATGAGGGAAATGGTGGTATTTAAGCATTTATTGAGTCAACATATTTTTATTTTTTTCTCTGCTCTCAGAAGGTGTGGCATCTAGTAGGGCAGATGGAGATATAGTTACATGGCAGGGAAGTAAATGCAGGGAAGAGGTGTACAGGTAGGAAACAGAACCCAGGGGGCTGGGCCAATCACCAAGGGCCTCTCAGACAGGGAGGTGGTACTTGAGGTTGGTACAGGTTCAGAATTTCAAGAAGAAATTTGTTGCTCTTACTGACTAAAACTGTAATATTGAATTCTGGTTTGACTGTCTCCATTTCCCTGAAGTTCAATTATTTTTACTCCTTGGATTTAGTTTTATGAATATATATTTTTCTGAATAGCATTTCTAGGCATTGGGGAAAGAGGTATCTAAATAAAAATGTTGTGGACTGACGATTATATGCTGGATATCGTGCTAGGTGGCATTTGAAATATGGGAAGAAATACTAAACTTTGCTCTCAAGGTGCGATGACCTAGTTGAGGATTATAATGCATTCAGGCAGAATGAGATGCACGTATAATAATAGGGATATGGCTAGTACAGGTTGGGTGTCTCCCTTAGCTGAAGTGCTAGGGAGACACAAAACAGAAGTGTTTTGGATTTTTTAAGGATATTTGCATACACATAATGATATATCTTGGGGATGAGATCCAGGTCTAAACACACTTCATTTATGTTTTGTATGCATCTTACAATACAGTCTGAAGGTAATTTTATATAATATTTTTAGTTGTGCCTGCATTTTGACTACAACCTATCACATGAAGTCAGCTGTAGAACTTTCCACATGTGGTGTCATCTTGGAAAAAAAAAATTCAGATTTTGGAGCATTTTAGATTTGGGGTTTTTGGATTAGGGGTGCTCGACATATCTTATGGAGGCCCAGTTAAAGAAATGTCTATAATATATGGAAGGTTTCATAGAAGAGAGAGTAGGATCTTATCTCTATCTTGGCAAGTGAATGGGACGTGGAAGTGAAATGAGTTGCTCCAGGGAAGGCAGGAAGTGTGAAATTGCATAGATTCTCTGAGTGGCTGGGATGGCCAGGGGGTAGGGTTGGTGAAGAGATGCAGTGGGAATAGGTTGGAATAGGAGGGGGAGCTTTTGTCTCTGCTTAGACCTTTGCCACAGAGTTCTTTTTTTCTCTTGTGAGCGGAGGCTGGAGGAATGTGTTTGACTGCTCTTTAGGTGAAAGCACACGACTAGGTCTTGGGAGAGCCTTTGAGGATAGCACTGATTGCAGTGTGATTTGAGAAGCCAAAAAAAGAGGAGATGAGTTAGGAGGCTATTGCCAAAATGCCATGGACAGAGAGACCTCTAGTTCAAGATCCATGAAGAAAGCAGATCGTGAAATCTTCCCTTCCCACACAAAGCTCAGAGAAATATGTAAAAGGAAAGATTATAAAACCAACAAATTCATATGTCTGCTAAAAGAAGAAAGCAAACGGGGTTAAGCAGAAGCACATATGAGCACAGGGAAGTTTTCTCACACAGAATTGGAAGTCAGCAGCATAAATGAGATCACCATTACTTAACACACACAGGGATCTGCTCTTGAGGAAACAGAGAGAATAGAATAATCTGAAAGAGACTTCAAAATGCAAGTATTTAATATGTTCAGTGTGGTAAATGTGTTCATACTTATAAAACAAAAACAAGTGTTTACAAAATAAGAGTGGACAGTTATGCAGAATCCACTTGGAGATCTTTGAAAAAAAATCCAGAAATTATTAAAATAGAAAAAAAATAGCTAATAGGCTATATGGTAGCTTAGAACACAGTTATTTGAAAGATCACCCTAAGTAAAGACATTGAAGAATCATAGAAAATTTAAGAGACACATAGGATGGACTTAGCAGTTCCAACATTCATCTAAGTGTCCAGATGAAAGGACAGAAGGTGAAAAGACAAAAGGGAGGAAAAGTAGAATAATAGGAATGTAGGTTGAGTATTGGTTTACTCAGCTGTTGTGTCACTGTGACCACAGACCTAACAAGAACAACTTAGAGGAAAAATTTATTTTGGCTCAAAATTTCAGAGGTTCAGTCCATGGTCAGCCAATGCCATTTTGCTCTGGTCCCAAGATGAGATAGAACATCATGGCAGAAGGTCATGGTGGAGGAAAGCGGCTCAGGACATGCAACAAGGAAGGGGGTGGTGGGAGAGAGAGAGTGCGAGAGCGATTACACACAAGCATACTAATTACTAGGGACAAAATATAAACCCCAAGGCATGCCCCAATGATTTCCTCCAACCACACCCTCCCTGGCTTCAGTTACCACCCAGTTAATCTGTATTAGTGGATTAATCCACCGATTAACTCACAACTCATAATCTAATCATTTAACTCTGAAAGTTCTTCCATTGCCTCACACATGAGCTTTTGGGGAACACTGCACATCTAAACCATAACAGTATCCCTTATCTGAAATGCTTGGGATCAGAAGTATTTCAAATTTTAGATTGTTTTCAGATTTTTTTTGATATTTGTATATACATTACAAGATATCTTGAGGATGAAACCCCTAAGTCTAAACACAAAATTAATTTTTGTTTCACATACACCATTTACACAGAAACTGAAGGTATTTTTACACCATATTTTTAGTGTACCTGTGTTTGATTGCAACTGGTCACATGAGGTCAGGTGTGGAATCTTTCACTTGTGGTATCATGGAGCTCAAAACATTTCAAATTTATTTGGAGTAAAGCTTTTCAGGTTAGTGATACCCAACTTGTATAGAAGAAAGGGTCAAATATGTGAGAAACTTGGAGTACTCATTAAATGTTTATAAGCTGAGTATAAAAATGAAAGCATTGATGTTGTACCAAGAGAGTAGATAGGTAGGTGATGAATGTACTGAATATAGGAAGAAGCAGAAAGTCATGGGCAAAGCATTTCAATTTCATTTTGGACTTTTTGACTTCGAGATGCTGGAGAAGCATCTGTATTGATGTTCTTATCCAGCAGTAGAAACTCCAAGTCCGGAGCAGAGGAGAGTTATGAATAAAGGGCACCAAGGCAATACTTGAAGGAACTCAAGTGCACAAAATGATGGAAAATGCCATAAAATATGGTGTGAAGAATCCTTTTTGATATACACTTCTTGTACTGTGTGGCTTAACTTTATTAAATCAAAGTTGACTAGTACAAATAGGTCTGTCCCATTAAAAGTTTATCATAGTTGAAGGTGAAAGATGAGACATTTTATGATATCTAGCAGTTCTTTTTCAAGTTTAATCTTTGGATTAGATTGTTTAGTTTATGTGTGATATGTTAAATAGCCATTGTGTTTGGTTATTATAAATGTTTTTCATATAACCAGCCATGTGCTTTTAAAAATTACTGTTTTCTACAGTCTTCTTCTCCCCAATAATGAATGACTAAATCATCATAGTTTCTAATTGCGCAATAAGAGATTTTCCCAAATAATCTGATGACAACATATATACAACTTTATTTTTGGATTCGACCTCAAATTTCTAACGAGGCTGGAATCATCCTAGTCACCAATTGTTAAGAAAGGAGGGAAGCTCCTGGTTTTATAGAGTTGTTCTTGGTGTGGAATAATACTTTCATGGGGGAAGTGGGCATGTAAGTATGATTTTTTTTTTCAGTATCATTTCAATACATTCTGGTATTTAAATCTTAGAAAGACTGAAAAGAAGTTGGACAGCATACGTTATTTTCTTTGGTGCCTGCCCCAGTGCTATGTTCATCTATAGTGCCCTGTTCAGAAGATGCCATCAAAATAATATTATAGGTTTAATTTATAATGATATTTATAACGATTTTTAGCATATCCACAGCTTAATAAGTTTTCCCCCTTCTATCTTGGAAATATACCATTATTGCTGTAGTACTGCCTGAAATGATGTACTTAGATCATTCTGTTGTGGTAAATTCTTCCCAGCAGAAGTTCTGAATCTGCCAGTGTTGACAGTTCTTTATTCAAAAGTGTAGTTGCTAGCAGGGGTCTTTTTAGTAGAAGAGTTTAAATATATTACCCATGAGTTCTTAAATATGTATAAAACCGGGGAAACATTTTATGGTCTTGTTGGCATCCTAAGATACATGACTGAGTTCTGAGAAACAGTTTTCAATCTTTAGAGATGTCCCATCAGTGATTCCTGCGGCTTCACGTCCCTGTGCTGATGTCGCTGTAGTTCGGCCTTCTCTAGGAGGCAGGTCTTCTTGGTCTTGGGGAGTCACTTCAAATGGAATTAGGCCTTCTCTTCAAGCTTGTTTTCAAATCTAGAAAGCACCCGTACCATTCTTTTTCTTTTTTTGAACCAACTAATGGACTAGCCTTTACCCATCTTAAGTGTTAACATGGCACCTTTGCCTCAGGATTAGAACCTCCATTGAACCAAAGAAAGGGATGATTAGAAGTATTCATTTTGGAGGAGGGCTCCTTTAATAATTGATCAAGGAGACTTAAACCTGTGGGTTTCTTGCCTTTCTGAGCTTACCTGTATTTCTGGTAAGGATGAAGCCAGGTCTTGCAAAGTTAGATTAGTAGTACTGATTGTTCAAAAAGTAAGAGCCCTGTATTTTTTTTCCCCAGGACCTACAACGTTTTAAAGATACATTAGACAAACCACGAATACATATTTCATGTGGTTTTTAGGAATCAGTGAAGTTCTTCAATAAGATAGTTAAAACCTATTTTATCAAAGCAGGTCATGAAATATTGATTTCAGCTAAAGTCAATCCTCATGTTATTTTGTCTTATAAAATATTCAATATTTCATACCTCCTATTAACAAAAAAATAAGTTCTAAATTTATGATGAAAAAGTTGGGTGGCAATTTAAAAATATACAAGGAGACACAAAATCCCCCCCCCCCACCCCATTCTTGTAGGGGGAATTTGAACAGTGTATTTTTAATTTATTTTTTAGTTGTACTTAGACACAACAAAGGTATTTTTTAATTTATTTTTAATGTGGTTCTGAGGATCAAACCCAGGGCCTCACACATGCTAGGAGAGCATTCTACTGCTGAGCCACAGACCCAGCCCTGAGCAGAACACTGAAAAGAAGCTTCCTTAAAAATATCACCTGGGGTTGTCCAGATGTGTCAGCTGGAACCCTTGTTCCTATGGGCTTACCTTTCTTGATGTAGCACACATGCTGCTTTTGAAGTCCCAGAGTTTGTCCTGTATTCCTCTGGAGGGTCGTGTTCTGGCAGACTTAAAAAGCCCTGGGACACCCCTTCATTTATGAAAGGCAATGCCAGGAAACTATGGCTTCATTCCAGAACATCCCTTTCAGGTATATTAGTTACTGCAACAAAATACCTGAGATAATTAGCAGAAAAAGAGAAAAGGTTTATTTTTAGCTGACAGTTGTGGAGGCGCCATTGCTTTGGGGCCTGTGGTGAGGCAGCATGTCATGGCAGGGAGTACATGGTGGAATAAGATACCTCAGTGGCTGAGAAGCAAAAAGAGAGAGGAAGGAGATGGCACCCCAGTACACCTTCAAGGACATATCCCAGTAACCTAACTTTCTCTCATTAGTCCCAGCTCTCAAAGGTTCCACCCTCTTCCAGTGGCCACAGGCTAGGGATCACAGGCCTTTGGGAGACATTTAAGATTCAGACTGTAGCACAGTGCCAGATGCCAGAAAGGCTGTGTTACTGGTTATGCTGTGGTGACAGTGATATGAAAATCTTCATAGTTTACTATGAAATAGTTTAATATGAGAAATGGGTCAGTGATGGTTACACTCCAGTTGTCTTTGCTTGAGAATCCAGGTGGATGGATGAGCTTCCATCTGGGAAAGAGACCTGAGATTACAGGAAAGGGGCTGTTAGACTATAGGCTGAGTCCCAGGCTATAGGCTAGGTTCATTAGACTATTAGCTAGGTTCCAGAGCTTTTCCCTGGTCCCTTCTGCTCATTTCTCGATGACCAGAGCAGCTACCGAACCAAACCTGATGTTAGTTGGCGTGAGGAATGTGGTCTTCCCTTAGGGAGAGAGAGTCAAGATTGTCAAAGCAAAAATTGTACCAGAGAAGTTAAATAGGTTAGAAAGACCTAACAGGTTAGGTTATTCAAGGTTATTGCAGTAGGAAAGAAAGAGTCCAAAACATGGTCTAGAGTCAACTCTGCTGAAACAAAGGGTACTAGAATTTTTAATAGCTGGAGTGGGACTCATAGGTCATATGTGTTTGCTAATTGGCCTTATTCACAGGAAAAGTTACTTTTTTCTCATTTTTTTCATGACAAAGGGTAGTCTTAAGATTTATAGCATGACATCCACCTAACTTAGGCTTCTTCTCTCTCTCAGAGACTGTAAGACAGGAGCCCTGTCTTTCTTGATGGTTAGATTTCAAAGAGATGGCTCCTGGGTCTCGAAAAAGACATTTCTGTTTTTTCTTTTCATTTTTTTAATTTTTTGTTTTAATTAGTTACATATGACAGTACAGTGACCTTGACATATCATACATTTGAATCAGATGGGATATAATTTCTCATTTTTCTGGGTGTGCAGGTTGCAGAATCACATTGGTCATGCAGTCACGTATATACACACAGTAATAATAATGTCTGTTTCATTCTACTGTCCTTTCTTTCCCCTCCTTCCCATTCCCTCCCCTCCCCTCCCCTCCCATCACTATGAGAAAGACATTTCTAAGTGGCAAAACTGGCAAGAGGCAGGGGTAAGACTTATAATATCTCAAAGGGGCAGACAAAGAATGAAAAATGATGTTTTCTAAAGCAAGCATTTTCAAGAGACTAGAATCAAGAAGTATGTCTAAAGTTTTGTCAAGTAAGGTTGTCTTAATCAATATGAACAAAAGAAGAGTCTACCACAGGGCAGGTGAGCACGGGCATGCGTGCACAAGTGGGGTGATGTCAGTCATTGGCTTGATTACGGGCAACAGAAGTGAATACTGGTTGCCTTAAGCAGAAAAAGCCTTTTGAACACCATTTGAAGCTCATAGAGTTGATGGGAGCTGAAGGAACCAGATATGTAGCGAGCAGGGTCCTGGGACGGTAGGCCTCCATGTTTGGCAGGTATAGTACAGTCAGGGTTTTTCCACTATTAGACAAAGATGTGGCTGTCACCAGCACTTCTGTAGCTGCTATGAGTAAATGCTGGCTACCCCTTTAATTTTGTTCCAGAGTTGTTGTCTGGGCTGGACTGTCTTGATTTGCAGAGCTTTGGCCTCTAGGTAATGGGAAGTGACACTCTCCCTGCTGTGCCCTCACCCACTGGTACTTTGGAGGGAGTAAGCTCCAGTTTGGGCTTTGGTAATGGGAGGTACGGCAGTGAGTTCCACCAAGACTGAACCTTATTGGAGGTAACCCCCAATGCCCAACCAAAGAGAAGGTTGTCTAGACAAAGCAAAACACAGAAGGAACACAAAACTACTGATGTCCTCCACCTGGTACTGGGTAGATGGAGAGGTTGTGAAGAGAATTCTACCCTGTGAAGACAATTTTTCACATTCTTCTTTTCAATCTCTTCTGTGGACCCTTTGATGGACAGCAAACCACCAGATCACTCTGACCACCTGATCTCTCTGGAAAGTGTACTTTCCTGCTCTGACCCCTCGTTTCACTGGCCCAGCCTCAGAGATCTTCAGCCACGTGAAGGACACTTTCTCTCCTGTAAGCTCTTTGCACAAAATTGATGAATGGATGACTGAGGCTCAGGAAGTCTTGGGGATATATCTGTTAGGAACATGAAAACCTCTCTTAAGATAACAAGATTCCGTCACTTATTTCCTTAAAAGGAGAGGCAAGGTGCAGTCATTGAAGCTACAGAGACCAGGGGTCAGACCACTGTCACTAGCTGAGTTCTAGGTTTCTCATGATAAAAGAGGAGTTTTTCGTGCACATGTTGCAGGGGTTTGGGAGAATGAACCAGGAAACGGCTGCAGAGTATGCAGCACATGGTAGGCACGAATAAATGCCAACCATTATTAAGAAAGGAACTTCCTTAACTCTGTTTCTTTCCCCTCTGCCAGAGTTATTTCTCAGTAGCAGTCACAATCCTAGCTTTTGTTTGAGAGGAAGGAAGGACAGGAGTCTATTTTTGAATTGGCTTCTGGGGGCTGCAAAGTGCCACATGCTCTGGCTCTATCTTTCCTCATAGCCTGAGGATCTCCCATGTGACTCGTCTGGCCTAAATCAAACAGGGCCAGAAGAGAATCTTGTGCAGAAAAGATTAGAACATTATCTGTAAGGCTGCTGGGTCATTTACTGAGCCATGGTGCTCTGCAAATATGAAGCATCATGAGGAAAGGTTTATGAGACCGTCTTTACCATGTCTTCCCTCTAATGCTGCATTAATCATGCTGGCGTGTGCAAGTACCCAAGTGTTTTGAGAATAAGTAATTAATTAAAATGTTATATGTAAGTGGCATGCAGTATGTGAGGATTTTATGGAAATCATTACCATTTCTATGAAAATTCCTCTTTGGATCTATTTATAAATATGTGCCCAAAGACGTGATATCTCTGATATATAAATAAACTTAGTGTGTGTGTGTGTGTGTGTGTGTGTTGATTTATTAGTGAGGGCTTAGATTATGAAATTGGAAGTTAATACTAAAATTTTTTCCAAGTGTCATTAAAACTTAACACCATTTTTTTTAGAAGAATGACTTAAAAAATTGAACAAATCAGAAAGCTTTATTGGCAGCAATATTGTGTTTCTTAAACTCTAGTTGCCTTGGTTACTCTTGGAATATTAAAATAGTCTGGGCTTTGGACAGTGAGGACTAGTCCCTATTTATTTTGGGCCCATAATAGTTCTGATTAGCCCCTCTGCAGAGCAGGCAGAGAGGAAGTGTGCATGCTATCTAGAAGGAAAAAGGGCCACAGCAGCCATGAGTTTGGGTCGTTTCTGAGTTCCCAAAGGAAATAGCATCATCAATACAGAGAATCATCATCTCTAAGACACACATGATTCTTTCTCTGGATGTTTCTGGTTCTCAAAGGCACATTCTTGACCAGTTATTTAAAGTCCCTATTTTAGCGGTGAGCAAAGAGCGCCCGTTGAAACATGTTTTTATTTTTAATTTTTTTTTTATGACTGCTCACCAGACCCACCCCTTCCTCAGAGTCAACAGGGGTAGAAAGTTGCATGGTCATAGGACACTTTTGAAAAAGCAGTGCTCCCCAAGTGCTCCTTTGTGGCCTGCTGTTGGACCTAGCACTGAGCAGGACTGAAAACTTATCCTGGAATCAGAATTTCAGAGTGGAAATGAAATTGAAGAGTTTGCTGAGATCAGCCCATGCTCTTCAGATCAAGTGACCAAGAGTCGGAGAGGTGGGATTTCAACTGAGCGTTTCTGATGCCCAGCGTAGCATTTATCTCTCATTTTTTTTTTTAGACTGAGGGGAAAAAAAATTTCACTGATTCCACATAAAACAAAGTCCTTGCTGCAGGAAAATTGTCTGGTAGTGCTGTAATTTTAGAAGTTGTCATGATAAGAGTTATAAGGCACAGAATCACTGAGTGGTTTGGAATTACAGAGTGGGAAGGAACCTTGGGCAGGAATATAGTCCTCCATGCTGCTTTGAGGCCCCAGCAGGTGTGCTTTTAATACTGCACCTGCTCACTGCTGATCATCCTGTAATGGCCCTCAGAACGTATGGAGACACAGATATGAGAGGGAGCGCTCAGAAGCAGGGATCTCTGTCTAAATCAGGCCTGTTTTGCTTATTTAACATACTCAGTCTACTTAGAATCACTGCCTACTGTATTGTTGAAGTATGGATGTATGCTTGCTTATAATTAAGAGAGAGCCACCCAATCTGCATTTTAGTCTTTCCACTTCTTTCTTTCATGACCATCTCGTGATCCATGCTGATAACTTAAATGGTTGTCTAACTAGCAGTTAGTTAAGAGAATCAAGAGTGAACAGTATAAAAGAGGTGTGTGGTAACCTACCTGCCAGGCACTACTACCAGTCTGCGCCTTGGGGTGAAGAACGTATCATTGTCACCATCTTACAGATGGGACCTGGGCATCAGGGAAGTTCTGATGTGTCCCTCTGAAGGAGACACAGTTGATAAGTAGTGGTGGTGCTAAGATTTGAACCTGGGCTGCTACCTCCAAGGGAGGTAAAGACTTTAAATAGAAAATTGCAACTTGATAGCGGAGCTCAGCCTACTTCCATTTTCTTTCTCTTGCCTAAAAATAAAGTCATTTCATGTGATCCTGTTAGCTAGTGCTTCCTGCAAGGGCAGCCAAGGCAGCCAAGGAATTTTCTTAAGTTTGCAGATCTCCTGAAGTTTAAAAATGGTGGGAGAGTGGATTTTTTTTTTTTTTTAAGCTAACAACTGGAGAAAAGCCGATGAGGTAAGGGAAAGCTTAAGACTCAGATTGATAAAAGCCTTGCTGGAACTGTCAGAGGGAACACTGTGTTATGGAGGAGAGTAGGGACGAGGAAATAGAAATCCATTTAATTGCATAACTGATGGGCACAGGAAATGGTAGAAATGCAAACCAAAATTATTAATCAGGCAGTTGACAGCAAGGCAGATCTTGATGTAGCCTAGAATTTGGTGGAAAGCTGTATTGAGTCTCTAAAAGTAGCAATGATAGATCAAGGGATTTGTTTTATTTAAATCATATGACTGGACCAATGAGATTGTAATGAACTTATTAAAAAAATGATCGGGAAAGATTTAAACTCAGATAGTGCTGATAAGGGGTACTGTAAGTATACTCACATTGATTATCTTTTAATGAAGAAATGCTGAAATTATAGTTTTTTGTTTAGGACGACAAAATCAGAGTTTTAGAATAAGCTACTGTAGGAAATGCTCAGATGTCAAAGTAAAAAGTAAATATTGTTTTATCAACATAAAACCTGTGGTGAAGACAGCCACATTCATGGAAATCCTGATAGTTTCATCCTTTCCTTCCTCTTCCTTCATTTACCCCTTTGCATTTCTCATCCTTTCATCTGCATGAGTGATTTTGCAGCTCAAAACGTGTTCCTTTGTCACAGGGAAGGGTGGCCCGAGATATAAGTGCCATTCTTATGGGATGAGATATTTTTCCCAAAGTTTTGCTTTCGCACTCTGATTCAGCATCTGAGGAGCTGTGCAGGCCTCTCTGGTTACTTGGATGTCTTTTCTTTGACAACATGCTTTTCTCAGTGGGCCTCTGGCCAACTTCACACTACACTTCTTGGCAAATTATGAGTTTTGTTTTCTGATCTCACATGTAATACCGTGTTTTCTCTGTAACTCATACCATGGAGCTTCTTAAATATCCTCAGTTCAGGGAGCCCCTCGTCTCTCAGTAATTTTTTTCTATGATGCCAATAGATATAATCAACCAAACAAATTTAATAGTTCTTATTACATATTAGTTTTAAACAACTTAAAGAGTAGTATGACCTAACAATTGTAGCTGGTTGAAAATGATACACATAGTTTGAAAGAAAAATATTTTTGTTTAATCCATAAATTCCTGCAACTAATGGTATGTGTGCTAGTCTTGAGCACTATGCAGATTCTCAGTTCTGATGTCAGATTGGATATCATCACCTGGTTTTCCATTCCATATTCACCTACATGTGATACTGTCTTTATCAACAACTGCCAAAATTCAGCTTTGCAGTTATGACATCATTCCAAGGTATGCAATGCAGTCTACTATTGAAATTGTGAACTCACTAGAGCTGGTAAGTGTCTGTCAGATGGTGCTGTGTTGTCTTCAAGAATTAAAAATACTTGAGGTACCCTGTGAGTTCATCCTGGAACCCTAGAGTTCACAGTATGAGAACCACTGAGGACTTTGATTCATAACCAATCCATTTAGCAGAGGGTCCACATATTTCCTTTTACTTAATGGCTCTCAATAGTATAACAAAAAACACTTTACTTCAATTTATGACAAATATTTGCTATTACTTTTAACTTTTTTTTGAGTTGTAGATGGACAGCATGTCTTTATTTATTTATTTATTTATTTTTATGTGGTGCTAAAGATCAAACCCAGTGCCTCACACATGGTAGGCAAGTGCTCTGCCACTGAGCTACAGCCTCAGCCCTTTGCTATTGCTTTTTACCAGGAACACTGTTAAACTTTTATCTCTATTTATAAAGTAATAATTTATAATGATAACTATTGTAAGCATTTTAAAACTCTCTTAAAATGGTCACTGTCAAGTTCAGTCATAAGTGGCTCAGGTGCACCTTACTTCCATTGTAAGAGATTTGATCCATTTATAATTGAAATAGAGAGGTCAGAATAACATAAAAAGTTCTTTGTCTTACTCTCTTAAGGCATTGTTCACCTTGTGTTTAATATTAATTAGTTTTATAGTAGATCGTAATGATTTCCTTGAGAACAAATGAGACTTGGCGACTGTAGTAGACTTCTTTAAAGAGGCAAGTTTGGAGGCTGTCAAACGGGATGCAGAGCACAATGATATTTAAAGAAAGACAGTGGCTTTTTTTTAATTGGTGACTAATAAATAAAATTTATTTGGAATCATGTTACAAATTAAACAATTTAATTTCTGTTTCTATAAAAGAATATAGATATGGGTTATATAATAAGGATAACACATAAGGGGTAGTAATGGTATTTGTACCATTATTATGGCAGGTAAAAAGGAAAAGATAGCAAGAGAGTGATGGACAGAGGAGGCCGGGCAAGCTCCAAGGGGAATGTATTAGCTCTAGGTAAATCTTGCTTGTCACACTGTGTTTTGGGCATCAGAGTAAATTATCACCTGTTAATAAACCTTTGGAAGGTTTTCAGCAGATAAGGATAGTCCTCAGTTCCTCAGTGCTCTGAGAAAGAAATTGTAAATGCAAGCATGCCAACATCATCTCACCTTCATTCTATATATTTGCTTTTTTATTCTTAATTAAAATTTTATATAAAATGTAAGCATACAGAATGATATTAAATGAAAAATACATGGCTTCAGAATTCTAGACTCACTCTCTGGAGGCAACTTCTTCAGGATTTTTCTATATATACCTATACCTTTGTTTTATATATATATATGTATGTATACACACACACACACACACACACATATATATATATATATATGATTTATCAACTTCAGATAATATCTACTGAATCTTAATGAAAGAAGAATTTATCTCACACATCATTCTCTCTCATGCAAAAATTGTAGATCTATTATTTTTTGGATTTTCATTTGGGGTTTTTAACTTTAGTATGATTTGATATCTCTGTATGATTTTCTCTCTTCATACTTTTAGTTCAATTATTTT
This sequence comes from Ictidomys tridecemlineatus, assembly GCF_052094955.1. Taxonomy (NCBI): domain Eukaryota; kingdom Metazoa; phylum Chordata; class Mammalia; order Rodentia; family Sciuridae; genus Ictidomys; species Ictidomys tridecemlineatus. The sequence goes on from NC_135482.1 coordinate 186,268,904, forward strand.
GTGTCATCAGGATTTAAATATTAACCTTTTCTTTAAACTGTATTTAAATAGAAGCTCAAAGCCAATAAACACATATGATATTATGATCAAGCAAGTATTATCCATTATAGAATCCACTGTATGATTTGACCTTCACAGAAGAAAGTTGTTCCAAGAAGTGAATTCCTGTTTCTCAAAGGAGAATGGGTAACAATTATAGTCCAAATGATCTATCTCAGTCTCTCTTTATTAAAAAATATATTCCTCAGAATTAAGTTAAATTTCAGAATTAAGTTAAATTGCTCCCTGTTTAAACCCTGGTGTCCAGGTACAACTTTCTTTTTCCTGGGGTTGCTAATGGTTTGCTTTGTGCTTGTTGATACAATGAACTCAAAACTCTCTTTACCACCCCATTATATCTTCCAGTTTAAAAATGATGACTTTATGCAATGGAATCTATTCCCATCTTGGGAACATTATTTTTGGGTTTGCACACCTGTCATCCTAGAATGTTTTTCATGGTTGCTGAGTTAGTTTCACTTTCTTGGATCCCTGTACTTCTTTTTTTGGAGTCCTTTGTGGAATTTTTTCATAAGACACGTGCCTATGTCCTTACATTACCGTAAAAGTCTTTATTTTGCCTTCTTATTTAATATGCGATTTAAAGTAAAGGCTAAGTAGGTGGAAATATAGAGACGTGAAATAATTTTCCCAGGTAGCTGCACATTTCTGCCCATCATCTGATGATGTCTATGTGCACTCTAATTCCTGTCTGGTTCCTTTTGCTTTGTTAATAGGCTTTCTCCCATTTCTTTTGAAGATTTTAAAAAATTTTCTTTATGTTTCACATTTGACATTTCACAAGGATGGGTCAGGTTGCTGTTCTATTTGACACTTAGCGGGGTCTTTTGAGTCCAGTGTCATTGACTGTAGGAAGTTTCTCTGTTTAAAAAAGCTCTCCCTCCCCTCCCCTCCCCTCTTCTTCCCTCCACTTTTCTCCCTTCCCTTATGAATTGGTTCCCAATTCAGAGGAAAGTGGGAAAATGCAATCATCTTATTCTCTTTCTTTTGGTTAGTTTGGCGAGGAGATTATCAAGCTTGTTTATTTTTCCAAAGAACCAACTCATTGTTTCTTTGATTCTCTACTGTTCATTTAGTTTCTATTTTTTTAATTTCAGTTCTTATATTTATTTTATTTCTTTCCTTCTACTAGTTTTAGGATTGCTTCATTCCTTTCTAACACCTTAAGATGCATCAGGTTGTTTGAATATCCATTACATCTTCTTTTATTAAGTTAGGCCCTCATTACTGTAAATTTCCTTCTTAGAATCACCTTCAGGGTATCCCAGAGATTCTGGTATGTTATATTTCTGTCTCCTTTTGTTTCTAAAATTTTTAACTTTCCTGCTTAATTTCTTTAGTGACCAACTCACATTCAAAAGCATACTATTCAATCTCCATGTATTTGTACAGTTTATGTAGTTTTTCTTGTTTATTTCTAGTTTTATTCCATTATGATATGAAAAGATACAAGAGATTATTTTATTTCTTGTATTTCAGCAATAATATTGTTGATGATATTCTTGGTATCAGTATTCTGAGATGGATTTTAATGTAATATACCATAAAAAACTAGCAATTATATTGGTGTTATTTAGGACTGGGATTTTGTCATGTTAGAGATATATAGTAAATGAGGCTAAGGTAAAGTTAAAGTTCTGTATTGGAAGTATCATTATGAACGTGTGGAGTATTTTCTGTGTGAGTATGTATGTACATTCAAGTATGTATTACTGTCTCTGTCCACTTAAAAACAAAGAGACAATGACCAACCCCAATAGCAGCAAACACGCTGATTGCCTCTAAACCCCATCTCTCACTAAAATGAAAGAAGTTATTCCTGGTAAGGAGTAAGAAAATATACAAGATGGACAAGGAAGTTATCAAAGACTGCTAGGATCATGTCAAAAGGATTATGTAACTCACTTGGATATCAAAAAGGATATCAAAAAGGATATTTCATATCAAAAAGGATAGTTACAATGATTTCAAACATGTGTGTTTAAATTGATGAATTCATAATAAAACAATACTCCCCCCACCAAACAAATAAGAAGAACTCCATATTCATGGACCTTTGTAAGAAATAAAACTCAAAGATTCTTAAAAAAAATGTTGAACGAAAGGAAGGACTGTAGAATTTATCCTACTGTTTTAGTTATAAACAGTACCTCAGGATAACCATGTAGCTGATGAAAGGAAACTAATATTTATAGAAGTATTTCAGGTAATAAATGAAGAACAATGATGAGAATATCATTTGATGCAATCCTAATGAATGGCTTGTTCTAGTCAATGATAATCAATGGCTGATAATTTCAGAGAGAAAGGCAACTCAACATTAGATATTTTTTGTTGGAAATATATGCAACACCTTTGAGATTGTTTTTCCAACAACTAAAATCTCAACCCAAATCAGATCATGCTTCCAATAAACCTATCTGGACAGTAGAGGAACATCAAGTGACACTGTGGGGAGGCTATCCATAAAACACAGGCTGAGAAATTCTACAGCAGAAACCAATTTCTTCAACAAATTTAAATTGCAGGGAAGATGAAGATGGAAAGGAAATCTATAGGATGTAACAAACCAAGAGACTTAATCAACCATTCCTGACATGTGCTCCTTGATTTGGAACCTAATTCAATAAACAAACTGTGTTTTTAAAAGAGATCATTTATAGGACAATTAAGAAATAGGGGCAGTGAGTGATAGTATCAAGGAGTTGTTGATGTTGGGGGACTGGGACTTAGTCATTGTGCTAGGGGAGGTTTTGTCTTTTGGAGTTATATACCTGAATATTAACTGATGAAGTGTTTTCGTGCTGGGAATTTCTGAACAATTCTGTGGGTTGAAGAAACAGGTTGGGGTATGTGGGATACCAGATTGGTCATGAATGAATACTTTTGAAATGGGTGTTAGGTATGTAGACATACATTAAACGATCATTTCTAACTTTATATATTTGGAATTTTTATAATTGTAAGTATGAAAGAAGAAAGAATAAAAATGAGTTTGGGTTAAAAGAAGGTAGCCACCATGGGTGTTTTTGGTGATTCAATGGAACTTTTTAGACATAAAACCTCTTCTCTGAGAGAGGGTTGACTCTGAGCTTTATATTGGTAGTCTACATCACTTGAGGGTCTATATCACTTGAGGGTATCGGGATATGCACTGCTTGTTCAAATGCCATAAGAAGCAGAGCTGCATTTGGGGGGCACCCACTTCTGTCCTGTTCCTCTCTTGTCCCACAGCTTGATGCCTTCCTTCCTTCATATTAGCTGGCTTTTTCTATCAGGGAGAGAGTGAAATTTCCATCTCCCTTTTTTACAGAGTGACTCTCTTGTTTCCTCTTAGGCACATGTTCTTATTGTTCATCTCCACAAGGATGGGAGTGTTCTAAAAAAGGTCTTCGATAAGTTAACCTGATTACCATTCTTCAGCCCACCTGGGATGCTGTCTACCTGAGATCTCTTGATTTGGAATCTCTGTTTCCAAGGATTATTTCCAGGAGACATTCATGAAATGGATCTGACCTTGCTCTTTTGGAGACTAAGAATGCTTCTTCATAGGTAAAGAGAATAAGGAAAGTTGGAATTATATGGAAAGACAGTACTGCTTCATTGAATACATGTCTGATAAAGTCATAACTAAGGCTGGGTTTTCCGTTTTTGGTTACCAAAAGTTACTGACCAAGTTTTATATAAAAGAATATTGTATATTGTTAAATATGAGTTAAACTATATTGGCAATGGGCCAAATACTGAGAACTAGACTTACACTAAGGAAATAAGTCTTCCAGTGGATGAAGTTACTAGGTAAATAAAATAAAAGTATGCAATGACTCACAGAATTTTGCTTAGGCAATCAAGAAATAGATTCAAACAATGAAATTTCTAGATCGGGAAATGACAAACTAGACTAAATAGTAAAATGTTGAGATGGTAAGGCAAAATGATGAAACTCTCTCATGGTAGGTAGTGGAATAGAGAATTGAGTGTGGGTATTCCCTGGACAAAGTCCCTTTCATCCAGACTATTTTTAAAAATATTTTTATTAGTTATTGATGGTCCTTTATTTATCTATTTGTTTATATGGGTGCTGAGAGTCCAACCCAGTGCCTCATATATGCTAGGAAAATGCCCTATCACTGAGCCACAATCCTAGCCCATCATCCAGACCATATTTTTAAAATATTTTTTTCTAGTTGTTGATGAACCTTTATTTTATGTATTTGTTTACATATAATGCTGAGAATTGAATATAGAGTCTTACACATGCTAGGCAGGCATTGTACTATTGAGAAATAACTCCAGCCTTTCATCCAGACTATTTTTAATAGGCTAAATCTCATTTAATCTGAGTTCTGTCACCACCCTAATATGGACACTTCTGAAGGTCACTTGTTACCTCTGTATTCTGCAAAAACATCTGCAGACTCACTGTAACAATAACTTAGCTCTTTATCCTTTCCAATCTCCCTGCTGCAAACCAGCATTATCTTTTTTCCCTATTGACGTTTTGGAAATGCTGCCTTATTACTTACTGGACTCATCACCTGGTACTATTTCATTTATGTAGTCATTCACTCAACACATATTTATCAGTGTCTGTAGTCTGTAAAGCTCTGTGCTAAGTACTGGGCACACTGAAGGAATGAGATGTGGTTCCTGCATTTCTGTGTGCAGAATCTTGTATAGGTGATCATGACTTCTTCTTCCTTGGGCCAACATACAGGAGACAAGTCAGTCTCCTACACTATTATCACCTGTTACTAGGCATCTCTAAAATAGCACTCGCCATGATCTGTATTGGATTATAGTTATGAGTATATATCTTCCATTAGACTAGTACCAGAATCATTGATTTTGAACAATTCTTTTCCACCTTCCATACCTTTATTTTTATGTTATCTATTTCTTTGTTTTTGGATGCAACTATTGTGACTTTCTAACAATACAGACAGACCGAACTCCAAACCAGCTAACTAACAAGACTGCCTTCATTTGCAATGGTGAAGGGCTCCAGATCAGATGACCAGAAGCCTTGAGGTATACTGTTCTTCTCTCAGCCTGCTTTGGTGCCTGTCTTCCTACTAGTGAGCTGTTCCTCCAGGATAGTGAGAATTATGTCTGTTTTCCTTCTCTGATTCTGAGAATTGTCATTAAAAATTTCTACCTCAATTACAAAAGTTTTATTGTTTTTGCTTTTGAAAAACTTAGTAGCCTAATTCATTAAACTTCAGGGATTCCTGCTAGAAAGTCAGCAAAAGAAAAAAGAAAGGGCTAATAAGTATTTATTAAACTTTTCAGCTATTCTTAATGATATCAATAGAATCTCGGAAACACGATCAATTGTTATATAGCAAATGTTTGACATATAAACAGTAAGAATGATCGAACACTTATATGTGCTTGGTACCAAGCCAAGTCTTTTTGAAATGGAGTAACATTTAGCCTTTGCAACAATTCTGTGAGACAGGTACCTTTATTTTTGTTTTATGGCAGATTAAGACTCTGAGACTTAAAGCATTAATAATTTGTTCATAGCTATGGAATGGTGAGTCTGAGATTTGAACTAAAGACAACAATTGTATAAAGTAACATATATGTTTCTTACTTCCTCTCTCTCTCTCCCTCCTTTACTTTTTTAATGCAGATAACTTATAAACAGGTATTTAGGGAACCAGAATGTACAATTACATTTGCATGGTGCTATCAAATTAATTTATCAAGGCATAATTGTATAAAATAACATTCTACTTAAGGTACTAATATTAATATTTTATCACCACATATCTTTGTTATTGAGTCAGTAGGTTGACTGAATTACAGTTGTTAAAAGTTTACTCTGCATGTAGTAGAGAAATACTTTGTAATCTTACACAAGTTACTCAATGTAATTGAATATAGAAATTTTACTTACTGTATTATTTGTTACTAGATTAGAAAGGTGATTCCTGCTCAAGATTTGTGGTGCAGTATGGAACTTTTTAAAACTTACAACCATGGGAAATGGTGGTGGTGTGTTTCCACAGAAAAGGAGCAATGGGTCTTTGAATGTATACTCATTTAAATGTTTCCTAATGCAAGTCATTTTACATGAACATATTTTAGCTATTGAGCCATGCTCCTAAAATGACAAGTACAGTTATCATAGTTGACAATAACTGGAAAAACTTTCTTCCAAATATTTTCCTTAGAGAAAAAAAAAGATTTTTTTCTGCCTTGTTTAAGCTCAGTAGCCAGCAGTTTTGGGGTTTTCTAGCTGTCCTCCATCTCTGCACAGCCATGCCCTGGCTGAGGTGCCCACTTCTGCTTCTCAGAACCTTGTGATGGTGGGCACTGAATTCAAGCTGCATGGGAGCCATGGTAGGCTCTGGAAGGCTGATCCTAAGACAGATGTTTGCTTTCATGGAAGAACTCTGATCACCCAGTACTCTCCTAAAACAGTCCCTGCCTCTGAACCAGCTTTTGGGGAATCTTCAGACTGAGCATGACCAGGAGTTGGATGGAATTGCCACCCACTTAAGCTCTTTCTTGATTATTCTCACACCTCACCTCTGCCCTGGTTTATTTCAGAGTATCTCTTTCTTTAACTGCAGGCCATCATAAGATTTTTACTTGGTGACTTTTATCTGGTAGTTACTTTTACTTAATAACTTACAGATTTTGGTAATTTTTGGTCTTAAAAGCACATCATGACCCTATTTTGTTTTATCTGCTTCATAATACTAACGGGAGAAAAAAATATTATTAGATGAGAAACTATAGCCTTGAAAAAGTTAAGGAACTCATCTAATAGTACAACTAGTTGGCAAAGAAATCAGAATATCAGCCTTAGAGATTGTGACTCTTGGTCTATGCCTCTTGAGACTAGACCCTACTGCTCATATAAAGCATTCTCAAAATAACACTTCCCATGAATTCATCCCTTACATTAATTTGAGTTTCTGAGACTTTGCTATATTGCCAGTCCTTGACTTTCAGAAAAATGATGTTGAACTCTGCAATTCATTTTGACTTCTGGGGCACAATGATTCCAGCAGTTGCTAAAAGTATGCTGGGCCATAAAGGCAGTGTCTTAATGATTTAAGACAAGAATCCTTTATTCCTAAAATAACTTTGCTCACTAATGTGATCAGGGAGCTCAATTTCAGTTTGACAGAGGTTTCAAAATAGAGCTTCATGAAGGAAAACTGCAATTAGATATTCACGGGTAATATTCTTAAGTTTATGAAGTGGAATGTTAATGAAGAGGAGTGTTGATTTTATATTAGTTTAATTATACTACATTTAAGAATATACCTACTGCAGATTGTAAAGAACTCTCTTGTTCTTTTGCCTCTTCTTCTTGCTCGGTACCTGTTGTGAATAAAGTCATACAATTCTTTGCAATCTGTAGCAGACATCAGGTCTCATGTAATATACCTGTTGTGAGTAAGCAAATAAGATCCTTAACAAAATTCCTCCTGCTAGTACTCAGTTGCAAAATAATGTCATAGTCTCACCTTCTTATCTCTGCAAGCTCTCTTCTGAACTAAAGACCTCTGTGAGATTAGGAGTGAAGTAAAAGAGTATATCAGAGAAATCGCCAGCCCAGTCACTCAAATCTAAATTATTAGCTTCCTTTTCAAAGTCTTCTGCAATTTCTTTCTTGATTCAAGCATTTGGAGATTAAGGATTTCTATTTGGTGGAGGACAGCTGTTGTCAGGGGGCCCCTCCTGGGTGAATTAAAGAAGTGATAGAAATGGTCTGAGAGCTGATTCTCAATGGCCATGGAAATGAGCGCAGGACATGGCCCTGTTGTTTTTCTCTTACCAAATGTTGTGGATAATAACAATCATTTTGATAACCTCCATTTTCTTGGAAAATGATTGAATTGAAAATATAAGCTCGGAAATTACAGAGTGTTGTGTTCAAGCCTCAGGGAAATCTCATATGAACGTTGATGTTTCTTCCCTTTTGTTATTGTTTGGGTCCAGTTTCTTGTTTGGTGAGAGAGACCCAACTGAAATACGTTCACTTTCACTAGGGGCCACAACAGTGCCAGTGACCCTGAGAGGCTCAGATGCTTGAGCTGAGGGGAAAAGAAACGGATAGTGCCACTTTGCTCCTTGTGCCAGAGACCCTGGTGTGTCGGTCTCTTTCTCAGTACCTGAGTTATATGTTAGTCTTCATCTCCCTCTGAAACAAGAACAGAGCTGAGCATGTCTTTTCTCTCTCCCTTTCAGTTTGAGGCCAAGATAGACTTTGCTTGAGGTTCCATTACTTTTCCCCTGGCTGCATCATAAAAATATCTTCTGCTAAAGGCCATTCTGACCCATGCTACACAGCCTGGATGAACCTCCAGGACATTATGCTAAATGCAATCAGCCAGTCACAAAAAAAGACCCATATGCCATGACTCCACTTATGTGAGGTACCTAGAGTATGGACTGGCGTAGTCAGGAACTGGGATTGGGGAGGGAAATGGGAGTTGCTTTTCAAAGGGTGCACAGTTTCAGTTCTGCTAGGGGAAGAGTTGTGGAATAGATGGTGGCGATGGTCACACAGGTGTGTGAATGGGCTTCATGCCACTGAACTTCACACTTGAAAATGGTAAGATAAGTCTTTCCACAATTAAATGAGTTTTCTTCTATTGTGCTATCTGTCGTACCTCGGTTTTTCTCTCTCCAGCTAGATAGTCTCACTCTAACATGTAAAATATTCACCCAGGAACTCAAATGCAAAATTTGTATCCTATTTTTTTTTTCATACCACACATCTAATCCAGGAGTTTTGGTTAGTTTCCTCCTCAAATATCTCTTTGCTCTTTCTACCACTCAGTCTGCCACAGTGTTCCTAAAGCAGAATGCCATTCTCACTTTGCTGGACATCTGTGATGGCTTCCTGATTGGTCTCCAGCCACGTCCTTCCCAGCCTTTCTTTTGGTCCTCCCTCTGCCTGAAGTGTCCTTCCTCCTATAGTTCCCTAAGCTGGCCTTTCCATTTTTCAGGTATTTCTGAAAAGGTCATGACTTGAAGAGGGCCTTTCATCATTTGTTTTTACTTTTTTAATTGGCATATAATATTTGTACGTATTTATGGGGTACAGTGTGATATGTTGATATATGCTTATTATGTGTGTTGAGCAAATCAGGGTAATTTTCCATATTCTTGTGCATTGATCAATTGTATGTGTTAGGAAGCTTTGGACTTTTCCCTTTATTTTGAAATATAATTGTTGTCCTTTGTAGTTTCCCTATTGTGCTATAAAACACTGGACCTGTTCCTCACTCTTATCCTTAACCTCAATGGATAAAAAATATATATATATATATATATACATATACAAATGGAATATTATTCATCCATAAAAAGAATGAAATTCTTTCATCTATGGGAATGTGAAGGGAACTGGAGGACATTGCATTAGGGGAAATAAGCCAGGCACCGAAAGAAGTATCACACTCATTTGTGGAAGCTAAAAAGGTAGACCTCATATAAGAGGTCCATAACCTGTTATAACATTTTTTCTCCTCATTTCACCTCTCCTCAGCTCTTCTCCAAATCATCCCCTCTGATTTTCCATAGCACATCTATCATATGGTGCCCTTTTCTTGAGTGCTTGATTGGTTGTTGACTCTCTCCTCCAGGAGAAAACAAAACTCCTTTGCTATGTCCCCAGAGCCCCAGCACAGGGTTGAGAACATGGTAAGTAGTAAGTAAATTTATCAATAAATGAACAAAATTCTATATTTGTATTACTTTCCTCGTTTTAAAATGATTTCCTTCAATGTTTTAAATACACTACCTAGTTAATCATGATATTGAAAAAAACACATGGATCTGAAGAAGTTATATATTTGTGGTTTGTTTCAAAGATGTCTTTAAATATGTGATCCTAGTAGCTGATAATAAACATGAGAAGTCGTGCTCTCAGAGGAGCGACCTTTGGTCCACCGGTCGCCTCTGTCTGCTGCGTGACCGCACCACATTTCCTTTCCATGAAGATGAGTTGTTAATCCTTGTGCATCCACTTTGGAGTAACTATAAACACTGTTTTTCTCCTTCTTATTTGTAGAGTGCTTTAACATTTACAAAGTGTTTTCTTATTTATGCCTCATAGCAACCTGGTGAAGTAGGTATGATTATCTGACTTTTAAAGAAGAGGAACCTCATTTCCAGCATCCCAGGGTGAGTGAATGGCAAACCTGAGCCGCAGACCACCCACTGCATGTCTTTTATCCTATCTCTGGCACGGTGCTGCCTCCTCACTGTAGCACAGCTCAGGGGCAGACACCCATCCAAACATTCTGAACTGCTGTGAAATCCAACACAGTTAGCATCATATTTTTTAATCATGGTAAGTTTTACCCATATAAATTTGCTCCATTTTCTTACATGTTAATTGATTAAGTACCTGGTGGTATAAAAACACACAAACATACATATTCCACCTCATTTTTTCAGTAGTGGTCACTCAATTCCAAAATTGTATATTTTGCTTGAATTTAGAGGTGGAGGAATTAAGGGTGCTTGACATGATGTAGCTTTCTGAATTTAAATATATATCTCTTTCTGCTTGCCTTGATTGAACATGCTTTGGGTCATGGGAGAATATTTACCATGAATTGTTGCAATTGGAAACATTTATTCACATGTACAAATCCCATCTGCTCTTCCCAAATTGGGTAGAGTAGGTCTAAATAAAGTTATACACTCTGTCTAAGTGTTTATATATGAATATGTGTATACTTGTGCATAGATTTTATCTATATACATATTAACATGTGTAAATAGTACATGAGGGCTGGGGTTGTGACTCCGTGGTAGAGCACTTTCCCAGCATGTGTGAGGCACTGGGTTCGATTCTCTGCATTGCATATAAATAAATAAATAAATGCCCATCAACAACTAAAAATACATACATTTTTTTTAAAAAAAGTACATGAATGTGTATCTAATGTGTACATATACACATGCATGTATGTATCTGTATGTATATACCTATGTGTTAGTCAATTACATACACATGCATATTTTTTTCTTCTAACAATGACCAGTTTAAACTGGCTATTTTCCTTGAGGCATTACCTTTCATATATGCATGAGAACAGACAAGGTCCTTCGAAGTGCCTTCCCTTTGTGAGAAATGAAAGGAGGAAGGAAAGATGGCTCAGGGCAAAGAGGATACTTGCTTTGTCATCAATGGTTCACATTCTGAGAAAGGTGGCGCTCTGGAGATGTGATTAGAATTTGCCCTACACATTCTCCTCTATAGCAGGAATTCTGGAAGGGATAGCTTATGCAACTGAATGTTCTTTGCCCTTCCTCTGGTACCCTTTCTTTTGCTAAGACATATAGTATATGTATACAAGTTTGAGATTGACTTTACATTATTATGCACTTGACGTTTGTTCTGTGGATGGGTCTTGCAAGTTTGATGTGGTTCAGAGTAATGTCTGAGTGTCTTTCCACTGAGGAGACCTTTGTTTTATGGGTAGAAAACACCTGAGGACTTAAAGCCTTCTCTAAAATATCAATATCTACAAAGATATTTGAAAATCCAAATAAATGGTAGACATTGGGGTCACTATTTTTTTCTATTATTTTTGACTCTGTGAACAAATACATAAAAATTTTTCAGAGGGAAGCTGTGATTTTCTTCCCATGAATTTTCCTTCAATATCTTTTTCTAATCAGGTTCTCTGATAGATAAGTATCTTTTCCTGCTTTTAGGTCTGTGTGTGAGTACTTACGACTCCCAGCACATCTTCTTCCCTTTTATTCACAATGGACCACTGGAGCATTTTTTTTTTTTTTTTTTTTTTGCTTTATTGTCCTGCGGGTTTAAAGATGATGCTGCAGCCTGTGAGGGTGGACGTGATTGAAGATGTCACTGTGTGATTAACAGTTTCTGGGGTGTAATTTGCCATGAAAACTATTTCTGGGCATGCAGCACAGGACTTTCTTAGCTATGATCCCAGCTGATTTACCGAGGACCCAGGCTCTCATCTTACAATCTATCCAACACTGCGGCTACCAGGGAGGCTCCGCAGCACCAGACCCACAGCTTGGTGGTGGAGGTGGCTGCTTCTCAGCATTTTGCCAGCAGTGGTGTGCTTTTTGAGGTTGTGCATCAGTGTACCTTTACAAAAGTTTTCTGTTGTTTTTTGTAGTTTTCTGAATGTCTGAATTCTGTTCACTTTGCAGCAAATTTGTGGTATCCCATTTCTACCCTATACTAATTAAGAATCAATATACTGCTCAAAACATTATTTCTAAGTGGATTAGATAATTAATAGCACAAACAGTTGTTATCTTCTGAGCACCTTTTAAGTGCCAGGTATCTTATCTCTGCTGTTTCACTTTTTTTTTTTCCCAGAAAGGCAAGATTTTTAATTTTACAGGTGAAGAAACTGAGACTAGAATATCAAACTATTTGCCTGAGATTTCCCAGGTAGTAAAAGGTAGAGCCAGTTAAGGATCCAGGGCTCTCTGACTCCAAGACTCATGTTTGTCATGATGTGGCCTCAGTGACCCATGGCTTCATATTCCCTTATGCAATTGGTTCTGGCATGTGATTGTTGGCCTTATGATTCTTAGTGAAGCATGAATCAGTGATCCTATGGTAAATTTCTAAAACTCTAAATGTATTATTTATGGCAGATCCAAACCTCCTTAATGCACTGTGGACTTGATACTTTAACTACACTTTCACTGGAAGATTGGCGCATATTGGTGTTCTGTCTGCCTGCCATCCTGCTGAAGAAGGTGTTAACTTTTCTGAGGTGGCTTGCCACTTCTTTATCTGTCCAGTGACTGTCAGATTGCTGCCCAGTTAGCAGAATAAAGTTATAATTTGTTTATTTCTATTGATAAATAATATCTGTAAACGAGTTTATATTCCCCCAAGCAGAGATTCATATCCAGATTAATTCTCCTCTGGAATCTCTATAAATTTTAGCTGTTGAGGTTCTAATCATTTTATTTGTGGAGTGATGCTGGTTATACACATAACTACTTATGGCTTATTGGTATAAAGAATGGGTATATGTCTATTTTCTGGTGTGTCTCTCTTTTCCCATAGCATTGAGTTATGGGAGTCCAGCATCTGAACCACATAGCTGAGGGATCACTTGTAAGTGACGCTTACCATAAAATGTTCTGTCTTTTAAAAAAATATTTTTTATTTGTTCTTATTAGTTATACATGATAGTAGAATGTATTTTGACATATTATACATATATGGAGTATAATTTGTCATTCTTCTGGTTGTATATGATGTGTAGTGGTCATATAATCACATATGAACATAGGATAGGAATGGAGATTCATTCTACTATCTTTCCTGTGTCCATTCTCCCTTGCTTCCCTTCATTCCCCTTTGTCTAATTTAAAGTACTTCTGTTCTTCCATACCCCCACACCCTTATTGTGAATTAACATCGAATATTGGAGAAAGCATTTGGCTTTTGGTTTTTTGGGATTGGCTTATTTCACCTAGCATGATAGTCTCCAATTTCATCCATTTACTGGCAAATGCCATAATTTCATTCTTCTTTATAGCTGAGTAATATTTCATTGTGTATATGTACTACATTTTCTTTATCCATTTATCTTGGAAGGGTTTCATAGTTTAGCTATTCTGAATTGAGCTGCTATAAGCATTGATGTAGCTTCACTGTAGTTTGCTGATTCTGATGACTAGGTCAAATGGTGGTTCCATTCCAACTATTCTGAGTAGTCTCCATACTGTTTTCCTGAGTGGTTGCAATTTGCAGTTCCACCAGGAATGTATGAGTGTACCTTTCCCCCCACATCATTTGCCAACATTTATTGTTGCTTGTATTCTTGATAATTGCCATTCTGAATAGAGTGAAATGGAATCTCAGTGTAGTTTTAATTTACATTTCTCTAATTACTAGAAATGTTGAACATTTTTTCATATATTTGTTGACCATTCATATTTGTTCTTCTGTGAAGTGTCTGTTCAGTTCCTTAGTCCATTTACTAACTGGGTTATTTATTTTTTTGGTTTTAAGTTTTTTGAGTTCTTTATATATCCTGGAGATTAACACTATATCTGAGGGTCACGTGGCAAAGATTTTCTCCCATTCTGTAAGCTCTCGCTTCACATTCTTGATTGTATCCTTTGCTGTGAGAGGCTTTTTAGTTTGATTCCATCCCATTTGTTGATTTTTGATTATACTTCTTGTGCTTTAGGAGTCTGGTTAAGGAAGTCAATTCCTAAGCCTACATAATGGAGATTTGGGCCTACCTTTTCTTCCAGTAGGTTCAGGGTCTCTGGTCTAATGTCTGAGTCCTTGATCTACTTTCTGTTGATTTTTTGATGAGAGATAGGATTTAATTTAATTTTGCTACAGATGGATTTCCAGTTTTCCCAGCACGATTTGTTTTAGAGGCTATCTTTTTTTCCAAAGTATGTTTTTGGTGCCTTTGTCAAGTATGAGATAACTGTATTTACACAGGTTTGTCTCTGTGTCTTCTGTTCTGTCCCATGGGTCTGCATATTTATTTTGGTGCCAATACCATGTCATTTTGTTACTATAGCTCTGCAGTATAATTTATAGTCTGGTATTGTGATGACTCCTGTTTCACTTTTCTTGCTAAGGATTTATTTGGCTAATGTGGGTCTTTTATTTTTCCAAATGAATTTCATGACCTCTTTTTCTATTTCTATGGAGAATGTCACTGGGACTTTAATAGGAATTGCATTAAATCTCTGTGATGTTTTTGGTAGTATGGCCATTTTGACAATATTAATTCTTTCTATCCAAAAGCATGGGAGACATTTCCATCTTCTAAGGTCTTCTTCAATTTCTTTTTTCAGTGTTCTGTACCTTTCATTGTAGAAGTCTTTCACCTCTTTTGTTAGATTTATTTCCAAGTATTTCATTTTATTTGAGGCTATTGTGAGTGTGATAGTTTTCCTAATTTCTCTTTTCTCAATGTATAGGAATGCATTGATTTGTGGGTGCTAACTTTATATCCTGGCACTTGGCTGAATTCGTTCATGAGTTCTAGATGTTTTCTGGGTGGAATTTTTTGGGTCTTCTAAATATAGAATCATGTCATTGGCAATTAGGAATAGTTTGAGTTCTTCTTTTCTTATTCATATCTTTTTAATTTCTTTCTTCTAATTGCTCTACTAGAGTTTCAAAGACATCGTTAAATAGAAGTGGTGAAGGAGGGCATCCTTGCCTTGTTTCAGTTTTCGAAGGGAATGCTTTCAATTTTTCTACATTTTTTAGAATGATGTTGGCCTTGGTTGTAGCATAGATAGCTTTTATAATGTTGAGGTATGTGCCTACTATCCCTAGTTTTTCTAGTGTTTTGAACCTGAAGGGTGCTGTATTTTGTCAACACATTTTCTGAATCTATTAAGATAATCACATGATTCTTCTCTGTAAGTCTATTGATGTAATGACTTACATTTATTGATTTCCATATGTTGAACCAACCTTGCATCTCTGGGATGAACCCCACTTGATCATGGTACACTATCCTTTTGATATGTTTTTATATGTGATTTCCCAGAATTTTATTAAGAAGTTTTGCAATGTGTTCATCAGGGATATTGGTCTGAAGTTTTCTTTCCTTGATGTGTGTTTGTCTGGTTTTGTTATCAGGGTGATAGTAGCTTCATAGAATGATTTTGGAAGGATTCCCTCCTTTTCTATTTCATAGAGTTGTTGAAGGAGTATTGGTGTTAGTTCTTCTTTGAAGGTCTTGTAGAACTTGGCTGAGAATCCATCTGGTCATGGGCTTATCTTTCTTAGTAGGCTTTTGATGGTGTCTTCTATTTCATTGCTTGAAATTGATCTCTTTAAATTGTGTATGTCCTCTTGATTCAGTTTGGGTAGGTGATATGTCTCTAGAAATTTGTTGATGTTGTCAAGATTTTCTATTTTATTGGATTTCTATTTTTATTAAACTATTTCAAAATAGTTTCTATCATCTATATTTCAGTAGTACCCTTTGTGATATTTCCTTTTTCATCACAAATTTTAGTAATTTGAGTTTTCTCTCTTTTTTCTTCATCAGTTTGGCTAAGGGTTTATCAATTTTATTCATTTTTTTCAAAGAAACAAATTTTCTTTCTTTTCAATGTTTGGATTTTTTTTTGTTTCAATTTCATTGATTTCAGCTCTGATTTTAATTGTTTCCTGTCTTCTACTGCTTTTGGTCTTGATTTGTTCTTCTTCTTCTAGGACTTTGAGATGTAATGTTAAGTTATTTATTTGGTGATTTTTATTCTTTAGTGAATGAGCTCCATGCAATGACCTTTCCTCGTAGCACTGTCTTCGTAATGTCCCAAAGATTTTGATATGATGTATCGCTATTATCATTTACTTCTAAGCATTTTTTATTTTATCACTGATTTCTTCTACTATCCTTTGGTCTTTCAGCAATGTATTATTTAGTATTCATGTGTTGTAGTAGCTTCTATTTTTTATTTTGTTGTTGATTTTTAATTTCATTCCATTATAATCTGACATAATTCAAGGTATTATTTTTATATTTTTGTAATTGCTAAGAGAAGCTTCGTGGCTTAAGACATGTTCTGTTTTAGAGAAGGATCTGTGTAACTGCTGAGAAGAAAATGTATTCAGTCATTAATGGATGAAATATTCTATATGTCTGTTAAGTCTAAATTATTGATTATATCATTTAGTTCTACTGTTTCTTTATTTGTTTTTGTTTTGAGGATCTATCCAATGGTGTAAGAGGTGTGCTAAAGTCACCTAGTATTATTGTGTTGTGGTCTTTTGAGTCTTGAATTTGAGAAGGGTTTATTTGATGTATGTAGATACTCCATTATTTGGGGCATAAATATTTACGATTGTTATGTCTTATTGATGTATGATTTCTTTAAGCAGTATGAAATGTTCTTTTGTCCCTTCTGATTAACTTTGGTTTGAAGTATACTTTATCTGATATAAAGGATAGAAGCCCCTGCTTGATTCAGTTTGGGTAGGTGATATGTCTCTAGAAATTTTTTGATGTCAAGGTTTTCTATTTTATTGGATTTCTATTTTTATATCACATGGATCTCATAAACAAGCAGGGGCTTGTTTATGAGATCCATGTGAGTGATATATTTTTTCCATCCTTTTATTTTCAATCTGTGAATGTCTTTGCCTATTATGTGAGTCTCTTGGAGATAGAATATTGTTTGGTCTTTTTTTTTAAAAAAAAGATTTTTAGTTGTAGATGGATACAATACCTTTATTTTGCTTACTTAGTTTTTTTTCTCTTTTTAATGTGGTGCTGGGGAATAAACCCAGTGCCTCATGAATGCTAGGTAAGTGTTCTACCACTGAATCACAATCAGAACCCATGGGTCTTGTTTTTTAATCCAATCCTCCAGTCTATGTCTTTTGATTGATGAGTTTATCCTATTTATATTCAAAATTATTATTGAGATGTGATTTGTATTCCGCATCATTTTGATTTATTTCTGATTTTTAATTTGGATTAGTTTCTCCTTTGATTGACCTTTCCTTTAGCGTAGTTCCTTCCTTTGCTGATTTTCATTTTTTTTTTCCATTGCATCTTCGTGGAGTATTTCACTGAGAATGTTCTCTAGTGCAGTCTTTCTAGCTATGGATTCTTTTAACTTTTGGTTTTTTTTTATTTCACCTTCTATTGGAAGCTTAATATTTCTGGGTATAATATTCTTGGTTGGCATCCATTTCTATTAGAATTTGATATATGTTATTCCAACACTTCCTAGCTTTAAAGGATCTGGGTTGAGAAATCAGCTGAATTTGAATTAGTTTTCCTCTAAATATAATCTAAAATTTTTCTCTGGTGACCTTTAAAATTCTATCCTTATTCTGTATGTTAGGCATTTTCCTAATAATGTATCTTGATGTGGGTCTGTTGTAATTTTGTATATTTCGGGTCCTGTAAGCCTCCTATTTTCCATTTTATTCTTTAGGTTTGGGAAATTTTCTGATATTATTTCACTGAAAGAATTGTACATTCCTTTTGGTATATCTCTGTGTTTCATCTATAAATATTAAATTTGGTCTTTTCCTGTTATCCCATACTTCTTGGAAGTTCTGTTCATGGTCTCTTAACATCTTTTCTCCTTGGTCAACTTTATTTTCAAGACTATATTTTGTCTTCAATGCCTGAAATTCTGTCTTCAAAATCGTCTAGTCTGTTGGTCATGCTCTCCATTGAATTTTTAATTTGGTTTATGATTCCTTCATTTTGAGGATTTCTGCTTCATTTCTTTTCAGAATCTCTCTCTCTTTATGGAAGTTATATTTCACCTCCTGAATTTTCTCTCTGATTTCATACCTTACTTTGTCCTTTATCTCATGGATCAGTTTAACTATGTACATTTTAAGCTCCTTCTCTGACATTTCTTCCACTGTGGTTTGATGGATTCTATTATTGGAGCATCTTGGTTTGTTTGGGGAAATTTGTTCCCTTGTTTTTTCACATTGTTTGTGTGTGGATCTGAGGCAGTAGAGTTTCTACCCTGTAGACTTATAGTGCCCTTGAAGGTTTCCTGTACCTTGACATTAAGAAGGATACAAATAATAACAGCAACCAATGCAAACAATGTTCAGCCTTAAACCCAATAGATGGTTTTGGGTTTGTTTTTATAATAAACAGAAATGATATGTTCAGTCAATCCTACAATAAAAACAGGAAGTTTGCAAAAGTGTTTACAGTTTCAAAGGTAGACAGAGAGAGAACAGAAGGTAGTATAGGATGTGATGTTTATGAGGAAGGAGGAGAGAAGGTAGAAGTAAAAAGTTAAAGGAAGAGCAAAAGATGGAATAATAGAGATTGGCTGTTAGCAGGATAAAAGAAAGAATTGATGGAAACAGGTAAGTGAGGAAGAAAAAATATATATATATACACACAATAAAAACTAAAAAATAGAAATAAAAAAGTAAAAATAAAGGAATATAAAAAAACTGAAATATAGTAATCAGACATCCTAGTCCTCCATAAATCGATACATGAAAAATAATTGGTTTCGGGCTGGGGCTGTCACTCAGTGGTAGAGTGCTTGCCTAGCATGCATGAGGCACTGTTTCAATCCTCAGCACCACATAAAAAAATGAATAAATAAAATAAAGGTATTGTGTTCATCTACAACTAAAAAACAGTAATTGGTTTAAAAATGGTAGAAATGTGAGAGAAAAAAGAAAAAGAAAAGAAAAAGAACTCGATGAAAAATTGAACAATTGTTAGGGTTGGAGTACAAAAGATTTTCAGCTTCCTTTGTTAGCAATTAGGTGGGGTTGTCTGGAGTATGAAGCTTGTTCTGCCCTCAGGGTGGGGTTTCTAAGGTGAGAGGGTTAATCCTGGAGGCAGAATTCCTGAAGGTGGAGTTTAGGCTTAGATATGCTCCAGTCTCTTTGCTGAATGCCAGTTGGTCTGGAGATTTCAAATCAGTGCACCTCCCTGGCTGGCCCAGCAATTGCAGGTCCTGCTGGAAGACTGCATCCCCGGGAATCTCCTTTGCTGTTAAGAGCCAGTTGTTAGTCCACTATGTTGCCTGTGGACCCCACTATTCCTGGTCTCTGATTCAGTCTCCAAACTCAATCTCTCCTGTCCCTACCCTTTCAAATTCCTAGTCAGGTACTTCTCTCCTGGATGATCCTTCAAGCAGCCAGATCAGAGGCGGAGGGGGAAGCCGAGTGGGTTTCCTACACCAGTGTACCCCTGTATAAACCTCTCTCCACCCTTGATTTTCTCCTGGTCATTTAGACACATGCTCTGTTGCACAGCATGGGTTTGCCCTGCTTGTTTTTTGAACCAGTCTTGGATTGCCAGAAATTGACTCCTTCAGCTGCTGGCCCCCACACTGCAGCTGCAAAATGATTCCTCCCACTGTCCTCCTCTCACACCACAAGGAGATATGGTGGCTTCTTTCCCATATAAGGATATTGTGCAGTGCACCTTACTGTTTTAGTTGGGCAGTGACTCTGATCTCTAAATTTTCCGTGCTTTGACTGCCTCAGTCTTCCAGAGAATTGGGTTCCATTAATTTCCTTATTGCTTTATGAGTTTGCTTTGCCTGGCTTTGCCTCCAGCCATTGCTGTGGCTGTGGTGCTGGGGATTTCTTCCTCATTTTTTTTTTTAATATTCAATCTCCTGAGTCCATGATTTGTTTTGAGTGTCTAGTATTAAATTCCAGTAAAGTCCCCCCTTAAGTTTTGCTCATTCACCCACCTTGTTGAAAAGCTCCCTGTCCGATTTTCTTGGTTTCACACCATGGAGCTACCAGGGAAGTGACCTCTCTAATCTGCCATCTTCTTGTCTCCCCAAACGTTCCATCTTGCATAACAAACCTTGCAAGATGTGATACAGTATGATATCTGGATATATAGGCTACAGTTTAATAAGTATGTTGTTTGCAGTAGTATTTAGGTAAAGTTGAATGTTAGCCTCCATTATAACATATTTAATATTGTTTTTGTTTCAAAGTCAGAGTAAAATTTCTAAAAAATTAAGTAACACCTTGGTAAAATTTCTTAATCTTCTTGAGTCATTTTTTCTCATCAGAGATAATATATATGCTTTCTCATTTAGACATTTTTAATGAAAGGGAATATCTATATCTATCTATTCACATGCACATATACATATACATATGCACACAAACACACTGAAATTGATTTGGATGGTGCCTAGCATTTGGTCCTCAAAATCATATTTATCTTCTCCCCTTAAAGTATGAATCATAGCAAAGTAATTTTTATTTTTTTATAATTTCTTTCTTTTTATATTTGTTTTCTAGTTGTAGTTGGACACAATTCCTTCATTTTATTTATTTATTTTTATGTAGTGCTGAGGATCGAACCTAGGGCCTTGCACGCACTAGGTGAGTGCTCTGCCACTGAGCCACACCCCCAGCCCCATAGCAAACTAATTTTAACTCATTTTATTTGCATTTTGTTTTATCATAATAGTCATCAATATATAATTGTTGGATTGTTATCAGATGACTGGATATTTATTATCCATAATTGAAAGAATTGGCTAAAGGATACAAATACAAGTGTCTTGGTTACTTGAATGGTAATATAAAAGGCTTCTCCCAATATACTATTTCATATTCACTTAATTTTTGATATGTATTAAGGTCAATGTTATTACATAAAAATAATAAAGAATAGCTAGGAACAATAAGATTTTTAATCCAAGTGTTTATACTGTCTCATTTGAGGGAATCATTTCAATTAAGCAAGAATGAGAAATGCATTTTAGCTCATTTTTCTTCATCTATAATTTTCTATAAATAAAATTTCATGACTTGATTAAATCTATAGAAATTATAGGACTGTAAAAGAAATGAAAATTGATTGTTTTTATTATCATTAGTTTAATTTGAATGCTCCTTTATGTTTATAGTTTTATTGAGTTTTCTTGCATGGGAGTTTATGGACTGTAGGCTTGGAAATGAAAACACTCAAAACCAAGGTGGTGGGTGGGGGCCAAATACAAGATGAAGGAGTAGGCATGGAGGTCATATGCATCCTGTGAGTTGGCAACAGAGGATCCACGAGAATGCCCTCTAAGAATGGATTAAGTTCTTGAATTATTTCAGTTCAGCCCACTCCATTAGATTAAATAAAAATTACATCCTCTTATCTTTTCTTCTTGGAGGATATAGGTTCTCTCTCAACAGAGTGGGTTGACATGGAGTTTGTCCATGAGGGCCTTGTCTTGAGGTCTGCAGTCCCTTATTCCCATCTCCCAGGCATTCAGTGCCATCTGGGGGTTCAAGAATCAATCAACTTTTGCTGCAGTAATAACCCTCAAATCCCAATGGCTTATACCGGCAAATATTTGCTTCTTGTTCCTGTTAGTTATGGCTGTGGTTGGGCTGTGGCTTTTGTCCAGATTGCTGGATGACTGTGTGTCTATTTTATGTGTGTTATCTGTCTGGAACCCCAAATGAAAGAAACAGCTCCCATCTTAGCACAGTGCATTGGCTACACAATCCAATTTAAAGCCAGGACATGATGTGACATCATCATGTCTGCTCAGAGGCCATTGCTGAAACAAATCACCTTGTCAATCCTACAGGAGGAGCAAGTGGCTATTTGTGAGTGATCATGTAATCTGGCCCACATTAACTTAGTTTTTGTTTTTTTTTGTGTGTGTGTGCAGTTAGATAGATGTTAGGGGAGAAATGAGATGAAAAACATTCACAACATATTATGAATTCCCATACCTGGCATGTGAGAGGCTCTAGGTGTTGAAAACATAAATGGTTCAAACTGGATGTCCAAATGAAATTCATAGAAATGTTTTATAGGACCAGATGTGTTTTCAAGTGACACATCCCATTCATTCATTTGTTAATTTGTGTAATGGATTTCTACCAAGCATTTACTGTGATCCAGACTATTGCAGGTTCTGGCTTCTTTGCTTGCCTTCACACTTGCTCTCTCTGTCCAGGTATTCTCCTCTATTCGGGAATTCAGTTGCCATTTGTATGGTGCTGATGGAACCTGTTCACAGCACAGGCTCTGTCCTGAGCTGCATGTTAACTATCTTCCAGATGGATACCTGCACTTTGGTCAGCTTCTACCCTTCTAGTACCTCATGTTAAAATTGAACTCACTGTACCTCCAAAGCCTACTCTCCCCATGAGTTCCCCACTCAATTCTGCACTCAGTGATTTATTGAGTAATTATGCATTCAACTGATATTTACTAAGTACTTACTATATGCTAGGTGCTACTTAAGATGTTGAAGATTCAGCAATGAATAAAACAAGCTTCTTACATTCATAAAGCTTTTACTTCAGAAGTGGTAAGACAGCAGAAAACAGTTACTAAATAGCAAAGATGCTAAGTACAGATAGTGAATGAGAATACTGTAACATTAAGTTAAAATAATAATTGGGGTGGTCAGGGGAGACCTCTTAGGAGGTGGCATTTTATGAAGACCTGAAAGACAGGAAGCAACCAGTGATGTAAAGATCCTAGAAACTCAATTTCATGTCTAGGAAGCAGTTAGTGAAAACACCAGAAAGTGGGAACAAACTTGAGGAGTTCAAGGACATAGAGAAGGCCATTTTGGCAAGTGACACAAAGCTAGGTGGGGATGGTGGGCAACCCAGGCTTTGAAGGTTGCAGTAAATGTGGTCTAAGTGGGATGAGAAGCCAATAATGGAGTCCACCATCAAGTCCAGGCATTATCTTCGATTCCTCTTCATTTCTGATTCCTATATCCAGTCAATCTCTATGACTTTCTTTTTCTGTTTTGCACAGAATTCTAAGTTCCACTCACCTCACTACATCCCTGCTTCCCTGGTCTACACCATCACCATTCGGGGTATCTTTTCTCTGTCTTTCTGTCTCTAGATTTGCCGATTTCAGCCTGGCCTCCACCTCCCTGCAAGGGTGATCTTTATAAAATGCAACTTTGATCAAGCCAACGCCAGTGTAAAGACCTCCAGTGTTTCCAGGCATCTTGTTCAAACACTGCCAAGCCCCCTCCAATCACACATACACACAAGAGCTCAGTCTTGCAGTTCTACTGTGCTGCTTACTTGTAGTTCTCTGAATGTTTCATGGTCACTGACTAGGCATGCTTAGTCCCTGTGCATCTTGTTTTTTCCCATTCCCACACCTAGGTAACTTCAATATCTCCTCCAAGTCCTGGCATAAGTAGAGTTTTCCTTCACTAACAATCTAGTCTGGGCTAATTACCTCTCTTATGTATGCTTTTTGCCTTTTGTGTCATTTCTCCTCATTTAAGCATCACTCCTTATTTTTCTCATCTGTCTCCTCATCAGAGAGTGAGCTCTGTCTCACTTGCTCTTGTATCTCAAGAACTTAACCAGTGTCTGTCACTAGTGAATGCTTAAGAATATCTCTTGAGGGCTGGAGATATAGCTCAAATGGTAGAGTGCTTGCCTTGCATGCACAAGGCCCTGTGTTCGGTCCCGGCACCACGCACACACACAAAAGAAAAATATCTATTGATTGAATGAATATATATGTGAATTCTAGTGGCCAAAGATACAAGGAGAAATAGTTTTCTCTATGGGTCAATGAGTGCTTTGTAGATAAAAGGTGCTCTACATAAGTTAGCTGAAACAAATGAAGTGTGTGTGTGTGTGTGTGTGTGTGTGTGAGAGAGAGAGAGAGAGAGAGAGAGAGAGAGAGAGAGAGAGAGAGAGAGAGAGAGAGAATCTGTTTCTTGAATTAGAAGTAGAGTTGGGCAATGGAAAGAAAAGGAGAGTACCCCTCCAAGACAGAGAACAAATCAGCTCAGCGCAGAGGAGGGAATAAATAGTGAGCCTCAGAGCACCAGGATTTGACTCTTACTACTCATTGCCTGACGAGGGCCAAGTGCTCTACCTAGCACATGCTTCAGAGTCAGAGGCCTATGTACAAATCCAGCGCTAGCCTTACTGATTATAGCCTTGGGTAAGTTATTTATCTTCTATCTGATGGGAAGATCACTAATATCCACTTTTTAAGGCTGACACAAGGATTCAATGAGATAATGAAAGCACCGAGAAAATTGCCTGACAAATATTACTGTTATTACTAGAACCAAAATACAAATATGATTTTTTTTATCAAGGGCTATTATTTTATTATTATTTGTGTCAAAATACAAATATAAATATTTTTATAAGGGTTTCAGTGTCAACCAGATATGATAATTTTAAAAGGCAATATTGGTAGTCAGTTTAGGAACATACTCAATAAGAATGAACATCAGGTTGGGAGAATGGCATGGTAAGAGAATGGGTTGCAGGACTGAGATTCTCTGGGCTCACCCGGAAGCACTGTGGCACTTAAGAAGCTTCAGAGGGGTGCTTGACTTTCTCTCAACCTCCCTGTCAGCAGACTGCAGAAATGGCAAGTCCATTCCTGCCTGGACCCCAGCTTTCCTTCTGGCACTTCCCTGATCCTTTTGCCGTCTTTGTCTCCAACTTTCTGTTGGATCCAAATGAGAGAAATGGATTTTCCTCCCTCTATCTCATTCCTAACAAAATGGCTCATGTTTTTATTGCTGGAGTGGAATCATCTATGAAAAGCTTAAAGAAATCAGAAGGAACAGTGCTCGACAGTTCAATTCCATTCAACCAGCACTTTCAGCTCCCACAGGATGCTTGATTCTGAATTACTTGGAGATGTCATTAAGGTAGTGTAAATAACTAAAACACAGGGGATAAAGGGTTGACTAAAGGCAGAGGGCAGTTAAAGTCAAGGGAGCTTTGGTGCAAGGTGTCTAGGAGAGCTGTGAAGCAGGTGATGGTGTAGACTGAGTGCTGAGCTCTCAGAATGTCAATCAGTTTAAAGAGGACAGAGGCTGTGTGGTGGATATGTCATAAGCATTTAGGGTCAAACTGATTGTAGGTACCCTCTCCACTGCTGGACAAGATGTTCCAGATTTAAGAAAGAAATTAGAGCTCTATGTCTGGAAGTCGGCATTTGCTTGGGTAATATTTGAGTGTAGATGGTATAAATGCACAGGGCATTTAGAAAGAGGGGCAGTGATGTTTCTTATGGGATTTCATTAAGCCCTTTTCTTGCCATCTTATTATTTTGGAAATTGAATAAATTCTTTCAGGCCACCAGAGCTAATTAATACATTTGGTAATCTGCTACTTCATTAAGTGGAATTCCTTGAGGAGCCCATGAAGCTTTAAGATGTGCATTCTAGGGATAATTCCGTTGCCTTTCAGTAGTAATAACAATAGACACGAGTTATTGGACATTTACAATGTGCTAGGCACTTTGCTCAGAGCTTTTAGTAATCCTCCTTTAATCTGTACAACAATCCTATGAGTAGGAGCTTCCCCGGCCTGTTCCCACAGCCTCATCTCCCTTATTTGTTGCAATTTCCCAAATTACAGCTGTTTCTCTGGCATCGTCATCTCATTATGTATATAATATTGTAGAATGAAAAGGACCCAAAAATCTGCTTGGAGGGATTGCATTCTTCCTGTGGAAATCTGATTGCCACGAAGCCAAACCAAAACAGTGATATAGAAAATAGAGAGCATTTGAAGTTATGTATGTATGTCTTAGTCTCTGAATTTTTAACATAATTCTTTTGGATGAATTTTGTCAATTTTAAACCCAGGGAAGTATGAAGTTCTCCATTGTCTAGACTTAGCATTGTACCTAGAAAATTCATCTTTAAAAATTTTCAAAAGATTTATTGATTGTTTTCCAGTTTTTTTTGAGGTGATTGACAAATAAAAATTGTATATATTTAAGATGTACAACATGATGCTTTGATCAATGTATAGATCATTAAGTGATTGCCATCAGAAGCTGGTTAACCCCTCCCTCACCTCCGAGTTACCATCTATGTATGGCCATGGGGTGGGAATATTTAAGATCTACCCTTTTAGCAAAATTCAAGCACAAAATGCATTATGTTAGCTATAGTCATATGCTGTGCTTTAGCTCTCTAGAACTTATTCATCTCATAACTGAAAGATTGTACCCTTTTGACCAAAATCTCTCCACTTCCTCCAAACCCTATCCCCTGGCAATCACCTTTCTACTGTGTCTCTATCAGTTCAACTTCTATAGATTCATGTTATTATATTCCTCTTATTTTTTTAAAATTCCTTTTAGCCTCTCTTATAACTGGTATCTATCATTTCTGTTAGGTAAATTGGTCCCATTTCCAAACTTTAATTAACATTTGCCATTGATTAGATTTTGGGGTCATATGCTACTCTTGGAATTAATGAGAATATTATGTTTAATGGTTATTTTAAAATGCAATTTTATTGATTTCAGAAATAAAACCCTTACTTCTTTCAAGAGAGCAATATGTTGGAGGAAAAAGGATGCTTTCACTGTTAGTAGTTCAAGATTTGTCTCCTAGTTGCAAGGATTTTCTTTTTCAAAATGTCAAAACTAAAAAGGGAAACAAAAATAACATTAACAGACCCACGTAGGAAATTATATTATTTGAGGATGTCAAATTGGAAGATGGAACATTTTTTTTTTGCAGACTTCCCTGCTTCCTGAAAATAGCAGTGAATAACACAGAAAATCTTTAATGCCATCTTTGAGCTTTTGCTTGCTAAAAGGAACTACTGTATAGCTCTAAAGATTCTTAAAAAAAACACTTTGCAGAAATATTTTTTCCTTTGCAGAGCATCTTCCTGTCTCTGTGCATAAGTGCACTCCCAGGGGCATGCTCACTCCATCTTCATAGCCCCACATATCTTCATGCATGTGCTAAATTCTGTCAGGAAGGAGCTACGGCCTCCTCGTGAATAACAGCAAACAGTACTGTGCGTGGGCTGTATTGCTTCATGTAAAACATGGCCCTAGGTGATCACTCTGTACTTTGTCTCTTAAGCCTCTAAGGTTGGATGTGAGCTCCTTGCCATGGTGGTCAACGTCACACACTCAGACATTTGTTGTGGAGCCAGTGCCTGAGAAGCATTGCTTGGCCATTTCAACAAATTGTCATCCACCTGGTAACTCCAGATGTTCATAGAAGGCCTACAGTACTTGGAACCCTTTGTGCCTCAGTTACCTCATTTGCCAAAAAGAAACTTGTATCTTTCAAGTAAAGGTATTGTGAGAGTAAACAAAATAAAATGCCTGGCATATCTTGAGCAGTGCCCACCCATTTCATAGAAAAATATGCTCTGGATAAATGTTGGTTTAAGACCAATTTTTTTCCTGCTCTTAATAGTAGGCCTGAGTTTATCAATTCCAGGGACCAAATGATATCTTTCTATTTTAGATCTGTTTTTAATTGTGTACTTTTTCCTGAAGTATAAGACGTAATTTTGTACTTTTCCAGTATGTTCCTGAGATCATAGGTGTGAGTGAAAGAGTGATTTAGCCTAGTGTCATGCTGGGTCAGCATATTAGCCACTTCCTCTTGCAATACCTATAAATGGAGGCAGCTGCCACTAGTGGTCCACAGAATTCCTGGGAACCTGCCTCCCACCTTCACATTCAAATCTCTGATCTGGTCTCAGCCGTCCTTGTCACTTTGGTGTCTTGCCATGTAAGTCTCTGGGTCTTGCTTAATGGAACTGTGACCCACATGTATTGGACTTTTGACAGGCATCTCCCTAACTGCCTACCTCAGAGTGTGTCTTTTGCTCTTGACTGTCTGCAAGGTAAATCAAACAGGAAAGAGAAAGGTATGTGTTGGCTAGAATCCCTATAACAGACCTAAACTGTAGTTGGTATTTAATATTCTCCTGTGCAGTTGATGCAAAACATCACAGAAAGAGTAACTTCCTGAGGCCATAGGACTTATGAATGATTTACTGGGTTTTGACAACCATGATGGTGATGGTTGGTGACGTTGGTGACTGTGCAGCTCAGAGCAAGAACTTAAGAAGACATTGCATGCCATGCCCACCCTGCTTCATGCCTGTGCCTATGGAGGTAGAACTGTCCTGGGGAGCATCAGAGATCAACAATGAGCCATCTGGCTTTGATGTAGTCACCATTTACCCTCTTTCTCTGTTACAGGACCCTAGTATTTAGATCTACAGTGTACTTTCCATCCAGAGCCTCTGCACCATCCTGAGGCTTATGTTGTAACTCTGTTTCTCTTTCTCTGAGCAGCCTCCAGATGGATCTGTGTGGTTCACAGGGGACTAGTTCAGTGTCAGGACAGATTATCTAAGAATATTTGATAGGTAGATGGTAGAAACTATCCTTAGCTTTTAGAGCTAAAGTACATCTGAACACTAACAGTACATAAATGAACGTGCCTTATAGAGTTAAAATAAGGCTTTGGTAACAGGAAATTGTATTCTCTGTGAGTATTGCTGAACAATTATTATGGAGGATATATATATATATATATATATATATATATATATATATATATGAGAGAGAGAGAGAGCATAGATTACTTAAAAAAAGAACAACTACTGGGAATTTCTTGATAGTTATGTATTTTCCCCTGGGATCTTAATTACATTATTTAAAAATTTGATTATAAGCTCACTGGATAGGAATTAGCAGTAGCCAAGTGCCTACTCAGCATTAAATTCATTTTAATAACTGAGTATTAAGTACCAAGAAATGAAAACCATTAAACATTTATTGATTTGGAGTTTTTTAAAATTTCTGTATTACCTCTATGTATTTCATTTCATTTTTAATTTTAAAAGCTATTCTATAACTTGCTCAAAGATAAGACGGAGGCTCTGGCAAATTGTAATATACCTTATTTTTATATTTGACCTGAATTGTGGAAG
This sequence comes from Ictidomys tridecemlineatus, assembly GCF_052094955.1. Lineage (NCBI taxonomy): Eukaryota > Metazoa > Chordata > Mammalia > Rodentia > Sciuridae > Ictidomys > Ictidomys tridecemlineatus. The sequence continues at coordinate 186,298,164 of NC_135482.1, forward strand.
GTTGACCTATGAAGAAACATCCCATTTATAATCTTATTCATTTTTTACTAGAAATAAACCTGGGGATACCTTTTAGCTAGTGTCATAATTAAGGGATGTATAGATTGTGGTTTCCTAAGATTTTTTAAATAGCTTGCCAGTAGGTCAAATGATAATAAGATTAAAATTAAACTTTCTCATAGTAGTCAACAACCTTAGTAGCTCACTTCTATGTTCTTTCTAGGAATGGTAAAAAATATTTCTCACACTGACAATGAATGACATCCATGTGTTTCAAATCCCTAGATAGAATGCCTTCAAGAACTACAGACCAGGCTTATTCTATACCCCACTTAAAATATATTTCCTTTGAGATAAAGCATTAGAACCCCAAAATAGCTCATCTCTGTGCCTCAGTGTAGCCAAAACATCTCTTGTGGTTAGAGGTGGAACCCAAAAGTGGAATTAAACATTGGAATGCTACCAGTTAAGTTGGGAATGGCTGCCGTTTCCCTCATAGTAAAATCCCACACCCCTCCAGTGGTTTTCATGGCCCACATTATGTGGCTCCTCTTGCCTTTTGGATTTTATCTTTTGTCCCTCTCCCCACTTATTTCTTGACTGGAGCCACATAGTCCTACTTGATGTTTTGACAGGTCTGGCATTCCCCTGCCTTAGCACTTTGCCCTGGAAGTGCCGTCTGGATGGAAGTCTCCTTTCCTGGATAGTCACATTGCTAGTTCCCTAAGTCTGTGCTCAGATGTCACACTGTTGGTGTGGCCTACCTTGACTATGCTACATAAAGTTGCAGTTTGCTATTGTTTCTCCTTTCCCCCACACTTTTGCATATCTAGTCCTCTTCATTCATATTGCTTATCATTTTGTGACTATATTATTTTCTCATTTGTTTTGCTAAATAATATGTCTCAAGTACTTAGACCAATGCCTTGCTGTGTTAATTGGATAGGTAACTATAGGATACATCTTACATCAGATCTAGGATACCTCTCTTTTGGAATTCCTCACAAGTTAGCTTTTGTTCAGTCTGTGATTTGACTTTGTCTGGACTGTAACTTCCATTCATCCGTATCCTGATCCTACCATTCCATTTTTTTTTTTTTTTTGGTGTGTTCCAGTGCTACCCATGGGCCTGTTAGGACAAAGCCCAGGCTGGAAAACTTATGGCTATGAATTCATGGCAGGTGGCCATGGTATTCTGCCTGGTTATCTCTGAGATTAGAGACACAGTTGATAAATGACAGCCTGCCAAGCGTCTATTACTACATCCCAGCTGTGCATGGGACTGGGTGTGCATCCCTCATTCGGCTGTGTGCAGATGCACCTGTTTCACTCTGAGCTCTGGCATGTCTCAGAATTTCTGATGATGGGGACTAAATAGATGGAGCGATTTGGGACCTGATGTAAGGGTGAAAATCCTCGCCTAAAATGAAGCTTGGCCTACAGAATGGCATCATCAGAATTTCAGATGAGAGCTGATCTGCTTTCCAATTAGCTTCCATTTCAAATTTTTAAAGTCTTTTTGTGGAGAAAGCCACCCTAGATTAGGCTGGTTCAAATAATGATATCTTTCACTCCAGGTTTCTGTGACTAATAGTGGTCTTTCCTTGGGAAATCCACAAGAAATTTAACCAAATACGAAAATTTAAAATTTTATATAGAAAATAAAAATCCATAATTTTTTATGGCAAGGTACGTTTTGGTGCCATTGCATGAATGATACTACATTAACATTTAATTCCTGTTGAGCCGGATTCCTTCCACTGCTCAAGATAACATGGCTCTAGGAACCATATAATATGTTGGTGTTAGCACTCTTCTTAGGGAGTGAGCTTTAGACCTGAATTGAAAAATTCTACATAATAAGTTGTATCACTTACTTTTATAATGTTCTGCCAGCACTATGTGAGCATTATATGAATATTTTTTCATGAAATTGATGAGGATGGATATTTAATGTTTATTAGGTAATAAGAGTAACACAGTTTCATTGCAATTTTCAATATAAAATAGATTTCCATCTATAAATTTGTTGAACTTATTCAGTCTTGTAAATCCATAAAAATATGTGTTTCTACATTATATATGTGTATCTGAAGTAGATTATTTTTGCCAAATAATAATGGATGCTTGTATCAAAGGAGTTGTGACCTTAAAATTAAGAATTTGCATATTGTGAAACAAAATGAAATGTTTAGTTAAAATTAAAGTTGCAATAAATTTTAACATCCGAACCATCTCAACATAGATGCTTTAAGCACTTTAAGATTAACACCTGCATATTGCTGACTACCATGATACATTGCAGTGGCTATAAAAGATTATTTCATCTCCTAAATCCTTTTTTTAAAATGTCTTTTAAAAAACGGATTGATTTGACACCAATGAAACTTTTTATAATGAATCATAGCAGAGAACTGCATTTTAATGCCTGGTGCCCCATGAAATGATTAGAGGGGGTGGAGAGGAAATGTATTTTCCTTATTCAGGTACCCCTCACATCCATTTGAAATTCCGGATCAAAGGCTTTAATGCTTTCTAGCTACCGTCCCCTCTGCAATCTACTTCCTTTTTATGTAACTGCACTGATATCATCCAGGGCCTCAGTCCTTGTTCCCTGCCCTGATTATCTGTAGCCACCAGCACTGCTGTCCTGTCTCTCAAGGATTTTGCAGGTCACATCCTCCATCCCGTCATGCTATGACATCCTGCTCACTGCCCAGTGGTAATTTGCACTTCAGTTTCTATGATGTAACCCTAAGAAGCTGAGTTGGAACAGCCACTCCCCTCCATCTGCAGCTGTGCTTGCTAGGATTCCCCCAGGAAGGAGGACAAGTTGGATCTGTGTTACTTTCTCTCCATTCTCATCCCCCTCCTAGGACCTCTTGGGGAGTTTTCACCTCTTAATTTCTTTTTTTCAGTGCAGGGAATTGAACCCAGAGCCTTGCACATGCTAAGCACATACTTCACCAGTGAACTACATCCCCAGCTTTCATCTCTCAAAGTTTTAGGAACCGATCTTAAAGGTTAGATAGTTGAATTCTGCCTTGATTTGCTGGAGATTTAGGACTGACTTGTCTATTGTAGAAGTTAGTCAGGTTGCCACAGTGGAAAGTCTGGAACTAGTTTCTGGAAATTCTCAGTTCTGATTTTTATTATTGTAAAACTGACTTTTCAAAGATGTCTTCTGGTGCATAATAAACCCCTAGATGAACTGAGGAGAAAAATGGAGTTCTCATAATGGAGAAGGATTCGGGAGGATGGACAGTAATAAAAGCCACTTTCCATTCACCCAATTTATCAATGCATTCACTCATTCATGTACTCATTTATTTTTTTCCTTTACTATGGGCCTCTAACAGTACCAGCTATATTTTATTTTAAACAAGCATTTGGGATTTGGTGCTTGTAAATGTAAACTCTATGGACTAAGGTCCATTTCAGCTACTATAACAAAATACCATTTTAACAACAGAGTTTATTGCTCACAGTTCTGGAGGCTGAGAAGTCCAAGATCAAGACACTGATAAACACATTGTCTAATGAGGCCCTATTCCTGCTTCTTTTTTGTGTCGTCACATGGTGGTAGCAGTCAAGGAACTTTCTGGGGTCTCCATTCAAGGGGGCTGTACCCTCAAGGTCTGGTCATTTCTAAACAACCCCACTTCAAATATCATCACACTGAAAGCTGTGTTTTAGATATGAATACAGGGGACATAAGCATTCAGTTTAGCAAACCTCACACTGTTAAGCTGTCCTAGACTAGATCTAGTCTGTTTTAAATTTTATTTATTTCTACCATTTTCTTTGTATCTTTCTCAATTAGAGATTCGTTGTCCCCTCTTACTAGACTCCTTTTTGTTGGCTGACTTGTTCGCCTGGGAAGGATGCTAGAAGCAATATTAAAGGATGCTGTTTGCCAAATGCCTTGGGAGAAGAAGCTTAGAGGGAACTGCAGGTGCTGGATTTTATGTTGCACACTGTCCTAGTGATGGTGAGTCCAAAGTGGGTCTCAAATTTAAAGTATCTGAAAAGGACAGAAAGTGAGAAAGGGCACTCAAAATTCCGCCTTCATTTTGGTACCGTATAAAGAAATCAAGTAAGCCAGAATCTCTATATGTTCCTTTACTCTCATAGAGATTGCTGTGTGTGAGGCTGGGGTTGTGGCTCAATGGTAGACCACTTGCCTAGCATGTGTGAGGCTCTTGGTTTGATCTTCAGCACCACATTAGAATAAATAAATAAATAAATAAAATTATTGTGTCCATCTACAACTAAAAAAGAAATCTTTAAAAAAAGATTGCTGTATAGTCCTTGTGTTTATACTCATACCTTAATATTAGACATGATTATAAACATAAAGAAGGAACACCGATGTGATTCTGCAATCTGTATTTGGGGTAAAAATGGGAGTTCATAACCCACTTGAATCTAATGTATTAAATATGATATGTCAAGAGCTTTGTAATGTTTTGAACAACCAATAAAAAAAATTTTAAAAAAAGAAGGAACAAGTTAGATATCCATTGAAAGGAGTATAGTTAAATAAGTTTGGTACATTGATATTCTAATGTATAATACTATAGTATGTGACTGTTAAAAAGGTAGTATTAAGGCTTAAAGGCAGATTCGTGAGATCAGTATGTGTTATAAAATATAATCTTGGTTAAAATGTGCACATGTCTGTAAATCATTAAAAATAAATAACACATACAAAACTACTGCTATAGTTTTATTTGTTGCAAAATATCTATTACGTTTTGTAATTCTAAAGTAATATATTAAAACACCCCACCCCTTCTACATATCCTTTTTTATTGCCTTCTAACACTACTATGTAAATTACATTGTTCTTCACCTTGCATTTTTCATTAAATATATCATAGATATTTTCCAGAATATATCATTCTCTTCATGGCTACAAAGGATCCTATATGTCTATGCCATACTTTATTAGGTCATTTCACCACTGGTGGACTTTTAGACTGTGTCTGATTTTTTTTTTTGCCATTACTAACAATGCTTTGCTGATAAATATGTAAACAATGTTTCTTTTTTCTCTTTGGTACTGGGGATTGAACCCAGGACCTTGTACATGCTAGACAAGAGCTCTACCAACTGAGCTATACAGCCCTGGCCCAGCAATTATCTTTGTATGATGAAGTTTTAGAAGTGGGATTGCCAGACATGTGCATTTAACATTTTAATATCCTGACTAATATCCTAGGGTTCAAATGATTCCTCAGAGAATTACTAGTTGTGAGGATTAGTAACTATATTTTTTGTTTTTTTTAAATGTGGCTGAGTGTGAAAGGAACCACTGTATGAAGCTGATATGCAATTTGCACTTGATATTTTACTCAAAATACAACATTAGCCCATGTTAAACAGTAACAGTCCTTTTATTTGCAATTATGTAAATAACATACTTTGATATCCTCAGCTAAAAGGGCACTGGGTGAACTGAGAATTTTTATTATCTTTGTTTACTCCCATTATTTTGGGAATAGTTATATTACAGATAATAAGGCAGACTTTTTTCATGTACAAACATCTTCTTGGAAATATAGAACATTTGGGGAAATTAGCAGGAAACCTTTTAGGAAAGCGAAACTACTGTTTTTTAAATTACTGCTTCGTTGAGCCTGTTATTAACCCCATGAGTTTTTATACTCTTCAAAGCTATGTAATAGATAACTTCTGATTTCTTGACTTGGTTTGGGACACGATACTATCCTAGACTTTTCAACTGCAAATAAGAAGTTTGGGTTATGGACTTGACTATAGCAATACAGATGGTATGCAGAAGTCAATATAGTAATATAACTGGAAAGATAGATTATCTATACAATCCCTTCATCTTACATGTGAGGGAATTGAGAAAGTGGGATGTTAAGCAATTTACAGCAAGTGTGAGTTAGCAAGAGTAGGAATCATGCTATAATGAGGTCTCTCTATTCTAGGCCAGTTTTCTTGTCACCCAGCCAGGCTATATTTTGTAGGCAAGTTCAGAGGTCATGGAATAAATGCTGTCTAAGGGCTAAGATTTCAAACATTGAATACCTTTCACCCAGTTAGTGATAACTAGGGGAAGAAGAGATTTTCCTCATAACCTTCTGGGGTTAGTGCTCTTCCCTGCCAGCCAGCGGGGAGTCACAGTCAACTTTGCCTTTTTTTTGGCATGTCCTAAGATGTGAGCTGGACTATTCAGAAATCCCCTGCTCACATATTCACAGGGTTTGTAGGTCAAGAAATACAAATGGTATTTTTCTGTATTCTTTTTCTGTGAAGCCGACTAAATTACTTGTATACGTCATCATCACTATCATTATTACTTCTATTTTTAGCATTAGAGTTATGATTTGGTTGGTGAGATGAATTTCTGGCCCAGAGGCCTCTGAACACCTGACCACTATCAGTCCTCAGCCAGCTTTGCCTTGCCCACTTATTCCAGACCATGGTCACTGTCCCTCTGAGCATGAGTCACCGTCATCCACTCCAATGACCGCATCCTGTTTACATGTTCAGCTTGCTCTTTTATGTTTGCATAATAGCTGTGTTCTAGGCTTGTTGAGACTCAGGTTAGTACTTGAGAGGAGTGAATTAGCTGCTCCAATTTCAGAGAACAAAGTTATGGATCCTCTAAGTGCCCTTTAGATTGTGAAACCATCCAAACCTTTTAAATATATTGTCTTCTATTATTTTATTAGATACCTTCTTATTCCAAGGATCTTTATTTTCTTCCTTTCTAGGAAGAGAAAGGAGAGAGAGAGAGAGAGAGAGAGAGAGAGAGAGAGAGAGAGAGAGAGAGAGAAAATAAAGAGGATCCTGTTTTCTAGTGGATGTATAGGACTGTGGGTGGTTGTCTTTTATATTGTGTTTCTGGGAAACTTAAAATTTTACATTCAGGTTGCACAGAACTCACCTTGGTGTCTGCACGTTGTGATGATATACTGCTGCTTTCCTCTCACTTACCCTCTTTTAGTCAAGAAAACACAAAACTTTTTATAGATATTAACTCTCAACAACCCCAGTGGATGAGCTAAATGGGAACCGGAAAGAAAGTTACAGAAAGGATAGGCAATTTCCTTGACAACCCAGAGAATACCAGTAGGAGGAAAGTTCTGTTAATTTCACAATTTCTCAAACCAGAGCATTTCCTGATTTAGGATGGTTCATCCAATTTGGATATACCCTACTGACTCAAAAACTCACATCAAAGGAGATTTTATTTAACTGGCCAACTGCAGGCATATGAATGGAAAAATATATCTCTAGGGCAAAAAAAATTTGCTTTTTGTAGAACTTTCAATATATTTTAAAAGAGGGATTAAAATACCAGCATCAGTTTTAATGCCTGGGCATTATTATAACAGCACATTTAAGAATATATGAAATCATCCTCTGTACTAGGCACATGAAGGGTACTTCAATGTATTCCATTATTTTGATATTGAAAATTTCTACAAAAACCTATTTCCATTGTGGATTATTTGCCTGGGCTTAAAGATTGAAGTCATATATTTAACTCATTTTCTTCAAAAGATGAATATTGTCAGTGTATGCTGAACTTCAACATTTCTTTCAATAACAAATGTTTTCCTACAAGGTAGTTAAAATTAGGAAAATTCCTTTAAATTTTAAGTGTTTTGTGCATCTGGTATGTATATACATAGAGTAAATTTTCTATTTTTGGTGAGTAACAAAATGCATTCAGTTTACAAAATGAATCTCAAATGCTAAGTTTCTCTCTGAGGTTTGGACATTTTTATCTTTTTGATTGACTGGAACCCTTTCTACGAGTAAAGAGGGCAAGAAGTTCTGAAGCAGTAAGAATGAGGATAGAGTACACTGAATCTTAGATGTCATACTGGTTTGGTATTTCAGAGGTGAAGAATTCTATTACCGTACATGGCAAACTCACATGCTCAAATAATAGTATTTCATTTTTCATTCCTCTATATAGTAAGCGACTAGATTAACTATTGAAAATATATTTTCTCTCTCCAGAATCCAAAGAGAAGAAAATTTCACCTGCTAAATTTATTAACTTGTACAGCTAAAGCAGATGGTATGATAGGAAAATATTGATTTTTTTATACTGACAGAGCAGCTGATAACTTATTTTTGGTTTGACTTAATGTATAAACTGTGAGTTAGGTCAAGGGATTTTTATGCTATTTTGTACTGGCTTATCTTGGACTTTACAAATCCAAATATTGACTTGTCCATAAAAAAAAGAGCCTACAATGAATTTAACCCATTGGGGTTTTCATAATACAGTCACAGATTTTCCTTAAAGATTTGTTCTCCTTATATATGTACTATTGTATAGTCCCCGTGATGTAGCCGTGAAAAGAAATGACTCAAGAGTTGGAATGTGCTACTTTGGTGTCCAAAAGTATTACTCTTTATTTATTTTTTTTATGGGTACCTGTGTCCTTTTGCTCTTTTCTCTGAATTTGCTGGTGATATATTCTTAATTATTCTGTCCAGTCTTTATGATCCTGCACTGTACTTTTGTGAGGTCTCGTTTTTCCTGCCTGTGCTGTGACAGCTGAGGTGAAGACCAAGGTAAGTGACTCATACTTGGGTCAGTAGGAGCCTGTGCCTAGAACCAACTCTTGACTTAGTGCAGGACACTGATACCAGGGAATGAGGAATCTAATGTGTATCTGTCTTGGCTGAGAAACAGTGCTCCTCTCCCAAAGGAATGAAAGTTAGGAAAATTCCTGGAAGCACTTTGGTATGTCCCTGGGGGTCCTCCCACTTTCCACAACTTCTTTCTCCTGGAGGCAATAACTTACTTGAATTTGGTGGAACCATTTTCTGAATTTTTAAAAGTTTTCCTACAGATGCATGTAATTTGAAACAAAAAAATGGGATTGTTTTTGCATATTTAAAAACTTCATTTAAAAGGCATCATGTTGCATGCTGCACTTGCACAACCTGCTTTTAAGCTTAACATTGTGATTTGGATATTGATCACATTAATATATATAAATAGAGTTTGTTTTTTATTGCACTCCAATTGTGCATTACATGATATTATTAGATTTAATTTATCTTTTCTCTTGTTGATGGGCTTTTAGATTTTCCTAGTATGATCTGTAATGCAGAACCCATTTCCATGTACACACATGTGAGATTTTTCTCTAGGGCATCTACCTAGGAGTGGAATTGCTGGGAATTTACCTCTCATTATTATTTATATATTGACAAATTATTCTCTTGATTGGTAATTGCATCAGAAATGTGTAAGAATGTAGTTGCTTCATGTCCTCACCAGAGGTGGTATTGTCAGACTTGTAAATTTTAACTATCAATCTGGTGTGTATAAAATCTTTATCTCATTGTAATTTTGTTTGCAGTTTCTTGATGACTAATAAGCAACTTTTCATTTGATTATTAGTCATTAAACTTTTTCTTTTGTGAATTATTTTTCATAGCTTTTGCCTTTTTTTGGTGGTGATATTTTTCTCATTTGTTTGTAAGAATGCTTGATGTATTCTGGGATCTAACCCTTTGTTATATGTATGGTGGATATCTCTTTTCTAATCTGTGATTTCTATTCACATTTTTAAGTGCAATTTTTATTCTTAATCTATTTTTATCAATTTTATCTTTTTAGTTTCTTGTTTAAAGTCTCATGCACCAACCCAAAGAGGCTAAGAAACTCTCCAAGAGTTTTACTTTCTGTTCTTCATTTCTGTAGTTTACATTTTTGTAGCTACTTCATTATCAGATCAACGGTTGTGATATCACAGTGTTTGTGTTCAGATAATACTTATTTTACTTAATAATTGCACCCAACTGCAAAAATAGTTATGCTAGCAGTTCACATATGCCAAAGAGAAGCTTTAAGTTCCTTCCTTTAAATGAAAAAATAGATATTTTATTCTATTATAAAGAAAGAAAAAATTGTGGGTTTAAGTTGCCAATATCTAGGATAGGAATTGATCTGTCCATGCAATTGGGAAGAAGGAAAAAGAAATTTGTGCTGATTTTGCTGTCTTACCTCAACTTCAAGTTAGGGCCATGGTGTGTGGTAAGTGCCTAATTAAGATTTGTGGGTGAAAGACAATTAGAAAATGCATTCCAATTATTGACAATGTGTTATGCCCCAAAGCATTGAGACTATGTGAAGACTTCAGCAAGGAATGAATCCCCTCAAATGGGTGCATCAAGCCATTTACTTCTTAAGAGTTGGTTACATAGACTCAGGAATAGACTTGGATAGGAAAATATAAAAAATACAAGATAAGCTTGTTGAAGAAGTAGAAGAACATAACAAAGGCCATTGAGGAGGGTTAGCAAATGAGGAATTGGAAGAACTTGAAGAGTTGTCAACAGAGGAAGAGGAAGAAGAAGAAACTGAAGCAGAACCAGCAATGTGGACATTACCAAATTGCATAGAAAAGACATGAAAAGACAAAATAATGGAGTACAGTTCTCAGATGGAATGCAGCATTAAAGGCACTTATATGGTCATTGAAAGATTAGAGCCTCCGCAGCAACACTTTGTGGAGTTAAAAAGAAAACAGTAACAACTTCCAATTACAGTGTTATTGTAGAAGTTTTTAGCACATAACCTTCAACTATTGAGGATTCCCAACTATCAACATTGTCTGTTTTTGATACCCGACCACCCAAATCTTCATAGCACCATGATCCAGAATCACCCAAAGCAGGTGGCCTTCTTTAACATGTCATTAGAAGGGGAGGTTATAGCCTAACATCTTATGACATAACCATTGTATGTCTCACATAATTTTCTAAAAAAGTGTGAGAATGGTACAATAATATATTTTGAGACATAGACCACATTCACATAACTTTTATGATAGCGTGTAGTATAATTGTTTTATTTTATTATTATCATTGTTAATCTCTTACTGTGACTAATTTATACATTAAACTTTATTATAGGTATGTACATTTAAGAAAGGACATAGTTTACATAGGGCTTGGTACTGGTTTAGGCACTGGGGGCCATGGATATTTCCCCGATGGAAAAGGGAGGAGGACTGAACATAATGAGGGCCTAGAACTGGCAGAAATTTAATGAGGCCCAAGTTGTGAGTAGGTAACCCTGTTGCAACCTGATTCTCTCTCCAGTTAGCACATTTAGGAAGCTTACAAACTGTAGAAATAGCCATCTTTAAATTTTTACAAAGGAAATCAAGCAGTGATATTTGAAAATGAACAAAGATGTCCATTATAATGTTAAGAGGAAAAGTAAGAGTTTGAGATTTCAACTATTCAAATACAACTGAATTCTGAGAATAAGATAATGTTTTTCAGAACATGAGTGAAGCGTGGCAGGAATTTGGTGCCAGTCTCTGTATTTTGTCTGATAGATTGTATCCAGTCCCTGCCTCTTCCCTTACGCTTCTACCTTGAGGCACGTTTACTGGAGTGGACAGAGGGGGTTTGATGGCAGGAATGTGTAGAGATAAACAGGGTTTCCTAATGGGATGAAGAGAGTGGCAAAGGCAGCTTGCTTTTCAGAACTTTCTTTTCTTTTCCCTAGAGTCACAACAGCAGCTTCAAAACATGGGGCTGTTTTGTCCAGTCTGTGAGATTGCATATCAGCAATGTGCTCCAAGGAAGAAGGGGCTCTGTTCTTGTGATATGTGCCTCCGGATGGTTTTTAGCTCACCCAGTGATTACTAATTCCTGGTTGTTAATGGTTAATGAGACACAACTTGGATAGCTATGAGAGAAAATCATTGGTCATTCCTTTAAATTGAATTCTAGATGGGAGCTGCCGATGGCAGTGACTTTATCCAGCCAATCAGATGAGGAAACATTGCCTTTCCCAAGCACGACCAGTCAAAATTATTTCTTGGTAACCTAAAACTGAATGTTCTTTTTTACAGTACTGTGAAAAATAAATGTTAAAAGAGACTGAAAGGGAAGCCCTGAAACATAAATTTAATTTTTTCTTTCAATCTAAAATGTTTTATTACTTTGTACATCTTCAAATTACTTTGTTGTCTAAAGAAACCTTTGGATTTAATCTTTCTTTTCCTTTATTTATTGTTTTTTTGAGGACCTTATGGTCATGTTTACACTCATAGACAACATATGAGATGATAAGGGATAACACAGGGGAAGGAAAAGGAAACACGAGGCACAGTCTCTTTTCTGCTGGTCTACTTTTCTTATGTGCCTTTCTTTCTCTGTTCTCTGTGGTCCTGCCCTGGACCTTGACTATCCTGGTCCTCTCTGCTGACACAGATCTGTCTCCACCATGCCTTTACCCCATCCTGGGCCCTGCTGTTAATGCAAAGACGTGTTTCTGGAACTCTGCTTACCGGCTTCTGTTGACAGTTCCTCTTCTGACATAGTGGAGGCCTGGAATGTCAGGGGCAAGGAGGAGCAGTTTTCCAGGGGTCCAATCAGCTTCTCACTGATTTTGAACATCATGTTTAAGAAGTGAGGGCTCGGAATTAGGAACCAAAGACAGAAGACTTAATTGTACTAGCTATTTCCCATATACAGTCTAAGTGAATTCTTCGTATGCAAGATGGTTAATTTTTCTCATTTAACAGATGAAAAAATTCAATCTAATAAACTTAAAAGTACTGTTCAGAGTCACAGTGGCATGGTCATGGTATAACCAAGGCTGGTTTTACCCTGTTTTTTTTTTTTCATTGGAATGGAAACTTTTATAAGATAATACTAAATATTTGCATTCATTCAAGATTTATTTGGTGCCTGTCACTAAGTGTTGCACTTGTATTATCTCAATCCTCTCAACAAACTAATGAAGTAAGTCCTTTAATCTGCCAGACCACCTACCCATCTATCCATCCATTCATTGGTCCATCCACCTTTTACTTTGAAAATAAATAAACTAAGGAATGGAAGGGCTAAATTCTGGCAGGATCTTCAGTTAGTCAAGAGTAGGGTAGGAATTTGAAACAAGATAGTTTGATTCTAGAGTCTATACTATTCATAACTATGTTCTATTACAGGGAAACGTGTGTGTATATGTGTGTCACTACATATGTATATGTGTGTATATCTTTATGTGGTTATATGATGTGCATGTACATATGTGTAAGCATGTATAAATGTACATATATATTATATATATACTTTTGGCAATCTTGCTACTGTATTCTAAGCACATATAATACTGTCTGGTATACAGTAGATATCTAAGAAATATTTGATGAATGAATGAATAAATTTACAGGATCTGTATCTCCATGAGGGGGTTTTCAAGATGGCAGAATAGAGGAGATTGCTTTCCTGGCTGCTTCATGGTTTGAAAAAAGCAGATAGGCATCTTCTCAGCAGGATGGGTAAACAAACAAAAACAAAAACAAAAACAAAAAACTGTGTGTGGGGGGACTTTTACTGAAATTTAAAACTAGAAATTCAAAGTTGATTGAGGACTCAGGAGATTGGATATGCTAAAATAAGGAAGAAATCCCCAGCGGCACAGAGGCTGCTGTGGCAGGGCCAGAAGCACCAGTCAGAGCCATCCCTCTGCGAGCAAAGTTGGGGGATAAGAGAATTAAAGGAACCCGCTTTTTTAGGTGGCCTGAGGCGTGTCTGAGTACAGAGCACTTAGAGATCAAGGACATTGTCCAACAAACCTGAAAGACATGCTGCACAATATCCTTGTGCAGAAAAGAATTCGCCATCTCTCCAGACTGTGTGAGGAGGACAAAGGAAGGAACCATTTTGCAGCCGTAGTACTGGGCCTGATAGCTGAGGGGGGCAATTCCTGGTATACCTTAGTTTGGCCCAAATACAGGCTCAGTAAAGACACTGCATGACATAGAGGGTGATTAAGTGACCTGGAGCAAAACAAATGTGAAGGGAGGTTTACACAGGGGACAATTGGTCACGGAAACCCACCCAGTTCTACCCGTCCCCCTCCAATCCAGCTGCTTGCAGGACCTGCTGGGAGAGACCCATCTGGTCTGGAATTTGAAAGGGCAGGGATGGGAAAGATTGAGTTTGGAGACTGAACCAAAGACCAGGAAACATAGGGTCTGCAGATGTCAGGGGACTAAGAATTGGCTCCTCCACTACACTAGTGGAACCCAGGGGAGATCCCTGGGGTACAGTCTTCCAGCGTGGACTGGCATTTAGTGGACCCTGGAGGTGCACTGATTTAAAATATCCAGACCAATTGGTATTCAGCAAAGAGCCTGGAGCCCACCTAAGCCTAAACCTGCCTCCAGGAATTCTGCCTATGGGATTACCTCTCTCACTCCAGCAATCCAGAGGGTGGAGCATCATGCTCCAGAGGATCCCACTTAAAATTGCTGAGAAGAGTAGCTGAGAATCTTTTTAACTCTAATGAAAAGAATTCTTTAACTTTTCATCAATTTTTTTTCTTTCTCTGTTTAATTGTGACCTTAATAGTACATGGTCATTTATACATATTCATATTTGTTTTTTTTTCTCATATTTGAGAGAGAGAGAGAGAGAGAGAGAGAGAGAGAGAGAGAGAGGGAGAGAGAGAGAGAGAGAGAGAGAGAGAGAGAGAGAGAGAGAGAGAGAGAATTTTTTAATATTTATTTTTTAGTTTTCAGCAGACACAACATCTTTATTTGTATGTGGTGCTGAGGATCTAACCCAGAGCCGCGCGCATGCCAAGCGAGTGCGCTACCGCTTGAATCATATCCCCAGCCCCTTTTTTCTCATTTTTATGCCTTTATTTTATTTCTATGGGTGCTGAGGACTGAACCCAGTGCCTCACATGTGCTAGGCAAGTGCTCTATCAACTGAGCTACAGCTCTAGCCTTGTTTTTATTCCCTCATTTCTAGCATTTTTGAAGCCAGTTAATTTTCATGGATTAGTTTTTTTTTTTTTTTTTGAGGACTAGGATGTTTGAGTAGTATATTTTAGTTTTGTTTTGTATTCTTGTATTTTTATTTTTAATTGTTTTACAATTCCCACCTTTTTTATTTTTTAGTTGTAGTTGGACACAATATCTTTATTTTATTTATTTATTTTTATGTGATGCTGAGGATCGAACCCAGGGCCTCGTATGCACTACAATTACCACTGAGCCACAGTCCCAGCCCCTTACAATTTCTACTTTTTACATATATTTTTTTCTCTTACCTATATCCCTTGATTCTTTTCTTCTGCTAACAGCTAATCTCTATTATTCACTCTTTCTTTAATTTTTTACTTCTGTCTTCTGCCCTCCTCCCTCATAGTCATCACATCCTATATCACTTCTATTCTCTCTCAGTCTACCATTTGAAATTGTACATCCTTTTGTAAACTTGCTATTTTTACTATAGCCAATAACTGGTCATATCATTTCTTTTTATTGTGATGATTCACATTGTAGATGTGACAGTAGGAACTATTTAGTTTAATGCTGTATATTGTTTGCATTGGTTATCGTTATTATTTGTCTCCCCCTAAACAGTGAGGTACTGGAAAACTGCAGGGCAAAATCTACTGTCCACAGGGCAAGATCTACTGTCTCAGATTCATACTATTAGATGGGTAGACACACAACATGAAAAAACAAGGGAAAAAATCACCCCCAACAAACCAAGATACTCTAATAAAGGACTCCATTGACAACATAGTGAAAGAAATGTCAGAGAAGGAGTATAGAATGTACATAGTTAAATGGATCTGCAAAGCAAAGGACAGTATAAGGAATGAAATCAGTGAAAAAATACAGAAGTGAAAGATCACTTCAAGAAAGACAGATTATGAAAAATAAAAACAACCAGAAATCCTCAAAATGAAGTCAAAAAAACAAATTAAAAATTTAATTGAAAGCACCACCAACATCGTTGGAAGACAGTTTCAGGCAATGAAGACAAAATATATAATCTTGAAAACAAACTTGACTGTGGAGAAAAGATGTTAAGAGACCATGAACAGAACTTCCAATAGATGTGGGATAACCTGAAAAGGCCAAATTTAAGGTTTATTGGGATAGATGGAGGCTTGGCGATACAAACAAAAGGAATGCACAATCTTTTCAATGAAATAATATCAGAAAAAAGAATGAAATGGAAAATCAAATATAGGAGGCTTAAAGGACCCCATATATACAAAATTACAGCAGACCCACACCAAGGCACATTATTTTGAAAATGCCTTACAGAATGAGGATAGCATTTTGAAGGCTGCCAGGGAAAGCAAAGGGAACATTTAGAGGGAAAATAATCTAGATCTCAGCTGATCTCTCAACACAGACCCTCAAAGATAGTTTGAGTCTTGAAATACTATATATCCAGTTCTGAAAGAAAATGATGCCAGTCAAGTACTATACCCAGCAAAATTAAGCTTCATGTGTGAAGGTGAAATACAAACCTTCCATGATAAACAAAAGTTAGAAGACTATACAACTAGAAAGACTGCAATACAAAAAAATGCTCATTTATTTCTCCTTTCTTCTTCTTGAAATGTGAAAACCAGCAAAGGGAAGAACTACACTAAAAGAACAGTGAATCGATGGAAAAATAAATTCAAATTAAAAAGCAGAAATAAAATGACAGGGAATAAAAATCATATTTCAGTAATAACATTGAATATAAATGGCCTAAACTCATCAACCAAAAGACATAGACTAGCAGATTAGATTAAAAAAACAAGACCCAACAATATGCTGTCTCTAAAAAACTCATCTCATAGGCAAAGAAATCTATAGACTGAAGGTAAAAGCATGGGAAAAAACATATTATTCACATGGGTCATGTACAGAAGCAGGGATTCCGTTTCTCTTATCAGATAAAGTAGACTTGAAGCCAAAGGTAATCAGAGGGGACAAAGAAGATATTTCATATTGCTAAGGGAATTATACATCAACAAGATATAACAATTGTGAATATTTATGCTCCAAACAATGGAGCATCTACATACATCAAACAAATCCTTCTCAATTTCAAGAAACAAATAGATCACAACACAATAATACTGGGTGACTTTAATATACTTCTCACACCACTGAATAGATCCTCCTAACAAAAACTAGCAAGGTGTGGTGGTGCACTCCTGTAATCCCAGTGGCTTGGGAGGCTGAGGCAGGAGGATTGTGAGTTTGAAGCTAGCCTTACCAAAAGTGAGGTGCTAAGCAGCTCAGTGAGACCCTGTCTCTGAATAAAATACAAAATAGGGTTGAGGATGTGGCTCAATGGTCAAGTGTCCCTGAGTTCAATCCCCAGTACCCCCCAAAAAACAAAAAAACAAGGGCAGGGGTTGTGGCTCAGCAGTAGAGCGCTTGCATAGCACATGCAAGGCCCTAAATTCAATCCTCAGCACCACATAAAAATGAATGAACAAAACAAAGGTATTGTATCAAATTACAACTAAAAAATAAATATTAATAAAACAAAACAAAAAAATAAAGAATCATAGAACTGAAAATATAATTAGTAATTTAGACATAACAGACATATATAGAATATTTCATCCACCAACAACTGAATATACTTTTTTCTCAGCAGCACATGTATCCTTCTCTAAAACAGGCTGTATCTGAGGCCACAAAGCATCTCTTAGCAAAAAAAAAAGATAATACCTTGCATTCTACATTCTATCAGATCATGATCATGATGGAATGAAATTAAAAATCAATGATAAAATAAAAAATAGAAGCTACTCTAAGATCTGGAGACTAAATAATATGCTATTGAATGATTAATGGATAGTAGAGAAATCAGGGATGAAATAAAAATTACATGGAGGTGAATGAGAATAATGATACAGCATATTAAAATCTCTGGGACACTGTAAAGGCAGCGCTAAGAGGAAAGTTCATTCATTGAACTCATTAATTAAAAGTATAGAAAGTCAACAAATAAATAGTCAACATTACATCTCAAAGTCCTAGAAAAAGAAGAACAAGTCAACACCAAAAGAAGCAGAAGACAGGAAATAATTAAAATCAGAGCTGAAATCAATGAAATTGAAACAAAAGAAACAATCCAAAAAAATCAACAAAGAGATAGTTGGATCTTTTCTTAAAATATTGTTTTTAGTTGTCAACAGGCCTTTATAGAATTTATTTACATGCAGTGCTAAGAATCAAACCTAATGCCTCACACATGCTAAGCAGGTGCTCTCCCACTGAGCCCAACTCCAGCCCATAAAGTTGGATCTTTCAAAAAGGAAATAATGAAGAGAAAGAGAGAACTCAAATTATTAAAATTCATGATGAAAAAGGAAATATCACAATGGACAGTAGTGAGATACAGATGATAAACAAACTATTTTGAAAATTTATACTCTAAAAAAATAGAAAATCTTGAAGATGTCAACAAATTTTTAGAAACAAATGACCTATCCAAATTGAATCAGGTGGACATAGAAAATTTAAACATCGATTTCAATCAATGAAATGGAAGATGCCATCAAAAGCCTACAAGAAAGAAAAGCTCAGGACCACATGGATTCTCAGCCAAGTTCTACCAGATCTTGAAAAAAGAATGAAAACCAGTCCTCCTCAAATTATTCCATGAAATAGAAAAGGAGGGAACCCTTCCAAACTCATTCTATGAAGCTACTATCACCTGATACCAAAAACAGACAAACACATATCAAGAAAAGAAAACTTCAGACCAACATCCCTGATGAACACAGATGCAAAAATTCTTAACAAAAATTCTGGCAAATTGTATACCAAAACATATTAAAAAGATAGTGCACCATGATCAAGTTGGGTTCATCCCAGGGATATATGATTGTTTCAACATATGGAAATCAATAAATGCAATTCATCACCTCAATAGACTTAAAGAGAAGAATCATGATTATCTCAATAGTTTCCAAAAAAAGCATTTGAAAAATACAGCACCCCTTTATGTTCAAAACACTAGAAACACCAGGAATAGTGGAACATACCTCAACATTTGTAAAAGCTATATATACTAAATGCAAGGCCAACATCATTCTAAATGGAGAAAAACTGAAAGCATTCCCTTTAAAAACTGGAACAAGACAGGGATGCCCTCTTTCACTGCTTCTATTTAACATAGTTCTTGAACTCTAGCCAGAGCAATCAGACAAAAGAAACAAATTAAAGGAATACATATAGGAAAAGAAGAACTCAAACTATCACTATTTGCTAATGACATGATTCTGTATTTAGAAAACAAAACAAAACAAAAATTCCACCAGAAAACTTCTAGGACTCATAAATGAATTCAGCTAAGTGCCTGAATTCAGCTAAGTGTTAATATAAAATTAACACCCACAATCAATTTCATTCCAATATATCAGTGATGAGTCAGCTGAAATAGAAATTAGGAAAACTATTCCATTCACAATAGCCTCAAAGAAAATAAAATATTTGCTAATCAACCTAACAAAAGAGGTTAATGACTTCTACAATGAAAACTACATAACACTAAAGAAAGAAATTGAATAGGACCTCAGAAGATGGTAAGATCTCCCATGCTTTTGAATAGAAAGAATTAATATTGTCAAAATAGCCATATTACCAAAAGCACTATACAGATTTAATATAATTCCTATTAAGATTCCAATGACATTCTTCATAGAAAAAGCAGTTATGAAATTCATTTGGAAAAATAAGATACCCAGAATAGCCACAGCAATCCTGAACAAGAAAAGAGAAGGAGGATGCATCACAATACTTAAATTACACTACAGAGCTATAGTAACAAAACCAGCATGGTATTGGCAACAAAACAGATATGAAGACCATTGGTACAGAAGAGAAGACGCAGAGACAAACCCACATAAATCAGTTATCTCATGCTAGACAGAGGTGCCATAAACATACATTGGAGACCAGAGACCCTGTACCTACTAGAGGAAAAAGTAGCCCAAATCTCCATCATGTAGTCTTGGGAGCTGACTTCCTTAACAAGACTCCTAAAGTGCATTAAGTATAATCAAAAATCAACAAATAGGATGGAATTAAACTAAAAAGCCTCTCACAGCAAAGGAAATAATCAAAAAATGCGAAGAGAGAGCCTACAGAATGGGAGAAAATCTTTGCCACCTGCACCTCGGATAGAGCATTAATCTCCAGGATATATATAAAGAACTCAGAAAACTTAACACCAAAAACCAAATAATCCAATCAATACATTGGGAACTGAACAGACACTTTACAGAAGAAAAAATATAAATAGTCAAATAATTTATGAAAAATGCTCAACATCACTGGTAATTACAGAAATGCAAATTAAAACTACACTGAGATACCATCTCACTCCTACCAGAATGGCAATTATCAAGAATGGAAGCAACAATAGATGTTGGCAAGGATGTGGGGAAAAGGTACACTCATATATTGCTGGTGCGACTGAAAATTGGTACAACCCTCAGGAAAGCAGTATGGAGATTCTTCAGAAAACTTGGTATGTAACCACTATTTGAGCCAGTTTTGTCACTCCTCAGAATATACCCAAAGGACTTAAAATCAGCATACTACAGTGACGTAGCCACATCAGCATTCATAGCAGCTCAATTCACAATAGCTAAACTATTGAACCATTGTATATGCCCTTTAACAGATAAATGGATAAAGAAAATGTGGTACATATGTATATACACAATGGACTATTACTCCGCTATAAAGAAGAATTAAATTATGACATTTGCTGGTAAATGGATGAAACTGGAGACTCTCATGCTGAGTGAAATAAGCCAATCCCCCCAAACGAAAGGCTGAATATTCTCTCTGATGCTGTCACACAATAGGTGGGGTTGGGGAGGAGGAGTGGAATTTCACCAGATTGGACAGGGGGAATGGGAAGAAGGGAAGGGGGATGGGAATGGGAAAGATAGTAGAATGAATTGGAAATAACATTCCCATGTTCATATATGAATACACAACCAGTGAAACTATATCATACACAACCACAGGAATGGGAAGTTATACTCCATGTATGTATGATATGCCAAAATACATTCTACTGTCATGTATGCCAAAAAGAATAAATAAATAAATACATAAAGATAGGTTAGAGAGGGTGCTGTCAAACTAAAATAATTCAAGGTGGATTTATTTATAAAGAGACTCTCTCTGAAGATACAGACTAGAAGACCCACGGGTAATCCAGGGACTCAGGACTGGAAGGACCAATGCTTTGTACCATCCCGGCGTCCACGGAGATCAGAGGGGGAGTTTCTGAAACCACAGGAGAGCACCACTGTCGGTCTTGTAGGGACACAGCCTCTGGAGGGGCCCCAAAGAAGGGGCTGTGTTTCCCTCTGCTCCTTCCTCCAGTCTCTTATCAGGGATTCCCAACCGTCAACCCTAGTGAGAAGCTGGGGCTCATGGGATCCACCTGCTGTGGCTCCTGTGAATCAGCTTCCAGGTCAGCGAGCAGGTGGAGAAAATGGGAAGATAGAGACTGGCCAAGGGACCTGGCAGAGAATGACTCTGTTCATTGTCTTCCTGTACTTTCTATTTCCAGGAAGTCAGAATTCCTTAGGGGCAGGCCAGTTACTGAGTCTCAGAATCGACAACTATAACCATGAGGGGACAAGACAAGCAGGGATGTGTTTCAAAGCCCAAGTCAGTAACTGGCTGGAGATGCCTAGTGCAAGGGAAAAATGTGAATTGATGTAGTTAAATTCCGAAGATGTCTGTGAATGGGCCAGGGCTTCAGGGGCTTCTGAACATAGGTGTCCTGTGCTATGTGATACTGGTAGCTGCTGCCCATCACTTGACAGGTGGACCTCCCTTGGTGGGAACCAAGCCTGGAGGTACACACCCTTTCATCTTCAAGGCTGTGACTGCTCTTGGCAAGGTCGGTTCTTCTCATCAGGTCTGTCTTTCCCTGTAGTTTCAGACCACACAACTCTTCTGGAGCCTGGAGCTGCGGCCCATGGTTGAGCCTGATGTGCCTTTTTCTGTTTCCCACAACAGCGCCTGTAGCTGCCTAAACCATTCCCTCAAAGGCTTGCATCTTTTCACAGGAAGGTGCCCTTGGGATTGACTGTACACCTTTCTCTCATTAGTCTGCCTAAACTAAGACTCTTGCATACAAACATGCCTTCAGAACTATATTAACTTGGGTAGCTTACCTGGATCACAGGTGGTCTTATTCTCTTCTACCTTCTTTTCTAAAAAAATAATTAATGTTAAGTCGACAAGTAAAATATATGTTTATGAGTAGCTTGTGAATGGCTAAACCAAGCTAACTGGTGTATGCATTACCTTATCTAATTCTCATTTATTAGCAGTGAGGATGCTTAAATCTTCTCTTTTATTCTCTTTCACCTTCTGTCCCATATTCCCAACTTAGGTGCTTCCTCTGTTCCACTTGCTCAGTTTGCCCATTTTCCCTTCCAGTCTTAGTTTGTCATTCTTGCTAAGGAATCTTAAAGGCCAAACATCATCCCAGTAATATAAACAGGTTGCTGTAGGGATAGAGGCTGTATTTACTGAGAACAATACTGTGTGGTGTTATTCTCTGTGACTGTGTTTTGAATTCTATTCTTTCAACATGATGTGTTCATAAAAGTGTGGGTGATGAAAGTAGATAGATCCAAGCTCACATTGCCACAGGTAGAATTTTCTTAGCTGTAGTAGCATCGTTGGCTCACTCACTCCTTGACTCACTTATTTCAAGAGCATTTATGGAGTACCTCTGGGGTACCAAGCACTTATGTAGGCTCTGGCAAATTGGAGATATACAAAGATGCTCATACCCTTGTCTTCTTGGAACACATCCTTTGTAAGAAGGTGAGAACAATGTCTGCTTTGGAGTGTGGGCTGTTAGGATAAGATGAGATATATAGAGCAACCAAAACAGAATTTGGCACATAGTAGTTGCTTAATAAATATTATTTGTCATTCTTTCCCATAGTAAATATTATATTAGATACATTTTAAAGACTTTTGTGAAATAGCATCTGTAGGAAAAATATTTTTGAAAAGCATTTTCATGCATCATTAAGTTGTAAAAGAAGAAACTTTTTTTTAAAGGGTAGAACGTGGAACAGTGATTCCACACACATTTAAAGTCGCCTTTGTTTTTTCTGCTACATAAATAGCTCCAGTTAGAAATGATGGCAGTTCTCATTTTCTCTAAACCGTCAGCTTCTTTGAGCTGGCCGTGTTGGTTGTAGAGGTCTGCTTCATAGAGATATCTTATCTTTAAAAAAAATGTAAAGAATCTTTAACTTCTTTCACTGCTAATAGTTTTATATCCTCTAATAAATCTATGACATTTTATCTGGCCCAGAGCTTCTATAAATTCACATATTAGATAGCTGAGCCATATGATGTGAATTTTTAAGGCTGTTCCACTGGCTTCATGAATTTAATTCTGTAATTGTTGAAATTAATGTAGTCTGACAATGTCATGATTTTCCCCTATTTTTTCTGCCTCAAGGTTGATGCATCCTGTTGGGGTGAATGTGTGGTTACTGAAACCATAACAGTCCACTACAACTACAAAACAGTGATTTCATGAAGAAATTAAATATCAAAAAAAAAATACTTCCTAAAACGATAATATTGGAGCACTAATGAACATTTGTTTTGTCAACTACTTTGAAAGCTTTTACTGGACTGTTAATGGTATTTGCAGTGTAGCCAAAATAAATAAATAAATAAATAAATACATAATTGAGGCCTTTTATCCTTAGGTGGCTCAAATAAACTCAGTAAGAACATATTTAGCAACAGTGCATTATTTGACTGAGTTTAATAATTATCAATCAACCAGCTCATACTTTGAGCCACACTGTTGATAATTTATAGAACACATGCGTGGGTGGTAAGTTTTGTCTGTTTGCCTCTCTAGGCACAATTTCTGCCTGTCTCCACCTGCTTTGTCTCCTGGTGTATTAGTCAGCTCGGCTGCTGTAATAAAACAAAACAGACTGAGTGGCTTAAACGATGGAAATGTATTTTCTCACAGTTTGGAGGCTGGAAATGTAAGACCATGGTCTGTCTGGGTTTGGTTTCTGGTGAGGACTCTCTTCCTGACTTGTAGAGAGGCACCTTCTTGCTGTGACCTCACATGGCCTTTCCTCACGTTACCTGGGAGAGGCAGAAGTGGGGGGTGGCGGGGAACGAGGGAGAACAAGTACTAGAGCGAACTCTTCTGGTGTCTCCTCTTGTAAGGACACAGATGTCGTGTGGTAGCTTCATGCTCACGACCTCGTCTAGTCCTAATTTCCTTCCAAAGGCCCCCCTCCAGATACTATGACAATGGAGGAAAGGGCTTCACCATGTGAATTTGGGGTGGACACAGCCTTTAAACCATGACACTGGGGAAGCTGACCTTTACAGGCATTTTTAGCCTCTTGCCAACTATTGAGTTTGGCCGGTGGGGAACATCATCGGGTGATGGAGGGAGGGCGAAAGTGAGTCAAGGGTGTCACCAACTGGCTGTGCCCCTTGCCTCAAGGTCATGGCTCTCCCCAGGCAGTCCTCTCTGCTTCAGGTCCTGTGGTGACAGCCGTGCTATGGCAGGTCTTAGGACCCTGCACTATCCCTGTGCTTTTTCCAATTTCCCTGTACCCTGCTTTATCTTTGTAAGAAGTTCCTTTATTCAACCTCCCTTTCTCAATTTGAAGATACCTTCTATTTCTTCCTGCAATCCTAATAAAGTTCAATTGAGATATTTTAAAATTTTTAACATCTTAGATGTTGTACTTTTGGTTGAAGTGAATTGGCAGAAATCTCTAATAAAGAAGAAATTTACCTTTCCCTTGTCCTAAATAGTTCTCCTGCCTACCCTCCACCATAAAACAAACTAACTCCCCACCAAGCCCAACATTTTTACAAATAAAATGGATACCACTTTGTAGATGAGTAGTTTGTGTATTCTTACCTTTTGATCAGAAAGCATCCAGGGTCAGGGAGAGCCTTTTGGGGAAATAATTATCCAGTAGTTAACATATGTCTGTTGGATCGTTATCTAAACGATCCATCAGTGCTTTCTTGTTCATCAGATTGTTGGTCAGGGAAATGTAGAGCTGGTCCTAGAACATTGCCATGTGGTTACCAACCCCCTGAAATTGTCACTTACATATTTGTTCCACGACTTAGGGCTTATTCCCACCTGCAGAATTCCAGCTGAAATTCTGATGGTCTTAAGCACCTTAGTGTTCTAGGCACCGAGAACAATGCTTATGGGAGCTTCCAATAAATATTCGTCAAGTTAATGTTACCTGCAATCTGATTACCTGCAGGAGGGTGTAGTAGATAGGACTTGTGGGAGGAAACTCATGGGATTTCTCGAAATAAAGCCCTTTTGGCAAACAGCACACAGTGACAACAGATATGGGGCAGTCAGCAAGGAGTGTCAGGGCTAGTGGCCTTTGGAGTCTAGCAAGCTAAGGCATGGTTCTAAAAATCTGGATCAGAGGGAAGGAGGCTCCTGGAATTCTGGACAGGTGGAGAGTGTATCAGCAGATTGTAAAATGTAAGCAGTGTGGAAGATTGTATATGCTGGGTGCTGTGATACGAGCTAAGCCATGCTCCATACCTTAGGTAAGTTGTCTCTCCAGCATGGAAAACTGAAAAAATTTTTATTTTCTTCCCCATAAAATGGAAAAAAAAGTCAGTCAACTTCAGTTCTAACATTAAATTTTCTTTTAAGATGATATACTGTTATTTTTAAATTTTATAGTAGATTTTAGGTGCCTGAACTATATATACTATAGCATGTAGACTTACACATTGTTAAGAGTCTGAAATACAGATAATGAAATTGAAAGTATGATTGGAAAAAAATCAAGATTATATTTCCATGGGCATCCATAAAACATTAATCACAGTTTTTATTTACAACTTTATAAGATAGTCTAGAGATGCTGAAGTCACTATGGTTCCCCTTCTTGCCATTTTATAATGTAACGGGATAAATTGATTTCCTTTCTTAACGAGGCACAAACCACATAAGGCAAAGTAAATAAAGGCCTTCAAATGGGCTTTAATAATTTCTTGGCCTTCTAATTGACACAGATGTCTGTGTTGAGAGGTGATGAGCAGCCTTTCTTGTGGTACAACATAAACTTCATTTTCCCTAGGCTGAAGACTAATACCACAGGAAATGAAAGGACACAGGAAAGCTTAGAGAACACTGGAGGCAGAACAGCTAATGCAAGGTGAGTATCCAGTCAAGGAATTCACAAGATCAGTAAAAGCTTACAGCGCCCCCTAACTCTCTACCGTGAAAACAGCCCACTGAAATAATACCAGGTAAATTATACCAGGTGAATGTTTTATCAGTATCCTGGAGGTTTTCTCTCACAGAATAATTTCCTTAAAATAGGAGTGTATTATTCAGGCCTAACAACTAGTAATTGCCCAGTGTCTGAGTCAGTAATGGTATAATAAAATTAACTTATTTACAAAGAATTATTATTACGTGTTAGTGAATTTTAGATGAATAATTAGTCAGTTTAAAATTTGCAACTTCTATCCCATTGATATATTGTGTTTCTATCGCTTTCCTTTCAAAAATTAATTTTTCATTAATCAGGAAGCATGCTTTAGCTCACACAGTTTAATGATAGAATTCTTTTTGTGGAGGGGAGATGACTCTTCTTGTAGCTGTGTGTTTACATTTCAGTGGGATTTTGGATATGAACTTGGTAAAAGGAGTTTCTTTAGCATTTTTTGTATGATGAAACTGCAAAATTGAAGGTAGTGTGCATTTTGGTTTATAAATGGAATGAGACCATGTAATGGGATTTTGTATTTGTTAATGATTTATAGGATGTATTTTTGTGTTAAATAATCTCTCATTATTGTGAACCACGCTTGTTTTAGGATACTTTGTTTCATGGAAGCAAAACAAAAGAGCTTGTTTTGGGTTTCAGTTTTTGGTATTAGCTTGTCGGTTTTGTAATCCAATCAGGACAAGAAAGGGACAAATCATGAGTGAGGCAGAGATGGACAGGAAGATGAGTCATCCTTATTCTGCAATAGGAAATGTGATAGTGGCCATTTAGTAAGAGCCCTGTTGGTGGGGTGACCTCACACACACAGGTGTGCTTGTTGGCTCTGATGACTCAGCCCCCCAGGCTTTGGGACAGCACAGCTTGTTCCACTGCCCTTTGCATATGGACCCCAGAGAGGCTCCAACCCCTTCCTGAATCGTGCAGCTAGTTTCAGCTACGGGCAGGGTTGATATACACGGAGCACCTTTCTGCCGATGCCCCAGTCTGGGCCTGAGCCCAAGAGCCATCTCTAGTGTTGACATTCATGGATGGAACAGAGCAATCACTTTCAAAAAGGCACACCTACACTTTGTGGCAACACAAAAATAAGCCTTTGAATGTTGTATCCGGAATGCGTGTGAGGAAAAACCACTTAGTTTCTCATTTTTAAAAAGTTACTCTTTTTGTCTAACTTGAGGGAGCATTGGGAGAAGGAATAAGATTGCTTAGAAGTTGCAATAATGTACACATCACAATTTTTGGCAATAACTATATGACGACCTTGCTAGTTGCTAACATAAAAGGTCAAAATGCTATCATTGGATGTCTAGTTGAGGGACTCCGATCTTTCTCTGAGTCATGAGAAATTTATTTTAGATGGAAACTGAATATTCTAGTTGTTTTTCTTCTGATCTCTTTCTTTTCTCAAGTATAAATTAACAATATAGAAGAGCATGTCTCAGCCCAGTATCAGCAAGCTGTCCATCCTAGCAGCTCACATAACTCCTTTACATGTTACCTGTGGGTTTTCAAGATGTTCTAATTTCTATGTCAGGAAATTAGCCTCTGCGGTACTTTCAGTTATCCTGTGGTTCTTAAGGCTAATGATTGCAAATGAGACCCCTGAGCCCTATCACTGTTAGTACTGCTGGTTCGGACAGGGGAGAGTAAAGTAAAATCTTGAAGCCTGTACAAAACTCTAATTTGATTAATTTGAGATTAACTGTTTAGCACCTTCCTGAAATTAATAAAATAGCCTTGCTTATGTATGCTCACAGTCCTGTGTTCTAAGCAGAATACAAATGCTTTGTTTTAGTGTGAAAGTATGTAGATTAGAGATGGGCAGTGCTTGGCCCAGGCTGTAGGGCCACCCTGTATCAGTATCTTTCTACAGGATTCTTCTGATAAGAATCTTACATTCTCTGAAAATGAATGTCTGCTCCATCATCCATTACTTAGATTTCTTTTAGGCCATTCTGAAATAATTTGGGCAGACTTTTATGTTTGTTTAAGTGGAGCATGTTTGCATTGTTACTGGGAGTTCATTTAATTTTTACAAAGGGTAATTGAATTATTCTGAAGTTGAATGCATGGTTTATGCACAGCAATATATTAGCTTGTAAGTTGCCAATTGAGGGAGTCACTGTGAATAAAATGTTTCCTACATGCATCCTAAGTATTTTGGGAGCTTAAAATGTGAATTTTGATCACAGACATTCTTTGTAGACAGTAGACTTAATTGGTCACACCTGACAGGTATACCTATATTCAAAGCCACTTAGAAGTAAATGCAAATCAAATCGAGTTTGGCCTAATTAAATTATCTGGGGGAGGTAAGTATGTGAAGTTGCTAATGTTGTTATTACAAATCACCTACACTAGGAGGTGCACACAAGTTATACTCTGTATTCTGTTTGGAGACCTTTCGGTGAACCAGTGAGTAATATCGAAAGCCTGCCAATTAAGAATCAGTAGACTTTAATATTCAGAAAGGCATGTTTCCTCCCAAAGTGTTACATATTTTCTGGAAACAAGCACTGTACTTTCTAATATTTTTCTCACTGCACAGATAGGATTATTTTAGATAATCATGTTGAATGTGCACCTCTTTTTTTATTATTATTATGAATGGAGGAGATAGTATTGGAAAAGGCAAAGAAAGTGGCAGACCTTAAAGTTCTTGTACATCGGTCCTTACTTACACCAGGATGTCATTGGTATAACACTTTAAGATCTTCACTTTGCTAAAAAATACAATAAGTGATCAACTTATACACATTGTTATTTTTCATAACATTATTGTTATTTATTAGATATATATTTGATTATCCAAAAATTCTATTGACTTAGATTTTTTAACTTTCATGTCTCTACTTTTTTTCTTTGTGCACTACTAAAATAGATAATAATTAAGTATCTTAATACTAGAGAATGAGTCAAAAATAGAAATTTCAATTGGGTAAAGTAGGAGAAATCTAACAGAGCAAGGAGAAGTAACTTACATGGATGTTGTCAATTATGGTGAATTCTCCCTGGGTAGTGGTATTAGGAAGCTTGCTTTATGTCTTGCCAATGACTGGCCAATCTTGTTAAGTACCATTTCTTGTGTCTCTGGGTTTCTGATGACCCTCTGTGACAGTGGGAATGCTCAGGTTTAAGAGAGGACAAAACTAGAGGTGTCACTTAGTTAGGATGATTGATTTTCAAAAGGACCTGACCCTCTTGAAAATGGATCTCATGTCCTAGTTTAAATAATTTAGAACATTTGAAAGCAACAAATGGATTTATGTGTGTTTCAAAGGGGAAATGCTTTGATAAGTTTCAGGATTTAAATGAAGAAATCAAAACATCACAATACCTTTTGTTTTGATGGTTCACATTTGTGTTAATCACAGTATATGAACTTTTTTCTCACTGTTTAACTGTAACAATACACTCTATAGTTTCGATTTCTATTATATATGGTGTTATATTTTCCTGTTTTAAGAAATTTAATGGCATTGTTATTTCCTTGGGGTCTTTCATCTAGTTTAGATATCTTAGTATGAATGCACATTTATGGCATATTCATACAGTAAAATGAAATATTAAACCAAGATATGAAAGGATATTTTTGTCAGGTACATTATAGGTGAAGCATTTTAACAATGGATATTATTGATAAGAGCCAGTCAATCCTGACATTGTTCACCTTAATTGATTATTTTTCACGTAGCTGATGGTTTCCTGATATTCCATGATGTCTCTATCTAGCTAGCATGCCACATAAATATTCTTATTATATTCAATACTATAGTCTATTAAATTCATGGTTGTATGGATCAGACACTTTATCTTGACACAAGATAAAACTTCTTTGGCCAATCTCATGGAAAGAATATGCCCTAGATTGTTGTTTTTGCATGATTCTGTAATAAGTAAAGTGTTGTAATAAGTAAAAATATGGTTTTACTTTTTAAGTATGGACATGCTTTACCTGTCAGATATGTATCTTCTCATCAACAGACTGTACTTACTAACAACTTTAGGATACTTATTTATTCATCTTTTGCTTCAAAAATAGGCACTTAGCATTTGTGTAGATCCAGCAGAACAACAGTAGTCAATTTGATCTGGCCTCTAAAGCAGGTGTCATTTTGATAAATGGTACTAATTAAGCTAAGGTTTCAGGTACGAAGCCGATTGAGTTAGGTGTTGGCACCTGGATGGCCATGGCCAGACAAGTACAGATGTCGCAGCCAGGTAGAGGCAGCACTTTATTAACTTCCTTGAGTCTCCAGGTTTTGCATCTCCCATCATTTGATCACAGAATCTCGGTGCTGGGGCACTATGGCTGCAGCTTGCATTTATTCACAGGTTGTAGGAGGCCAAAGCACTTATGGAAATTTCAGCTCTTTCAGGTCATTTTTTTTTCTCACTGATCCCTATCCTGCAGTGAGAGACAAGTGCATAAAAATGATTAATTAGACAAGAAGCCTCATTGTTTTCAATCCATGATTCATATTCCTCCTGCACAACAAGGGTTTAAACTGCAGGAAACAAAGCTCTTTTATGTCTTCTTACATTAATTTCATTATAGATTGTCTAGGTAAAGAGTGCAGGATTCTGTCACTGCTTTCTTCTTCATGATTAGAAAGACTTTTAGTGCAAAATGACATTGGGACATGACCTTCTCTTTTGAATTTCTGTCTTCTTGGTGATCTCACAGGATCAAATTAGGCCTTGGACAGTTCCACTATTGAGGACTCCAAAAGAGGATTTATGATTCCTCTTATTTTCTCTACTTACTCACTAAAAAAATTTGTTTTGATTAGGGAGAGGTACTTTGAGATGATATTTTAATAATCTTGGAGAACCAAATTTGTTTTCTTCAACTTTCTAACATGGAGGTTAGAAAAAAGTATCAAGGAAATATTTCAGGCTTTGCAGGCCATATGGTCTCTGTCACAGCTATTTAGCTCTGTGGTTGTGATGTGAAAGCAGCCATCAACAATACATACATGACTAGGTACCGTGATGTTCCAGTAAAACGTTGTAACTACCAAAACTTGAAATCTCATGTAGTTTTCACATGTCAAGAACATTATTTTTCTTTATTTTTTTCAACCAATTAGAAATATAAAAACATAATTAACTTGTCGCTGTACAGATACAGACAGTGGGTCAGTCTTGGTCCATGGGCTGTGGTTTGCTTTTACCCTGCTCTAATGCATTTCATGAAACTCTGTGCACGGTAATTAAGCATTATCCCTGCCTTCAGGGAACTTTTCATTCAGATGGGGAAAAGCATATCCATATTACAAGACAGAATGTAATTAAATGCTCACTCCAAATCTCAAACCACCCTAATTCTCTGACTAGTCCTGGAAGGAAGAAGAAGAACCAGGGAGAGATGGGATAATCAAGGAGTGTGGGTGTGAGGGGAGCAGGGTGGTGGGAGGAACCGGGAAAGGCTGAGGTCCTGAGGCACAGGCAGTCCTGGCAAGAACTGGCAGAAGATACTTTTCAAATTTAGAAAGTTTCAGATTATGATAAGGGAACCCAAAATTTAACTACTTCAAAATTTGGTTTTGTTCTTTTGTAGAGACATAAATAATGCAAAGGCAATATTAAAAATGTGCTCAATTTTTGAGCCCTATCTTGTGCTGAATGCTGTTCATTCAGTTATCACTTATGATGCCTTGCACAAGTTAAGAACTTGATGGCATGGTAGTCATGTCTGTTTACTGGTCTTAGGACCAACTGCTGTATAGCTGCTATAACAAAATATCATAGTCTAGGTGGCTTAAACAACAGACATTTATTTCTTCTAGTTCTGGAGACAAGTAAGTCCAAGATCAAGGTGCTGACTGATTCCGTTCTCTTCCTGGCTTGCAGATGGCTACCTTGTCACTCTGTCAGGGTTTGTGGGGTAAAGGGAGGGAGAGACAAAGCTCATAGGAATGTCAGACCTCCAGTATCTCTTCTTAGAAGGGCACTAGTCCAGAATGAGAGCCCATTGTCTTGGTCTCATCTAATTCTAATTACCTCCCAAAGCCCTACCTCTACCATCACATTCATTTTGTGGCCATACAGATACAGACAGTGGTAAAGAAGAGCTTCATCACATGACTTTGCCATATGACTAGGACACAAATGGTCTATATCAGAGGGGTATTGAGAATATAAAGTATAGAACACAACTTCAACCTTCTAGGGCATCAGTGTCTTAAGGGGAAACCTCACTTAAGCTTTAAGAAATAAAGTGATATATGCAGAAATAAGAGGATATATAATTAATTTGCTAGAGGAGCACAGTAGGAGAAGCCCTTCACTCTGCTTGGGCTGATAGGGAAAGGGAAGGATTCATAGAAGGGGCAACATTTAGGCAGTGTCTCAAATGATGATAAAGAATTAACTGGGTAGAAGAGAAGAATATTCTCAATAGTGTGTATAGAGTTGGGAATGTATGTGTTATGTTCAAGAAAGGCTATTATGTCAGCCTGTGATTAAGGATTAGAAAGAATATGTTGGTTGGCAGGAAAAGTTCAAAGGAGTATCAGAACTTAGGATCTTGAAAGATATTTCATATGATAACTGAAGTATTTGAACGTTATCCTGTAGGTAAGGAGTTGTTGAAGGACCCTGAGCAGAGTAATGATATGACTAGATTAGACATCTAATCCAAAAATGGATTAGAGTAGGTATAAGGTTGTGGCAGGAAAATAAGTCAGGACCACGTGAGACTGAAAAGTAAAACAGATGATGAGGCTAGGAATGGAGAAGGTAGCAGGAGGGGAAGACAGTCTAGAAAAACTTTTAAATTCTCGTTTGGACAGCTAGATAGATGATTTACTCATCAATCAGATGGGGTCACTGGATTGATTTCAGGGAATCACAAAATCAGCCTTTGGACATGTTGAATTTGAGGTTTTAAGTATGATTATCTGTACCCCTGCTCAAAGTATGTGAATAAAGATGTAGATTTGAGAGTCAACCAGCATAAAATTATAGTCAAAGTCTTTACAGCTAAGGAAGCTTGGGGTCAGGGAGTCATGTAAGAAGAGGAGGTCCAAGGATGGAACTTTGATGGCCAGTATCCAGAGATGCTTAGAGAAGCAGCCAAGAAGCTGGAGGGCTGGATGGGAATGGAGGAAGCAGAGGCATGCATGTAGGTGTTTTTTGAGAAAACTAGGTGAAATGAGGTGACAAGGTGGTGCCTGGTGTGAAAGTCAAGGATAAGAGAAGCTTTGCGAAAGACAGGCAGTGTCAGAACTGGGGATGTAGCTTAATTGGTAGAGCAAATGCAAGGCACAGGATTCAATTCCCAGGTCCCCTAGCCCCCCATGTAGACACAAAGATGGGCAGTGTCTGAACCTTTTCATTGGCTAAGATTATGGAGCCAATGGAGAGTAAAAGCAAATGATACAGAAGAAGAAGTAGGTGATTTATACATTAGGGTCCTAAAGGAGTTAGGTCAGATGGGAGAACTCAAGATGAACAGAAAGAGACAATTGGGAAGATTCACAAATTTAGGACTGGAGCCAAGGAAACTGAGGGACCTCCCACCCAGATCTATGTCTTATCTGTAAATGAGTGTAAGGCTTCGTAGTCAGGATGAGATAGAAAAAGAGGTATGAAGAAGGATTGGAGAAAAGAGCAGTTAGGGTCATGGCAGGGTTTCTTGACCTTTACTGTGCTCATAGATCACTTGATGTTCTTGTGAACATGCAGCTCTTGATTCATTAGGTTGGAGATGTGTCTGAAAATTTTCAGTTTGTCACAAGCTCCCAAGTCCTGAGTGACACCTATACCATAGGTCCATGTACTCAATTTCGAGTAGCAAGCAAGTAGGATGCTTTCTAGTTTATACTCATTGTATGCACTCACTGTTACTTCTAAGATTATGTGTTTATATGGAAGGTGGGGTTTGAAGAATCAATCTCTCTCTCTCTCTCTCTCTCTCTCTCTCTCTCTCTCTCTCTCTCTCTCTTTCAGACATATCTCCAACCTAGTGAATTAAGAGAGGGTTGAGGGATAAGAAGTTTCATTAAAAGGGGCAAAAAGGGCAGAGCCAGTTCTTAAAAAGACAGGATCTAGACAGGGCAATGGAGAATTCTTAACATTCTGGACATGAGCTTGAGAAGATGTGGATAGAGTAATTGGGCAAGAAGAGGAGTGGGTAGGGATGTTTCCAGAGAGCCCAGAGATAAAGGACTGGAGAAGCATTGGCTGTGGGAGGAATCAGGTGGATTCAGGAGGAAGGGAAGAGCAGTAAAAATATGTGAGCAGAAGAAAGGATTGCACCTAAAGATGATCTCTGGGGTAGTGTTCAACAATGACAGCAAGCAGCAATGGCAGAGGTGCTGTCGACTGGTTGTGAGGTTCCGACTGAGACTTGGGTAAGAAAGTTGTTTGGAGGGAAATTGACCAACCTCTTCCAAGAGTTGAAGTGTTGAGGTGTGTGAGCCTAGGGCCTTTTGGACTGTACATGGACTTGGTCTACTAAAGAAGACGTCTGTTTATTTTGTGCACACAAAACAAGAAACCATTATAGTTTCATTCCATGCTTTCCTGAGCATGTTAAGCGTTCTTTTTGAATGACAATGCAAAAGAAATCTGTTGCCTGATGGATACATCTGTTTTCCCTTAATAAACCATTGACTTTTATTGAGAGAATGTGTTTTCCTCTAATTGTGGTGTGGATATGCTTCTTTTCCCTTAGAATTGGAAAAAAAAAAGTTGAAGTAGAATTAAATTCTACTTCCTGCTGTAAGTGGGACCACTATCAGGCTAGTAAATGTAGAATTCCATTCAGGAAAAGGCCCCATTTTTTTTCTTGAAACCATAGAACAAACCATATGCAAAGGGCTTGTCATGTCCACCAGAATGTGTAGGATTTTACAGTGTTCCAATATTGGTCCTTTGTTCTTTTTATTCCGTTAGTTTTGTGCGTAGCTGTTACTGTTTTATTGAAAGCAGAAGCCAGTGGGAAATGTAATTTTGAACTTGACAAATATAAAGCACTCATTTGATTATAAAGGGTTTGAAATACCTAAGAAATTACCATAGTTTGAAGAGCTGGAGCAAAATAAATCTGAAATGGAAAGAGATACAGAGATGAGGACTGAAAAAGATACCTAACAAATCAAAATAAAACCAGTTTCGTGGAAGAGAAAAAACACAGAAGGAAATTGGGAAAATAATAAAAGAGATAATGAAATATAATAGAAAAAGATGAAATGATAGCAATTTGTGTTTACCTGGAAGCTTTCATCCAGAAATTAAATTTGATAGGCCCCGGGGGATTTGGGGAGGTTGGGCAACAGGCTAATAACGGTGTGCTTCTAGGAGGTTAGCAATGGGGTCTGAGCCAGTCTGTATGTAAGAAATAAAAATTGTGAAGGAATTTACATTTGGTCCAAGAAGCCTGTAGGGGACTTTTCTATAAAGAGTTAACTTGGTCAAAATAACAGCAGAGAAGATAATTTACATTCAGGATGCAGGAGCAGAAAGAAGTGGGAGAGAGAGATTTTAAAGGAAGTGTGTGGAATGAATGTTGTTACTGACTGTGTATAGGATAGGACAGACAATGGCACATCATTGTAGCAGGTTCTGGAATGGATGCTGATGATGAACAAGACTCCCCCGTCCAGCTCTTTCATCTATTAAAAATAAGTGAAGAATATTTGCAGATTTGGCAAGGTACAAGGGGATTCTTAGATGCTGCTGTACAAACTTCCTTTGAGGACAAGTGGATGATATATCACAAAAGCTGTAAAAACACCTATTTTCTGTGACTAAAACCCCCATGCCAGGAGATTTTTTGTAAATAATAATTATTAGAGATGTCTTTAAAGACATGTGGCTTGAGGTGTTCGTTATGGTATTATTTATACTTTGGAAACAACCTAGATGTACAACAATAGTAAGTTGCTTAAATATCTCTCTGCTGATTTAGCCAATATGAGGTGATGAATTTATTGAGGTCACATTATAGAAGAATATTTAATGTCATTAGAAAATCTTTATGAAATATCTTTAGGTGGAAAAGAAACAATTCCCTGAGTAGTTTGTTCCATAGTAGAAGAAATGTGTGTCTGAATATGTGGCTGGATATTGCGTATTTCATCATCACATACAGTTAGTAGCAGAGGAATGGAAGACAGGGGTATCTGGGACCAGGCCTTTGGGAAGGACACTGTAGAGCAGGCAGTGGCCACCTGATGTTTCCTTCTGGACTTCTCCCCCCAGGCAGAAACTGCTCTTTTGTCATAGCCTGGATACCTGAGTACCTTGGGTACCCCAGAACAAGCTACTTTGGGTCCAAACAGAATGATCAGAGGAAGCCCTGTCCTGGTTCCAGCAGAAATATAGTGAGAACATCCCTGGAAAGTGAATTTCTGTTTCTACCCAAAAGGCCAATAACATTTCCGTGAAATGTAAGACAAACAAACAAATAGATGGAGGCGGGGGGATGAATTGTTTTCCCCCTTCATTCTCTATCAGTTTTTAATGCTCCCTGTCCCCTTCATCAAAAGCCCTTGGGTTTTATACTAAATCGACAAACCATCTTCACCTTCACGTCCTTGTCATCTACTGATCTCTTCATCATCCCTATTCAGTCATTAAAGATTTGGGTACCTGATTCATGGTCCTATTCCTCTCCGTAAACCTATCACTATTTAGTGACCTAGACACATTCACTCACCCCACCCCACCCCTAGCTTGCCAATGCCTTCTCCCCTGCTACCTGTAGAATGCTCTCCCACAGCCTCCATTGTCCTCTTCACTTTCCGACCTACCCAGCTTAGACTAGACGTTTTCTCCTGTAGTAACTCCCTTGAAAAAGCCCTTGGCTCTTTTTAACCTTTCTTCCTCCATCATTTATTTCTAGAAAAACAGCTATTATGACTCTTTCACTCACTGTCTCCATGCAGGCACCAAGATGCTGAATATTCCTAGAGACAAAACACTCCAGAAGCCTGCAGAGGTTTAATTGTAAGTTTGTGATCACAAACCTCCAATAGCCTGGTGGTGCAAAACTCCTATCTTACTGTCCTGATCCAGTAGGTTCACTTTATCACTTCCTGATATGGTGTCCTCTCAAGTCTTTGTGGATCTTTTCCTCCCACTTCTCCATCAGCTGGTGACCTTGCCTTTTAGGATGGCAGAAGGTGTCCAAAAGACAATTATTTGTTTTCTCATAACCAAGTCTGTAAACCCACCTGCATTGTTCTTTTTATTACAATAAGAGAAACATCCCTTCTCCCCACTTCTCCTTGTCCTCTTCCTCCTCCTCTGTATAAAAACAAACCTACAATTCTTAAACTCATATTTCTCTCCAATATCTGCTTTACTCCTGTTTTCTTAATAATCACTCTCTTTAAAAAATTGTCTACACATACTCTGATGCTTCACTTCTAGTCTTGTTTTTAACCTCAACACCCAGTTGAAACTGTTCTTTTCAAGGTCACTGTGACCTTCATGTGGCCTAATTCAGGGACACTGAATTTGTACTTTTTTTCTCAGACTTACCTCAACACTAGATCTAGTTGACTACTCCCTTATTTTTTATTTTTACTTAGAATCTTATGTATTTAATGTTTTTATGCATAGGAAGAGTTAAAAGAAAATTTAACAAACTGTTCTCTAGCAGGAGTTATGAGAAGGCTTCCAGCATTTAACCTTTCTGAATTGCTTATATTACATTTTCAATCAGTAAAAATTATTATTATTTTTTTAAAAAAGGCATTATGAGAGCAGCTTCTGCTTTCTTGAAACCCGTTCAACTTGGCTTCTTTAACCCCAGACCCTCCTGGTTTTCTTTGTATCTCACTTGATTATTTTTCACAACTCTGCCTTGAGATGTTGGTGTTCCTAACAGCTAACGTAGGCCCCTTTTACCCACCTTCAACTGTCTAAAGGCTTATCAAGCTGAACATGTCTAGAATGGAATGTTTCTCCATCCTTCTTCCCACCTCCTCTTTGTGTTCTTTCTTAGTAAGAAGAAAGGACTCTGGGGCTCATTTGTAATTGGTCCCTTTTACAAGTAAGATCTACTTTGTCACTAAAATCTGAAGCACTCACCCGCTCTGTCTCCAGGCTTTCTGCTGCTGTCCATTTTTACCATCAACATCCTAAGCCAGACTACATCACCTTTACGTGGACTGCTACAACAGACTCCTAACTCTCTCAGAACCCAGTATTCCCACTTGTCCTACATTTGTGGACCAAAAAACGTTTTTTTCTAAAAGTCAAATCCAATTTCTTAGGTGAACTTTGAGCTCCTTATGATGGCCTCTGAGGCTTTTTTGTCTATTATTCTAGCCTTATTCTGTGCCTCTATTCCTTTTGCTATTGCAATCTCATTCTTTTGGGCTCATATTAAATGAAATTAAACCAGAGAAGCTTTCTTTAACCTCTTAATACAAGTAGGTCTCCACTGTTATTCTCTAGTACAGCACCATTGTAGTTTTCTCTAGGACACTTATGACTTGGATTTATGCATATGACTGGAAACCCCCCCCCCCCAAGTCAAGGCTGTTTTCTCTCCTCTGATCATGTTTTACCACCTACCTGGCACAGTGCTTGTGCATAATACATAATAATCTTTCAGTAGGTATTTGTGGAACAAATGAATAGATGAATATTTGCCAAGTATTGATGCTATTTGGTGCCAATGTGAGGAGAAAGAGAAAATGATCCAGGCTGTAAGATGATTACCATGTGGCTGGGTGACACAGGATAAATGTTGAGGGTTGGCAGCACAATATGGGGAAATGAAAAATACAATAGCAAGATTCAGACCTTGAAAAATGACAAAATGATGATATCTTTGTGAGGATGGGAAAATAGAGCAGTGGAAGGGATTGAGGAAGGAATACTGGGAGTTCAGTATTCTATGTCTTTTATGGGGACCCTTATCCTTACAGAATATCTTCAGGCAACCTGACGCAAAAATAGAATTCATGAAACTGCTCAGCAAAGAATACAGAACAGAAACTACAAAGACATTAAAGTCAAAAAAGTTTATGCAACTCAGTATCTATGAACATGCTAGTGAGTACTGAATGCATACCATGCTAGTGGTTGATATGCAAATCGGTTATTTACTTGAATGATGCTTATTGATTATCAAAGGAGTCCCTTGATGATTGTTGTACATCTTAGATTGTTAATATGAAAGAAATCTCTTCATCTGGCTACATAAATGAAATCGATCATTTAGTAGCAGTTGGCTTATCACATTGCACTACTTTACATGAAAGATGGTCTCCATAAAAGCAGTTGTAATGGGTGGCTTAATAAGGAAAACACTGTTAGAGAATACAATTTAACTGTTCTTAGCAAATACAATGCTTTTTGCAATGCACTCATTTGTTTTATTAAAGCCAATTATACATTTGTTTTTGCTAATTTTTACTGTACAAAAGAAACTTGGAATACTTAATAGTCAATTACTGTGAGCAGGCAGATAAAAATAATGAATGTTATCACACAAAGAGTTGATATATAAGAGGCAAGCCAAACATGAATATAGTATATGGAAATTTGTCAGAAATTAATAACTTCTATTTTAAGCCTCTTTAGAGCATTTGAAAAAGGAAAACCTTTAAATCAATTAGATTCCTACTTTGGTCTGTGTAGATGGCTGACACGATTCAATCTAAATGGAATGCTAGTAAAAGCTACAATCAGCGTCCTCTCAAAAGAGCTGACTTTTTCCTGAACAACACCTGAACACAATTGACAAGCAAACTCTCTGTGCTCAGATCTTCATCTTTAGTCATTTTGGAATATTTGATCTTTTAGTAGTCATTGGGAAGGGACTCTGAACTTGCCTTCAAGTGATAATGAGAATGATATCTTTCAAGCAAGTGGGATCAGAGAAGGCTGAATGCACTGATAATAAAATCTGGCTTGTGAAATAATAAGAAAATATTTTTACTCACTAAATATTCAACCTGAACCATTTTTCAGGTTTAGTACTTGGTATAAAAAAAATAAGTCTGGTCCTGGCATAAAGTTGAAAATCTCAAAGTGACATACATGAAACATTAAAGTTTACTCCCATGACATGATGTGTACTATGACAGAAGGATTAAGGACACCATAGTTTGGGGGTGTAGGGGAAAGGGACAGGCTGACCAAAGGGTACTAAAGTTTTGGTTCAACAGGAGGAATAAGCCTTAGTGATCTGGAGCACACAATGGTGATTATGATAAATAATAATGCATTTTTACTGCACGCTGCTGTCATATATAACAAATTAGAATAAATAAATAAATTTAATTAAAAAAACACAGGAACATTCCTCTCTTGTGTTCTAGCCTAACATAGAAGGGTCATGGAAGGCTTTCTGGAGGAAATAATAGTTCAACTAAGCCTTTAATTTAAATAGGAGTTAATTACGAAAGGAGATAGAGAAAGGAGTATGTTTGTGGGTCCTGGAGCCTTTGGATAAAGGAAAGGTCTGCAGGATATCTAGAGCTTGGAATGTTAAGAAGAGGGGCAAAGATAAGCACTGATCTGCACTAGGGAGCAGCTGCAGGTTCAAGGAGGATCAGGCCTGCTCAATATTTATTTTGGTTGTTCTGTGGCTGGAGCTGGAAAGGAAGTACCCCCAGGCAGGCCCACGTGGGGACATGTCAGGATGCCTTTGAGGCACTTTAGCAAGGCATGGTGGTAACTTTTTCTTGGGCAAGAGCAGGGGCAGGGGATCGAGAATCTGAAGTCAGGGAGTTTTATGAGTTAGAATAACCAATAGGTGTACAAGTAGGTGATTCTGAATCACAGGACAGTAGATTGGTCTTTTCTGTGGACCAACAGATGTCACAAAAGAAGGCAGGCCTGCATCCTATTCCACTTACCACAAACATAGTGCCTTCCTGGGCCCCACAGAAGTAATAGCAATGATGCCAAGAAATTGAATGGCCAAAACGAGAGGGCAATAAATCCTTCTGCAACTCAGGTACTTTCTGTTTTTCTTTTGTTTTCCATTAAACAAAAGGGATGCTTAATAGAACTGTCAGATGTTAGATCATTAAAAATATTTTTTTGATGCTAGATCAGTATTTGCTTTCTGGCACATAACTCAGGAGATTAAAAAAATTGAATGACATTGCTAAAATAAAACTTGTTCCATTTCTATCTATTTATTTTTATAAAAAGTTTTCTAAGCCCTTACATAAAAAATGAAAAATAGGAGTAAACTTGATGTAAAACATCATCTCATTCTTTCATTGTTAT
Organism: Ictidomys tridecemlineatus; assembly: GCF_052094955.1. Taxonomy (NCBI): domain Eukaryota; kingdom Metazoa; phylum Chordata; class Mammalia; order Rodentia; family Sciuridae; genus Ictidomys; species Ictidomys tridecemlineatus. The sequence continues at coordinate 186,339,499 of NC_135482.1, forward strand.
ATTCTCCATGGACCTATGAAATAATTGAAAAACAAATTCAAAAGCATTTTAATTAAGTTTCATCTAAATTCTGGCTTATATAATTAATATATAGTTGTCAAAATATAAAAAGTTACATTGTGTTCATCAATTGTATTTAATGAGAACCCAATTCTGGAGAAAAATGTTATCACCTAAAACCTTATGGTCCCAGGAGATTAGAAATATTAAATTTACCAACTTTTTTAGAAAGATGTATGATAAGGTGATCAATAAAAGACTTTCAAGCATAGAATATATTGAGTTTAAATTTTGTTGAAGAAGTAGAACAGAATTATGAGCTCAAAGAGAATGATGCAAAATTTTCTAGTGTTAAAGAAATGCTTATTCATGTGTTTTTTAACTGGATGAAGAGAGAAATGGAATCACTGGTGATTTCACATATTTTAAACATTGGACATGTTTAAAAAGAATGAAGTAACTGTGATATTTTTAAATTATGAAATTTCCCAAATGGAGGAGATTGCATTCTTTGCCAGTAAGATCCTATATGGAGTTGTATGGTAGTTTTTTGATATTGACTTAAAATGTGAGGCTACTGGTTTAGGGAAGGAAAGTTGGGTTAAAAAAAAAGAAGAAAAGGGCATAGTTTAGATTCCTAAGAGCATCATAGTTAAGGGTCGGTCGTTCTTCTCCACCGTGTAACAAGAGAAGGAAGCCAGGAAAGGATGACTTGCTGTAATTTTGCAGGTTGTCTTGATGGGATTGGAGATTAGACTGTTTTGGAGGCATAAAGGGTGGGGAAAGACTTCTAAAGAGACCCAAGGCTGGAGCACAGGAGCAACCTCTGATAGCAGAAATACCAGTCTTCAGGGTGGCTGACAATGACCTGAGAGTGATAGCAATCTGGTTGGTATGTGATAGTCTTGAAGCATGTATTGGTAAGAAATTCTTAAAATGAATGGATAAATGCAGGCATTAAGAAAAATACAAGAAATTGAATAATATAAGGGGCCATGAAAATCACTGAGGCAGAGAAGATAAATCATGTACCCAAGGTCACCTTTGGGGATGGCAGATAGAACTTCAACTTCTCACTTTTCTGCTGGTCTTTATAAGGTTACCTTGTGCTTCTCTGCATTATGTTTTACATAGAATTTTCTTATGAAGAACATTGGAAATGAGGTGAGAAGTCTGGAAAAGTGTGTGCCCCTCTGCAGGACCCTAACACCTGGCTTCATCCAAACCATCCAACCCACCTTGATACATTTCCAGACCAGTCTCCTCTTTGACCCTAGAATTCAGCATTTCAGCTCCTGGCTGGAGCACCTCCATCTCCTAACTTGACTTGGCATCCTCTGGATCCTTGAAAACCTACCCTCTTTCTCCCTGATTTTCCAAACTCCACTTGTACTTATACTCTGTACCAGCACTGTTCAGGAAAAAATAGAATGTAAACCACACATGAGACACATGGGATTTTATTTTGTTACTTATTTGTTTTATTGTGATAAGAAGCATTTAACAGGAGACCTACCCTGGTATATAATTTTTAAATGCATAATGCAGTACTGATAGCTGTAGACACAATATTTTATAGCAGATCTCTAGAACCCAGTCCTCTTCCATAATTAAACCTTTTGCTGATAAACAGTAACTCCCCATCTCCCTCTCAACAGCCCTTGGCAATCACAATTCTAGTCTCTTGAGGCTCTTTCAGATGCCTCCTGTAGGTGGAATCATGCAGTATTTGTCCTTCTGTGACTGGCTTTTTTCACTTAGCAAATATCCTTTAGTTTCATCTACATTATTGCACATGGCAAGCCTTGTTTTTTTAAGGCTATAATAGATGAAAAGTGCTGTGACAATGTGGGTAAATTGGAATCCTTTACCTTCCTGTGTGACTGCAAAATGATGTACCCACCATAGAAAATAGTGTGGTGATTCCTCATAAAATTAAAAAATAGAATTAAATTATAATCCAGCTTCTGAGAATATATCCAAAAGAATTGAAACCAGGATCTTGAAGAGACATCTGCACTCCCATGTTTATTGCAGTATTATTCACAATAGCTATGACATGGAATCAACTTTAGTGTCCAGAAACAGATGAATGGTAAAGAAAATGCGGCGCCTACCTAATGCACTGTAATTTTAATTTTCTAGTAGACAAACTTCCAAGAGTAAAATGAAACAGTAGCTGGTAGTTAATGCACTGTATAGTGTGAATCTATATGGCAAATGTCAGTGCTAAATTCTATTTTTATTTACTTGTTTCTTGAGTAGTTTTCTCGGTTTTCTTGGCAGACTGTATTCTACTTCGGGGCAGGAATCATGTTTTAAACTTCTTTAATATTCTTAGGGTGTTCAGCATAATGCTCAGCCATAGTAAGAAGCTTGATGGACCACATTTGTTGAATTATTTTAACCAGTAGAACTTTTTGTTAAGCCACCTTGATAATCTGGCTCTGTTGACTGGCCCTTTGGGAATGGGATTGCTCTTTTTGGAACAACAAAGCTGTCACGGTTTTCAATAATTGACAAGGCTGCTAATAGCTGCTGCTTGTGTAATTAGACAGTCATTTGAATTTGTGAGCATCCTGGGGGTGGGACTGTTGTGTCTTCTGCTCCTTCTAGTCACAACAGCTTTTATTTTAAGTATGAACATCTTTACGTACAAATTAATAGTTCTTTGAAAGGTACTAAATGCTCTTTAAGAAAATTATGAATTTAAATTTGCCCTGGGGTGCTTATCAAGTTGGTTAATGTTATCACACTTACATTTGACTTACTGAGAACCTTGGTTGGAGACAAATTGGCTGAGCTGTCCCAACTTGTCCCTTAGAAACTTCTGTTTTTTTTTTTTTTGTTGTTGTTGTTTTTTCCAAAGGCTATGAAGAGGGCTTTGCCCTGATTCTGGAAGTGTTATTATCTCTTCTGATAGGCTTTATGCAGAGAGATGTGGCCTTCAGTATAAACAAACTGACAAAAGGCCCCTTGAGATCTTAATTTGTTCAAATTAAAAAGAATGTGGAAAGATAAGAAAGCTGTTTAAAACCTGGCCTCCACTTTAGTACAAGTCCTTTAACCATTCCTTTGGGGAAATTACATCACCCTTACATGGCGGTTTAATGAAAAAAAAAAAAACAGTCATTATTCAGAGCAGGGATTTCTCTCCATCTTTTAGCCTCCATCATGAATGCAGTGGCGTGAATTCAACAGTGCAAATTCTTGAACTGCAGCTATGTGAGATTAGAAAACCTCTCAGGTGTGCTGAAAAGGAAGCCGGTTTGACTTTATGCTAAAATAAACCTATCACATCAAAACCAGTTTTGTAGTAGAAAACCTTGGTCACAATTATACTCTGGAGGCCTTTTTCTTGAAAGGGAGAACATTTTTTTTTTTCCCCTGTAATTGTGACCACTATACTAAAGCAATCAGGAAGGTATGTTAATTTACTTCTAACTGATAGAACTGATTTCCTAAAAGCTTTAAAGGAATGGGAGATGTTAGTGTGATGAATTGGAGATGCTTAATCCCATCACAATACAAAGCAAATTGAATTCTTATGCATTCCATCTATTTTGATATTAATCAACTAAGGAAAAGAAAAACACCAGTGAAAAGAAAATACAACAATAACAACAACAACAACAACAACAACAACAACAACATCTGTGTTCCTCACCTACTTCTAGGTAATTCACAGTTTCGAAGAGGTTTATACAAGCTAGCTTTAAACTTTTACCAGAAGAAATAGAATTGAAATATGATGCCTCTGGTGTTAATTATTGAGGTGTATTCTGCCAGGGATTGGAATCTATGGGTGGCCTATAACAGAACTCTGCCAAATATGATCTATTCTGTATACAGATAATGAACTGTTGTCAGTTTCCCTCAAGGGAAATTTGAATATATTGTATTCCCCCTCTAAGGTAGGTATAACTATGTTTGAAAATAAAATTGTTGTTGCTGCTAATACCTATTAACTTTAAATGTTACTCACACGTCTGTGCTTGGAAGTCACAGCATGTACTGAACATTAATTTTAATCACTTTCCATAGCAGTAAAATTTTGCTTCATAACCCACTTGGAAAAATGAGAGCAGCAACTGAGGGGCTAATTCTGTGTTATTACTAAATCGTCCCAGATGATTGAAATCAAGTTCCCAAGGCTGATTTGGAATTGACACATGACAAGGAGGTTAATCTTGGATCTATTTAGACTTTTTCCTTGCAGTGATCACATGGAGTTTGGATCCTACAACTTAGGATTTAGAGAATTGAATCAGAGAAGTATGGAAGGGGTATTGCATTAGGACCATCATCTTAAGGTCTCCAATTGATATAACTTAATTTTTTTTTCCCATTTCAATTCTTTTGACAACTCAAGGTTATAGCTTTGAATTCAGTTTCCCTAGTTAATTCATGGATTCTACATCCTCACTGGTTCCATCAAATTTTCAGAGAATTTACAGATGTCAAGACATGAAGATACACTCAAGTTCTTCTCAGGTCCCTGTTGGTTGGTTCCTATAGATTGCTGCCAACCGATTTGTGATCTGATGATAAGGTCATCCTTGGAGCCACTTCTTCAGCCATCAGGTTCTCTCTTGAATTTAATTGCTTGTCATCACCCGGCAGGATTGGGAAAAGGGCTGGGCAACAGCATATATTTTTCCAAATAAGTCAATTGATGACGCCTGTTTTAGATGCAAAAGTCAAGAATCGCCTCTTTGGTTCTTCTCTGAACAGAAATCCCCACATAACTATGTGTGTCCTAGATTGAAAGAAGGTGATAATTGTAGGGAAATATCCTGAATTATTAGGGAATATAGAGGGGAAAAAAACCAGCATTGGTTAACATTTGAAATTATTATTTTCTGAAGGTACAAGCAAACTGAATCGACTTTTGGAAATGTAAAAAATAATAAGGTTAGTCTGAGTAAAAGAAAACTATCTAAAATATTAATGAAACATATATTTTATATATATATATGTATGTATATATATATATGAATATATATTTTCCTCTTCTAGATAAGAACCACATCTGTAAAGATCATCCAGCCTAAGCATTTAACAGTTAAGAAACAGAGACCCACAACTAGCATGAAGTCACACAGCACATGAAACCAGGTCCCCTGACTCAAAGCTCTTTACTTATCCACCCCCTCCCCAAATTGCTTTGCAATGGAAGAAGATTAGGACAAACTTCTGATGCTAATAGGTGGAAACATTGAGATACATTATCAAGAACATTTGCAATGGTTATTTGAAAAAAATGGTTGGGCAGCTAGCGTTTCATCCTGGCCCAGGGCAGTCCTGTGGAGTCGGTACTGATTGAAGCTGATTTCTTTACCCTCACTTTTAGATTACATGATTTTTAAGGCAGATACTTCAAAAGGGTTTACAAATATAGACTTGATTGAATAATTTACCAGAGAAACTGCCCCTCTAGCTTCCCTAAATTCCAGAAATACATTGTGTTTGTTTCCTTTTTTGGTGAATGTAGAGGGAACATCAATCTGCCCTTTCAAGGAAATGTAAGGATTTTTCAAGATGTTTAAAAACAAAAGAGTAAAATTGCCTTTGGATCCCTTGAGAAGATTGGACTGCCTAGGACTTCAGCTTCTTCCTTGCAACAGAATGGATTTCCACGGGGAGAGGATTCAGAACTTTATGGGCCAGAGCGCGTGAAAGATGTCACAGGCTTCAAAAATAATTTTTTTGTGGAACTATTTCTTGAGAATGGTAATTGATTTTACTTAGTGTCTGCCAAAAACAACCTGGAGGGAAAAAGGACAAAGTATTCACGGGTTTCTGAGGATGGATAGAGATTTAGATGGATATTAGAGAGACTAGTTTGTATTTCATGACTCCTTGGCTGAGAGAGTGAGAATGATGTTTGGGGAAGTCCATAGGACATTTCTTCTTCCTCTGATAATATTCAAAATGTGGACTTTGAAGCAAAATCTCCAGAAAGACTTTTCTCTCCTACTCTCCTATACTTCTGGTCCTTGGGTCCTTCTCTTTTGGTGCAGTGTCTATTTAGCAGGGTTATTTGGTAGGAAAAACACCTGCCAAGATGCAGCCTCGTCCTCCTCCCTCCTTCCCTCTCCCTTTCTCCCTCTCAGCTATTTTCCTTCCTTTTTGCTGCAAATGACTTTAAACTGGCAAAATCAACATGATGGTATAACAGAGCTCATATTTTTAATGTGGCTCTTTTTGTGTGAATCTGGAAGTTTAATGTACACACTGTATACTACAGTTTCATCCTTCAGGGTCTAAGTTTTGTATATCTTAAGGTTCCTTCTATATGGAGTCAGTTGTATTTTTGATATACCTTCCAGCTGACTTCTCAGTCATAAATTGATTAGACACAGAATCCAGAGTTAATCCAGAATTAATATAACAGAATATTTAAAATTATCATCTAATTCCCTATTGTCTATTTTCCTTCTAAAGTAGATGTATGTGAACTCTCATGACTCAAATACTTGTCCTGAGGATCTTTAGACACCTTAACCCTAACTCACTGTTTGGATCTAAATCTCACCCTTGTCAATGTACACTTGTACATCACCAAAACCTTTTTTTTTTGTAGTTAGTTTGGGAAAGAGGACATAGTGTGAACAGGCTGCAGTATTGGACCCTTTTTTCAGGTTTTTAAAATGTGTTTGCATGATCCCGATGATCTTTCCCATCCTTGAATGGGGGAAAGCTTTGCTTTTAAAATCTCTAACATATTGTGCCATTTCTTATTTGTATGTTCCTTGTGTATCCAAAAGGAGAGTAACTTCCTATCTGATACTGTAAGGAAGGATTCTTTATGTACTACATATACTCGTACCCTAGAAACACTTGATTGTGTGTTAAATAATTAGGTAATCGGTATTTCTAATGATTTAATTTATATCAGTCAGAAGCCCCGGCTGGATTTAGATTGTTATATAGGTGTTTACAAGTGTTTTATTGATATTTGGGGAAATTGCATGGGTGTTTGGATGGGTTGGGAACATATTAACTTTCCCAATTAAAATAATAGATGATAGGCTCCTACCACCTGGAAATTGCTATGCAATATATTTTCAGAAAAAAAAAATTGAATTCAGATGAGGTATGCCTGTGTTTCTGTTCTGAGCACATACATGTACAATTATATAGTAGCCCATGGTGGTAAAGTTATGAAATCTTTTGCATGACAAATATTCACGTCTGCCACATTGTATAATTGATGTGGCTGCCTGTTAAAATCACTCAATAGGTTTTTAACCTTTCTTGACAGTTCTCTCTATTGCTGACTGTATTATTTTCTTCTGCTTTTGGAATGGTCATTGTCCTCTAGTCTTGTCTTTTCTCTCTTCCCCAAAGATGACTTATATTCTCATTCCTCTGTCATCAATCTCTGCAGAGAGAGAGCTGAACTTTATTTTGAACCCTATTTCCTTTCTCCCTTTCCTGTCCCCTACTTTGAACTGGTTGCTTTTCTGCATACAACTTCAAACACAACACAGCAAGGAGGAGATACCTTGTCTTAACAATGGGCCCCAGAAATCTTTCTTAGGAGGTAGTGGGATAACAGTGCTTAGGGATGCGTCCTGCTGTGTGCTAATGCAGGGAAAAGGCTGAAAAAGGAAGCTAAATCAACCCTATGCATAATGGGCAGAGATTTAAAGTTGGAAGGAAAGGAAAGAAATGGTGAGAAGGAGAGGGAAGATAGAGAAGTGACTAGAAAACTTACGGAGAAGTAGAAACCGCATTGGTAGAAAAAGCCAAGGACTTTATAAGGTCAAGGTGATTTGATTGTCAGGTTTAGGTTGCTTTTATTCTTTGCATAGGAATGCCTTGTCTCCTCAGTAAAATCTGCGACATACACAACAGCTTGCTGGGGTGGATTTTTTTTTTTTTAATGTCAAAATGTAGAGATGAGGGCAGCATTAAGTCACAGTAGCTCAAAGGCATAAACAACCCAAATGTCCATTGATGGATGAACATATAAACAAAATGTGGTATAAACGCAGAATGGAACATTATTCAGCCTTAAAATAAATGAAATTCTGATACATGTGCCAACATGATAAACATTATGCTATGAAATAAGCCAGATACAAAAATTACACATTTTGTATGTTTTCACTTATGTGAGGCATCTAAAGTGGTTAAATTTATAATGAGGAAAAGAAGATTACAGTTCATGTTTGATGGGTACAGAGTTTCAGTTTGAAGAAATCCAGGGATAGTTGCACAACAAAGTGAGCATCTGCCCATAGAACTGCACACTTAAAAATGTCTAAAACGGAAAATTCTAGATGATGAGATAGGGAAAGAGGTTGTAGGCCATGTCCGGGTTCCTATTTGTGTAGGGTGAAAAGATGATTCAGGAACTGAATCACTTCAGCAGAGGTGGGTTTTAGAGCAGAGAGGTAGACCCTTGCAGTGGGTTGAATGGTGTCACCCAAAGATGGCTGTGCTCTAGCTGCCAGAAACGGAGAATGGAACCTTACTGGAGAACAGATCTTTATAGATGTCATTAAGAATTTCGAGATGAGCTCACCCAGGATTTCCCGGTGGGCCCAATATCCAATGACAAGTTTCTCATAGGAGACAGAAGACAGAGTAGCAGGCCACGTGAAGAAACACTCCGAGACAGAAGTGATGTCAGGCCATTTCCTGGGGTCAATGGAAGCCAGGGGAGACCAGCAAGCATTCCCTTTCTTTGGGCCTTCAGAGGAGCACAGTCCTGTTGACCCCTGGATCTGAACTTCCAGCCTCCAGAAATGTAAGGGAATATGTTTATGTTTTAAGCCACTGAATTTATGGAAATACGTTACAGAAGCCCTAGAAAACAAATATATATCCTGAATGTTCCCTGCTCTGGAAAATCTGACTAAATTTGGGCCAGATGTTCCTGAGTGCACAGAGGATGAGCTTCTGGCTAATTTCATCAATATCTTAGGCATCTCAGCCAGCTTTTAGATTTTAAAAAAACAGACACCCACCCTTATTAGGTCTGATACGTGTGCCATGAAACCCAAAGAAGTTGGATATACTGGCTCCATGGCAATGTTTGTGAGTGTGGTTCCGCTGCACCAGGATCTCTTCTTTTAGTTTTAAAATGTAGTCTTCTGGCATCTGGCCAAGACCCAGTGAGCCAGAAACTCTAGGGAGAGTCGCTAGGAATGTGCATTTTCATCACCTTTCAGGAATTCTTACGTGTATTAGATTTTGAGAACCACTACTCTAAGAGGTAACATGATTTACCTCATGGATGTTAGCAGGCAAAAGACACAACAAATGACTTTCTACCAAAAACTAACTGCCTTTTTCTCATGTCATTTTTTCAAACCATTTTATTGAGGTACAATAGATACATAAAAATTTGTACATATTTAATAGACACTAGGATGAATTTGGGGAGAAACGTATGTGTGGGAGCCCATCAGGGTTGTAAACATGTCTGTCCCCTCTCAAAGTTTCATCTTGCCCTTTTAGTTCCTGCTAAAAACACTTAATGTAAGATCTGCCATCTTAGCATTTTTAGGTATATAAGACAATATGGTTAGCTCTGGGTACTGTGTATATAATAGATCTCTAGAATTTATTTATCTTTCATAATTAAAACATTGCATCTTTTAACTACCACTTCCCCATCACCCCCTTTTTACCTGTACATGATACCTTCTAGGTCCTTTCCTGTTGTTGCAAATGGCAAGATTTCCTTCTTTTTAAAAACAGAATAACATTCCATTGTATGTTGTGTTAGTTAGTTCTTTGTGACTATGACAAAAATATCTGACATAAACAATTTGAAGGATGAAAGATTACTTTGGCTCATGGTTTTCGTAGGTTCATGGACATTCAGGTTGTTCCCATATCTTGACTATTGTAAATATGGTTGAAGTGAACATTGGGGTGTAGATATCTCTGCACCATCCTGATTCAATTCCTTTCAATATATTTCCAGGAGTGGGATTACTGGATTAAATGGTAGTTCAATTTTTAATTTCTTGAGGAATTTCATATTTTCTGTAAAGGCTATGCCAATTTACACTCTCACCAGTAGTATATAGGATTTCCTTTTCTTCACATCCTTGAGACGACTTGTTATCTTTTTTAATATAGCTATCCTAACATCATTTTTATCTTTCAGTATGGTGTTAGCTCTGGGTTCTTCATATATTGCTTTTACTGTGTTGAGGTCTAACCTTCCTATACCTAATTTCTTGAGAGATTTTATGAAAGAATTTGAATTTTGTCGAATATATATTTCTGCATGTACTGTGAGGATTATAGGCTTTTATACTTCATATGCTTTGTTCTTTTATTGTATCGTATCATGTTTATTGGCTTGTATAAATTCAACCATCCTTATTTCCTCAGGATAAATGCCAGTTGCTTATGGCATAAGATCCTTCTAATGTGCTGTTGAATGTAGTTTTCTAGTATTTGTCGAGGACTTTTGTATCTATGTTCATCAGGGATAATGGCCTGTAATTGTGTTTCTTCCTCTTGATGAATTAACCCCTCTACCTTACATAATGATCCTCTTAGTCTTTTGTGACAGTTTTTGACTTAAAGTCTATTTTATCCGATGTAAATATAGCCACGCCTGCTCTTTTTTTTTGTTATCATTTTGCATGGAACATCTTTTTTCGAATCCTTCAATTTTATTCTATGTATCCTTAATGAGTTTCTTGTAGTCAGTATACAATCGGATCTTGTTTTTTTAATCCATTCAGCCACTCTATGTAATTTTTATTGGATAATTTAATTAATTTACATTAAAGTGATATTGATAGGTATAGAATTACTATTGTCATTTTATTAATTATTTTCTGATCATTTTATAGTTTCACTGTCCCTTTTTTGCTGTCTTTCTTGTCATTTGTTTGAGTTTTTGTAGTGATATACTTTTATTCCTTTTCCTTTTTGTCTTATATATCTGTCACAGGTGTTTTCTCCATGACAGTCACTGGGCTAACATAAAGCAATACCATTTTAACACTCTATTTTAAACTAATAACAATTTAGTTTTCATCACATACAAAGTGCTCTGCCTTTACTCTGCCCACCTTTATTATGTTGTTGATGTCACAATTTTTACCTCTTTTTAAATATTGTGCACCCAGCAACAAATGTATTGTAATTATATTTTGAATAAATACTTCTGTTTTTCTTTTATCCTTGAGTTAAAAATGTGATGATGCAACACAATTAAAAATTTCCAGTATTCTGAAATTGACCATTTATTTACTTTTGCCACTGAGTTTTTTTTTTTTTTTTAACTTTCATGCGTTTTCATACAGTTGATATGACAGCAGTCAGGGGGAGCTTCTAGGTATTAAACAGCTATACAGTTGCTCTTTTACATTCAGATCAAATTGAGCAGCATTGCTGAACTGTATGTATGTGTTGAATTGTAAGTGTGTGTTCATTTCCCTGAGATCATGAGCTCTTCTCTTGTGGGGCTACTTTTACTTTATTCTTGTACATCTTATCTCTAGGGTGGGTCTTTGCAGAAAGAATATATTGCATGTTGGAAAAGATTGAGCATTTTTCTTTATTGTTTTAATTTTAAGAAGTTGCTCCATTGTTAAAATTGCAAACATTGTGTAAATGTTTGAAAGAGCAGAGTTCTGTTCTTAATTAGAATAGTTCTATTTTCTCTATGTCTGCAACTTATAAAGGTAATTTTTCCACAGAAGAGCCTATCAGTTTATAATATAATCTTTCTTTTTACAAGTACATGGTGGACAGGGCTGGGGATGTGGCTCAAGCAGTGGCGAGCTCGCCTGGCATGCGTGCGGCCCGGGTTCGATCCTCAGCACCACATACAAGCAAAGATGTTGTGTCCGCCGAAAACTAGAAAATAAATATTAAAAAAAAATTCTCTCTCTCTCTCTCTCTCTCTTAAAACAAACAAACAAACAAAAAAACAAGTACATGGTGGACAGTCCTCCTTATCTGTGCCGAGCAATCTACCTTATTACTTCCCCAAAGCCTGGCCCTTTTAAAAAGACAATTGTAGATAGTCTTCACAGTTGCTGCTGGTATAGCTCCTTTGCAATCAGCTAAAGAAAGTGATGTCATTTCAGGTCCCTAAGGTATAAAGATATAGAAAAGGTCACAGGGAAGGACTGACACCATAAAGAAACTCAGAGGCTATCTAGCTTAGAGGAACCAAATGAAAGAGACATTTTGCTTAAAAGGAAAATTTTTGTTTTAGAGGAAGGAACTTCAAGTTATTCCAGAAAAGAGAAGTCTATATGCTTTGAAAGTCCAAAGGAAAAAAAAGCTGACTAGGCTGATGCCTGACCTTGTGGCTTTTTCCATAGCAGTGAGTAGAAAGCCACTGTTTGGTAAGAATTCTAAGTGGATTTCAGCTGTTGAAAAACCAATAGTGAAAAGACTGAATCAGAATAAGTGTTGAAAGTTAAGTTAGAAAAGACATTGTAGTTTTATTTTAAAAATATTCCTCACTTTTTAGATTCTTTCTTTTTAAAATGTATCCAACGAGTAATTAATATTTGACACCTAGCTGGAACAAAGGTAAGGGTGGAAGACTCAGAGATAAGTGGGTCTCCATCCACAGGCACTTGATCTTCTAGATTAGGGGCCTAAGGGACCGCTCTTACCTGTGAGAGCAAACAGGTTTTATTGTATTGTAATGTACTACACAATGTCTTCCTGAAAACCAGGATGGAAATTGTTCAAAAGCTGAGAAATATTGACTTTTAGGTTAATAGTAGCAAGGAAATGAGGGCAGATATACATAGAAATAAAAGTATGATAAAATTACTAAAGATAGCATCAAGTATGGTATATGGGCCCTGGGCTTATTTTTCTAATTTTTAACATACCACTTTTATGATATTTGTAATATACTAAAAACTATATTAAACATTAAATTCATGCAATATGAATTTATTTTAAAAGGAATTTGCAGGGCCGAAAATGGGTAGCTCAGTGGTGGTGCCTTTGCCTAACAAGTAAGAGGTCCCAGATTCAATTCCCAGCACCATTAAAAAAAAAAAAAAAGTTTAAAAGCTTACCTAAAGTTTTAATGGTCTGCTAACTTATTTTATGTAACTTTTGAAAACATAAAACTTGATTTTTCACATTGGGGTGGCCTTTTCTGATGGTAATCTTTTAGGAGATTCAGATTCAAATCTGATTTTAATGGACACTCACAAACTTTCATACAAAATTTCCTCAGAGGAATAGAAACTAGCCTTTGCCTTTCCTTGTAAATAAATCTGTAGAAAACTGTTATGGTGTGGATATTTAATGTCCTCTGAAAAACTCAAGCGTTAGACAATGCAGGAATGTCCAGGGGTGAGATGATTATATTATGAGAGCTACAACCTCATGAGTGGATCCAGCCATTTGATGGGTTCATAATTTGAATGGACTAATTGGGTGGTAACTGTGGGCAGTGGGCATGACTGAAGGAAGTAGGTCACTGGGAGTGTGCCCTTGGACATCTTGTCCCTGGTTTCTCTCGGTCTCTGTGCTTCCTGCTGCCATGAGATTAGCAGGTTTCTTCCTCTGCACCTTCTGCCATGATGCTCCTCTGCCTCTCCTCAGCCCAGAGCCATGGATTTGGCTGACTATGGCATGAGTTTCCTGAAATAGTGAGCCCAAATAAACCTTTTCTTCTCTGAATTGTTCTTGTCAAGCATTTTGGTCCCAGCAATCAAAAGGTGACTAATACAAAACTTTGTCCGTATCCACAATTCTAGTGATTTGTGAGTTTTCTTTAAATCTGAGTTACTGAAATACTTTTCCGATTCTGAATCTTAGTCTACAATTTTATAGCTCTCTCCATTTTCTTTACCCCTACATCCCAGTTGAAGACACGATGTTTGACCTTAGTTTAATCATTAATAATTGATATTTTAAATTAAATAATTGATATTTCCTTTACAGATAAACTCACAATTGTCCATGATCCCGGAGCTTTTGATGTCCTCCTTTTGCCATGCTTAATGATAGCGTGCATTTTCTAAATTGTATTAGTATTGGTATTAATATTTTTTATTTTCTCTTACTCTGCTGTATTCAGTAGAATAGAAAAAAAGCAACTAAATATTTGAATATTTACAGAAATGTGGCTGTACAGACAAGGATAGTGCCATTAGGACAAAGCTTTGCACAGGAGATACACGCACTCTGCAATTGGTACAAGAAGGGAAGTGGAGTTTCACTATATAATGAATGGAAACAAGAGTGAGATGAAACTTCTCATGTAAATATTAAACATTTTTTTTGTCATCTCAAAATGGCAGCAGACATGAGAGCTAAAATTCTAATGTCTGATTTATTAATTTACTTGATCAATCTGACAGTGACTTCTGAGTATTTTTTATAAAAAGAGGGTATAGATTCCTTCCTCACAAGGCTGCTTTGAGGGCTGAGTGATGTGCTTAGAGGATTTAGTATAGAGTCCTGGTGTGTGGTGGGGGCCAGCAGTTCAGCGTCTTAGGCCTCTTCTCACCTGACTAATGGTGCACTCCTGGAGAGCAAGGACCACTCTTGCCTGCCTTTTTAGGGCTTTGCACAGTGGTTCCATAGTAATGGGTATTTTTATTTGTTAATTTTTCCTTCAGTTAGGATGTTTGATGTGATTTAGTAATAGAACTGAATTTTAAATGAAGAGTCATAAAACAGATATGCTAAATTTTAGGGAATTTTAGATGAACTGTGCATGCTCATCTACAGAGAGAACTCTCTCTTGGATGTTTTAAGAGCTATAGTCAGGCTTTGGTTATCCATGGTGCAACATATTTTATCACCCAAACCAGTAAGTATGCTTTTGAGAGTGAAAGGATATGCTATTAATATTTATGCCTGGAACTTAGGTAAAATCTGCATAAGTCCCAGGCAAACAACGATGTATGGCCCTCCAATTCGTAGTTGACATGCTTGATTTGGGATCTGATTTAACTTAAGGTGGAGCATTTCTCAAAGGGATCTGTATTTCTATTGAATTAATGTGATAATTACCTTCTAAGCTTGGGTGGACTTATTCCTGGGTATGATCATTCTCAAAAGTGTTAGGGATCCTTCTGAAGACAGTGTTTAGTTCCTTGACTACTTAACAAAGCAGTGCTGCCAGGATCCTGAGATAATAGGTTTATCCAGAGATTAGAGCATTCTCCTTTCCTAATCCTACCACCCCTGGTCTCAGAAGAGCCTTCACCCTTTTCCTACTGTGTGTCCACATGGGAGTTTAATTACAGTCTTGCAATAGCGCCTGGAATGCCAGACTCTGATTCAAAGTCAAAAATTGTTTAAGGATTATTTGAAGTTTTGCAATGATCTGTGCTGACATTACTCTCCAAGTTCCATATAAAATTTATCATATTTATTGGAGAGGTAGCCTGCTTGTGGTTACAGCAAAGTCTCTTATTTCCAGACTGGGTTTGAAACCTTGATTTGCTCTTTAATTTGGTGACGTTTGACAAGTTACCTAATTTTTCCCTTTAATTTTTTCACTAATAAAATGAGGCCACTACACTTTACAGAGACTTGAGCTAACAATAGTTCAAATATCTAGAAGAGAAGAGTTTGAAAGATTTTACAACCAAGAAATGTTAAATGTCTTAAGGTGATGGACATATTAAGTACCCTGATTTGATCATTATCCAAATGTATACATATATTATAACACCACATTGTGCCTCACAAATATGTGTAATTATTTTATGTCAATAAAATAAAAAATGTAGGGATGATAATAGTATCTATCTCAGCATTGTTGAGAGGGTACAAATAAAATTCCTATCTATAATCACAAACTGATGATATTAACATTGAAATGCTCACAGGACTACAGAGGAAAAAATTTAAAAAAATCATGATCATAGCACCAGGGCATTAGACACACTAACAGTAGGAAATTACTCCATAGGAGACTTAATGATGGAAATCTCTATGATAGAAGAACTAGTATTTGATTGGATACAATATACCCATGAAATAAAGGTAACATTTTCTTTGTTTAATTCTTAATGCCATTGATTTTTTTCAGGGATTCTGCTGCAGTTGTTTTCACTGTTGTTAATATTGGTACTATGGTCCTCAATATTTTAATCGTTTTATAAAGTATTAAATTCCATTTGATTTTTGCAATTCTCTGTATCAGTTAAATACAGGGGTCCAGGCACTGGTTAGAGGTTTTGAAATGATAGCTCTTTATTGAAGTCTGGGTAGACTATAGTGGATTTAGTGTGTCTGTTGTTGAGTTCTCTGAAGGAAACTGGAAAATAGAAACATTCATAGACCTGACAGCACAGCATTGGATAATGACTGCTTCTAAATCCTAGACAGAATGGTCTCAGCAACACTGCCACCGAGTGATCTAAGTAAGGTCATCTTATTATCTAGTTTCCAGTTCTCGTGTCAGATGTCAAGAAAAAAAGAGTAAGTTTAAACTTTGGAAAAACACAAAGACAGAAGAAAGGGCCAAGGGCTTTGGAAATAGGTAGAATAGTATTCAAATTCTGGCTCTGGGATTCACTCTGTGAGCCTCTATAATTTTTTGGAGTGTCTGAGCCTCTCTGTGGCATGGTATTGATAGCTTCTTAGTTTTTTGGTCCCCCAGAGCAGGGATCAAATGAAATCATGTGTCAAAGCAGGTACACTTAGTGGACACTTGGTGTAGGCTCTTTCTTTCCTTTTATCTGGCATTCCTCAGACTGTTTCTTTTGATCTTAGAAATCATCCTTTCTATTAGTAGATCCCCAATACCAATAGCACTTACTAAATGAATATTGATTCTATAATGAATGGACAATGATCTAACTAAATCTGTTCATTCATCAATCAGTGACTATTTTTATGTCAGTTACTATGCTAAAAATAATAGAGATGAACAGCACAATCCTTTTGCTTTAAGGTTCTAACTAGAAAGAAAACATGCATTGTGAGTGTGTGGAGTGTCTGTACTTCAGTCCAAGTGGGGAAAACTTTCACAGCAGATATTTGAACTAAGTCCACCCAAAAGAGAAAGAGGGGAGGGGAGAGGCAGCACTGTATGTAAGGATGTAACACTCTCAGGGACTTAGGAGGAGGAAGCACGTGTTCTGTGAACTTCAAGGATCACATCTTATCTAGACAGCAGTGTGTGTGTGTGTGTGTGTGTGTGTGTGTGTGCGCATGCATGTGCGTGTGTGTGTGTGTTTGTGCTTGCACGTGCATGCAAATGGTTTTTGCATGTGTGCACAGGGGGAGGAACCCAGGGTGAAAGATTAGGCAGGGGCAAGTCACAAAAGGCCTTGCAGGATGGGATGAGACACCTGATGGAAACTCTAGCAGACTTCAAGGCAGGTGATTTAGTCCCCCAAAGGCCTGACAAGAACAATTTTAGAGGAGAAAAAGTTGATTTTGGGTCTCATAGTTTCAAAGGCCTTAGTCCATAGATGACTAGTTCCATTCCTGGAGGCTCTACGTGAGGCAGAACATCACAGTGGTAGAGTATGGTGAATAAAAGTTGACTCAGGACATCACCCCAGGAAGAGGAGAGACAGAGACGAGAGAGAGAGAGAGAGAGAGAGAGAGAGAGAGAGAGAGAGAGAGAGAGAGAGAGAGAACAAAGCTGGGGGGTACGAGAGAGAGCGAGAGTGCTCTGTTTAACAAGGACAAAACATATACCCCAAAGACATACCCCCAGGGACCCATATCCTCTGGCCATATCCCACTTAACTTCATTTGCTACTCAGTTAATTCCTATCAGGAGATTAATTCACTGATCGGATCAAGGCTGTCATAACCCGATCATTCCACTTCTAAACCTTCTTGCTTTGTCTCACACATGAGCTTTTGGGGACACCTCACATCTAAACCATGACATAAGGATTGACAGAACTAGAGTTAGGCTCTTCTGGCTGCCATAGATGGTGCCCGTGAAGTTCCAGGTGAGGACACAGGTGGCTGTGGAAGTTCATGGTGGCTCTGAGAAGAACAGTGGGACCATTTCAAAGATCTCAGTATTCAAGAGTTACTGCACTATGGGGCTGAATGGATGTAAAATCTAGAGGAATCCAATTCCAGTTTGAGTTGTATCAGGAGAGATTCTTTAATTTTTAACAAACATAGACAATATTTTGTGTTTATGATTTTCTAACTTGACTACAAAGACAGTGTTTTAATATGTGAAAGCTACAACTCTAATATGTCATCTTTTAAATTATAATGTGGGTTCTTTCTTAAGATTCTGCCTTTATGAATCTTTAACTTTGATCATCGGATTTTCCATTCATTTTTACTACTCCCTCTTCTGCATGTAGTTTAACTGGAAAAATTAAAAAGTAACTATTGATTAGCATACTTGTCAGAAAAAAATCCTAGACAAAGAGAAGGGGTAAACTTTTTTTTCTTAGTGCCAATTAAAATCATATTACAATGTGAAGTTCCAACCAGTGGCTTCATTAAGCTGTGATTGGATATGTAGTCATATTTTCCATAGAATATTGTTTTATTGGTGATGTCTGTTTTGAGTGAAGACTATATTGTTTCTTTCAGAATTCTATAGATATGCAAAATTAATAAAGAATCTAAGCCTTTTACTTATTGTATCTTCTTTTATTGAAACCACCAAGCACAAAACAAAGCATCAGCGTGAATACTTCATGTGAATATTTTTGATGTCTTTATTTGAATCCCTTGATCACTACTTTGCAAGACTGAATGACCTGTCAAATATTTTCTTTTCATTGTGTAAATTCTCTTATAGTTTAATCTGTATGCCTCCTTTTAGTTCCCTTTATGGAGGGTGACATCCCTGGACTTTATAGTAATAGCCAAATAGAATTTAACAGAAATTCATGCATTTGTGCAAATTATGTTTTTTTTGGGGGGGAGAGTATTCAATTAAACAAATTATTTTAAAAAGTCTTTTAACTGTAACCTAAATATTCTATATTTACTTTCACATAAATTCATTAGTAAACACCAATAAGTTTTAATAACATAACAGGAATTGATTCTTTGTTTAGTGGTTGTAAAGATAATATGAACACTTTGATGCAGTACAGTTTTTTTTTTTTTTGGTCTATATTTGTAAGTAATGGTAGGCTTCAAAGTTTGGGAACTAAAATAAGATGCAGGTGAGTATCAAGTAAAAAGGGGCAAATGGAGCAGTGAATGAAAAGAGAAAATCGATTGTGCACTGCTGTTTTTAAACTGTTAGTAAATATCCTTGATAATAGATTTCTATTTTCAGTATTAAGTGTGTACGAACTTAAGAACACAGTGGCTCTCTAGTTGAGGGCCAGGGGACCGCATGATGAAATGGAAAAAAAGAACAGGAAACAGCTCTGATGGTGGAATAATTTTGCATGAGTCACTGAACCTGTTTACCTTTTTTATCTTCAAAGTCAGGAGATGAAAATAGTTGAATAATAGGGTCTTTCAAATGCTATCCTCCAATGCTTGCTAAGTACTATGAAGACTGAAACATGCAGAGGCTTTGGCCCTAGTCAGTTTTTCTCAGCGGGGACTAAAACTAAAATTGACCAGAACAATTGTAGAGGAGGAATAGTTCATTTGGGGGTTCATGGTTTCAGTCCATACAAAGCTGACTCCATTTCTCAGGGTTCCAGGTAAGGCAGAACCTCAGAATACCTACCCCAAAGGCACACCTCCAGGAACCACCTCCTCCAACTACAACCTAAACACCTTCAGGTTCCACTCAATTAATCCCAGCAGGGGATTAATTCACTGATTGGGTTAAGGCTCTTGTAACCCAATCATTTCTCCTCTAAACCTTCTTGCATTGTCTCACACATGAGCTTTTGGGGGACACCTAATATCTAAATCATAACAATTGCTTAGGAAAAATGGTCCCTGGTTTTGCTTTTGTTTTTACATTGAAATCTGAAGGTAAAGGATTTTATGATCCTGGACTAATGTACTTCAGCACAATCTGGTCAGTGCATTAGGGATCTATGTCAAGCACACAAGTCGTCTAAACCAAGGATCTTAAAGAAGAAACAGAAAATGAAGGTGCAGAGGGAACCCTAGAATGCTCTTAGAAAGGAAATGTACATTACCATCACAGAGAGAGGATTTGTCCCTGGTGATATTTATCTGGGATGAATGAAGGTTATCGGAATGTCGAATCACAACTGTCATTCAAGAATGTTCAAAAGTAAGATGTCTGCAACATCACAACTAGGGATCTTTATCCCCAGGAAGTTGAGAAGGGCCATTTAGCTCCTTGACTGTAAATAAATAAGAGAGAAAAAAAAGACTGTCATTAACTGGCAGGGGAAAAATGAAAGAAAAATAGGAATGAAGGCCAGCATTTTATATCTTTTAAAGACTTAGAGCAGAGGAACCTTATGTTTTAACCTGAACCTTTTGGAAGAATCATAAGAGAGAAATATATTTAAATGAGCAAGACTGAAACCAATGAAGAGTCCAGTGATTATTTCTGTTCTCTGTGACTTATTATCTGAAGATAGCATGTGCGTTGGAGGGGAATAATCAAGAAAAGTATAAGAAAACCTAGATTTTAGATATATTGTTCAGTTGTGTTGCCAGAATTAGTGAAATAAAGAACCAGGAAGCAAAGGATTCATCAGTAAGATTCTCTGTGAAAAATCGTGAGTAGCAGCATCATATACCCATCAACCTATTCTGGGTTTGTCAGGGCAGAAACTAATTGTAGTAGTCAGCTGACAAAATACCTCAGAAAATCATCTTAGAAGGAAGAAATGTTTGTTTTGCTTTTTTTTTTTTTCAAAGTTTTTCTTTTTTTTGGTCTGTGGTTGTTTGGTCCTGCTGCTTTGGACCTGTGGTAACATAGTACATCATGGATCATGGTGGTCATATGTGACAGAGGATGTCTTTCACCTATGGTGACTAGAAGGCAAAGAGGGAGGAAGGGGCTGGTGTCCCAATATCACCTTCAAGGATAGGCCTCAATGACCTAACTTTCTCCAACTAGGCCCCACTTCTTCCATCCTCTCCAAAGAGACTGACTCGTAACACATGGGGCTCTGGGGGACATTCTAGTCCTTATCCAGCCCTCCTGACTATTATTGCATCTACGAGAGAACTGGAAGGGTTTCTGTCTCTGCAACTTTCAAGAAAGAACATCTCTTTAAAAAACTAGAACCAGTAAGAATTGAAATCAGCAGTTAACTAGAATAAGGCACATCATATTGTGAGATATCGTGTAAGCATTTGAGTATAGAGAGCTTTTTATTGTATGATGTGTCAGTCAGATTTTCACCACCAGGACCAAAATATCTGACAAGAACAGCTTAGATGAGGAAGTGTTTGTTGGGCTCACTGTTCCAGAGGACTCTGTGCATGGTCAGCCAAATACATGGCTCTGTCCTGAGGAGAGGCAGAGCATCCTGGCAGAAGGGCATGGTGGAGGGAAGCTGCACACCGTATGGTAGCAGGAAGCAAAGAGAGAACAGGAGGAGCAGGAACAAAATGTGTAATCCCCAAGGCACAAAGTGCTATTGATATTACCCAGCGTCCTACTTCCTCTAGTCACACCCACATCTTCCTACAGGTACCACCCAGTACAGTGGTCCTTTCAAATTATAAACCCATCAAATGGTTTAATCCGCTGATTAGAATACAGCTCTCATCATATAACCATTCTTCCTCGGATCATTCCTGAACTTTTAGGGGACAGCTCATTTCTAGACCACAGCATATGACTTCCTGAATTAAAGTGTTAGCTGTGAGTGCCTAATAGTGATTCTGAACCTATTCTGTGCCTTGTACCTCTTTGTTTTGTCTGTAGAAGGTTTGTGTCAATTCTCAGAGTAAAACTTTTTAAGTGAATACAATTCAATATATAATTACAAAGAAAAATATTTATATTAAAGTGCTGTTTTCAAAAAATTATAATGGAATAGATATTTTATGTACTATGATTTTGAAGTAACAATGCATATTATTAGTATTGTGAGAGATTTTACGGCCTAATGTGATATGAAAATTTATGTGAATTCTTTTGGTGACACTCACAAGATGGGAATCCTTTGGTGACATATGTCCTGTTTTTATAATTCAAGGAAATATTGAATTTCTACTGGAGGAAAAGAAAATTAAGATGTAATTTTTTCCCTATGAAAGTTAATAGGTTTCCTGGTTCTACTGCAGTCCCTTTGAGAGTTCAAGGACCTCAGGTTGAGAACCTAAGTTTTTCTCCTAAGTTTTTCCCAGTCTAGTCTCTCATTGACTTAACTTTCATAGAGGAAGAGAAAACATATAAAGGTTCATATTAATATAATAAATGGAAAATAAATGAATTTTGTAATGTTTATTATAATTAGAAGGCTAGATCCTGATAGAAAATATTGATTTCTTGGAGCATATTTCCAGCACCAGCTTTCTCCTTAAGATATATGAACATTGGTAGAGATTGGGTGGAAAATTATTCAAAAACTGTGAACAAACATTTAGAAAAAGAGGATATTTTTGGTGCCTGTGATGCATAGTTCTTAAATATTTAATGAGTCACAAAGATTTAGTGTAGATTATAGTATATGACAAAAGCCATGGTTCAGACATTTATTACACAGCACAGACTGTTGGCTTACTAAGGATAGATCTGGAGAAGTACAGAGTAGCCACTGACCCAGGCCCAGAGCTGGATGTTTCACTCTGATGTATAGTATTTTGTATGATAAATGCATTTCTATAAAGAGAAACAGACTGTTTGACAAAGGACTCCAAATTACGAGGCTGGAGAATTCACTGTCACGGCAGTCATTTGTCTGATCTCAGGATGGAGCCTGGTATCCTGGGTCTGGGGACCACTCCCTGGCCCACATCACTGGTCTAGGAGCCAGTGAGGGTGCGGGCAGCACCTCCATGTCCTCTCCACCCTAGGTGTATGAGAATGTGAAGAATTAGTGCTTCATCTGGATAGTCATTTGAGTATAGTAAAGTGAAACCATTCCTAGAACACAAATAAATGGTTATAATATAAATATTTTTTGTTATAATCTCAGACAGCACAGTTTCTCATTGCAAAGAATGTTAAGAATTCATCTTCTACATTTATGCAGGTATCACTGTGCCTCTCTGGATCGTCTGTGTCCATACTGGAAGAGGTGTAGAAGTGAGATAAGGGCTGAGACCCCCAGAATAAAGCTCATAGGAGGAAATGTGCCTTCTGTTCATGCAGAGCCATTCTCAAATAGCTTTCACTGAAAGGTGCTCCAGAGGCTATAAAACAAAGTGCCAGCTTCTCCCATGCTGCAGAAAGACCTCAGAGTTCTAGGAAAGTGTTTTGGCTGGCCCTGGCTTGTCCACACTGGGGAGGTGATTCACACAGTCCATGGACCAGGGAAAATTAGATTACTTCTATTTCTGTTACTGCCAAATAATGAACAACCTGTCCTCTCTTTAAAGATGCCCTGTCTATAAAGTGGAGCCTGACCCTCATGGATGACTGCAAACAGAAAATAAACTGGTCAACTCTGAACTCAAACCCATGTAGCTTCTATTCAAGCCCTTTTCCAAGATTTATTTTACAGTACCGGGAAATGAACTCCAGGGACATGAGAGGTTTTGCAGTTCTCCAAAGGCAGCCCAGTGTCACCATAGGTTGTATCTAAAAGGTGAATGTAGAAGGCTTGGTTTGCACAGATTTAATAAAATTATTTGCAAGTGTTACAAGTTGACATTTCAAAATGCTGAAATTTGAAAATAACTCTAAAAAATTTCTAATTAAGCAATAATAAGTGGGAATTGACATTTTCTACCATTCACTGAGAAGTTTTCCAGCTAATAACCCCCTCATATCTAATCCTCAACCCAGAGCCATTATGTAAGTATAGAATGACATAGTGGTACTGTGTAGAAAATTGAGGTCTTAGCATCGAACCTACTTCTCCCCTGCTCAGACTGCCTGCAAAGTGCTATTGATATTACCCTAAACCGAAAAAGCATTTACTCTTCTTTAGAAATTTTGAATAGAAATTGACTTTCTTTAAGCAATCTCAATTTAATTAATATGCCACAACACTATTGACTCTGATTCACTTAGCATCCCTTGAAACACTCCAGCTATTTTTGTAGTGTGAAAATTGAAAGTTCCTATTTAGGAATTTTAAGAACAACAGGCACTTAGGGTGATCCAACAGAAGTAAAGCTTTATCAAGGAGTGGCTTGGGATGATGGCGAATTTATGCACTTGCTGTGCTGGAGAGAGGGGTCCACGGACAGGACCATGGGGACAGTCCTCCCATTTTGCCCAGGCAGAGCTGTTCATGCTTGTTGTCATAGTCATTTCATTGTCAATTCTTCTCTAATATGCATAACAAACTCGATGGTCATTCCACCTAAGTGTCCAGTGAGTTCTATGGTTACTTCAGGTGTAGCAGAAGGAGCCCCGGAAGTAGGATCAAAATACCTGGTTTTAATTTCCTTGTGACTGAAGAATATTGGGCAGTTTATTTCATTCTTCTGTGGTTTTTTACTTGTCTATAAAATGGGAATGACAAGCATTCCTACTTCACAGACTGGTTCAGAGGTTTGAATAATACTCCATGTGAAAGGGCCACGTAACAATGCTTAACAAGTATGGACAAAGGTGTTTTAGTTAAGTCTGACCCTACAGATGATGACTGGGTCTTGGAGAGCTCAGTATGTTGAGTCATCTGATGTTCTGTGGAAATATAAACCATTAATCCTCCTTCCTTGGGCATACCTTGAAAGGGAGAGTGTCATCTATGCTTCCCAGTTTTGGGACTAAACTTCTTTGAGAAGAGATGTGTCATTCCTGACCCTGAATCTGAGAGTGTGGTCCAGATGTTACACCACACAGAGACTGGAGAATCATCTGTAAGACGAACGTGAATTTGGGTGAAAAGCATATTCAACCGCCTGGGACACAAGTCTAGGCAGAAAGACAGTGTTTTAGTCAGCTTTTTATTATTGTAACAAAACACCCAAGAAAACCAACTTTGAGGAGGAAAGATTTATTTGGGCTTACAATTTCAGGTTCTAGTCCATGGTTGGCTGGCTCCATTGCTGTGGGCCTTTGATGATGCAGAGAATCATGGTGGAAAGGACATGGTAGAGCAGAGGTACTCACTTCTTGGTAGCCCTGAAGGAGACAGGTGGGGGGGTAGTTTGGGAGGGGAAAAGACATGCCTCCAGTGACCCACCTTCCTCCAAGCAGGCTCCTTATGCCAAAGTTGCACCACTTCCTGACAGAGCACAGGGCCTTTAGGGAAGACAGGAAGCAGTGACTTACTCTTCGTTGTTCACACCTGATGGCTGAAGTAGATGTGAAATGGCAGAGTAGATGTGAAAATTTGAAAATAAAGATTTGCTTTTTAAATGTGACATTAAATACTTATCCATATTCCATCATCGCAACAAAAGGGAGGACAGATTTATTCTGGCTCATGCCTTCAGAGGTTTCAGTCCCTAGTTGGCTCTGTTGCTTTGGGGCCTGAGGTGGCCCATCATGGCAGGAGATGTGGTGAAGGAGGCCTGTTCACCTCATGGGGTTGGATGGGGTTGGGGCCCCCCATATCCCAGTGACCTAACTTCTTTCCCCGAGGCCCTGCATTCTGAAGGTTATACCACCTCTCAACAATACACAAGCTGGGGACCAAGCCTTCAATGCATGGGCCCTTAGAGGGACATTTCAGCTATAAACTGTAGCACTCCACTTTAATTTTGCATGTCCCCTTCTCAACAAAAGTGTGGTGAGTTTCATGGTTGTTTAACTGACAGGATATAGAACTGGGAGACCCACGTTTAGGTTTGCACTCATTCTCCATTTGACTGTGAGCCCTTCCCTTCAGATTTTTAAAGTCCTTTTCACTTTCAATGTCTTTACCTAAGACGAAAATTCTGTAACATATTTTACTTTAGATTTTGATTAATCATTCACTTATTCAACAAATATTTATTGACAACCTATTCAATAAATGGTAACTGCCTCAAAAGAGTTTTCAGTCTGGCTGTACTGAATGATACATTCTAACCTTTCCTGCAAGATTGGCATCTCTTATCTTATACATTAACAGGAAAGAATTTTGGATTTCCTTCCCTAATTATAGGTAACAATTTCTAAACCTTTATTATTTTAATTTTTATTAATCATTATTATTTTAATTGCACATATTTAAGCTCTAGAGTGTGATATACTAATACACATATACAATGTGTACTGCTCTAATCAGGGTAATTAGTATTTCTTTCTCCTTATCATTACTTTGTTTAGAGACTATTATGGTTTGAATATGAGGCACCCCCCTCTGAAACTGTGGACCAAAATAATCTTTTCCCATGCTAAGTTGTTCTAGTTGGGCATTTTGGTTCGCAACCATGAAAAAGCTGACTAAAAGGAGGCTTTGCATGACTTCTGTTTATTCGTAAAATACATAATAGGTTATTGTGAGCCATGGTCAAGCTACTGGCTGTGGAACATTAGAACTACTTCTTGTTGTGCTTGGTACCTGCTGTCTGTTGCCCTCCAGCCTCCTCTCCCGCATTGCCACCCTTTCCAGCCTCTCAGAATCACTATACTATTCAGATTGACTTTGTTTTAGCTTCCACATAAGAGAGAGAATATGCAGGATTTGTTTTCTGTGTAACAAATTTCTTCTGGTTACAACTTAAACTGTTCTTTCTGCTTTTCCTCAGTGGGGAAGCAGAAAATCTTTCTTCCTGTTTGAATATATTTTATCATATTAAAATCATTATTAGGCTTTCTCAGGGCCCCATGTCATGTAATCCTGTGTTGTTACTTTAAGTTCCACAGTGAACTGTTAACTTGCATCTTTTCTCATTTGGCGTCAACCATTTTGTAAATTTTAAAATATGAGGCTGTTTTTGTAAGTGCTGTGTTTATAACATTTGCAATGTTGTTGGTGCCTAGGATAAGAAATTGTATTATGTTATGCTGAAAAATCAAGGAGTGTGTGTGTGTGTGTGTGTGTGTGTGTGTGTGTGTGTGTGTGTGCATGTGTATTGTCCCTGCTGGGAGATTCCCTTTGGGTTTAACTTGTGAGAACCTTGCTCTTAGGGAGGATTGGACATGGAATAGATTTTGAGTATTTATGCCATTAAATAGCTCAAGGAAGTAGGTTTTTGAAGGGACAAGTTGGAAATGGAATCTGGAAAAAGAATTAGAAAAAATAACCAAGTTTTAGATCTGGGCTCCCATGGTTGATCCAAGGACACTGTTTGGATGACCTTGGCTGCATTCTGATAAGTCTTCCTGGTAGGAAGAGATTGTTTGTAGGGATCTGGAGACCAGCAAGCTGTAGCAGATGATTCTACAAGTGGCTGAGGTAGTTGATTAGAGCTGAGAGGGGCTAGACACAAGGCAAAGGTAAAATCTAACATGGCTATCTTGTGAACTGGCAAGATTACCACAGTTTTTAGACTGCAAAGGACATCAGATCATATTGTGTATCCTCTCACTTCCTGGCCAGAGAGCACATTTGCCATTCCAGTTGTTGGTGTGTCTCTCATACCATGTGCTCTTTGTGAAAGCTGACTTGAGGTGGAAAGCTCAGTTAGAGCTAAAGACAACTTTCCTCTGTATTTCCTAGTATTCCTGATATTATTATGTCAATTTGATCCTGGTGCTAATTCAAGAAAATGAACACAGATTTCTTATAATGGACTATTTAAATAGTTGCAGAGATGTATGTTTGTGGAGAGGCAGGAGAAAAGGTTTCTTGTGAAGCAGGGCAGTGGCTTCCCCATGCTGTGTCTGTGTTAACAAGCTGTCCACGCTTCTCAGTTGTATGCACGGGGCAGTTGCATTTTATGTGAGGAATAGGTTCATAAAGACCTTGCATTTTTCAAAACTCACATAATTCAACACTAATTTCTCTATTGTAATAAATTGCCATGCAAGGGGATATGTTTCAAGACTTCATAAATCTAGCACAACTGTAGTGCAATTTTAATTTTAAATATACTTTTTATGTACATCAAATAACATAAAAATAACACATGAATAAATAGGCTATAAAAAACCTCGACCCTTTGCATAGCTTTTTATCACATCTAATTTCTCTCCATGGTTTTTGATTTGGGGGAACTTTTAACAGTACTACCATTCAGTGCATTTGGGGGTATTGTTATGAGATACAGAAACAATTATAAATTATAATAGCATTGAATATTAAAAGAATAGCACAACAGTTACAAAACCATTCAAGAGTATTCCCAGGCTATAAAGTCAATTGTGGTTCATGGGTAATTTTATTTCTGGTATTTCTGCTTACCAGTTAAATTTCTGCTGCCTTATGAAATGGCAGAAATGCTAGCAATGGTCAGCTACCCAGCTGCCAGCCTTGGAGGGGTGTGATTCATGGATGGTTTGGGAAGAGTGAGTGAGTGAGTGTGTGTGTGTGTGTGTGTGTTTAAATATTCAAGTTGTTATTTTATGTTGTTTTATATATATTTATATATGCGAAACTAAGTCATACCATTTCAAGTTAGTGTCTTTTAGATTTGTATAAATTGAGACTATTGTACATTTCTACCTGTTAATGGTTTTCATGATAACTAATGAAAGTTTAGAAATGGTTTGTTTATATGCTTGAAAGAAATATCTGATATATATTCTTTTGTTAATCCATATTGCTGTGGAATGAATTCAGTACCTCCCAAATTCATATGTAGAAGCTTTAATTTCCCATGTGATGGTATTGGATAAAAGGTGTTGAGAATTCATACCCTATTTGAATCAAATGTATGACATGTCAAGATCATTGTAATAATAAAAAGAAGATGTTAACAAAAAAAGTAGGTTACATGAGGTCATGAGGGTGGAGCCCTGATCTGATACGATCAGCCCTGATCTGGCTGGTGTCTTTAAAAAGAGGGAGTGCCATCAGAGAACTCTGTTTTTATGTGCTTGAATGTGTATGTGCACTCATGGGAGCACCTGGTAGGAAGGTAAGCTGCCTATAAACCCAGAGAAGAGGCCTCAGTAAGAAACCTACTTTGCTGATAATATGATCTTGGGCTGTGCAGACTCTACAACTGTGAGAAATATGTCTGTTATTTAAGCCACTCAGCCTATGGGCTTTTGTTATGGCAGCCAGAGCATACTAATACATGTGTCATTCTTTGATATTATTTGAGTTTTGATTTTTCTAACTTATAGTTAGTGAATATACACATCAGATATTCTCTTTTAACTTAAAAATTTATTATCTAGTGTAATTTATGTTAAGAATTGAATTGTAAATGTTATCTTTGATTCTGGTGATTGGACCTTTCCTTTTTACTGAGCTTACTGTTGAGATTCCCTCACTTGTTTTGAAATATGTTCAGGGTATATATGAAGCTGTGGCAGGTACTTGGTGATTTTGTTTGACCTCAACAAAATTGTCTGTTGAGCGACAGGGAAGAGAAATGAATAAATAACAATGCTACAAGGCTGAACAAGATGAATGGGAAAAAATAAAAAAATAAAAGGAAGCTTGAACGAAATGGATTTAAACAGCACACCTTCTTGCTTTGCACTCGGTCCCATCAACCTTTCGGTTTCTTGCCAGGCCAAGAGCTTCCTTCCTTGCAGAGCTCATGTCTGTTTTCCTTCTCCTGGAATCGTCTTCTCTAATCCCTTCACTCAACGACTTCCAGTACCACTCTAGGAACAGTTCCTTCAGGAAGTTTCCCTGAAGCTCTGGATTACTCAGGGTGTCTGTGGTCTACAGTAGTATATCTTTCTATTTATGGTACTTTTTGCTTTATCAGTGATGTTTTAATAAAAGTTTAACTGGTTCTGGAAAAGTTGAATAGCTGGCTATAGGAGAAAAGCACCCTGTTTTATAGTGTTCGTCAATTTTGGTAACATTACTGCCCCTGTAGTTGGGAGGAGATGCTCAGTAAGTACTAAGCTTTACAGCATTCCACCAAATATAAATATGGATTCAAGTGCAGAAAACAGTAAAATAGGAAATGGTGAACTTAAAGTACTTAACACTTGAATTTTCTGTGTAATGAAAACTTATCTAACTTAATTTTTAGTATTGACTGTGTTTTATGACTGGCTTGCCCAAAATTTTTGAAAATTTAGCAAGTGACTCTGGTAGGAGCTGGCTGTAGCAACCATTGACAATCACAGCATTACCTGTGAAACCCGTTATTCAGCTCATCAAAGCTGGAAGGTAAGCTGTGTTTTCCTTGTTCTATCAGTCACATTTGGGGTGGGGTAATAAAAACCACCAAGGTGATCCCCCTAGGAAGGGTTTTATGCAAGGAAATAGAAGCTTATGCCACCTTGGATTGGAAGGTCACAGAAGCAGGTTTCTTGGAAGCAACTGATGTATAGAAACGTACCCAGAAGCTGTCTCAGCAGATTTCCCAATCTCAGTGGGAACCACCACTGCTGATCTTAGGGATTCTCAAGAACTAACCTTCTGTACATGTGTCTGCTTGTGACTGCCTCCAGAGTCACCCGGATCCCGCGTGGATGTCTCTCATTACATAACTCACCTGGCACCACCTGGGAAGGGCGTTTCTGACTACTGGCAGGGTTCCCTTTGCATTTCACAGTGTCCGTGAAAGGGGCAGAGATGAGAGCAGGTCAGTGATAGACATGCTGCCTATCTTGCTCACTTACTTGGCACAAGCTCTGAGGCTGCTGTATGCAGGAGGTGCTCTGCATGTGAAGCCAAGGTGTTGGAAGTCTGAAGCACAACCATTTTGAAGAGCAATGGCCTTTAAAACAAAGGATTTATTTGGACAGCTCACTAAATCATCCTGACCCAGTACCTGTAGCATTCAGATAAGCCCAACTTAAGAAATAGTTAGTATTCTGAAAGTTAATGTGTAACTTAGTTGCTTGGAATTTAAAGCGTATTTCTGCCTAATAACAATGATGTAAATGTCAGTGAGGTCTCTAGACTGGTCCATAAAAAGCCACTTCACTCACAATGTTGCTGAAATATAGCACTAATAATGTCATAGCTCAACTACCTTAGAGAACACTCTACAAGAATATGCATTTCAAGTTCCAATTCCGGTGCTGGATCCACGTTTTTGCTTTTGAATCTCTGGCAATCAGTGCAGGTATTACTCCTCCCTGATACCTGTACAGACTTTACGCTGTGGAAATAGAAGCATTTGAATGTAGTTTTAGTTTTAATCATAACAGGAAGATTTAAGTTCTGAGTGTCCTAGTAGTAGATAGAAATTCTGACTATGGGAAGAGGTTCTAGTGGCTATAATAAAAGTTAATTCTATGTGAAATATATAAGATGAATTGCTAGTGTTTTATATTGGGGTTTTCTGTATTATGCTTATTTAATTAAGGCTAAAGTTTTCATTGAAAAAGAA
This sequence comes from Ictidomys tridecemlineatus, assembly GCF_052094955.1. Taxonomy (NCBI): domain Eukaryota; kingdom Metazoa; phylum Chordata; class Mammalia; order Rodentia; family Sciuridae; genus Ictidomys; species Ictidomys tridecemlineatus. The sequence goes on from NC_135482.1 coordinate 186,370,786, forward strand.
TATAAGCTATGCAGTTAAAATTAAATTAGAAGAATAAGCTATATTAAATTTGCATAGACATTTTCTTTAGTAGGTCTTACCAGGTGAGTGAACCATACCTTGGGGATATTAACTCTGGCAGTTCTTAAAGGAATCACTTAGTAAATTACTGCTACAATGAACCAAAAGATACCCTAAAGAATACTAAGGAGAGCTCTACGTTTCTGGGGATGGGGATCATGTCTTATTCATTGTGTTATTCCTCCAAGAGTTGGTGCTGTAACATACAGGCATCCAGTGAATGTCAAATGAAATAATATAGCTTGTCCAAAAGCTAAAGATAGAAAAGGAAGCATAAACTAAAATTTAAAACAAAATCTAATAATATTCTATTAGAAAGAATGAGTAAGATTTGTGGATTTACAAATGGGAAAGCTGATGCACACTTATGAGGAGCTGAAGGTTAGAAATGATCACTGCTATTCACCATACAATTCAGATTCTTTGCCTTCTGCGTAGCCTGGCTCTTCCTGGAAGCTTCATGATGAGATGGGGGCTGTGACAGGTTGTGGCTAATGAGTTGTTGATAGAAATGATATACTTTGTATACAACCAGAGATATGAGAAATTATGTTCTATATGTGTAATAAGAATTGTAATGCATTCCACTGTCATATATAAATAAAAAAAATAATTAAAAAAAGAAATGATGCTTCTAGATGATGTTTCTGGTCTATAGTATTTAATTGCTGGTTTGAGGTACTAGACCCCATGTTCCTTGACTACACTGACTGAATATGTTCTAGAGAACCTCCATCAGCTTAGATCCCTTGAGATGTCTAGAAATCAATAATGTGATCATATAGTTTTTTATTCAAACCACTTTTGAATAAAAAACCCCAGTTTTTTATTCAGAGCACTTTTGAGATTTAAGAGGAGGCTGAGACAATAGGGACATGTGGTCACTTAGAACTAAGCCTTTGCTACTTTAAGCTACTGAGGGTTGGGTTGTTTGTTGCTCAGCTTAACTTTCTATTCAGTGATATACGGAGCCCAAATTGGGACTGAAGATGACATTCTTTCTGGATTGCTTTTAAGTGAGTATTATCTATTCCTTGAGTTGCAAATAACAGAAATAGGGCTCAAGTTTGTTGAGGCAAAACTAAAGGAATTTAGCAGCACTTGAAGTTCAACAAAGAGTTAAAAAATACAACAATGGGGAGCACAATGGGACCACGCCCCGAACAGTCAAGCTTGGGAACTGAATGTTGCCAGGCCCTTCTCTTCCACCTCTGTCTCTATTTCTCTGAGTGTGCTGGCCTCACTCTTTCTTACCATGTCCCTGTCTCTTGCACAGGGGGATAAAATATGGTCAGCAGCTCCCAAATTCTAAAATTTTTGACTTTACCAGCAGAGAAAGTCGGAATTACATATGTTGTCTGAATTTAATTTCAAAACTCCCAAGCAAAAATTTGGCTCAGGTTTGGAAAGATGTCAACCTTCTAAACAATCAGTGGAGCTCAGAGGTTTGAGTCAGAGGGCCAGAGCATTTCCCTGGGAAACACACTGGGAAAGGGAAAGGACCAGCTTCCAGAAGGAGAATGGGGGGCTGGCAAGATGAAAACAGGTATTTACTCCACATGTGTCCATGGATATGTCTAGACACCAAGATACTTGCTCGAACATTTTCAGGAGTTCTTTCTGGAACTGAGAAAAGTTAATCATTACTTTTTAGTATTTTCTTTTGTGAATCTTTTTGGATCAAAGCCTTGGATTTGGAAATAGCTTGCTGGAAAAAAGAAATGAGATGTAGGGCCAAGAGCCCAAGTAAAGGTAACTGACCAACCCAGATATCAAATCAGAAATGCTGCTCTTACTAGAATTATATTCCAATCAACTGAGCCGAGCCACGGGAACATAAATGATAAAATGACATTCAAAGTGGCTTTTTAAAGCTGACCATCAACTTCCATTATCTGCAATTAGCTTAGACTTAAAAAAAAAAAAAAAGCAACCAAAACTAAAAGTTAGATGGCATCAAGTTAAGCTTGCCTTCCAAAAGTTAGATGCAGGGGTCTGTGATGGGGCTCTGGCACCAGTTTCTCTCCTGCTGTCTCCCTCTCCTGCCTCAGCTGAGCATGGAGTCTCCCATGTTTTCAAATGTAAATTTGAGGGGTAGAACAGAAAATCCCCCCCAGCAAGGTTACCAGCCTAACTCTCCTACAGCTCCAAGGAAGGTACCTATGATTAAGGGCTGTGTCTGGATGAAAATAATTGCTTTAATTAGCCATCAAACAGGCTTCAGGGTCAACATGACAATGGGTTTCTTTCTGTGTTTGATTTAGTAGAAGCAGTTAATGATTTTGTTTTTATTATCTTTACCCCCTGCTTCAGAATTATTTACTTAGCACATGGAAGGCAACAGATATTTGTTATTATAAAATCAATTTCATGCCTGACTAGACCATCTCTTCCACCTTTGTCATTACTCTTTGAGCTTTGGGTGTTATCGTAGGCTCATTATGTTTATACAACTAGATGGCAGTGGGCCCTACTAATAATTATTTGGGGAATTTGAGTCATACAGCAATAGGCAGTGTATTTTCATTCTGTTTTAGAGAATTTTCGTGTATTCCTTTTTTTTCTCATTTCTACTGAAATTTCTAACGATGTTAGAAATGTTCTTGAAGTCAAAATATCACATCATACTTTCTCCTTTTATCTACATGATGTTAAGAGTAGATTATGTATCTAGAGTAAAACTCAGTTTGCGAAAGGAGTAAGACGTATCCATAAGCTATCATTTTGGTTAAATGCATTCTTCTCTGAAATGTTTGTTTTCTCAAGTTCTGTTCCTTTGTTTTCTCCAGCTTTTTATGTAAGGATCAAGGAGACAATCATGACTTTTCTGAAATGTCAGTGGCTGTGAAGTTAGATAATCTAAAGGCCAGTAACATTCTCCTTCTTTTGATTTTCTTTCTCCTTTTTTTTTTTTTTGTGGTGGTGGTGCTGAATTAATTTCCAACACATACATGAAATCATGTCTTCAGTGCTCTCTGTGCCTCTTCAGAGGAGACTGGTACAGGGTTGTGGATGGTGGCAGGAGTGACTTGGCCTGGTTCCATGAGGATTTGCCCCCACTATTTCCATTCCCATCCATAGCCTCTGATTGCCCTCTGTTGCTAGCATGGGAGATTTACCTGTCCATGTGTTTTTGCTAGGGTTCAGAAATGAATTTGCTACTCACATTGTCTAAGCAGCTTACCATCTTCCCCCTGAGGCAGGACTCCTGCCTCATTCCTCTCTCTATTCCTATTTCCTGCTCCACAGAGCTGGGCCTAGAACATTATCCTCACTGGCACCTACTCCCAACAGGACAGTTGTCCAGAGCCATAATTCCACTCTCTCATCCCATCACCTGATCTTTCCTGCTGTTTGCTTTGACCTTAACAACCAGCAAACATTTTTGAGCAGATTCCCAACTTGACTAGGAGTACTTGCTGAGTTTCTTTCTGGCTATGTGATATTCATCAAGTTGGAGACCTTCTGAACCTTAATTTATTTATTTAGAAAAGGGGACTAATATAAATATCTATCTTATCTACTCCACAGCTATTCTGAGAATTCAATACAGTAAAGCATGTGAAAGTATCCACATACATTACTGGATAGAGTTCATTATTTCATTTCATTGGAGATAAAACATCTAGATTTCTGTTGATAATAATCTCTATAATCTTTATTGGTGAATCTTGCTGAAAATTCTGTGCTGGTGTTATAGTTTAACACTGAGGTTATATAAAAGTTCTTGTACTACTATATGTGTCGTCATTATCTGGGAGTGATTTACAGAAGTAGATTCCTGGGTCTCATGTCCACATACACTAGCTTTCAATCTTCTATGGAGTTTAGGAATCTGCATTTTTAAAAAGTACCACATATCAGTTTTCTACTATCACAAGATTCCACAAATCCAGTGCTTAAATAACAGAAATTTACTGTCTCACAGTTCTGGAGGATAGAACTCCCTCTCTGCTCTCATTGGATAAATAGTACCAAGAGAGTGAGTGGGTTTACTCATCCACCCACTTGTTTCCACATCTATTCTATGTCATAATTAGAAATAATGGAATATTTGCTTAACAGATCTAATCCTGCTTTAACCTGGAACAGTTCCATCACTCTTCCCAAGCCCTTGTTTTGACATATTAAAAAATAATGCTGTTTCATTTTGGGGATGCCTTTCCTACGTCTCTGTTTCATCCAACACTTTCTTCATATTTCAAACTCCACCCGAGTTTAAGCTATTTAGTGAAGGATTTCTTGAATAGTGCAGTCTATGGGGACATAGCTTTACTCTAAAATCTTGGTTGAGTTTTATCCTCTTTATTTTATACATATTTTTATTAATAATTTAAATTTTACTTGAAGCAATAATAGCTTTATTTTGAAATGTTCTTTGCTATGTACTTCTTACCTAACAAAAATGCTCTTAATTCTTTTTTTTATTTGTGTATATTAATTATACAACATAGTGGATTTCATTGTAGCATATTTATACATGCACATAGTCATATTAATTGCTGTATAAATTTGTCACTACTAGAGATATGTGTAATGCTTCTAGATTTTTCTCTTCATTATATGTGGAACCTTTAATAGGTGCTCAGTAAATACACATCTTTTTAAATACTTATTTTAATTCAAAGGCAAAGATTAGCGCACTATTCTACAAGGTAAGAGTTTTGAAAAATGGAAATCTTCAGAAAGGTGATAGAACTTTCAGATGTTCTTGGAAAAGGTTGATGGTTAGTTATATTGTACTGATTAAATGGAATATATGCATTAGTTAAAATCATAACTGTGATGGTGGCAAATTAATATGAAAAATGTCACAAATTCTATTTTAATTTTAAGTGAAGAGAACTGGACATAAAGTCATATTTATATTACAAGTATAGCTATGGAAAACATGAATAAAGGCTGGGAGAGAACACAAATATGAAAATAGTTATATTTGGGCAATAGATTAATGGGTGAATTATTTTCTTTTAATACTATAATACTGCTTTCATAATAATTGGAAAGCATACCACAAGAAACAGTTTGGACTGTTGCTAGCTATGGAAAATAATACTGTTTGTGGAAATGGAAAATGAAATGAGTTATACAGGGACTTCAGGAGCCTTCATTGCATGCACTAATTCTGATACCCATATGTGCTTAACCTTTAGCTTAAACAACAGTGGCCCCTCAGCTAATAGGCGAGATATTTAAAATATGGCTTGCTTGTTTTAGGGGACCCATCTTGGAATGGCGCCCTGTATATGGACTGTAATCTCCATATGGTGATTTCCCCCCAAAGGTAGAACTGCCAGGAGGCTATCTGAAGCTGAAGACCGAGGACAATTAGTACCCTTCACTTTTTTGTGGTTGTTGCTCCACATTCTCACTCAAGCTCTTTTGGGGGGCTCTCTTCTATTTTGTTTATGTGGTAAAAATGGTCTCTTATCTTTGAATCATCATGTCCTTTTCCCACATGACAATATCCTGTGGGGTTTTCATCAGGGGAGAAAAGGCAGAGCACCTGAGTAAGATTTTGCTACGATTATCTCATCATCTCTTTTCATTTTCAGTGCCACTGGCAAAACTCTTTTTTAAAGAAGGGTTCAGCAAAATGATTGGCACTTGGTAAGTGGTTGATATTGAATAGGAAAAGCCAAGAGCTAATTTGAAGTCTTTATATAATGTTCTTTGTTTAAAAAAATGAAGAGAAAAAAATCCAAAATTAGAACGCTAAGAACTAGAGCAGTCTTGCACCATACTGTTTTAATTGGCTGCTTCTCATGAGAAGAATCAATAATTTCTTTTGAAGTTTCACATCGACTGCTTAATTTTGATCAAGTCTTATAATTAATCAGCTGTGAATAAAATGAATCAGCTGTAATTTTGACCATAATTTAAAAAAAATAACTACAGTAATATAAGTAATAGGTTATCTAACCTTATTCAAAGCCTTATAAATGATTTGAACAGTATTTTGGAGGAGCTACAACTTATCAATTTGCTCATGAGTATCAGAAATCACATTTTCAATATCTTTTCAGAACACATTTATTGAAATGTTAATGTAATTTTCCGTTTTTCAAGTATTATACCTGCTGATTTTAACCATCAAGTAAAAATATAATACCTGCTCTAATTCCAACACCATACTAGGCACCATGCAGGCAGAACAATGAGAGCAAAGCAGCTTACCTTGTAGTTCTGCTCCTTAAAGACTTTATGGTATCAGTGGAGGAACACACAATCCACAGAACCATCATGAATCACTGACTTTCAGCGTAGCCTATTAATTATAAAGTGATTTCAGGAAAGAAAAACTGGAGTAGTCTGAGCTCCTGAGAAGGTACGGGACTTGTGTGATGGGTGGTGGGTGGAGGCTGTGTGTATCCCCCAATCCTATTCTTTCCTTCTTGGATAAGAATAGAATTTAGATGTCCAGCTGAAGGCTACAGTTCTCAGACTTTTTTCTTGCCAGTGTGACTATAGGCTTCTTCTGTCTAATGATATGTAAGCAGAAGCAGGTTTTAGCTTCTAGACCTTGCCATTAAGGCAAAAAGTATGCTCACCCCTTACTCCTTTTGCCATTCTTACTGTCTGGGAGCAGGAGCGTCCATCTTACATTACGATATTGGAGTTGTGGACATATGATGGATGCCAACATAGAAGGTCAGTGTCATCAGAATTGTCGTACCAGCTGATAAGAGAATTAACTCATCTCTTGTTTAAGCCATTGTTATTTTGGCCCTTCCTGTTGGAGTAGCTGACTATATCCTAATTAATACAGATGGATAGAATTTAGATCAGCAGAAGGAAAGATAGGGACATATCCTGCGAGGGAACAGCAAGAACAGTGGCTCTGGGTGGGGATCAAATAGTGAAACTGGTCAACTCTCAGCTTACACTGAAGAGGGGATGACATTATCAATTGTTTATGTAATTTAATGAATATAATGCAGTTGTCAATTCTGACATTGGTTGAGCATGGAGTATATGCTGGGCACTGTGGATACTGCTGTGTCCAAGGTACCCAGGGCCTCCAGGGTTACTGAGCTCATGGCTGAGTGGTGGGAGAATGTAAACCTTAAACACACTATCATACAAATTGTAAGTGATACGAAGGGCAAGGTTCAATATTTTTATGAGAGGACTTACTAGAAGAATTTAATCCTGTCTGGACAGGCTAGAAAAGTTTTGTTGTGGAAAATTAATTGCCGGATTGAGAACTAAAGCTGCATAGGGTTTATCTAGATCTGGGCCATGGCCATTCCTGCTTCTGAATTCTGCTGCTTCTGTTAGCTGGTCCTCGTCTTGTCCATCTCACCATCAGACCTGTGTCTTTCATCTGCATTTGGGGCAACTGCATGATGTGTGGGAATTCTCAGTTGTGTTTGTGTTGTGTTCAGAGGTTCTTGGCGTCAACTCATAAAACCATATTTTGGTGCTATTTTAATTTTACTTATTGAGATGATTCACTATTTTACTTTTTATAAGGGATCTAATGCATTTAAAAAGTGGTCAGATTGTATAAAGAATGGCACGGGATCACAACTCCCTGCAATAAAAACGTGTGCTCCTGTGGCTCAACCGTGTGTGGACATGGCTTTTGGGTTCCTCAGTTCCTTGCCTTGGTGTCTTCGGGCAGGAGGTTGCAATACATTCCATTGGAAGGTTGTTTGTGTCTGTCAACACACCTCTTGTTTTGTGTCCAGTTTTAGCTACTGGATGGTTCTGCAGAAGTGATGTGTCACTGAAATTTTCTTTTTTTGACAAGTCTCTTACCTGGTGGTTAATGGCTGCAGTGAAATATTGTGTCTTCAAGAAATGAACCATTTTTTCTTCGCCATATGTTCTAGTTTTTGATGATATATTTGCCAAAAAATTGCCAGTGAAACATTTTGTTTTTCTGTTCATTTAAAAAAATTGACCGTTTCTCCGTTCTGTGTTTATTATTCCTATCAGTGAAGTAATGTGTAACTGCAATCTATCAGGCATTATATTGTAAATGGATTGAGTGATTGCCTTCAACACGAGGGGCTCAGTGTAGAGAAAGAAGAGATGAAAAATTCAGGATGTGTTCCATTCAACAACAAATGACATAGAAAAATAGGTTTTCACTAAATTGTTTGAACAATCTGAGTTCAAACTCTTTGAAGAGAGTATATATTTTGTAATCAATATAAAGTGAATTATGTTTTTGTCCATCTCGTATCACATAACGTAAAAACCTGCTGGATGTATTTTTAGCTGGAAAGAAATCTAGAGGATAGGTCTGATAGAATCTATCTTAAAAGAGCTTCGAGGTCAACCCAAATTTATGCTGCTGTTCCCCAATACTGTAGTCATTTTCTGGAGCAACCACTAATATTGTGATAGAATAAGAAGTATGTGTGACAGAGAGACAAAACACACATAGTAAGACACCATATATTTATGAAACAAATGGAATTTCAACATATGATTTAATTCAAAGGAATAAGAACCGTTGTTCTGAATTGGGGCTATTTTGATATGCTCCTTCTCTTAAGCACAGCCCTCTTTAGCATACCCCAGTGCTGCAATAGGAATTTATGTCTTTAAGGGTAGCTAATGATTGCCTTGAAATATGTACAGAAAACCAGCCAATTTCTTGTAATTCTGAATGAATGAGGAATAAAAACAACTGTGCTGCTTTCTTTTTGAGGTCAAGAAAAGGAAAATAGGTAAAATTGCAATAAGTAGCAATAAGTATGATTTAGAGAAAGATCTGTTGAGGAGAAAGACCATCAGTATTATAGCTCCAGCTCTACAATAGAATTGTGAAGGCCACTGTGGCATTTTTGTGCTGAGAGCTTTAAAAATAGCTGCCTGAAGTGGGTAAATTGCCTGCGTTTGTAAGTATTTACTAGATACCTTGAAATTATTGGAAATAAGTTTATAGCGAAACCTGGATTCTAGTTCTGGTTCTGGTAGTAGTTACATGATAGGCATATTTCCAAAAAAGGAAGATGATGGAATTATAAGGATAGTTTCTCAGGTTACCTGGAGCTGTAAGTTCTTTGGGGCCTTCGTCATGAAGCAGTAAGTAACTATGGTCATCATATTATGCATGGCCACCTTTTGTCCTCATAGCAGTTAAGATTTTAGATAGTCCTCTATTTAAAATGAGGTCACATCCTGCCTGCTAAAGCAATCTGAAGTTGAAAGTGCATTTCATACACCTAACCTACAGCACAGCATCTGAAGTTATCTATTGTTCCCCTTGTGACTGCACGCAGCTCGCTGTGGGTGCCCACCCTTGAGAGCGTTGGCTGCATGTTCCTATCCTGGAAGAAGACCCCAATTCAAAATTGGAAGTACAGTGTCCACTGAATGTGTATTGCTTTCCTACCATGGTAAAATAAAAAAATACCAAGTTGAAACATTTTAAGTTGGGGACCATCTGTGTATGCAGTTAGTGGTACAGGAAAAGAATAAGGTCTTTAATAAGACTTTCCATGGGTGGGTCCAATTGGTAACTGAGCCAGACTGAGGACTTCTGGTGTTAAACACTTATGTAAGGTTCTATACTTACGTGAATTGCATGATAGTTGGGAAAAGCATTCATTTTAATGAACTTACTGAACTCCTTGGACATGTAGCCTCAACTGTATTTTCATCTCCTAATTCTTCTCATTTACTGTCTAAACTTTTTACAGTGCCTTCACAAGTACTATCTTCCTTGGTCTGCACAATGAGTGTTAGAATAGGGCATGTCATGAGACCTCCCCCTGCAGCCAGTCATGCATAGGTGTGGGTCAGAGGTGGAAGGAGAAAGCTGACTCTTCAGGAGACACAGTATCCAATGGGAGAGAGAGAAGTCAGCAGCCAGGAAGTCCAGTCAAGGCTGTGGCTGGAAGGAGCCCAGCTGGATGTGCTTTATTTAGCAGCAGCATGAACTGATAACAGGTGAAGGTCAGTACCCAAGAGGTCAAGAAATACTGAAGTAGATGCGATCAGACAGGACATTCAGGAGACACAGAGTGCATGTAGAATGTGGGGCCCACAAACAGAGAAAGGGGCAAGGGTTTTGACGAACTAGTGAAGCAGTGGGGAAACCATCAGGATTAGTGGAGGAAATCAAGAGGGTTGGTGGAATCAGCCAACTTACTCAAAGTTGTTCCGTCCTCATGCAATGGGATGCCAGAAGTTAAACTTACTTGTTTTGATTACAGTATCTCAATAAAATATGTATTTTCTAATATTTCTAAGTACAATATTTAGTTACTTTTCTACCCTCTCATTGTAATCATTAGGGTACTTCATGTCTATTATTCATTTAAATTCTTGTGTATAGATCTTATGAAAAACATGGCATCAAAGATTCACTTTCTGTAGTCAGGAGAGGCGCTGGACTCCAAAGAAGTTTGTGAAAGAATATCATTGTAGGCCATGCACCATGGAAACCTGAGACTTCATCTGTGCTTACTCAGGTTGCTGTCCTTGAAACAGAATTTTAGAATTCAGGGTTCACTCAAAGGACTGTTGTGAGCATGAATTTTAAAAAACTGATATTTAACACAAAGTTGCAAGGAAGGAATACAAACCAAGTTTCGGAGAGCACCTTTGTTGACTGGAAAATCCACTCACTGCCAACCCTAGTTCTACAGTCCTGGGTGAGTGACCTGGTTGGGAATCTTGTGGTATCTTCTTCATTGTGCTCCAAGCATATTCTGCCTCACAGTCACGCTCTTTTCTCGATTTTCAGAGAGAAGTCAGTGATCGTGGTACAGGGTGGATTTTTTGTTTGCTTATTTGCTTGAAGAAAAATACAAACAAATGTTTCATCTGTCTGCCTATTCATTATGTATATATTGCTTATCATCTTGCCACTCCTAAGTTATAAAATGTTCTTTTTATCCATATGGATTAAATTCTGCTTCTTGCTCAGTAGCTTTTGACCAGGTGGACGTTAATTCTGCTTTTCAGTTCTCCATGAACCTGGACCATGCAAAAGCTGAGCCAAGCTATCTTATGACCCTAAAATATTATTTGTATTCTAATGGATCATGTTTCTTCACTTTTGAAAGTGTTTGTCATGTAATACTTGAGTCAACAAAATGTTGTAGCATCATAATCACAGGGACCACCTGTGAATGTATCCCTGTCCTACTTCATTTCTGAACCTATAGCTAGGGGTAACCAGTGTTCTAAACTGCCTTTTAATTTATAGTTTTATCACATAAGTCACTTAATTTCATAATCTCAAAATGGGTATTGATAACTGTAATTTTTTACAATTTGCTTTTTTTCTGTCAAAATTATGTAAGAAAGTTCTGTGACTTGCCCATTACAGAGAGGTGCTTTCTAAACTTTAATGTGTACACAGATCACCTTGGGAGCTTACTGTCTGGTTCAGGCTGTCCATCACAGGACCTGAGGCTGTGCATTTCTAACAGGCTCTCAGGTTTTGCTTGTGCTGATGGTTTATGGATCACGCTGTGACCAGCAAGATTATGGAGGAAACACCTTGCTCACAATTAATGGAAGGTAGTTTCCTATGAAATAGTTTCTGTATTTCATGAAGTCCTACTTTCCTGGAAACATGTATTTTCATTAATTTTATTTCTTGCCAAAAACCTTAATGAAAAGGTGGAGATTATTAAAAAGAATCACAGGGCTAGCTCCCTTTGACCTCAGAGTAGTCACTAGGGTCATAATAAGCTAAGTTCCCTCCTGTTGTTGCATTTAATTGGGTACTTTCCCTTCACAATTCCTGTAGAGAGGATATTGGTCAACAGTTTTTAGAAAACTGGAATTTTCACATAATGATAATGTGTGTGGGCTATGCATGTCTTACTATCATAGGACTGAAAGCATATTTTCATTTGTTAGTCTTATACTTCATCACTTCCTGAACCTTTGGCTCTTGTGTGCTCTTATAGTATAAGATAATCAACCTATAAGGAAAGAGCACGGAGGTGTGTGCCAGAGCTTCGAGCACCTCTTCGGTGGGATTCAGCAGAAAGATCTGCCACTCTGACAAGTGGGTGATTTATCATCTCCAGCAAGAGAAGTTTAAGGAGCAGTGGGTAATTCTAATGGTCTTCAAAGTATATTATGTAGCAATAATTTTTCTTATTTGTTACTTAGTGCTATTTATTCTACTTATGAATTCACAGTGCTAACCTATGAAAACTGCAATTGTGTTCCACTTTTAAAAGCACCATTAAGCCATTGAGAAAATGGAAAATATGGGCACGTGTTATATGTGATGTAATAAAGTGGTACAGAATATGGAATCGGGCTCTCAGGTTGTAATAGTTGTCGGCCTTAGTGAGAGGAATTTGTGTGCTGAAGAATAAGTCATGAATTGTTTCACCCACTACCATTGTTCTAAATAACAACGTATTTGGTACGTGTGCTATGGAGTGGAGATTCTTTGTAGGCTGAATAGAGATAAAAGATTTGACGTTTAGTTTGAAGGACTAGATAGCTTTCCTTTTCAAAAAAGAGAAAATTATCTCCTTGGTTTAAAGCAAAAGAGGAGTTTCTGTGCTTGCATGACTGACAGTTTGTGTGGTGCCCTGGCTTCAGGTATGGGTGGATCCAAGGACTTAAGTTATCAGGGTTCTGTTTTTCTCTCCTTCTCCCTCTTTCTTTATTTTCCTTCTTATTGGATTCATTCTTTCCAAAGACAGGCCAGATTGGCCAGCTTGAGGCTGACACTGCCTCACCAATGCAATCTCCAAGAACAGAGTGAGCTGAGTTCTGTGTAGCTTAACAAAGTTATTCTTTTCTTCTTCTTTCTTTTAACCTCTCTCTCTGTCTCCTCTCTGTATCTATTTGACTCTTACCCTTTAGCCCTTAAATCTCTCACATGGAAAGCTCTCCTATCTTCTTCCTGAACTACCCTTCTCTTTCTTTGTATACCCAAGATGTTCAAAAGCTCTGAGTGTAGGCGTGGGGAGGTGGTGCTTGTTGCAGAGGTGGGCAATAGGATCTGCTCCAGAGTCAGTATTGGTTACAGATGGAGTCATTCCAACAATTTAGCTTAGAATCCTTTAATCTTTTTTTTCTCATATTGATGCATTATAATCATTCATAATGGTAGAATCTGTTGTTACGTCTTGGTAGATGCACACCAAGTGACAATGCAGTTTTGGCCAACATCATTCCCCAGTGTCTCCCTTTTCCCTCCCCTCTTCTTCCCCCGCCCCCCTGGTTGCTTGCCTTTGGGCAGCTTGGATTCCCCCAAAAGGACCCTTTGTTCTCCTAATGGGAGATAAACTCATGTGTGAGGAAGACTAAGGGTTCTAACCTTGGGTGTGGAAACTCTGGCCTAGTGATCCTGTTGCCAGGATGGTGCAGACAACTTATCTTTAACTCCTAGCCCAGGGAGAGAGGTAGTGTGTGTGTGTGTGTGTGTGTGTGTGTGTGTGTGTGTGTGTGTGTGTATACACCTATGTGTTGGGGGGCCGGGGCTTACTAGGCTGTGCTGTGTGGAGCAGGGAAGGGGTGATCTGGAAGAGAAACTGAATTTCCTAATGTACATGGCAGCAGCCAGGGCAGAGCTGCTCTCTGGAGGTCCTCAAAAGACCGACAGCTTTGCTGCCAAGCCAACAGAGCAAAAGTGAATGCCAGCAGCCCTGTCCCCTGCTCCCCAGTGTTTTCTCATAAAAGTAAATCAGGTAAGCTTCCATATAACATCCTGGAAGTCCCTGTCCAATCCATAATTAAAGATCTAAATGAATCTTCTTTATTAAGGTTTATTTCTAAATGTTTAATATCTATGAGATAAATCTGATTTACCACGTTTCAGATAGTCTCAACCATAAAAATGTACAGGAAAATCTTATATAATACCTTAAAAGATTTTAATATTTGACTATTTTAAGATCCTTAGGGAGCTTTATCTCTTTAGAGATATTTTAAGATCTTTAAAGAGCATTACTCACATATAGCTCAATATGCCATTACTTAGTATCAAGCTATACGTGGAAAGTAATTTAGTGAAAATTTAAAAATGGAATAATACCTCATGCCAACTTTAAAGTAACTTTGGTTATGTATTTTATTTTTCTTTTCAGGGAATTTAAAGCTCAATGTTGAAATTCATTACAGTATTTTTAAAGTCCCCACTTCATGCAGAAATGAATATTTCCTCTCTAGTTAATTTTTATTTCTCTTGCTACTAATTTCCTATGCTAGGTATTGTCACAAAATGGAATTGTCAGCAGGTACTGTGTTCATTTTGCTTCTTGAAATTTAAGTAGTTAAAAAGCTTTGTGTAGACTCTAACTATAAAAAAACAAAAACAAAACAAAAATTACCTTCCCCCATTCCAAACCTAAAATAGCAGAAAGACCAGCAGAGTAGAATGAAGGTAACAGGGGAAGAGAGGACGCAGGGAAAGTGGAAAGACTGGGACCTGGATGAGAACAAATTATATTCCATGCTTCTATGATTATGTCAAAATGAATCCTAATGTTATATATAACTAAAAAGAACCAATTAAATAAAAAGCGTTTCGAGCTACACTGTAGTGCTACCCAAAACTAGTCCTTGGACCAGACCCACACCATTTGGAAGCTCATTAGAAATGCACATGCTTAGGTCTCACTCAGATTTATTGAATAAGGGGCTTTGGTGATGAGGCCTGGAAATCTGTTTTAAAGTCTGAAGGATGGCCAGGTGTGGTGGCACACACCTGAAATCCCAGTGGCTAGGGAGGCTGAGGCAGGAGGATCACAAGTTCAAAGCCAGCTTCAGCAAAATTGAGGTGCCACTCAGTGAGACCCTGTCTCTAAATAAAATACGAAATAGGGCTGGGGATATGGCTCAGGGGCTGAGTGCCAAAACAAACAAACAAACAAACAAACAAACAAACAAACAAACAAAAACCTCAAGGATGATTTTGATCCATGTTTGAGTTTGAGAAATCACTGATATAATTAGATTTGCTAACTTTTCCATTTGTTATAAATATACACATGTGAATTTATTGTAATTTGTATTATAACTTTCTTCAACTACTTATTGTAAATTATTGGTTTCTGTTTTCTATAATATATTCAGATGGTTATTTTTTTAAAAAAGAAAACATATTTTGGACTAGATTTTTCAAAATACAGTGATATATTTGAAAATATGCACTATGACCACCGAGGAGCAATTCTAAGGACATAAGAAAGAACTTGGTATCATGAAATCTATTAATATAAATTAAAGGAAAAATCCATTGTTCATTGAAAATGCATTTGATAAATGTAGTAGTTATCCCTAATAAAAATTCTAAGTAAAATGGAAATGAAAGGAAAATATTTCAGTATTTTTAAGACTATTTGCTAAAACCAATGACAAACATCACCCTACATCATAAAATACTCAATTCATTTCTATGAAATCAGGATAGAGAAAAAGGTACTTTCTATTACTATTACTATTTAATGTTGTTTTATAGGTTGAAGTAAATGAAAAACAGAAAATAAAAGAATAGCTAGAAATGTAAATATAGAAAAGGCAAGGTCAACTTCTTCCTAGAGATATTTCTGTGTACCTAGAATCCCTAAGAGAGGCTGATAAACACAAGTAGATTTGATGAGGGAACTTTATAGAAGAGTCTGGTTATTTTATTGATAGACACAGAGAGATGGAAGTAGGAAAGGCATTTCAGTCACAAGAATGACAAAACATGTACAATGCTTAAGTTTAATTTCAACAAGAGAATCATAGGATTTAGATGAAGAAAATTATAAAATAGTATTGAAGGATATAAAACAAGATATAAGTAAATAAAAGGACTAGTATTCTTGTGATATATAAACTCAATGCAATTTCATTTAGAATATCAAGTTATTTTTGGAGTTGAATGAAAAAAAAATTCAAGGTTAGGAAAAATGAATATCTGAGAGAAAATTAAAATATGGAAAAGAAGGATATTGAAGAGTCATTTTTCTTACCAGATATGGAAACATACTCTACATCAGCTGCAATAACATCACATAGTGTGGAGCAGAGCAAAGATAAACAGACTTGAAGCCTAGAGTGAGTCCCTGAAATGGATCTTAGTATAGTTGGAGTGTGGTAAAGCAAATATTTGAAAAGGATGCTTTATTTAATAAATAAAAACTCACAAGAAATGGGTAGCACTACTTCACATGCATGCAAAATTAATTTCAGGTGAGTAAGGAAAATCCTTTGTTCATATATTAAAATAATGATTTAGGACACCTTTCTAATCAAGACAAGGCATGTAGACACGATTGAAGAGAATACTTTTAGCTATATAAAAAATGAAGAGTTCGAGTGTGGCAGATGCCATGAAGACAAGAAGCAGGCCACAGCTTGGAAAGATATTTTGGATTCATATTTTCCAAGAAGGCAGAGTCTGGGCAAAGATCAGGTGCGAAGGCTTTATCTGTGAGGTGCAGACCCGGGTGAGGTTTGGAGAAAGAGAAGCAAGGGAAGACGTAAGATGTGGTGCTGGCTGAAACGAAGTGTTACGGCTTCACCAGGAGACAGAGGAGACACCACAAGTGCTTGGCCGCTGTGCACGCTCAGGACCTGGTGCTCCTCCCAGAGCTGCAAGGAAGGCTCCTCCTCTGAGAAGTCCTGGGAGGAGGGAAGAGGGACCGCCTCTGCCTAGCTGCCTCTGTGGGCAGTGAACTTTCAGAGGGTGTCACTTGATGGTGCTCATGCTGCTTCCCAAGACAGTTCCCCTGTCTCCCACTGAGGGGTTCCTCCAAGTCTGGAAGGACCAGCATGGGCCTGTCAGCCCATCATAGTAGGGGCCCGGAGATAAGGCCGCCCATCCAGGGCTGGTGACTGGTTGGATCCTGGTGATAATGGGTTTTCTAGACAGGGGGTATGAGCAAGGAAACCTGAAAGGGCAAAAGATTTGTATCCAACCGGCTAGCAGAAATATGTAAATAGGGCACTGTGGCAGGGTAAGTGACTTCCTCAGTGGATTTAGTGTTCTAGGCATTTGTCCCACTAAGAGGGCGTCATCAAGAATGTCTCACCCTTTGGAGTTATTCTGATTTTTGATGCATCTTGCTGCCATAGCTTTGGTCAGAGCTCCCATCATCTCTTACCTGGACAGAGAGGACAGGGCCTGGGAGTTAGCTTTCCTTCCGCTCTCGAATTGTGTTTCCACTACAGCAGCCAGAGTCATTCCCTTAAGACTGAACCCAGAGCATTTCATTTCTCAACTCAGAACCATCATGGCTTTCCATCTCCCTTAGAGAGAAGCTACAGTCCTTACAATGACCTGTGAAGCTCCACCTGATGTGGCTAGTTGTCACCTCTCTGATTTCACTATTGCCACTATCACCTTGTCCTCCTAGCTCTAGCCACACCTGCCACATCACAGGTCTTCCTATAGGCTTTTTACCCCAGGGCCTTGTTATGCGCTAAATAACACTCTTCCCTGGGCAATTCACTTGGTTTGTTTTCTTTCTCATTTCTTATTCAGAAGTCACTTTTTTTTTTTTGATGAGGCCCTTTTTGACTACTCTTGGGAAGATTCCAAATTCTTACTTCTGACATTTACATTCTTCTACTCTACCTATTTTTCTTTTACCTTTAGAACTTTCTAATGTAACATGCTGCATATTTTACTTATGTATTTTATTTTCTGCCTCCCCCTTACACAGTGTGTTTCATTTGCTACTGTATCCCCAGAGCCCAGAACAATCTCCATATAGTAGATGCTCAATAAATAAATAAATAAATGGCCAATGAAAAAGTATAAGGGCTAGATGCTGCTGGCCTTGGTATTATAGTGACATGGTTGCTAACAGCATTGGCAGTTGTGTTAGGAGCTAGAAAGAAGCACCCGAGTTCTCAATATCCCTGGTTTGATCCAGGTTTGAGGTAGGGTAGAAACTGTTATAGTTTCGAGTATGAACTACGTGTTGGGGGAAGATGGAGAAATCTTGGAATATTGAGTTATTTGAAATCTGCTTGAAAATAAGCTTTTGATTAATAAAAATATTGATATTTCTGACAATTGAATAAGATAAATACATTGATTTAAAATTATATTCTTAGAAGATCAAACTTTTTTATCTAATTATATGAAGAGTTATCGAAATACTGCTTTTTGCTATGATGGAGCTTCCTTTATTGAACTAAAACTGGAAAATAAGTGCTGCTAGCAAAATAAAAACAAAAACATGATTGATTTTGAAAAGCTCATGTAGGCAGGATTCCATTCCAATGAAATCAATACAAAACAGTGATCTAATTCACCATCCAGGAAGATGCTAATGATTGTTTGTTGGCAAAAGCACATTCTTGTTCATTTCACCCAGTACTTATTGAGTGCATGCCTTCGTCTCATTTGTCAAATTGGTGTTCCATGGAATGCTGTATTATAAGAAGCTAGGAGTTGTGCTACAAAAGATTTTCTGTGATGAGATGTGTTTGGAAAAGCTTGACTTCTGATGTTGTAATACCTAGGAGCATGTTGTTTTTGAAGTATGTGATAATTCCCGTCCCATAGAACACTTTTATTACAGTATTGGAGAATAGTATTTTCTGATTATGAGTTTAGGACATAAAGGCATATAGAGCAAATATATATGACTTTTGAAGATAAATAATAAGTTATAAATTATCTTCAATGATCATATATATTTTCACCTGTATCCACACATACATACATACAGGCATGCACACATATATTTATATGTATATATATTTCTATTTGAAGGTTTGTAATGCTTTAAAGTAATAGTTAATTTTGACTCTTTGGTATTAATTTAATTAATTTTACTCTTTGTATTAATCTCCACCTGAAAAACAATGGTAATCTGATTATTTTAACAAGGTAAGTTTAGTGAGGCAATTTCAATTTTTAGTTTCCTAGGCAGTGGAATAACGTGGGGTACCATGTTTATCCAAACTTTGCTATTAAAAATAGCCATTTAAATTAAAAGCACTTTATTAAAAACAAACCATTTTTGTTAATTAAGGGTATTTTTAATCTATATAAAAAATAGATGTGTTTTTAAATTATTGATTTTATTTGACTAAAGTTCTGTTAAAAACATATAGTACTTTAGCTGAAAAACAGAACAACAACAACAAAAAAACCCACAGAAAACACAAAACAACCGGGAGTCTGACAAGTGTTTATTGAGCTTGCCACTGTGCCAGGCACTGTGTGGGCACTGGGGACCCAGAGATGTCACCTCTGTTCCCCAAAATTTATTCCACTATAGACTTCAACTTGTTGAATAAGTAGCGTGATCATTAGAATAACTTTAACCTTCCTCCAAATTATTCAATGCAAAAAGGACAAGTTTTCCATTTGATCCATTTCAAATTATTTCTAATTTTATTATGAAAATTCTAAATTATTTTAAACATTTATTAGATGAAATTATTTATGCTGAATATGTTTTTCTGCTTTTATATACTGTCAGATTCTAATTTTTTGAGTCTCAGACTTATTTTATAGTTAATGGATGATTATCTTCATTGATAACGACTTCTGTAGTTTCTCTTTGGAAATGAGAGACTATAGAGCTATTTAGAAGGTATGATACCCCCACACTCAAATCAAGGTTTTATTGTTGAAAAAAAGAATAATATAGATATTTATGAAATGATAATTGTATCCTGAAATAGAGCAAGAGCAACTTGTTAAATTGTTTAAAAATAGATTCGGTTAGAAGCTTATCCACCTGATGTAGTTTTTGAGATTTTAATAATGTTTTGGTATTCCTTCAGAATATAATATCAGTTTTACTAACATTTTCTGAAGGTCAGGGCTGCCTGCTGAAGGTTTTCTGCTCTATTACTGGGCCTCTTAGATTTGACCTATGATCTTATACCCTGTTTTGGAAGCTCAGAGTGAGGGTCATTGATAGGGCTCATGACCTAACACTTTGGTATGTACAGTGACCACCCTTTTAGGGACTCCTTTGGGTAGAGAGAGAGAGCACTATATTGGGGTGAGAGTGGATGTTAGTTGTAGTGTTCTGTTCTCACCTTGCATTTTCGGGAGCCTTGGAGTTGCATGGTGGTGGCAGTATCTTAAAATTATAGTTCCAGATACACAGATCCATTGTGGCACAGAGAGCCAATAGTGGGCTATCCATGTCTAGGGGAATGGCATTGTGTTTCTTGGGTTTTTAAGCTCAGATGGATTTGGTAAGGCTGTATTTAGCATTTGTTCCTTTTTTGTCTCTAGGCAAGATTCCACAGAGAGAGAAGGCCATATATTCATTACTCGAATGTGAATGTTATTTAAGGAACTTTTATTATGATCACTATTTGTTACTAATACAACATGGAGGTTAATTTCAGAGGAGTTTCTACATAGGTGTCTTTGGTTCTCTTTTCCTATTTCAAGCAACACATCTGCACATTTATATTAATAATGTATGGTATAAAGGAATAATTCAGTATGGCGGAGTTATTATAGTGTTATTTCTTAGTTTACAAGAAATACCTCAAATTATAAGAAGAAAAAGTCATTTTCTTATCCCAGAGGAGATAGATTAAGTAGCACAATATAGATTGGTAAAGGAATTGCTGGAAATAGTATTCAAATTACAGTTTTGTGAAAAAGGCTACAATTATAAGCTTGCATACCTACATAAAATAAAGCACATGTTTTTTTTTTTTAATCTTTGAAAATTTGTAGGGTGACTTTACTTTTTCAGGTTCTTTAAAAATACTCTGATGTTATGTGCTGTATGTTTTAGATAATAAGAATGTGGCTGCTAGTGATGAAAATGGGCTTTTTTCCTGAATGAGGAGATTGTGTTCATATAAATACAGTGTAACATGCAGGCGTGTGATGGAAACCTTCCTAATCCTCAGTAGCATTGCTGTAATTCTCTATGATTTAAAATTTCCCTGTGTGACTAAAGCGAGAGTTATTTTAAAGAAGTCATAGCAAGAAGCAAAGCCACTGAAATTTTACGATTAGTTTTTTAAAATAGTGTGTGGTTAAAATGAGGGTCGTGGTAACAATCACAAGAAGATGATCAATGAACAGGCTTTACTTTCCAGCTGTTCCACCAGATGCCTATAGCTAGGTATTTTGCACCTTTTAAATAGGCTATCTATAATAGAATGAAAATGCTTCCCTTTAAAGCTTTTTAATTTGATGGCAGTAATATCACATTTTCCCTTTTCATTATTAATAGCAATACTATTTCTTTATGATAGAGTAGTTCACACTCACCTCTTAAGTCTTTTTAAAGGAAAATATTAAATATCAGAGCGCAGATGTTTTCCTTTTCTTTCCCCCTGTCATTGTGATTTAGAAGTGGTTGCTGAGGAGAAGCAGTGTTAACATAACCACAGTTGATGCAGTTGCAAATCTTTCTGTTTTAAGGCTCAGGGTTCTCCCCATGGAGCAATCCTGGCCTCTCTACAGATGTTGAGCTCTCTCTCTCTCAAAAAAAAAAAAAAAAAAATGCTGAGCCTGATGCAGATGTTCCCACATTGCCCAGCACTTTGATTAACCTTTCATGAAGTATCTGCCTAAGGAAATCTGGATTAGTATGTTCCCACATGTCTTATTAAAGGCCTGCCAGGCTTTATTGAACGTTGTGTTTATACTTTTTGTTCTATGGACAGTTTTAGTGTCTAGTTAAGTATCAAATAGAAATCATTAGTGCACACTAACAAGGATGTCTTGATGTCTTGTATGAGCTGCTGGCCTGAGTTGGCCGTGGGAGCCATCTTGGTCGTGTTTGCGAATTGTCAGTGGAGAGGGAGTGTAGTGACATAGGCAGGAGGCCTTTGGCTTCCTCTAAGGGGTGGCTAACAGAGGGTCTGCGTCTTCTCAGCGAGGCATGTTAATAGACTACTCTGTTGTTACCAAATGTTTGGGATAGGGTTTCCCAGCAGGTGTCCACACTCCAGTCCAGAGCCCTCAATCCAGGAGTCACTGGCCATATGTAGCTATTAAAATTAAATAAAAATCAAAATTAAGTTCCAAAGTCATGCTAGTCGCATTTCAAGTGGCTAGTGGCTCCTGATTTGGGTAATGAAAATAGACTATTTCCATGATTGCAGAAGATTCCACTGGATGGTGCTGCTCTGAATGCCCCTGTCCTGCAGAGTCCTATTTATATTCTGTATTCTTTAAAGGATTTTTCCAATGGGTTTGTGATTTCTTAAAATATATAGTATTAAAGGGAATCATATCCACTTTTCCCTAGAGGAACGATCAACTCCCAGAACTTCTGACTTCGCATTGGATCTTTGTGATTTGGAAGTTTTTGGAATAGCTATTTTTTTTTTTCTTAGATACCTCCAGACAACTCTCCAGGAAGCTGCTGGGCAGCTGATGGTTTGTCTGCATACTGTGAACTATATAACAATGGAGAGAAAAGCTGCTGCAAAAAGTTCCCAGGGTTTAGGAAATACCAACATTTTCCAGGCTATTTTTGTATGTTGTGAAATTTACAAAAATGATTTTCTATTGCTATGGCTGTTAAGATGTCTTTAAATGGATGAAACCATGATTATGTTACCCCGATATTCACTTTATGCCTACTGTGAGTGAATAGATTTGAGTACTTTCCAATTTTCCAACTTAATATGAAATCCCTTTTAGAATTACGTAATTTCTTTTACATGTTTTACTGGGAACATTTTCCCTAATTTTGTTAGATTTGCTCTTCCCCATTTTCTGAATTGATGTGGTGATTTATTAACACAGCTCATTGGATAGTCTCATCTCTTACTCAGCTCACTGCATTAGTCTATAAGCCTCTATGGTTGTCACCAGTTTCTCTCCCCTCCTCCTCTAGTACTGCTGCTAGAGTCACCTTCCCAGCATGCTCGTGGGATTATGTCTCAAACCAGTTGAAGTTGCATTTCCATAGCTCACTGTATTAAATTATTTAGTATTAAATTATTAAATATTGTTAACTGCTGAGTCACATCTGCTGAGTCACATCATGGTCCCTATTTACTTTTTAAACTATTTCCAACTACTTTTTTTTAACCTTCTTTATTATTTCATTTTTTTCTAATAGATGTTCCAGTCTTTTGAATGAACCTTTCCCCTTCTGCATAAGTTCCTAGCTTCATCCCTGTCCACTTGTTCTCTGCAGTGACTCTTATTTTATTGTAAAGATAGAAGTGGCTCTCACAGCTTCTTTCTCTTCTACATTTTTCTGTATTTTGCCTGTCTTCTTTCCTGGCCACTCTTCTCAGGGGAAAAAATATTATATCTTCTAAATTTATTGAACCAAAGCTGAACTCTGAATTCCTACTCAAAAACCTTCAGTAGTTTCTTCCTGAAGTGCAGGTTAAAGTAAAAAAGCTCTTTGGTGTTCAAGCACATCACGATGGGGCCCAAGCTTGAATTGCCAGATTTAACTCTCATCCTGTTCCTTCCTTGAGGGGCTGATGTGTGTGTGTGTGGGAATTCCTCTCTGTCTTGCTAACTCCCTACCCTGACCACTGCTCTTTCTTCTAAATAAATGTCTACCCCATTTGGAGACATTTTTGAGCATCCAGGCAAAAGTCATGCCCCAGATGAAGGTATTTCAGATTCTGTCCGTGTTCAAAGCTCATGTCCTCATTTGTACTCCCACACCAGGTACATCATTTTTCTTGGTACATCATGAATATGATGTCACCTCCTGGCAGAGGAGCTACTGGCAACCAAGTAGTGCTGAATCAGCTTATTCTGTTCCCTGCAATGCCTGGCATAGTCCTGCATACACCAAATATACCAAAACTTTTGCCTGAATGAATAAAAGCCTAAACTTTTCCTGAAAACCAAAATGCCTGGTTTCTCTAAGCAATGTTCATATTCTATTTTGTATGAAAATTGCTTAGAGAAATCAGGTATTTTGCCTCTTCCATGAAAAAAAAAAAACCTCTGGATTAGAACAGAGAAATGATTAACTTTTATTACAGCTGGTGAGATGTG
This sequence comes from Ictidomys tridecemlineatus, assembly GCF_052094955.1. NCBI lineage: Eukaryota > Metazoa > Chordata > Mammalia > Rodentia > Sciuridae > Ictidomys > Ictidomys tridecemlineatus. The sequence goes on from NC_135482.1 coordinate 186,394,703, forward strand.
ATTTTTTTCTCAGGGGAAAAAATATTATATCTTCTAAATTTATTGAGCCAAAGCTGAACTCTGAATTCTTTTTTTTTTTAAATTTTTTTTTATTTTTTAGTTCTCGGCAGACACAACATCTTTGTTGGTATGTGGTGCTGAGGATCGAACCCGGGCCGCACGCATGCCAGACGAGCGTGCTACCGCTGAGCCACATCCCCAGCCCTGAACTCTGAATTCTTACTCAAAAACCTTTAGTAGTTTTTCTGTACTGAAATGCTCAACTTTGTTAGATTTGAGTGTAGGGATTTAAACCTACCTAGTGATTGTGTTATGGATTCATTGTTTCTGTGCATAAGTGCTAAGGGTTTAGGATTTTTAATAGAAAGGAAATAGAGAGTTTCAAATGAAGTGAGCAGAGATGTGTGCATCCAGATGAGCGTGGTTTTGCATGTGAACACACAAAGTATGTCATAAGAGAAAAGAGATGGTGGAACTGGAAGATGGGAGAGGCAAATGGTTAGAAGGCAAAACAATTTATCATTACAAGTAGCTAAAAGGCTTTCTGCTAAGAAGAATATTATAAGGTCAGTTTTCGCCTAGACTCACTGACCAAGAACACTACTTCTTAGATCAAACACTGGGGCTTATGTATGTTATTTCATCATAGGTCCTCTGAGGCCGAATGCCATGCCCTCTTCCTGTGCACTTCTTTGAACCCCAAGACATCTCTGATAGACTGCCATTGAAACCAAGATGAAGCAGCACCCAAATTGTTCTACAGCAATTGGAAAAATTTTTTATTACTGAACTCCATTTCAACTTTATAGATATTAGTTGACCCATCACAAGGAATGAGGTTATTGTGTCTGACCTTTGTGTCCTCTGCCTATTTTAAGGGCAGGGAGTAACAGCTCAGCAGAAGTGAAACTGTGTACCTCTTCTTGGTCGAGCAGGTTTTATTTCTACCAAACACCAGGAAAGATGTGGAAGAAATTCTATAGTGCAGGGAAAAAAAGTGGAGATTACTAACACCTATTAGAGACAAGGAAAAGCAATATGTCCTTTCAACCCGTAAATTTACAAATAGCAAAGAAAAATATATTTTGAAATAATTAATTTCTCAAGTTAGGTAAAAGCTTAAGCATTCTTAGTTCATCCAACTACCTGGTTTTAGTAATTGTTTCTGAATATTTTACCCTAGAGAAAGAAGCTAGCAGTGTTGTCATGTCTCTTTGGACTATTTCTCTTTGTGGGTTGAACTACCGAGTTCCAAGCTTTAATCCAGATACTGGGAATTTAAAGACAAAACAGTCTCAGGGTCTATGGAATTTATAATCTGTCATACGAGTTATCCAAATAAAGCAGCAATGAAAATAGAACAATGTAATGTGAATTTAAAATATAAAACTCCATGAAAGTAGGATTGCATGTGTCCTCTTTACTGCTTCTTAGTGTCAAACGTCTTGCAAATGGCAGAAACAAGAGTAAAAATGCGTGTCATGTTACATGGAATTTAATAGAGAAGAAAACTTCAGGAAGTGGCATTTGATCCAGGTGACCAAGGGCTTCCTATGGATGGTGCCACCTGAGCGAAGTCTTGAAGGATGTGTAAAGTCACCTTTCTTAGAGAAAATGGCTCCCAGTGGAACAGATTATGGTGGGAATTCATTCAGGACAAGAGAGAGAGTGAAAAAGCACAGTCAAATGAAGGAACAGGCCGTGTTTGTGTTGGGTGGAGCACAAACAGGTAAGTTGTAGAAAAGCAAGTCCAGAGTAAGAAAGGACTTTAGAGCCAAGCAAGAGGTTTGCACTTTAACATGAAGGCTACCAGAAACCCGTGAAGCACTTAACAGAATGGCATCCATAGATCTCCAAAGGAGAATCACTGCTATTGATGTTTGGAAGGAAAGTGGTAATGGGATAACACAGACCAGAAAACTAAAACATTCAGATTATAAGATGAAGAAATCTCACTAGGTAGGTAACATTGCCAGAATGTTTAAAATCACTGGAAGAGGTTATTCTCTTTTTTTTTTTTTTCCAAAAAACAAATTTAGAAAAGATGAATATGTGTTGACTATCTAAGATCTTTTTATCAACCGAAAATATGCCTAGTAAAAAGAACTGATTATATAAATTATGACATATGCAGCTGATGTTAACAAAATTACATACCCTCTTAAAATATTCTTGAAGGTTATTTACAGACATTGGTAAATACTTATAAAAAGCCGTAAAATAGATAAATACTTTACAAAATCATGTATGTAGTATGGCAATTACTTGGCAGGAAATTATTTATATAATATAAAATATATGAGGCTTATATATATGAGCTTTATATGTCAAACATGTGGACCAATGTTGAATAGATATTATAGGTTTATATATAATATTTATATTATACTTATAATTTATTTAATTACTAGAAACACCAAAATGTTAATAGGAGTTATTTCTGTTTTGTGAGATTAGAAGGACTTTTGCTTTCTTCTTTCTTCCTTTTATTTCAAAAATTTAATCATTTAAATGTATTCACCAAATTATAATAATTGTTTCATGTTATTATGATTTGGAAAATTTTGCTAAACTAGATGATTTATAGTGTCACTCCTTGTCTAAGGGTCTTTATTTCTATACTTTTATTTTAGAACAAGTATTAGCAAACCATGGCCCTCAGACTTAATCTGGCTTGCTATCTGATTTTATAAATGAAGTTTTATTGGAACACAGCTATGGCCCTTCATTTACATATTGGTTATTTTTGTGCTACATTGATAGAGTGGCATAGTTGTTCTAGAGACTGCATAGGCTGCAATGTTTATATGGCCCTTTATAGGAAAAGCTTTCTGACCCCTAATCTAGGACACTGAATTGGAAATTTTTAGCATTTAAAGTAACACACTAATTCAGTGAAAATGTGATTTTAAATTAATATTTCGCATAAATTTTAGCACCTAACCTTCTCTAGAAATTTGAACTTTATTTAAACAAATTTTGTGAATAGAATACTCACAGGACTTGGAAAGCAAGATCCAAGTTGACTTTCATAGAACTAAGACGCTTAAATCTATCAGGACCTTAGATGCCTGGGCCCACTGTCATTTTTCTGTGTCCTGATTTTGTGGGCTGCAAACTCTTATTTACAATCTAATTTTGTGGGAAAGGTAAGGGGATAGCCATTTTTGCTAGGTGGTTAACCCACTATTCAACTGAAAATGCTTTCATCACTGTAACAAATATTGCTCGAGGTATTCTGTAGCCAGCTGTAGGAGGAGGCAAGAGGAATCCCTGTCCTTAAGGAAAACAAAGAATCTAACCAAGAAGAATGGACATTCTGGGTAAGGGTAGAATTAGAGGAACATAGGCATATATGAATAGGAAGGACATCTGAGATCTGAGGAAATAAGATGAAGATATATGAATAAATCTGGGGAGTTTTGTATTTATTTTGACCATATATTTTCCCTTTGTTTGGGATAATATTTTTTTTTTTTTTACCCAAGGGTTGTAATGACTAGAACTAAGGAGATTTAGCTTGAAATAGGATCTTGCAGCTTTTAAATGTATCTAACTTTGGTTCATGTGTTTGACCTATGCAGATTTCATTTTGATGGACCCTTGTGTTACCATATTAGTCTTTGAGAAATTACATTCCTTGGTGGTTTATTTTGAGAGCAGGGTAGATTTTCATTTAGAATAAACAGCAAAGGACACCAGAGTCTCCTCTGCTTCTAAATATTTTCTCCCCAGTTTTTTGATTCAACATTTATTTTATCTAAAATTCCTTTTTTCCCCCATCTAAAATGTTATTAGACCCAGGGAGCATTGAATTATTTGTTACACATTAGGGTCAATGTTTAATCAAGTGACCATCTAATGGAGATGTGCCTTAGTTAATAGGAATGATTGATGTTGGTAGGAGTGCAAAGAGGTGTTTATTTTTGGAGCTGGGTATGACTGGAAGACACCGTGAACTTGTGACGGGAAAGGGAGACAAAATAACATATAGAATTTGGAAGGTTTCAAAGCTCACTTTCATGAGAAGCACTGCTGGACAGTTTTCTAATGATTTTCTTGTTCTGAATTTTCCATGTTTACATCCTTCTACATGTATTTATTTATGAAAAGATCAGAGGTATCTAATAATTCCTCTGAAATTAATTCCCAATTCTGCACTGTGGATATTGTGTTCCTAGGCCTTACTGTGGATGGAAAAATCTAATGATTTTTTTTATTTGGAAAAACTATTCATGGGAACACTATTGACAGTGATAAACTTGGTTGTCAAATATTATCATTCATATTTGCTTGCTATGCTTATAAATATTCCTGAAAAGTCCATATTTATTCCTTAAGTAAACATTTAGTTTTAAGGCATTTCATGAATATTTTAATATTTGTAATCCTGAAAGGCAATATACTTTAAAGCAAATTATTTTCAAAATGCAAAGAACATAAAAAATACATCATTTATGGGATTTTCTAACTTGCCTTATTCTCATAGTTTTAGACAGCTCTGTGTTTGCACAAATTATATAATTTCTGCTACAGGATCTGTACAGATTGTACTGTGTAAATACATATATTTTGCATAGAGAATATCTAACATGAAAATGAAAATAATGTAATTTATATAAATAACATGTAAGTAATTTTAGAATCTAGCACCAAGTAACTCATTAACAGTTTAATAGCCTCAGAAATGGCTATATAAACCCTGGGCACAGTGGTGCATACCTATAATCCCAGTGGCTTGGGAGGCTGAGGCAGGAGGACTGCTAGTTCAAAAGCCAGCCTCAGCAACAGTGAGGCACTTAGCAACTCAGTGAGACCCTGTCTCTAAATAAAATACAAAATAGGGCTGGAGATGTGGCTCAGTGGTGGAGTGCCCCTGAGTTCAGTCCCTGGAACTAAAAAAAAAAAAAAGAAATGGCTATACAAAAAATTATTTGTTATTTATAACTGTACGCACATGTGTCCAACAGGATTATACATGAAATACATAGAATCTTGTCAAGATTTGTTTGTTGCTTTCATGTGAATTGTTATCCCATTCATGCCTTAGTTAAAATTAGCCCAAATTATTTTTCCTCCAAGTAGCCATATGAGGGTGTTAGACACTGTCCCTGAGTGAAAGTGCCCTTTCAGTGAGAGCCAGAGGAATCTTGCTGATGCTGGTGAAGGTGCCAGCCTTGTGAGTCAGTTTCTCTGCTTGCTCTGCATAAATGCCCTTCTCGCTTCTGTGTGCATGTTGACAGCGTCTTTTTGTGTTCCAGGATTGCTATCAGGAAGTGCTTAACTCAAATAAATTAGCTCTTTACTTTTAAGAGAAAATATATTTACCTCCCTATAAAACTGGACTCTAGATGATAAGAAATCTTGACTTCAACTAATAATTTTTGTCCCCATCATTTATACCAAGCTGCTGCTGGAAGTGCCTTATCTGGAACTGTTCCTGGATTGGGTGCCAAATAGACAGGCAACCTTGATGCAGATCAACACAAAGGCGATGCAGACAGCTTTCTACCAGTGTTAAAATAAAACGTTCGTACACCCAGTGGATGGCTGAATGGCATTATAATCCAGAGGGGAATAATCATAAAGGAAAGAGTGGTAGTCAGCCACGGCATTTTGGTTAACCTCTATGTGGAGGGATTTCAAATATGTTTCATGAAACCAAGTGTTCTCTCTAATAGCCTGTCTTGGAGGGCAAGTTACTTACTGTTGGCATTATTAATATTTCTATACTTGTATTTTTCCTGCATTCCTAACCTTGAGCAATTATTGGGACACATAGACATAATCTTACCTTCATAATATAGAACAGTATCCATCCATTTCTGCAGATGATGGGAGTAATTATTAATGATTCTTTGAAAAATGGAAAAAAAGTCTTCTCACTAGAAGCTGGTAATATCCTAATTGTGATATTTTGAAACACTACAAAAATGCTAATTTTTAACGTTGCCTTTTAATTTACCTATGTGAGATGAGGATGTTTAAAAGCCGCTATAGTAAAGTCATTAAAATAATATATTGGATTTGTTTGAGATTATTCCTGAACAGTGGGTGTTTATTAATTTTGGGTTTTTTTGACTTATTGTGACACAGAAAATATTTTAATTTGTTGTATACATTTTGAGTCGCTCAAAATTCAAACAATAAGATTTCCCCTTCCCTGGGCAGTAAACATAATATGAATATTAGTTCAGGATATGGAGTCGGTTTAATAAAATCTAATTTATCATCAGGAATAAGCTCCTACTTCATATACATGTTTTCTTAATATACTTTATATGTGCCGCTGCAAAGATGCTGTAATTTGGTTTTTTAAATTACAGCTCTCCACGACAAGAGGGAAGCTTGATTTGATTAATTATGCTTACAAGCTGTTAGAGAGGGGGAAAAAGAAAATGGTTTTGACTTCAGTTTTTGCATAATTGCTGCTTTTTGGATTTACATTACTTCCATCGGTTGTTGAGAAATGAAGAACTAATTTATTTTAAAGAGAGAGATAAGATGAAGAGTTGAGGGTATCAATACTGAAAGCAATAACATTTAACTACCACTTTGATATGGTGATCAGTAAGATGAGAGAAAGCATTTATTAAAACGTTAGCGCCAGTCTTCGTAGATACATTTCAGTGTTTAAGAAAATGCTTATTCTTTTATTCCTCTGATGGTTTTCATTTTGCTTAACTGACAACAATGGACGTGACATTATGATAAACACCATCGATTCCTTCCATACTTCTTCACTGAAAGCATTTGTGATGATCTTCAAGTTTGGTAATCATCATTCCGCTAGAAGAGTAACTGAGATTTATTTTAGTTCTTCTTAGACAAATAATTATAATTAGAAAATAATTATTGCTGGAATAGTGCCAGAGATGACAGAAAATATAGGCAGCCCAATATGCGAAAAAGTCACCTTTGAAACTTGTGATCAGTTTAAAAATCAGATAAATTATCATTTAAATAATCCATATGGTTTCCCTTCTCTGTAACTAATTAGTAGACACTGATCAGGTGGTGGACTTAGGTAAAAGGCAGTGTAAGGTTTATTTAAATCCAAGTTAATGACCCTGGGAGGTTGAAGGCAGTGGTCATTCTTGAGACACTGTTTTCATTCCTGCTTCCTTTCCATTTCCTTCTTATTCCTTTCCTCCTGTCCACTCCTGCGGATGGGATCCAGCAAGAACTCCCCTCAGCATCCGTGCATGGCTAAGAGGAACTTGCACTTTTCAAGTTCATGGCTTCATAAATAAGTATTCTCCTTGCTGTCCAGTGGTGTGGGTGCTATAGCCGGTCACATTGGAAAATGGCACCCCATGTTGACTGAAGAGGGCTGAGAGGACATCAAGAAACTTTCCTGGAAGATTAGGAAAATTAGCCTTTGTCTAGAGGGAAAGAAAGAGAAATTGTATTTGGCATGTCTCCTCTATATTTGTACAAAATATTTACACAGTCTTCAACTGTGGAAAAACAATTTAAAATACTTTCTAAGCATATTTTGCAATCAAATACACACTTGGCATAGTTAGCAAACATTTACTTTTCTCAAAGTTTCTTCCAGTTTTGTTCAAGGCTATGCCCTGAGTTCTCATAGTGCTTTCATCTGCTCCTAACTTAGTTTTCACCACCTTCTGGGTTTTATTATTTGTTGTTCTCACTTAGCCATACATTGTTGGGGACGGGGGTGGGAGGGCATCTACTTTAGCATTTACTTAGTTCCAGGCTGAGCACAGCACATAGATGGTGTTCAATAAGTATTGTCTAATGGAATGATGATAGTCAATTCAGTGATGATAGAAATGATCCCAGTTTTGATTGATAAAGATTTAAATGTAACATTTTAAGAGGTTAGAAATATTTCATTGACTTTTGATTGCAGTAATGTTAGTTTATTTAGCAGAATTTTTTGCATATACCAGAGGTGCTTAAATCAAGTTATTTAGTCCACTGGGGCTCCATTGATGGATTTAATATTAATATAAGCTCTTTGAAATAGTTTGAAAAATATTGCATGCCTGTGTGTTTTTCTGGAGAGAGGATCAAAGCTTTTATTAGATTTTTGAAGAAGTCTGTGAATTAAACAAGATTTAAAATGACTGAGTTATAGAGTAATTGTTTTGGTGAAAAGTTCAGATTTTGTCACTTATTGTATGTTCTATCTGTACCTTATCATTTGAATTAAATTTTGATAAAAATGAAATAAGGAGTTACATTTCATTTAACACCATATTTAGTGTTTTATAATTTAAAAGACACATCAATGTCCTTATTTTTAACAATCACAAGAGCCTTTAAATGAGAGGAACATTGGTAAAGAAAATCAGTAGCTAATTACAGTAGATATGTAATATGTAATTAAATGCATTCCACATAAATGCAATATTTATAAATGGATAGAGTAAATACATGAAAGAAATTTTCTAATAGTGATTATTGGGTGGCTTTTATAGAAGTTTTTTGCTATTAAAATCTATTTTAAAATCTGCTTTTCAAATGTATATACATATATATATATGTGTGTGTGTGTGTATATATATATATATATATATATATTGTTTCTGTTTCTTTTTTTTTCTGTGTTGTAGCTACTACTCAAAAAGTTTTTTCTCTTAGAAGTTGTTCTTTACATTTTGTCATGCTGATCATCTTTCTTCAAACATTTAAAAATAAATATAGCCACACACATATCTATATACATATTCACACATTTATATGTATGAGTATATGTAATCAAACTGGGAGCAATCTGCTTCAATGACATTAGAATAATTTAAACATTAATGAAGCAAATTTTATCATTGTCTTTTGGGAACCCTATGTTTCCATGGCGAAGGAATCTGTCCTTCCTTCACTTAAGAGTCTTAGGTTTGTAGCAGGTAGAATGGTTGTCTCAATTTTTTGAGGTACAGGCAGAAAACTGGGTACAACCTAAAAATGGATGCACTGGAGAAAACAAGTTATATCTACCAGCCAGTGATGAAGGGAAAGGGAAGTGCCAAGTTATGTACACAGTGAGCAAGGATAACGAAGGGGACTTAAGGTTGCCGCCTCCCTCTCCTCCCTCTGTCTCTTTCTCACACCCATATGCAGATATACCTATGGATGTACACAAACGTGCATCCACATGCTCTCTACACCCTTGAACATTGTGTGGAGCATTCTTTTGAGTTCTTCCTCTTTTTACCTTACAGGGCTCAACTTCATATTTACTAAACCATAGCTCTCTTGATAAAATGTGTTTTGTTTTGTTGGAAGCTGAAGAGTTATGAACAAATACTATCTGTTGCTTTGTGCTACCTCATACACCGAGTGGGTCTTCCCAACAACCCTCCATCAAACCAACACCCCCCGCCCCCGCAAAAAAAAGAAAACAACTGAAAATTATATAATTCAGGTAAGTAGAAATCAAAATATTTTTCTTCAGGCCAGATAAGTAATTAGGCCAAGAAGGCAAATAAATATTGTGGCTCAGGCATAGAGTGCTGGCCTAGCACGGGTGGGACCCAGGTTCAATCCTCAGCACCACATAAAAATAAAGGCATTGTATTGTGTCCATCTACACCCCAAAAATAAATTTTTTTTTTTAAAAAGAAAAGTACTCTCATGGATGAATTTGATAACCAGTTTTCAAAGTTAGCATAAAAGGTAAAATACAACCATGTCATGTTTATGAAAGGAATCCCAGTATCTGCAAAGCCATGTGAGCCGTCAATGAAATTCCAGCCCATTGTTAGGGAATCCACAGGGAAGGTTATAACTGTGACAGCTAGTGAAGAACCTTGGTTATATAGATATACTGTGTGTTCTTTCATTTCTGTCTTCTTTTTTCAGGTGCCATAGCTCTATCTGTGGACTGGCAGTGTATACATATCTCTCAATGCATGGAGTTTAAGCTTTGGCATTTGGGGGGTAATGTCAGTCAGATTTTTCTGGTGTGACTAAAATACTGGACAAGAACAACATAGAAGAGGAAAAGTTTGTTTTTGACTCATGGTTTCAAGAGGGCTAGTCCATGGTTGACTGACTCCATTGCTCTGGGCCCCAGGTTTGGCAGCACTTCTTGGTGGAAGGGCATGGCAGAGAAGTTCTGCTTACCTCATGGTGACTAGGAAGCAGAAGGGTCTGGGAGGGAAGGGGCCACAGGAGAGATGAACCCTTCCAGGGCACATCCCCAGTGAGCCACCTCCTCCAACAATCCCCCAGCTCCCTATAATTACCACCCACTTAGTCAGTTCTAACTAGGATGGACTGATTACGTTACAGTCCTCACATCTAATCCAATCATTTCACTTCTGAATATTTCTGCATCAACACGGAACTTTTGAGGGTTTCCTCATGTTCAAACCATGATGGGGGCACTTTCCGGAATTTTTAAATGAAGATGGAAAAGCAGGAGATGAAGTTAGTTGAAGCCAAGCTCTACTCACTTTTTGATACAACTGAAGAGATGTCTTGTGAAACATGGGCATGTAGCAGGTTGAAATGGAAAGTATCCATACCCTGTTTTCTTAAAGTAAACTGGATTTCTTTTGAGAAACACATTATGTCTTGTCCACATGTATCATATATTATGGAGGCTTGTCCAAAGAGAGCATTTTGCAATATTCAGTTAAAGTAATTGGTTCATAGATGGGCATATGAGATAGAGTGGAATTTTTTTCTAAGGCTGGGTAAATCTGGGCAAGGTGTGGATCCTGGCAACTGTCTTGCCACCAAGTAGAACTTGAGAATGAATCCATCCATACAGAGAGAGTAGGTTCTGGGAACCTAGTTTGATCCCCTAAATCACTCTCTGTTATCTTTTTCATTTTCATAAGCCAGTAAGTTCTGTTTTTGTTTAATTTACTTTGAGTTGTTTTTATCTGTAATCTACAACAGGAAGGTTCCTAACTGATACAACATCTGTCCCTTCCTGAAACACATGGATGCTATATTAACTGGAGAGTAAAATAGAGCTCCATAGTGCTGCATAATGGGACCATATAATATGATCCAGTGTGGCCCTCCAGCATCTCTAAGAGTGTTTTCTGTTAAGATTCTAAATCCTTAAGTTGTCTGCATAACCCCCAAATATTCATCCCTTCTTCTTTCCTAATTCAAATATTTAAAGCTATAAATCTCTTAGTAAGTAATATTTTAGTTCGACCTCTCAGGTTTTGGTATGCATTACTTTCCATTTCCATTATGGCTCATTATTTGATCCTTGAGTTATTTATATAGTTTGAAAATCATGAACCATAATATTTTGTTCAATTTTCTTTGTTATAGGCTTCTAACTTGGTTAAATTGTGGTCAGCAGATATAATGTTCGTGATATCCATATTTCAAAAAAAATGCATATACTTGTTTAATGGTCTGATATATGGAAAATATTTATAAATGTTCCACAGGTAGTGGTGTGTGTGTGTGTGTATATAAAATATTAATTTTTTTTCATCTTTAATTTTTGTCTATGTTGTTGTCCTATGTCACCAGTTACTGAAAGATCTTTGTTAAAATTCTCCCAATGCTATAATGAATTTTTCAAGCTTTCTTAATAGATCTGTCACACATTTATTTATTTGGAATTTATGTTATTTTCTGAATATAAGTTTACAATTATTACATCTTAGAGGATTGGATCTTTTGGTATTGTGTGCATGCCCTCTTTTTTTTTCCCCCAAAACACTTACTGCTCAATAATGTATTTATTAATGTGAAAAATGACATCGTCTTGTTTTTGGGTGGTGTTCACCCATAGAATGTTTCTGTCTAGGGTACGAGGAATTGGCCAGCACCTCAGACTAGTTGCTGAACCAAGAGCTACCTCCTTGGATTCTCAGTCTTGCTTTCTATTATCGTCTCAGGATTTCTTCTATCTTTGTATTGTCTTGCAAGGTCAGCAGTGCACTAGAAGAGATTTTTTTTTTTAAAGGAATATATCCAACATTGTTAGAAAGTTAATTTCATCTGGTGTCTTGTGAGAAACAGATATTCTTCATTTTTTTTGCCCACTTAAATGCTTATCTTACTTAAAGACTCCAAAGCTACCTCTTCAGAGAGCTTGTCTGTCAGACAGAATTAATCCCTACCTCTGAATGTTTTTATATTTGTATGTAGACTAGATTTGATTCTGTCTTAGACAGTTCTCATTTATATATCTTAGTTCATGCAGGACTTTTCCACTTCTCCATCAGTGTCTCCCCTCTTCCTGCCCATCTTCCTAAATGCCATAGATTCTTGCCAAGTCTAATACCAGTTTCCTGTCCTCCATGTTGGCATCAGGTATTCTGCTCCTTGCTCATGGGTGCCATTCCAAAACTACCATTACTTTTTTAGCCTATGTCACTGAAATAGCACCTTATAGTTTATAATTCTGCCTTGTTCTCTAATTTTATGATGGCTCCAGGTAGAAACCAGAAAGAGGTTAGTGTATTAATGTTCTAATCCACCCTGATGCCTATTGGAGTATCCTTGTGTCTTTAATTGTGTATACAGTTGAGTTGAATCTCCATTGCCTACTGAGTATTTGCTCCCAATTCTCCTCAAGCTGTTTGTTCTTTTCCAGGCTAGAGAACTAGTATGGTACTTGGCTTCACATCTGTCTTCAACTTCTTATTTACACAGTTTAGCTTTTATGAGTCATTTTTATATGCTATGTTTGCACTATTTGTTCAGTCCCACATCAACTCAGACATGCAATTCATTATCTTTCTTAATTTCTGCAAAGACACCCATTCGTGTAAAGCAGTTATTGTCTATAATACATTTTACCTATCAAGGTAGTTGCATAAACTCAAATCTCTGTTGAAGAGAAACTCTGGGGCAGCTCTTAAGGAGGATAGTGTTTTCATCCACTTCTTCCCTAACTCAAAAATATCTTCTAGCAGCTCAAGGCTGCCCCATGCTCTCTTGCAAGACTGCCATTAGCAGTGTAGTCATTAGGAGATTAGAATCCATGTGGATTGTAGTTTTGCATCTGTTTCTCGTGGTGTGGTTGAGCTGGAGAGAAGGACTATACAACAAATTTTTTTCAACGTTTTCTCCTTTGACTCCATATGCTTTCTGACTCCTGGTACTACATCTTCTGTTAGTCCACAATAAGAAAAACTGGAATAGCTCTACAAGAAATGGCTTCTTTGGGGAGTGAGTTTAGGGTGCAGAAGAAGAGCGTGCACGCACACGTGTGCGAGAGAGAGAGAGAGAGAGAGAGAGAGAGAGAGAGAGAGAGAGAGAGAGAGAGAGAGAAATGGAGAACTGTTTACTTCAAGTCTTGGAAGCCTTTGGATATGAACTCACCATTGTTCGGTTGAACAGACGGGACTCATTAATCTCATGCTTATCCCATTCCAGAGGCTAATCAGTTTATAGGACTTTGGAGGGGTAGATATTTTGTATGAAAACTAGATCAACACCATGAACAACAGTTATACTCATCTACATGCATGAATGTCAAGAACATGATGTGAAGTGAAACAAATCTCAGAAGAGAGTATATTCAATATTCCATTTATGTAGAGTATAAAGAGATGTAAAACTAAATTATGTATTGTTTAAGGTTACCTATAAAAGAACCCCCAAATAATTTTAGGATTAATAGGAATATTCTATTTATTGACCTGGGAGTTGGATGCAAATATTTCATTTTATTATTGTTCTTTAAACTATGCATATACATTTATACATTTTTGTATGTTCATGTATACACACACATACACACTACATTTCAAAGTTCAATACATACATAAATTAGACAACAAAAACAAAACATCCCCATGAATATGGACAGAACAATGTATCAGAACTCTTACACTTCTAAAATCTAGTATTAATCTATTATTAGATCTATGGATAAACAGATCTTATTTAAATGTATTTGACCTTGGGAAAAAATAAGGCACAATTGTTACTAAACACGAAGTCTTTCTTCTTGCTGAATATATATCAACTGTAGAGGAGAAAACCAGTGACTCATGACATGCTACACCCAGTGTCTGCACAAAGGATTTAGATTAATTATTCTTGGGAGGTTTAGACATATTTCTCTAAGATCCTGACAACTGATATTGGTTGGTTATGACCCAAGCTGTTACAAAGAAACTGAAGGAATAGACTGTCATTTCTGTGGAAACAGAAAAGTTTAAATATAGCCAATTATTATTAATAGTCGCAGAATAAATAAGAATAAACATAGCACATCATTTAATCTGATAGCGAGGGATTTTTTTTTTATACAGAGTGTAAGGACATGCTTTAAACACTTTATATTCAGAACAATAATTCTGCTAAAGTTTGCATTTAGATTTTTAGATTAATATTGTATCCTCTTTCAGAGAGAAAAAATGAAAAAAAAATCAAGAAATCTCCCTATGCAAAGGGAGATCCCTATTCAAAGCTCATGATGAAATTAAAGCTTTATATAATATAGAGAGCAATTTGCCTATTGGTACGCATTAATTTCTTTTCTCTGTTCTCCTTGTCAGCCAGTATAACAAATGAAAATGTCACTTTTTTAAACAATGGATTGTTTGTGCTAATCATGTGATTATATGTATTTTCACAGACTGGTACCTTTCAGCAGAGGGTATTTGTATTCTTCTGCATTTTCAATAACAATGTGCCAGTCCTTTGAATGGGCAAAATAGATATCCAAGAGAGATGGGACTTTTTCACAGTTCTGAATGAAGACAGTGGGTTTTCTTTATAATAAGACCATGTTCTTTTTTTTTTCCTTTTGTAAGAACAACAGGGGTTGACACCATTGTGGAGTAAGCCAGATATACTTTAGCCCTTGGCTTCTTTCCAGAAGCTTGGAGTGCTCACTTCTAATTGTACTTTTAAAATTATCATTATTGTCTTAATATTTACAGTTTGCATGGAACACATATTTGGAGCACACATTTGTGTTAAGTGCTGTTTTGTTTTTGTTAACCAGCGCTCAGGATCACTATAGTTATAAGGGGAAAGACTTTATATATAGGTCTATATAACAGATATCACGTATACATGCACACACACATATATTCATATACATACCCTCCATATACCCATGTGTGTGCAGTGGACGTTTGTGTGTGAAAGTCTTGCTTTAAGCAAGAACCAAAAAAGAATAGTCAAATAGAGAAAAACATGATTTCCTAAGTTCTAAGCCATCCTGACATGCCTAGTTCCATTGTCTCCTTGGGTTTTCTCCAAGTACAATTTATTTACTCTTGATTTGGAGGTTCTGGAAAGAAAAATGTAGCTCTATCAATGGAGTGGGGATAATAGGAAAAGTCTCTGTCCATCTCAAACCCTAAGGGTGCCCTTCAGGAGAAAAGCCTACAATTGTAAAGTTGCCATTTGGCCTTCTCTCCCCTAAAGGATAAGAAAATTGCAAGTCACATCCAGTTTGTTAGTTTTATTTCAATTATGATAATTTTAGCTGAAAGCTAAATTAGAGCTTAATTTTAGTCACAGCCAGCAGGAGCAGATGCTACTTTTCTGGCTCCTGGACATTTCTTCTCCTCGTTTGAACAAACACGCCTATCCTCCTTCTTTTTCCTTCCTACTTTCTATGTTATATATGAAACAGCAAAGAAAAAAATGGACAGGAAGTCTTAAATCACAAGGACTCTTGGATGTTGGTTACCTGTTAATTTTAAATTCTACCAATGACATCAAAAGAAAAAAATCATTTTTTTTGGCATGTAGATATTCGAAAAGGAAAATGTTAATTCTGTTTTGATATCTGTCGTTAGCTTTTTAAAAATAATAGCCATATGGAGATACAGTTCATCCACTTAAAGTGTACATCGCAATGGTTTTTAGTATATTCACAGAGTTGTGCAATCACTACAATAAATTTTAGAACATTTTCTTCAGCCCCAGAAAGAAACTCCATGCGGTTAGCAGTCATTCCCCATTTCTTCCCACCTCCCCCAGACCCTGGAAACTACTCATTTATTTTCTGTATCTATGGATTTGCCTATTCTGGACGCTAATATAAACAAAATAAAAATATGTGGTCCTTAATAATTGGCCTTTGTAATTTTTCATAAAGGTTTCAAGGTCCATCTGTGTAGAAGCATATGTTGTGTTACGGTTTGGATGTGAAGTGTCCCCCAAAACCTCATGTGTGAGACAGTGCAAAGAGGTTTAGAGGAGAAATGACTGAGTTCTTGAGAGCCTTAATCCAATCCGTGAGTTAATCCCCTGATAGGGATTAACTGAGTGGTAACTGAAGGTGGGTAGGGTGTGGCTGGAGGAGGTGGGTCCCTGCGGGGCGTGACTTTGGGATATGTATTTTGTATATGTCTCTCTCTGCTTTCTGATCATCATGTGAGCCACTTGCCTCCACCACCCTCTTCCGCCATGATGTCTAGCCTTACCTCAAGCCCCAAGGAATGGAGCTGGCCATCTGTGCTCTGAGACCTCTGAAACTGTGAGCCCTCAAATAAGCTTTTCCTCCTCTACAGTTTTTCTGGTCAGGTCTTTTAGTCACAGCAGTGAAAAAACTGACTACAACATATTGGTTCTTTATTTTTTGTCAAGTAATATTTATATCAATATGCCATATTTAATCATTCGTTGGCTGATGGACATTTGAGTTGTTTCCGTGTTCTGGCTATTTTGAATAATGCTGCTATGAATGTTTATGTGATTGTGTAGGCATATATTTTCATTTTTTGAGTATATACCTAGAAGTGGAACTGCTAGTTCATAGGTAATTCTATGTTTAACTTTTTGAGAAACTGACAGACTGTGTCTCAAAGTGACTGTACCAGTTTCCATTCCCACCAGCAGTGTGTGATGATGAAGGATATAATTGCTTTCTGTCTTCAGTTTTTATATTTCTGTTGTTGTCGTTGAGCCACACTAGACTAAAAATGCCTGTACTCTGCCTCAACATTACAGTGTCAATACCAGCAACAGTACTTAACAAACTTGTACAGATGTATTTTAGGATTTCATTATAAAGCCCTTGAGAACAGCTTTTCTATAGTTCCTTGTTGGAGCCAACAATTTTCCAATATTAGAGCTCTCTGAATACTGGAAAAACAGGATTGCTGCTTCAGAAATTGCTTTTCTTTGTTGTGTGAGGACATCAGAAATGATTCTGGGGTTTGAGATTCTGATGAGGCTGGAGCCATAAGTGCCCCACAGGTACTGTTTTTCTTGGTTACTCCTCAAACACACTTTTTCCTTTGTCTACTGGTGGGAAGGAGAAGATGAAAAGAAGAAAGAAAAAGAGGAGAAAAAGGAGCAGGAGGAGATGGCACCAGAGAACTCCCTAGTATCTTGCAGAAGTAACACAGTTTCCCATGGCTTCCTTCCTTTGGCCTGAAAAGTCACCCTTATGCATCCATGAACACTGTGATCCTTTACTCATTCTTCTTAGCAAGATGCTGGTCCTGTGTTCTTCCTTAGGATTATGAAATCATTCTCATTCTTCATTCACAGTTCCAAGCACATTTGTGTGTCTTGGCTGAACCAAGGGAGGAGGGGATTCTGAACCTTCTCAGTGCCTGGACCTGTGTTGTGTTTTACTGCAAGTTTTTGTTGAGATGTGAGAACATTCAGTTCTAATAAGTTTCCCTTGCTTCTCTTGATTGTACTTAGCTGTGTTGTTATGGAAATAGTCTCTGCTGAAGCATAAATGTGTACAGAAAGCTGACAAAGAAACACAGAAGGTTTGAAAGTGGGCCTTTTTTATCTTGGAGATAGGGTGGAGACTCACCATAGTGCTGTTTTCCACTTTAATTTTCCTCTGACGTTAGAGTGTGTCTTATTTATCATTGTTCAGTGTGGCATTTCAGCTGACTTCGACACTGTTGGCAGCTGCCAGCCTCCGCATGGCCTGGCAGCTGGTGTGGAGGGTGTTGAGTGAGCTCCAGCATCCTCAGAGCCAGGCAAGTGTGAAGATGCTGGGACCCCAGTTTCCACGTTGAGTGGGGACTTGCTTCAGTGGATCATCTTCAGTGTCTTGGTGAACCCTCTTCCTCACAGAGTCTCCTGTTTCTGTGGTAAGGACCATTGAATTTGTTTGGTATTTGTATTGGTCCAGGTCAGACCAATGTTTATGTCATACTTAGTTTGACTATTAGGATTTCACTTTCTGACCCCTTCCTAGGGCTAAGGCATGCAGCAAAGATGATTTCTTGGGTCCCAATGCACAGGAACTTCCTTTCGTTCCTTCCTAATTATGAGAAATAATTCAGTTTTTAAAAAAGAAGTATTATGTGATTATATTTGTTTGGCTTTCTTATGTAATGCAGTAGAATATTAAGGAAAAAATGTTCTTCCATACCTCTGCTTTGAATTTCATGCTTTTTGACTAAATGACCTAGGATTGAAGTTACCTACCTTCCCCCAGAAGATTCCTCCAAGTCCTTGAAGATTCAGCGCCTACCTCACTGTCCGTCTTTACAATACTATTTCTGTCATAATTTCTGGTGGTCTCAGTATCTATGAAGAAGATCCTTTTGGTCTTTTTGCCTCTCATTTCCTTTATCACCATTTCCCCTCTGATAACTGTTTCCTTGAGTCTCCCTCAATTGGTACAGTTTAGATCTTGTTGTTACTAATAATTTCAGTGCTTCCACATCGTAGTTCAAGAATCTTATCCTCTGACCACCATTTCCTATATTTCTGATTTATTTTTTCTGCAACACGATTCCAGCAATTCTTCAACTTCTCTAGAAACTGTAATCCACTTATTATTGTCACCTTTTGACTGTTTGTCACCGCCTTATGCCCTTTCTCCCCTTCTGTTACCGTTTAGATATAAGGTGTCTTCCAAAATCTCATGTGTAAGACATTGCAAAAATGTTCGAAGCTGAAAGGATGAGGTTATGAGAACTGTAACCTCATCATTTCACCTTTGAACGTTTAACTGGGTGGTAAGTATAGGCAGGTAGGGTGTGGCTAGAGGAAGTAGTTCACTGAGGGTGTGCCTTTGGGGTTTGTATTTTGTCCCTGGTGAGAGACACACTTGTCTTGCTTCTTGTGGTGCTTTTCTCTGCCACACCCTTCGACCATGGTGTTCTGTCACACGTCAGGCCCAGAGCAATGGAGTTGGCTGATCATGGACTGAACCTCTGCAACTGAGCCAAAATAAACCTTTCCTCCTCCAAGTTGTTCTTGTCAAGTCTTTGGTCACAGTGGTGAAAAGCTAACTAAAATGCCTCTTTAATCAGCATGAATTCATAGTCAATCATTTTATTCCTTTCCTTGCCCTTTCCCCCAATGTTCCTGCTCTTCTGTCACCTCCCTGGACTTGCTTGGCAGTGTTTTACCCAGGGTAGATTAAAACTCTCTGCTTACTCTACACCTGCTTCCATGCAGAAGAATAGAGGTGGGGAAAATAGATGAACATACTGATAGGTTGTGTTTGAAGTCATGACCATGAATCTTAAACAATCCTTACCATGCTTCTCTAGTTTATTCACTCCTCACTTCCTAGACTATTCCACAGCTTTTCTCAAAACAACAGCAACAACAACGATTTCTGATCTTCATTCTCACCTGATGACTTTGGTTCTACTTCAATGAAAATGGAAGAAATTGGGAAACAACCCCAGACTCTCACCACCACATCTATCTGCTCACATACTCTGCCTTTACGACAGTGGCCAGAGGCAAAGGTTTTTCCACCTGTATCAAGGCAATCTGTTAACCCAATTAGCAGTTTCTACTGCTTTGCCTGTGCAAGAACATTACTCCGGGAATTTCCCACTTCCTGGCCTGCATAATCAATTTCCCTCTCTATTTGATCATCCTCATCAACATTTAAAAATGTAGTTTCTTTCTCCTATTAAAATAAAGAAGTCTTCAATTGACTCAACTTCATTCTCAAGCTCCTATTTGCTTTCCTTTTTCCATTTACATCAAATCTCCTCAAGGAATTTACTATCTCCATTCTTCTCCTTCTTATCTTCCATGAACTACAACGGTGGTTTCTTTCTACCACTCCACTGAAAATGTTTTGCTCATGATGACTTACATATGGCTAGGTCAAGTGGTGAGTGAAGAGCTATGATCTTGCTTGTCCTACCAGCAGCATTTAGCACAGCATCATTTCATTTTTGAAACATTTGACTTCCAGGACACCAGACTCTGCTGATTCCTTCCTATTTCACAGTTGATTCTTCTCAGTCTTCCTTGCTGGTTCTCCATCACCTCTTCAATGTCCTAAAACCTAGTCCTTGGATAGCCTCTATGTTTCTTCCACTTAATGGTCTCACTCCTGCTCAGGACTTTAATTATTATCTTTTTTCATATTTCCAAATCAATAATTCCTGCCTACACATCTTTCCATTACCCTTCCTACAGCTAATTGCATATATAGTAACTTAATATCTAATAGATTATCTCACCATGATATGTCCAAAACAACCATCTGAACTTCCCACCAAATCTACACCACCCTCCATCTTTCCTGACTTGGTAAATGGAAACCATGTTCCAGTTGCTCAGAATAAAGATCTAGAATCATCTTCAACATCTCTTTTTCTTGGATACCTTAGATTCAATGTTTAAGAACATCCTAAAATTTTCAGGAGATGCTACTTCTTATCCTCCTCACCACCATCAACTAGTCTAAATCAATAGCTTCCTATCTGGTCTCAAATGCTTCCACCTTCTCTTCTCTGTACTTTATTCTCAACGAGGAAGTCACATAATATTCTTCTGCTCAAGGTCTTCTATGGCCCCTCAGCTCTGCTCCAGCCGTGTTGGCCACCCTGCTGTTCTGGGAGCTCAGATCCTTCCTGGGACCTTTGCTGTCCTATTCCTTCCGCCTGGTGAGTCAACCCCAGTGCCTCCTTCCTGTCTACTCAGCACCATCGCCACTGAAGAACCTATTTAAAGTTGCAATCTGCTGCCTTCTGGCACTTTCTATTTTCCTTCCTTTTTAAATTTTGCATCACATTTATAGCCATCTAACATGTTACATATTTCACATCTTATTTTGTTTATTTTTCTATCCCCTCTACCAGCAGAATATATACTTCCTAAAAGCAGAGATTTATGTCCAATCTCTCAGTGCCATGGACAGTGCCTGGCACAATAGGCACTCAATCAGTAGGTGTCCCATGAATACCATGTGGGTTTAAATTGAACCTTCTTCTCTCTTATTATAAACTGCTCTCCCCCAAAGGATGTGAGATGACAATTCTCCTTTAAATGAATCACACTGAGAAGCTGGATCCTACAGTAACCCTCTGTGCCTCTGTGCTAGCCATGAAGATGCAGCCTCGGAGGATAGTAAACTAGGCTCCAAGAGGAAACTGACAGTGATGGCTTGCACTAACAGGCTGACAGAGATACAGAAGATCCTTCCTTAATCATCTTCCAAAGCTTTGTTGTATAGATAACAGCTTCACCAACAGGACTGATGGCCTCCTACGTGTCTTTAGGATAATGGTAAAGGGTACTCTTTCTGTTAATTTTGATAAAGCAAAGAGATTATGGGATCTCATGATATTTAGTTAGAACCTGCTCTGGGTTAAACTGGGGCCCTCACCCAAAACATACATTGGAATTCTCACTCCCAGTGTATGTGAATGTGATCTTAAATTTGGAAACAGTGTCTTTATAAATAAGGTTAAGTTATTAATGTGGGCCCTAGTCCATTATGACTAGTATCTTTATGAAAAGGGGGAAATTTGGACACACCCATCTATGTATCTATATCAGTAGAGATAAATGGAGATGGAGATGGAGGTAGAGAGAGAGACAGATACGCATATAGCTGTGAAGACTCATTGAGATGGCCATCTATAGGCAAAGAATTCCTGGGGCTCCTAGAAGCTAAGAGAGAGCTCTGGAGAGATTGTCCTTCAGAATTCTTACCAGGAATCCATCTTGCTGACCCTTGATCTCAGATTTCTGGTATCTAGAACTGTAAGACAACATATTTCTGTTGTTTAAACAACTGTTTGTCCTACTGTGTTCGAGTAGTATCACCTTATTTTTATTTGATTACTGTACATAGCTCAGGCATAGTATTTCAGGACTGATAAATTATTTAAATCTCAGAGCTTTATATTTTAATTATCTAGAGAAAGTTTTCATCTAGTATTCGTTTGCTAGTGAAATCATGATGTACATTGAAACATTCTCAGACATTTAATGAAAAGAAATGAAGTTTTTCTACTTTTCTAAATGCATGATTTAGAGGACCAACTTTACAATTAAAGTGGCAGGTTATATTTAACTATTTAATGCTATACTTTTAGAAGTATTTTGATAAATACTGCTTTAGAAAGGCAATTTATATAAATGATACCACTTTAAAATTTTCTAAGGCAAGGAAGTATTTTTACATAACCATGAACATTTAACTAACTATTGGGACTATAAATGGAGTTTGGAAAAAAAGTTTATTCTTTGAGGGGCTAAATTTGATCATTTAAATTGGTTGAAAAAGTTTTTAAGATATTGTAAAATTCATTTTAAATTGAGAGACTTTAATGTTAGTAAGAAGTGGTTTTGTATGTTAAAATCTTTTCCCTCCTGTATTCATTATGCATCTTAAGATATGGTAATATACATAGAACTATATTTTTAAAATACTTAATTTAGTTTGAAATTATTGTAAGAAAGAAAAGATCTAAAAAGAGATCAGTGGTTTAAAATTCCATAGTGATAATGAAGTTGGAGGGAACCTCTATACTAAGTGGATTTTAGTCTAAAGACAGTGGGAAAGCTACACTCAAATAATAATATTGGATAGCATTCAATTTATTTTTGAAAAGTCATAGCTTGAGACATATCTGAAATATTTGGATTTTTCTTTCATGTTTTGATTTTCTTTTTGTCAATTTTTACATCATAGTTTAAGATGTGGTTTCATGTAAAGATACACAACGGTTTTGTATAATACATGAAGCACTGAAGATGTGGGTGGATCTGGCTCTTTTACTTGATGTAAATTTTGAATCTGAGTTTCAGTTCTAGTTTTGCTGAGTAGCTAGTGGCCTTGAGAAAGTCTTTTTGCCTTTTCAATTTTATTTTTCATCATCTGTAAACCCCTAACAGCCAGTTTAATTTGGCTCCCGAAAGTCTTTGTGGACCTGACAAGTTTGGATGTGTGTGGTTTTTTTTTTGTTTTTTCTCCTAAGAATTCAGTCTGTGCGGCGCTATTTGTAAGATCCTCTTATTTGGGTGGGCTTTTTGTATTGCTCTGTATTGCATTCAGTCTCCTTTATCGAGATGGCCTTTTTGGACTTCTCATTTGAACAAGTACTACTGTGTCACTGTATCTGTGAAACTTGAAAAACACCATTGTGATTTAACAAATGAAGATATTGGACCGTGTACAAACTATCACTTAGTATCCTAAAATATGCATTGACTTGTGTAGTGCCTGTTTTATGCATCAGTCAGGGTTTTCCAGAGGGAACCAGTTGTGTGTGTGTGTGTGTGTGTGTGTGTGTGTGTGTGTGTTAGATAGGGGATTTATTTGATTAGGCAATTGGCTCACATGATACAGAAGCTGAGAAGTCCCATGACAGCCTGTCTATAAGCTGGTTATAGCTGCATTGGCATAGTAACTTTTGGGGTATACCTCATCTTCAAACCATAAAAGGGGATTTTAT
Organism: Ictidomys tridecemlineatus; assembly: GCF_052094955.1. Classification (NCBI taxonomy): domain Eukaryota; kingdom Metazoa; phylum Chordata; class Mammalia; order Rodentia; family Sciuridae; genus Ictidomys; species Ictidomys tridecemlineatus. The sequence continues at coordinate 186,418,264 of NC_135482.1, forward strand.
TATAATAGCCCAAGTGGGCTAAGACACATTGCTAAACATTTATTTGACTACATATACTCAAGGAAAGGAAATGGAAATGCAGACATGTTGTATATACTTATTTTGGATCAAGGGCTAATATTTAGCACCATAAGTGCACATTATGAAAGCTGAGCTCAGAATCAAAGCAAAGGAGAATCTCCACAAAGAGTCCATATTTGTAAATCTGGGTAAAGGATACAGGGAGATTCCTAACAAATGTTTGTCCTTTCCTGGCAGGTCATTAAACCTAAAGTGATTACTCTTTAGAGCTGTCTATTGTTAGGATTTTGGGGTAAAAGGCAAGTACAAGACATAGGAGAGGTAACCAGGTATAGGGACAGAGTCTGGGCACTGAGTCTGTTCTTTCTTTTTAGATGTTTGTGGTATTAAGTGAGATGGGGAATTTGAGTAGTTTCCTTCAGTTATTGACAGTGTTTTGGAGGAGCAGCAGTTCTTGTATTTGCCAGAGAAATACACAGGGGTGGAATCTCTGGTTATATTGTGGGTAGAGAGGAATGCAGTGCATCATTATAAGCAGATTTTGCATGATATGGATTTGGGGGTAGATGCTTTATAAGATTTAAAGGTTCTTTTGATGGCAGGATGCAACACACTGACATATGTCTAGGTGAAAGGCAAAACACTGTTACAGTTCAAAGGAGATAAGGCTGCAAGGCAGTGTCATACCGGGTGACAGTAGGGATGGTACACAGATAGGTACAGGTTAATAGTCAGCTGAAGCCATGAGGGCCAGGTTATATACATAGCATGTAGAGTGGGGATTTTAGTGAGGATTGGAGAGTTCCCTGTGGATCGTCAAATCTAAATGATCCCATAGACTCCAGGACACAGGGACTATCTCTAGTTTTCTGGTCCTGATACCAGGGTGATTACAGTAGATACATAGTGATGCAGGATGTGAGAGCCCCATAAAGGGAGTGGTTGGAGTGTAGACTTAATTAACTGTGCACAAAGGGGAGGTGACTGTCTTGAGCAAGAACCTCAAAACCGGGTCAAGGCAGCCTGAAACAAACAAGCAACCAAACAAGCATACCAAACTCAAACCAAACCAAATCAAATACCTATACTACAATAAATATTTTTATATTTATTCTTCATGTATTTAGTTGATGCTTCTGGGTCTGCCATCTGTTGGTGGGTGCTGAGAAATTACAGGTGTTCACAATGTAAAGATCTTAGAAATCACCTTCTAAATCTCTGTATACATTGGCCTATGCGAGGCTATGGTCACCTTGAGCACATTGACATGGGGAGGGGGTCTATAGTTGCTAATCGGGGGTGGCTGGTACAGGAGTTTTCATGTGCCTATTAAAGGCCATCTTCATAAGCAGGAGACCATGCCAAGGGCAAGGATAGAAATCATATCCTGTGTAGGGCGTCCCAGGAACACCTTTAGGTTGAAAGGGGTTGAAAAGTCCCTGGAGTCACCATTCTTGACCAAGGTGGGCACCCCATGTGAAGATACATTTACCAGAAATACTGGCATAGTCTTTCAGTGGTTGGAACTGACTGTCCTGGCCAGCCGGGTGATATTGTGTCCCCAGAAGCACAGTAGCTGGTCCTAATAGAACTGGCCGCCCTTTCCATCCTGGGCTCCACTGTAAATAGGAGTCTCTGTGCCGCCCACACTTGTCTCTTTTAGCTGTAGCAGGGGTGAGTGTTTCCATGGCGATTCTAACTTCTGGAATAAGGAATCTCTGAGGGGGCAGTTTTGGCTGGTACACAGGCCCTGGTAGTCTAAGTCGCCCACCTACAGAGTGTAGGTTTATAAACTTGAGGGGTGTTGGTAGAGTGCTCCTCCTTAGATTTTCCCCATCCTTCAAGTCCTCTTTGATGGATTATTAATGGCTTGCATAATTAACCATTTTGTTTTTTTGAAAGATATATAGAAAACAAAGAGAAAGACACTTTTTGTTTGTGTCAGTAGTAGAATAATCTCTTCTTTGATTAGGCTCATGTCTTTATATACATGAGCCCCTCTTTATTATTGCTTGGGAAGTAATAAACTTAAGTGTTTGACATTTTAAAATGCTGTGAGTTCCATTTAATTTATCATTGTTTCTCATTTATTTATTTCTTTGATGTCATAAAATATTATACCCTTAAACATTTGATTATAAACTGAAAGTTTTTACTAGCTGGTAATAATATATATTCGTCTATTTTTCACACTTTCATAAATATTTTGTATTGAAATATAGCATTTTTTCATTTTAATTATATTTTAAAGTGTGCTTTAAAGAAGCATGTTCTATAAGACTTATAACAGAAAAGCAATTCCCCGTCCACTCTCTGCTCACCACATCCCCACTCTTCAGAGATAACTATTTTGAAGTCTTTGAACTTAGTTTGCTATTTGCCTTATGTTTCTAGTAGCATGATTTTTCAGATTTAGATATTACCTAATTATCCACTGACTTTCTGGTTGTTATGGGCTGAATTATGTCCCTCTGCCATATTTATATGTTGAGGTTGTATTCCCAAAACCTCAGAATGTGACTGTATTTGGAGAAAGTTCTTCACGGATGTGGTCAAGCTCAAATAGGCCAGAAGGGTGAAGTCTTATCTGGTCTCACTGGTGTCCTGATGAGAAGAGGAGATGAGGTTACCAGCACCCACAGGGAGATAGTGTGAAAACACCAGAAGACAGCCATCTGCAAGAGAAAGAATGGAAACCAACCTTGTTAACACCTTGATCTTGGACTTGTAGCCCATAGAAGTGTGTGGAGTAAGTTCTGTTGTTTAAGTCTCCCAGTCTGTCATTAATTTTACTGTGACAGTTCTAGAAGTCTAACATACTCATAGGAAAGAAAGGTAAGATTTTTCACTTTCTTATACCTTCATATCCCTGTCCTGAATTTACATGTACAAACACCCAAAGTTATAAAAGTTATAATAATATTATAATTATATTAAATAATTCATTGGGGGTTGTATTGTTATATAAACTATTATGGATGAGTACACTATGATTAGATAATCTTTCATTTTCCTGTAATTAATAGTTGTGTTATTGCTTTCTGTTCAGTTTTCCATGACCAGTCTATACTTCATTCTCAACTCTCACGTAAGTGTAAATCTCTTCTCAACATTAAAGCACAGAAAATAATTGATCAGATTTTCTTTTGAATAAATTTGTTCTAGATTTTGCTATTGGCTATCCCCCAGAATCTCTTTTCTATAATCGCAGGCATTCCCATGACCTATCATTTATCTTTAATCCCCTATTTCCCGGCCTCCTTTTTTTTTTTTTTTGGCTTACTTCCTCATTTTGGTGGAACACATCTTCCAGTATCTTCCTGAGATAGAGTCATGGGAAATAAGTTTTCTTATACACTTAAAGTTGTTTCTAGTTTCCAATATTGTTGTAGAGATGATGGAGGCCATTTTCATTTCTGATCCTGTGTACAGGCCTCACCCTTATTTTTTTTCTTGGGTTATTGTAGCTCCCAGTATTCTGAATTTCATGATGATGGACATTGGAATAAGTACTTTTTCCATCTTTTTAGCTAAGCATTCAATACACTTTCTCATTTTGGAAATATATCTAGAATCAGAAGCATTAAAGTAAAACACTTCTCTCTCTTATTTTTCTCTTCTTTCAGTTTGTAGCAACTGTTATGTGGAAGTAGCACCTTCTGGATTGATTTCCTAATTTTATTTTAATTTCTTCCCTATTGTCGAACTTTATCTTCCAATCCTTTAAATTTTTTTTTCATTTTTGCTATCATGTTTTAATTTTTAAAAATTCCTTAATGTGGAAGACATTACAACACTGGGAACACTTGTTTCTTGAATGTTTTGTAACCTCCTTTTTCTATTTTACAGATGTGATGCCTTTTCTTATATCTAAGGATAATAGTAGTAGAATTTAAAAGACTTTGTTTCTTGATTATCTGATTCATTTTGTTTACCCCGAGCCTCAGTTTTCTAAAGGCATTCTTCAGATGTGTGGTAGTCTTGGTTGCAATTACTGTGCTAAAGTGTGATACCAAAAGACAAACTACAACTCTAAAAACAGTGTGAGCCCTGTTGTTGGAGGCTGGCCACCTGCCGGGAAGTATAGGTGTTTCCCCGAGAGGATGTCAGTCTACAGGGAAGGCAACTCTTGGCTCAGTCTTCTGGGGTGAGCGAGGGAAAGGGACATGGGGCTGCTCAGAGTCTCACAGTTCTTTCTGTAGGTTTTTACTTATTTCTGGTTTTCAAGACACAGTATTTACAGAGCGAAAAATACTTGTTTTTCCTCTCTCCAGAATAATCTTCCAATCTTCTGTCAGAGCACGAGACAGAATATGGAGACCTGATGCTTCTTTCAATAAACATTACTGATATCTATCAGTTGTCCACAGGGTTCTCTACTTTTAGAGATTCCTGGTGCCTCTAGTTCCTGGAGTTCTGGGGTATGACATATCCAAATCCAGGGCCACCTCCTGCCAGCTCAGGTGCCAGTTTCCTCATATGTCATTAACACCAGTCCGTTTGATTTTTCTCTTTCTCTCTCGTTATGGTTGTCGGGCTACACCTTAGTACCCCTTTCTTACAATGTAGTGGGATTCGGGAGGGCAGGGTGGCACCCATGTCAGTTCCATCTAACACATTTCTGGAAAAGCTGCCTTGCATTAAAATTCTTTTTCACAACAAGCCTCCATGTTTTGAGATCTTGAATAGCCAAAGACACCGGGTGGCCCTCTCTTTCAGTTTTTCTCCAGTGTGGGCAACCTTGCACCATACAAGTCTTACAAATGAAGTAGTTTATAAATATATGTATAAACTACTTCATATAAGTTTTACTTTTCTTGTAAATCATATCACATACAAATTTCTTTCCATGAAGTTACCATTCTTAGTTTTGTCATGTTGTACTTTTCAAACTGTGGTATTCTTGCTCTGGGGTAATATTCCAGGGAAATCATGAAGCCTTTGGGTGAATATGGTGCTTGGCTTATCTACCTGGGGTAGCAATTTCTCTGAAAAAAATTTTTAGAGAGATATGGGTTTGAGAATGAAGTTTGAGGGGATATTTTAATTATTTCTTAAATGGAAATTAATTAAAATACCTATATGATAAAAACTTGTATGATATATTATGAAATTGGATAAAAATTCACATGGATGTTTTTTTAAATAAAAAATTATGGCTTCAAGAATACAACTTCCAGCCAGTCACAGTAGCACACACATGTAATCCCAGTAGCTTAGAGGCTGATTCAGGAGGATTGAGAGTTCAAAATGAGCCTCAGCAATGCAAAGGCACTAAAACTCTGGGAGACCCTGTCTCTAAATAAAATACAAAATAGGGCTGGGGATGTGGCTTCGTGGTTGAGTGCCCCTGAGTTCAATTCCTGGTTACTGCCTCCACCCCCAGCAATATGTATCTTTTCTAGTAACAGTAGAGCTCTCAAACTCAATGAGCTTTATTTTATAACTTTTAATGAACTTTACTGTAAAGCATAATTCTGTATGCCTATATATGTTTAGAGGTGATTTTTAATGTACATGCCTTCAGTTGATATAAGATGCTCTGAATCAGGGTCTCAGGTGAGCTTCAAAATTGAATGTGTCTGCACATGAGGACCTTTCCATTAGTTGTCCTCCTCTCTTTACCACTGAATCTCCCTTCTCCCTCTGAAAGGTCCATGATTTTCATCAGATTTATGAAGGAGTCAATGGTGAAAATAATATTAAGATCTTAACAATATTAAAATACTAAGATTTTTAAAAATATTTGTAGTCGTAGATGGCACAATACTGTTTTAAATAGATGGCACAATACATATTTAAATAAATATTTTATCTATTTATATTTATGTGGTGCTGAGGGTCAATCCCAGTGCCTCACACATGCTGGGCAAGTGCTCTACCACCGAGCTACAGCCCTAGCCCACCGATCTGCTGGTTTTTTTTTTTTTTTTTTAAAGATTCCTTAAAGTCTTGCCATTTGAAGATTGAAGCTTCTATGGGATATGGTTTCTTTCTGTACTTGGATCTTTAGGATTTGAAGCTCAGTGACGGTTTGTGTTTCTTCTCCTATTACTTGTTGTAGTTTTGCCGTTTGTCTACGGGGCTCTTTCTTGTAGACTGAGTTCCATGAAGGCTGAGGACTGCCACCTACTACACTTTTAAGCCCAGGTATCTAACACTGTGCTTGCTCAGTGGTACATGTTGAGTTGAACAGAATACCAAATGTGTTCATGTGGTTCCCCGGAGCATTGCCCTTGCAACCAACAGAACATTCTGTTGCACATTTGTTTGAACTTAAATGATTCAATTATCACGTTTACGTGCTTAATGTCATCCTATCAATTGTGTTTTAGAGTCAGATGTTTTGAAGAATAGCTTCTCCTTAACAAGACAGAATCCAGACAAAGCAATAATCTGTCTTTACTCAGCCCAGACCTAATATGTTAATTCTGATTTAATTTAATTTTCTTCTGCTCATGGCACTGAAATTTTCAAATGGTTCATTTGGTGCTTAATTATCAGCTAAAAATTTCACCCTATCTAGAGAGAAGCCACGCTGTGTCGAGTGCAGATCATTTATGTGGGCACATTTTTGCTCTTCTCACCATTGTTGGGCTCTGTGTTATTTGAAAGGAAATGTTTCCATCTGTGACTCTAATTTGGAGATAACTGATATATCTGAAAATGTATTTCTGAGTATTCCAGGGCTAAATGCCCTGTCCTCTGACATCACGTCTGTTTTCCTTACTTGATACCGCACTGCCTTTCTCTTCTCTTTAAGTGTCTGGGCATAAAAGCAACCTGGCCAGTTGGACACTTTCCTTTCATCTGAAGGGAACAGTGTCCTGGTAGGAGGGGTTTCTGACTCCACAGCATCAGTAACACCAGATTCTCAGGTCTCTTCCTTTTTTTTCAGAGTCATATGCCATCTTGCCACTCTTTAACTCCCCTGTATTGGTTTCCAGTTGCTACTGTGCCAGAGTTCACAGACTGACTGGCTTAGAGCAAATCAAATGTGTTACATGCAGGTCCAACTCTTGCCTCCCTGGACTAGACAGGAGGTGTTGGCAAGGCTGCATTCTACTCTTGAGGCTCTTGGGGAGAATCCATGGTCTAGTCTTTCCCAGCCTCTGGAGACCACCTCTATTCCTTGACTTGCGGCCCCTCCCATCTCCAACGCCAGCCATGGGGAGTTGTGTCTTTCTCACATCATCACATCACACTCACCTCTCCTACACCTCCTTCTTTCACTTTTAAGGACTCTGTGATTAGGTGGACCACCAGGATAATCCAGGACAGTCTCCCCATTTCAAGGCCAGATTTTAGCAACCTTCAGTCCCCTTTGCCACATAACATCACATACTCATAGGTTCTGAGATAGAAACATTGACTTTTTTGCAGGGTGGGAATATTGAGTTTATTAATCTCCTTACCACACCTCTCACTTTTTCATTCTAACTCTTATGCTTTATTTATCTTTTTGTTTTCCTTATTTCTTCTCTGTCATCCCTTAGTCACAGTATTCTGTACTCATCTGTTGATTGTATTTTATTTATTTTAATATATTTCTACAATATGTGTTATATATGTGTAAGGGGTGACAGATAAAGATTGAACCCAAAGAGGGATTGAAGCCAGAGGTGCTTTACCACCTAGCTACATTCCCAGCCCTTTTCATTTTAAGACAGAGTCTCACAAAGTTGCTTAAGGACTCACTAAATTATGGAGGCTGGCCTCAAACTTGTGTTTCTCCTGTTTCCTAAGAAAAAGCTCTTTAAAAGTGTTAGCACTTTAGTCTTTATAAGAAATTCATAAGGTTGTCTTAAGATAGACACCATTTTCGGGCCCAGAGACAATAGTAGTTTGTCTAACAGATTCTTCAGCTATCAGTATAATTCTTTCATACTCACATATTTTACTTATGATTAAAAGAAGCTAATAAAATTTATAGGCATAATTAGGAGGAAAGATATTCTTACTTGAGTATCCTCAATGAGGTAGGTATGATTATTTTCGTTTCCCAGACTGAATCTCAAGGTTTAGAAAACTTGCTCAAGGTCAGATAGTTGGGATTTGATACATACTTCAGACACCAAAAGCTCATGGTCTTTCATCATGAGACACCATCTTGTTTGATGAATATTTGCAGAGTTGGTTATACATTGCTGCTTCTCTTTCTCTGTTGATTTCTAATTCAATCAATACTTTTAAAACAGTGAGTGGTCATATTGCATTTTGGTGGGTTTATTGAATTTATTCTCTCTTCTGTGGTAGTTAGTGGCACTCATTGACGATGAGCTGTCCTTTATTACAAAGAAGTGTTTGGTGTGAATTTCAGTTCCTTCTTTGGATGCTGCTTTCACATTGGATGTGTCTATTTAATGAAGGTCACTGCTTATGAACAATGTGGGTCTTTGGAACATCGTCCCGTGAATCAGGGTGATGAACCGGCTGATTGAAGTATTACATGGATGCCTGTTTTCCTCATAGATAGATAAGAAATCTTACGACATAATCTTTTGGTTTCTCCCTTATTATTTGCTTGTCCATATATAAATGATGATAGAATAGGGAGTTTTTTTTTCAATTGCATAAGGATCAGATTTGAAAAAAAGTAATAGACCATAGTCATATTTTCTAGTAAAGTCATCTTTAGATTCCGTGTTGAAGAAACATTTGGGTTAGTAGTAATCTTACCCCTCAGCAATAAATCAGCATTTGGGAAACTCACTGGAATGAATGGTGTTGGAAACCTTTTACTCTTGTTTTGTGTTTGAGCTTTATCTGCAATGAATTGGACAGCCTGCAGGAGGAATCTCTCTTAAAGTCTGCTCATAGTGCCTTGTTTTTCATAAGGCTGTCATCAATCCTTGAAAAATGCAATTACTTAGAAAACAAAATATAGCCTCTAGCAATTTACCTGAAATATTCCTATTTATTTGTAGTTTCAGGGCATTGTTATCAGACAAGATAGCTTTTTATAAAAGATGTTTGTATTGGTGAATAGATTAATTTTTAAGTGTGGGTACATATATCTAAAATCTAATATTATTTATTGAAATAGTATGAAGATGTTAGGTAGCTAATGGATTTTTTTTTTACAAGAAAAAATTAGGTGTAAAAGTCAAAAACATTGGCCAGCAGAATTCATTTTTTGCCACACCCATATTTACTACTTACAGTTTCTACAGTTGCCATCATGTGTACTACAGAACAATATTGTAAATTACTATTCATTTGTATCCTATTCTGAGGGAGTAAGGTATTGAAATTATCCATTGGAAATAAGTGATGTGAATGACCATATTAAATATTACTTAAAATAATAAAGTTAAGAAGAAAAGGTTCTGTAATTCCATGTTTATATATTCCTGGTAGAGAATCAGAAATATGTTAAAAATTTAGGACATTGAACACTGATTGAAATGCAGTAAAAATGGACCATAGATCAATCTGTAAGGCATAGAGTCTCTCAGATGGCCCCCAGTTATCCCAGCCTCCTGGTATAAATGGTCTTGTGTAATCCCCCACCCTCAAGTAGCTTTCTTGTAACGTGTAGAGTATGTTACTCTTGAATTGAGGTTACAAGAGATTGTGGCTGCTGTTTGTTCAGTGCCACGATTGCCTTCTTTGTTGTATGACATGAGCTTGATATGGGTCCTTCCACAGTTGAGTTACAGAGGAGACTTAATTTTGGATGACACCTTCTCTGTGGCCAGTAGGAGCCCTGGAAGTACAGAACCTGTCTAAGCTGTGCCTGCATTTCTGATCCATAAAACCTATGTGATAATAATCCTGAATTGTTGACCTGCCATGTTTTGTGGTAATTAGTTACATAGAAATAAATAATGGATACAGCTTCCTTCTCTGGATTTATCTACCAAAGCTTCTGTTTTGTGATAAAACTTATGACAGAGTTGCCCACAAGGGAATGTTAGGTTTGACCATACATCCTGACTACAGTTTGCTTCGTGCTGGTCTTTTATTTCCTCTCTTAAAAGTCAAAAATGATGAAATTATCATTGTTTTCTTACTCATTGTTCAGAAAATTAATTGCATAAATGAAACCAGTAGGCCACTAAAAGCATTCCTGGTACATATTCCAACATTACAATTTGGGGGAATATTAAAATTTTATACTGCAGGATAACCTCCTATTTGTACTAAATAATAAGTTCCTTCTTTCTGATAAGTCCACAGTTAACACTAATAGGAATTAATAGTATGATAAAAAATATGCTGGGCAGTGGTATCATCTTGTTTTGGTTTATGGGATTCATAGGAACAGAACATATTATACATGTTCTGTGCATAGGAAAAATTACAATCCTGTCCTCTTCCTCTTTTTTTAATATTGCGTTTTTCCTATATCACCCTTCAGGTTCCAGTTAAATGACTCTGTCAGTACTTTATCTGACTTCCTTTCTTCATTTTGCTTCTTCTGCCATGATTAGGCTGGGTGTCCCCACTATGTACTTTCTTTTCTAGAGCATGAATATGTATAGTTATTGTTTAGTTACTAGCATTTTCCAATAGCCTTCAGGTTATTTGTTGAAGAAATAAATAAATATGGCTGTCAATAGTATGCAATCAATTAGAGCATTCTTACCAAGGAGTCAGCAAAAATGCAAGAGATGCGTGCTCCAGATATAGTCCATGTCATGGGAAACCTCTAGCATTTACTTTTCTACAATATTATAATAGCACTCTACTGGAGAATTGAAGGATGTTGGATATAGATTTTGCAAAAGAGAAGGCCATCTAGGGAGGTGTAACGTTCAAAATCCATTAGAGTCTAGTTGAAGACCCATTATTGTAGTTCCAATTACTCTGCATCAGGAGGTGTTGGCTATTCACGTAACACTGAGAGCTGTGGTTGTATCATATTTAGAGGGTCTAAGGGAATGTATCTCAAAGTATTTCAGTGTTTAAAACTACTAATCAATGACTAACCATGTAGGATGAAACATAACTCTAATTGTGACATAAATGGCAAATATGCTTTCCAAAGCATTTTTTCCCTGATGATCTATTTGTCAAGGTTACTGAAACCAGCACATATGCTCAAAGATTGAATGAAAAAATTGCTAAATGTTGTGTTGCAAAAGCTTGCTTGCAGAAGGATTTGGACTTGTCTTCACAAGGACTGCAGGTGTCTGTTTTGCCACCTAGAGAACCAGCATCCAGGGTCATCAGAATACTTCATTCCCAAAAGGTCTCAACTTATTTCCCAAGGCAGACTTCACAGTGGTGGCACTTCCTGGAGAAGCCAGTCTCTTTTTATCTAGTGCTCTCAGAGGGAGGACTTTTTGCTCAAAGAAGAATAAAAGTGAAGATAAGCTTGAGAACTAGTCCAAATGTCCCTAGAAAGCTGGCTTTTACTGATGATGTCACCAATAGGAGTCAAGATTGTTTTGAGCATGGACAACCCACAGGGAAAGAAATTCAACAAATTGAGGGTCTACAAAATTAAAACTTCATATCAATTTATATCCTAGAAGATTCTGTTCTCAGCTGCCTAGAGCTACCATCAATGTTGTACTCCTCCCAAACAGATACTGATGATCTTATTTTACTTGCAATCCAGTGTTTGACTCTGATTCCTTCCTGAATTTTCAGTTATCTTAAAAGTCTGAGTATAATTTCCATTTTATGAGATATTAATGGAAATTGGTCTGCTAAGTTGAAAAGTTAAACAATCTGTTCTTGGTTTTTGAGTTTTTCCCCCATAAATTGAAATAAGTCATTCATGAGTCATATTATTTATTTGTTCTATATTCCTTTTTTTTCTTAAAAAAGTGTTTTTGGAAATTACTGTGTTGTGTTTTTGTTTGTTTGTTTTAGAAATGTGTCTTTCTTACTGGAGGTATAGCTCAGATGTAGAATGTTCCCTTAGCCTGTGCTAAGCCCTGTGTTCCATGTCCAGCAACTCTACAAATCCTCGGGATCATATTGTTTGCTTAAGTTCATTTCTTTCCTTTTTCAAACAAATATCTCCCAAAGTCATTAATATTAGAACATCTCCTCAAAAAGGTATCATATTTCAGCCCCATGAAGACTGAGATTATTGAGATACATCCAACTTCCAGAAATATATTTATGATATAGCTTGGGTATTTATGGTCTTAACTTGCCAGTCACGTTTAAAGGAAGTTTATTTTTCAGACATGTGTTGTCGGACTTCATTGCAACATAAGGCAAAAATTTAAGGCACTCTGTTAATTTTAGTTCAGTAGCAATAAAAGAGGAAGGGACAATTTCTACAAAGGAAATATGGTTGAATTGTTAATGCCAAAACCTCGATACATCTGTTAAACAAAGATGAAGGAGAATCTATTCATATAAAAATAAATAATATTGTTGGTGTCAATGTTGAATGAATCTCTTACAGGGAATACGGGAAATTAATCAAGTATTTATTTCAAAGGGAATCATGTAAGCCCAGTGCAGATGGTATATGAAGTAAAGATGAAGCCCTCTTTCCTTAGTTGTTGAATGAGACACTGCAGCAAATCTTACCCTGTGCTTCTGAAGGGCATAGCTGGGCCTCTGAGCAGAATGCTTTGCAGAGTAATAAGTGTGGATTCCAAATCAGCCGAGTTCCTACAACCACAAAATTTCCTTGTCTGGATCAGTGTTTCTTGTTCCTGCCATTATTCATATGAATTGTGTAACCACATTAAGTCAGGCCACTGAAATTAGTATTGAATGAAATCCAATTTCCCAAGTCTATTGTTTTCCATCATGTTCATAACAGATGTTGAGACTTGAAAAGGTTTGAGCTGAACACGTCTGTGGTTTCCAGTTAAGCACAGGAAAAGCCAGCTTCCATGTACTCGTCACGGTCTGTACTCGTGGAAATCCTGTAATGTTTGGTGTGAGACGATTCTGCTAGTGTTGATCAAACCTGCTTAGAAATCTGGCATTGCGATAAGTCACTTTGGAAAGTCTTGGCATAACGTTCGCCTGTAAAACATAGAAAAGGGTCTTCTCAAGCAGAATTATCATTTGTGTGCAAGATATGTTTCTAGAATTAGAGTCTGTAAAATGCGGGATCTCCAACTCTTAACTTAGGTGCTCATTTTGCCTTCTGTATAAAGTGCTGGTTGTTCTTCTGCTGGGCATAGATAAGGAAAAAAAAAAAGACACAAACAACTCTGGGTAATGAATCTTTTACTTACCTGGCTGTTATTTTGGCTTTCCATCTTTCACCGCGAATATAATAACGAAATTGAAAATCCATGGAGGGTGTTCTACCACCTGCTGGTGTATTCCCTAACGCAGCACGATGGAGAGAGAGGGTTTGAGCTCCTAACATTATTAAAAATCAATTTATCAGTTGTAGTGTTGCTTTCTCATTTTTCTGGGTCTCAAAAATATACCCCATGCTTCTTCCTTATCCGGTTTCATTTTGAAAATTTATTTCTCAACTTTAATATTTTAGGAATGTTATTACTTTTGAAAGTTAGTAAAAGGAAAAATGATTTGGGAAGATTATCTTTTCCTACATGATATCAAGATGTTGCTCTCTTTCAATTTTAGTCCTTTTTATTTAGAAGCATGTTTCTATTTATTTGTGCAATCCTAATTTGTGCTTTCTGTGGGTTAGGGAGATAATGAAGTCTTTTGGTTAAAGGCCAAATAGGATTAAGTGTAATAAATGAAAGATTGTGAAGTATGAAAACAATGGCTGTCGTCTCTTACATTTTTTAGTCATTTTATAAAGAACTTGGAACAGCAAGGTTTGATTTGGTTTAATTTAAAAAACTAATCATTTATATTTATATTAAACTGAGATGCTATAAAATAAAAATGTTAACCATTGTAACCAAAATGGGAAAGGTGGCACACTCCAGCTACATGACTCTTCAGAATAATGGAAGAAATCAAATTGATAAATACTAATGGCCTATGATATCTTCTACGGTACTGTGTTGTTACAGCTAATATTTACTATCTGTCTCAGCCAATGAAAATACAAAGGGGAAAACAACTGTAAAGAGGAAATTATGAAACAAAATATTATTTGCAGATCATATGATTATATACCTTAAGACATCCAAAACAGTTATCTAGCTATTAGGAAAATCACAGAATTCAGTGAGATATCTGGATAGAAAATTAATACTATTCAAATTGATAGCATCAACATACTTTTGAGAATATAATGGAAAGTAATATAATAACAATAATAATAGGGGAAATATGCCAGATCTAAAGGGAATAAAACTTAAATTATCTGGTCAAAATATTCTTGAACTAACAAGTAAGATAGCAGTTCTCACTTGGATGAGAATATCCAATATTGTGATGAGGTCCTCAGTCTGTAAATTCAGTGCCTTCCCAATAAAAATTATTGCCAATAGGAAGGTGTATACGTTATATGTTGTACACAACAAATTAATCCAAACTTAGTGACTTACAATAATAGTTCTTTATTATTTTACACAGTTTCCATGTGTCAGGTATTTGGGAGCCACATAGTTGCGTGGCTCTGGATTTGAGTCTCTCCTAAAGTTGCAGTGAGGCTGGCTGTCCTCTGAAGGCTTCATGTGTGCCAGACCATTCATTTGCTTCCAGGATGGTTCAGCATGGAAATATGAGTCAGGAGGCATCACTTCCTCCCATGTGGCCTCTCCAGGGGCTGCTGCAGTGTCCTCACAACATGGTGTCTGGCTTCCTCCAGGACGAATCATCAAGAAGGGAGGGTGTTGTGGAGCAGAAATGTCTTTTATGACTAAACTTTGAAAGTCACATACTGTCACTTCTGCAATATCTATTGGTTGCATGGTTCACTCCAATTTTGTGTAAGAGGAGATTACCCAAGGGCACGAATTCTTTGAGTCACAGGTCATTGGCAACCATCTTAGAGGCTACTGTCACAGAAAGAGTAGATTCTTTTGAGGAATGAGACTGGGAGTCTTGATTATATTCCATTGTGAGCTCAGTGATTTTCTTTTTTCCTGTCATGCATCCATGTTATCTTACAATACAAATTAGTTGTTAAAATTTTAACCTGTGGCAGAATTTGCTTTCAAGTTACATGAGAGTCCTTATATCTTCAAAATTACGTCTAATCACTCTTAAGATCCCAGCTGTGTTCATCAAACAAACTCTTCTCAAGTTTAAGAGTCTAATAGACCACCATACAGTAATTATAGGAGACTTCAACACACCTCTCTCACCACTGGACAGATCTTCCAAACAAAAGTTGAATAAAGAAACTATAGAACTCAATAACACAATTAATAACCTAGACTTAATTGACATATATAGAATATACCACCCAACATCAAGCAGTTACACTTTTTTTCTCAGCAGCACATGGATCCTTCTCAAAAATAGATCATATATTATGTCACAGGGCAACTCTTAGACAGTATAAAGGAGTAGAGATAATACCATGCATCTTATCTGATCATAATGGAATGAAACTGAAAATCAACGATAAAAGAAGGAAGGAAAAATCATGCATCACTTGGAGAATGAACACTAGGTTACTGAATGATCAATGGGTTATGGAAGACATCAAGGAGGAAATTAAAAAATTCTTAGAGATAAATGAAAACACAGACACAACAAATTGGAATCTATGGAACACATTGAAAGCAGTTCTAAGAGGAAAATTCGTTGCTTGGAGTTCATTCCTTAAAAAAGGAAAAAAACAACAAATAAATGATCTCATACTTCATCTCAAAATCCTAGAAAAAGAAGAGCAAAACAACAGCAAAAGAAGAGAAGGCAAGAAATAATTAAAATCAGAGCTGAAATTAATGAAATCGAAACAAAAGAAACAATTGAAAAAATTGACAAAACTAAAAGTTGGTTCTTTGAAAAAATAAATAAGATCGACAGACCCTTAGCCATGCTAACAAAGAGAAGAAGAGAGAGAACTCAAATTACTAGCATATGGGATGAAAAAGGCAATATCACAACAGACACTTCAGAAATACAGAAGATAATCAGAAATTATTTTGAATCCTTATACTCCAATAAAATAGAAGATAGTGAAGGCATCGATAAAGTTCTTAAGTCATATGATCTGCCCAGATTGAATCAGGAGGATATAGACATCCTAAACAGACCAATATCAATTGAGGAAATAGAAGAAACCATCAAAAGACTACCAACTAACAAAAGCCCAGGACCGGATTTGGATATACAGCAGAGTTTTACAAAATCTTTAAAGAGGAACGAATACCAATACTTTTCAAGCTATTTCAGGAAATAGAAAAAGAGGGAGAAC
Source organism: Ictidomys tridecemlineatus (assembly GCF_052094955.1). Classification (NCBI taxonomy): domain Eukaryota; kingdom Metazoa; phylum Chordata; class Mammalia; order Rodentia; family Sciuridae; genus Ictidomys; species Ictidomys tridecemlineatus. The sequence continues at coordinate 186,434,513 of NC_135482.1, forward strand.
TTCCAAATTCATTCTACGAGGCCAACATCACCCTGATTCCTAAACCAGACAAAGACACTTCAAAGAAAGAAAACTACAGACCAATATCTCTAATGAACCTAGATGCAAAAATCCTCAATAAAATCCTGGCAAATCGGATACAAAACATATCAAAAAAATCGTGCACCATGATCAAGTAGGATTCATCCCGGGGATGCAAGTCTGGTTCAATATACGGAAATCAATAAATGTTATTCACCACATCAATAGACTTAAAGATAAGAACCATATGATCATCTCAATAGATGCAGAAAAAGCATTCGACAAAGTACAGCATCCCTTTATGTTCAAAACTCCAGAAAAACTAGGGATAACAGGAACATACCTCAATATTGTAAAAGCAATCTATGCTAAGCCTCAGGCTAGCATCATTCTGAATGGAGAAAAATTGAAGGCATTCCCTCTAAGATCTGGAACAAGACAGGGATGCCCTCTCTCACCACTTCTGTTCAACATAGTTCTCGAAACACTGGCCAGAGCAATTAGACAGACAAAAGAAATTAAAGGCATAAAAATAGGAAAAGAAGAACTTAAATTATCATTATTTGCAGCTGACATGATTCTATACCTAGCAGACCCAAAAGGGTCTACAAAGAAGCTATTAGAGCTAATAAATGAATTCAGCAAAGTGGCAGGATATAAAATCAACACACATAAATCAAAGGCATTCCTGTATATCAGCTACAAATACTCTGAAATGGAAATGAGGACAACCACTCAATTCACAATATCCTGAAAAAAAAATACTTTGGTATCAACCTAACAAAAGAGGTGAAAGACTTATGCAATGAAAACTACAGAACCCTAAGGAGAGAAATAGAAGAAGATCTTAGAAGATGGAAAAATATACCCTGTTCATGGATAGGAAGAACTAACATCATCAAAATGGCGATATTACCAAAAGTTCTCTATAGGTTTAATGCAATGCCAATCAAAATCCCAATGGCATTTCTTGTAGAAATAGATAAAGCAATCATGAAATTCATATGGAAAAATAAAAGACCCAGAATAGCAAAAACAACTCTAAGCAGGAAATGTGAATCAGGCGGTATAGCGATACCAGACCTCAAACTATACTACAGAGCAATAGTAACAAAAACAGCATGGTACTGGAACCAAAACAGGTGTGTGGACCAATGGTACAGAATAGAGGACACAGAAACCAATCACAAAACTACAACTATCTTATATTAGATAAAGGGGCTAAAAGCATGCAATGGAAGCAGGATAGCATCTTCAACAAATGGTGCTGGGAAAACTGGAAATCCATATGCAACAAAATGAAACTGAATCCCTTTCTCTCGCCATGCACAAAAGTTAACTCAAAATGGATCAAGGAGCTTGATATCAAATCAGAGACACGGCATCTGATAGAAGAAAAAGTTGGCTACGATCTACATACTGTGGGGTCGGGCTCCAAATTCCTTAATAGGACACCCATAGCACAAGAGTTAAAAATAACTAGAATCAACAAATGGGACTTACTCAAACTAAAAAGTTTTTTCTCAGCAAAAGAAACAATAAGAGAGGTAAATAGGGAGCCTACATCCTGGGAACAAATTTTTACTCCTCACACTTCAGATAGAGCCCTAATATCCAGAGTATACAAAGAACTCAAAAAATTAGACAATAAGAAAACAAATAGCCCAATCAACAAATGGGCCAAGGACCTGAACAGACACTTCTCAGAGGAGGACATACAATCAATCAACAAGTACATGGAAAAATGCTCACCATCTCTAGCAAATCAAAACCACCCTAAGATACCATCTCACTCCAGTAAGATTGGCAGCCACTATGAAGTCAAACAACAACAAGTGCTGGCGAGGATGTGGGGAAAAGGGTACACTTGTACATTGCTGGTGGGACTGCAAATTGGTGCGGCCAATTTGGAAAGCAGTATGGAGATTTCTTGAAAAACTGGGAATGGAACCACCATTTGACCCAGCTATTCCCCTTCTCGGTCTATTCCCTAAAGACCTAAAAAGAGCATGCTACAGGGACACTGCTACATCGATGTTCATAGCAGCACAATTCACAATAGCAAGACTGTGGAACCAACTTAGATGCCCTTCAATAGACGAATGGATAAAAAAAATGTGGCATTTATACACAATGGAATATTACTCTGCATTAAAAAATGACAAAATCATAGAATTTGCAGGGAAATGGATGGCATTAGAGCAGATTATGCTAAGTGAAGCTAGCCAATCCCTAAAAAACAAATGCCAAAAGTTTTCTTTGATATAAGGAGAGTAACTAAGAACAGAGTTGGGAGAAAGAGCATGAGACGAAGATTAACATTAAACAGGGACGAGAGGTGGGAGGGAAAAGGAGAGAGAAGGGAAATTGCATGGAAATGGAAGGAGACCCTCATTGTTATACAAAATTACATACAAGAGGAAGTGAAGGGAAAGGGGGAAAAAACAAGGGGGAGAAATGAATTACAGTAGATGGGGTAGAGAGAGAAGATGGGAGGGAAGGGGAGGGGATGGAGGATAGTATAGGAAAGGCAGCAGAATACAACAGACACTAGTAGAGCAATATGTGAAACAGTGGATGTGTAATCGATGTGATGCTGCAATCTGTATACGGGGTAAAAATGGGAGTTCATAACCCACTTGAATCAAAGTGTGAAATGTGATATGTCAAGAACTATGTAATGTTTTGAACAACAACAATAAAAATTAAAGAAAAGAAAAAAAATTTTAAAAAGATTGAGAATTGGCAAATCAATCCAGAAATTCATGTAAAGACATAAAAATCTGAGGACATCCTAGAGACTTTCCAGAAAGAAAAAAACTAAAATTTATTAAAAATTTACTCTTTACCAGACATGATAATAAACATCCTATAAAGTTTATATTAGTTATAGGATTAAAATTTTTCTACTTCATAGTGTTACCAAGAGTGTAGAGGAAGAGGTCTCTCAAATACTACTAATGATATCTCTCAAAATAAAATATACTTTGATCTTTCTCCCCAGCAGTTCCACTACTAGTTATTCTAAATGCATAGTCTTGCCATGCCCAAAAAATATATACACAGTAAATGTTGCATAGTTGCTTGAAACAATAAAAAGTAAGCTAATAAATTAAAGCTGCCAAGTAATCCGAAGCTAGTTGATTAAGTTCTAACCATACAGTGAACTTTTATGTGTATATTCATTAATGAGAGTTTTCTGATGGAAGTGTGTTGTTATGAAAAGAAAGCATTCATATACAGTTTGAAAATCAGTCAAATGCTCAACACTGGTTACTATAAACTCACTTTTAAAAAACAGCAACATTAACAAAGTATTTGAACATATATGTTTTCTGAATTTGAGATTTCTGAAAGGAAACACAGAATCTATGAAGAATAGATCCTTCTGAGGAATGAGACTGGGAGTCTTGATTATATTCCATTGTGAGCTCAGTCATTTTCTTTTTTCCTGTCATGCATCCATGTTATCTTACAATACAAATTAGTTGTTAAAATTTTAACCTGTGGCAGAATTTGCTTTCATGTTACATGAGAGTCCCTATATCTTCAAAATCATGTCTAATCACTCTGAAAATTAAATTATGCTACTGGGTGAAAACAACAAATAATAATATGTGTATTATTATTATTATTGCAACAAAGCGAAAATCATAGAGGTGATTTACATGGAAAACACAGGTAAGGTAAGGGTTGCCAGAATCTGATTAATTTTAATCTCTAGCACCAGTTTTCTCTTAGCATTAGTAGTTTTATATAAATTAGTACCTTGAAATAGACCCCATTAAAATTGAAATAAGAATTACATGCTACAAAAAAATAAAGCCTTACCGTATGACAGTGTTTCCCAGTGTATTATCCAGATTGTTTGGATTCAAGCCTCCATCAGATGAGCAATAATTTCCCCAAGTACCTAAATTATGAAAGTGGTTTCTCATAGCAAATGTCAAAATTCATTTAAAATGAACATACATTGAATAATTTAAGCAACTAAACAAAGACTAACCAATATGAGAATGTGTCCATCTCTAGGAATTGGCACGAAGTAAATAAAACTAGCTAAATTTGAAAAATTTGAACGTCTAACAACAACAACAACAACAACAATAATAATAGATTAAGCAAATTAAACAAAAAGTAAAGGCATGAGTCTATAGTAATTTTTAGATCACTTTTTTGGAGATCTTTTTTTTTAAAACAGAAGAATGCTAGCTAAAATATAGAAAAGTGCAGTGTTGTAATTCCAGCTCAATAATCAATCAGACAGGGATCATCAGTGTATGCTAAACCTTTGGGAGAAAGAAGGTGAGGAACAGGATATTCGCAAGGTCTCAGAGCACCTTATCACAGATTTCCTCTCTATTATGAAGTGAAAAATCAACCTCTCCTGTGGAGGTTACCTTATCTGTGTGATTCACTGGTAGTGGATAGTCTTGGATTTTAGACTTCTGATATGACGTTATATCACCTCAGTAATGTTCATGTCAGAGAGAATAATCAGACAAATTCAGAGAGAGGCATTTTGACAGACAGCTGGCCTGCATTCTTTAAGAAAAATTAATCTATGGTGTTTTGTAATTTTCATTGAGAGGTCTTTCACCTCTATTGTTAGATTGATTCCCAAGCATTTTTTTTTTCTTTTTTGAGGCTATTGTGAATTCAGTAGTTTTTCTGATTTCTTTTTCAGCTGATTTGTCATTGGTGTATAGGAATACAATTGATTTATGGGTGTCCATTTTATATCCTGGCACTTTGCTGAATTCGTTTATGAGTTCAAGAAGCTTTTTGGTGGAGTTTTTTTGGGGGGTCTTCTAAATATAGAATTATGTTGTCAGAAAATAGGAATAGTTTGAACTCTTCTTATTCATATTTCTTTAATTTATTTCTTTTTTTAAAAATTTATTTATTCTAATCAGATATACATGACAGTAGAAAGCTCTTCAATTTATTTTACACAAATGGAGCAGAATTTTTCACTTCTTTGGTTGTGCATGAAGTAGAGTCACACTATTTGTGCAACCATACATGTACCTAGGGTAGTGATGTCTGTCTCATTCCACCATCTTTCCTACCCTTTTTCCTCCTCCCTGACTCCCCTTTGCTTCATCCAAAGTTCCTCCACTTACCCCATGCCCCCTACCATTTATGGATTAGCATCCACTTATCAGAGAAAACATTCCACCCCTGGCTTTTCGAGATTGGCTTATTTCACTTAGCATGATATTCTTCAACTCGATCTATTTATCTGCAAATGCTATAATTTTATTCTCTTTTAATGCTGAGTAATATTCCATTGTGTACATGTACTACAGTTTCTTTATCCATTCATCTATTGAAGGGCATCTATGTTGCTTCCACAGTTTGGCAATTGAGAATTGTGTTGCTATAAACATTGAAGTGGCTGCGTTACTGTAGTATGCTTTTTTGAGGCCCTTGGGTATAGACTGAGGAGTGGGATAGGTGGGTCAAATGGTGGTTCCATTCCAAGTTTTCTACAGAACCTCCATACTGCTTTCCAGATTGGTTTCATCAATTTGCAGTCCCACCAGCAATGTGTGACTGTGTCTTTTTCCCCACATCCTCACCAACATTTATTGATGCTTGTATTCTTGATAACTGCCATTCTGACTGGAGCGAGATGAAATCAGTAGTTTTGATTTGCATTTCAAGGTAGACACTGTTGAAATACAGAAGATAATTTCTTTCTTTTTTCTAATTGTTTTAGCTAGGGTTTCAAGGACTGTGTTGACTAGAAGTGGTCAAAGAGGCATCTCTGTCTTGTTCCAGTTTTTAGAGGGAATGCTTCCAGTTTTTCTCCATTTAGAATGATGTTGGCTTTAGGGTTAGCACATATAGCTTTTACAATGTTGAGGTATGTTCCTACTATCCCCAGTTTTTCTACTGTTTTGAACACGAATGGATGCTGAATTCTGTCAAATGCTTTTTCTGCATCTCTTGAGATAATTATGTGATTCTTGTCTTTAAGTTGGTTGATGTGTTGAATTTATTGATTTTCATATGTTGAATCAACCTTGTATCCCTGGAATGAACCCCATTTGATTATGGTACACTATCTTCATGTATATATTTGTTTTAAGTTGTAGATGGATACAATTTTATTTATTTATTTTTATGTGGTGCTGAGGATCGAACCCAGTGCCTCAAGAGTGTGAGGCAGGCATTGTACCAGCCCCGGTACACTATCTTTTTAATATGGTTTTGTATGTGATTTCGAGAATTCTGTTAGGAATTTTTGCATCTATCTTCATGAGGGATACTGTTCTAAAGTTTTTTATCCTTCATGTGTCTTTGTCTGATTTTGGTATCAGGGTGATACTCGCTTCACAGAATGAGTTTGGAGGGCTTCCTCCTTTTCTATTTCATGGAATAATTTGAGGAGTATTGTCTAAGTTTTTCTTTGAAGGTCTTGTAGAACTTGGCTCAGAATCCATCTGGTCTTGAGTTTTTCCTTTCTTGGTAGGCTTTTGATGGCATCTTCAATTTATTTCTTGAAATTGATCTGTTTAAGTTTTCTGCCTTCCTGGTTCAATTTGGGTAGGTCATATTTCTCTAGAAATCTGTCAATGTCATCATGATTCTCTATTTTATTTAAATATAGATTTTCAAAACTTTTTTATTATAATCTGTATTCAACAGTATTCATGATGATATTTCCCTTTTTATCACAAATTTCAGTGATTTGAATTTTTTCTCTCTTTTTCTTCATTAGCTCGCTTAAAGGTTTATTGATTTTATTTATTTTTTTCAAAAAACCAACTTTGTATTTTGAATTTTTTCGTTTCAATTTTATCTGATTTTAATTATTTCCAGTCTTAAACTGCTTTTGATCTATTGATCTATTCTTTTTCTAGGGCTTTGAGATGTAATGTTAAGTTATTTTATATGGTGACTTTCTGTTTTTAAAAGATTACACTCAGTGTAATGAACTTTCCTCTTAGAATTGTCTTCACAGTGTCCCAGAGATTTTGATAAGTTGTGTCGCAGTTCTCATTTTCCTCTAAGTATTTTTTATTTCATCCATGATTTATTCTACTATCTATTGATCATTCAATAGTGTATTATTTAGTTTCCAGGTGTTAGGGTAGCTTCTATTTTTTATTTTGTTGCTGATTTCTATTTTCATTCCATTATTATTTGATAGACTGTAAGGTATTATCTATTTTTTTTGTATTTGCTAAGAGATGCTTTGTGGCTTAAGATATGATCTATTTTAGAGAAGGATACATATGCTTCTGAGAAGAAAGTATATTCAATAGTTGATGAAATATTATATGCATATATGCTGTTAAATCTAAATTATTAATTATATTCATTAGTTCTATAGCTTCTTTATTTGGTTTTTGTTTGGAGGATCTATCTAGTGACGAGAGGTGTGTTAAAGTTATGCAGTAAAAAGACCTTAGAAAATGGCAAGACCTCCCATGTTCTTGGATAGGCAGAATTAATATTGCCAAAATGGCCACACTACCAAAAATGCTATACACATGTAATGCAGTTCCCATTAAAGTTCCAATGATGTGTTTCATAAAAATAGAATAAGCAGTCATGAAGTTGATTTGGAAAAATGAGACCCCAAAATAGCCAAATCAGTCCTTAAAAAGAAAAGTAATGGAGGAGGCATCACAATACCAGATCTCAAATTGTATTACAGAGGTGTAGTAACAAAAATGACAGGGTATTGGCACAAAAACAGAATCGAAGACCAATGGAACAGAATAGAAGACACAGAGACATACCCACATATATACAGTTATCTTATATTGGACAAAGGCATCATAAACATACATTGGAGAAGAGATAGCCTCTTCAACAAATGGTATTGGGAAAACTGGAAATCCATATGTAGTAGATTGAAACTGATCCCCTATATCTAACCTGCACAAAACTCAATTCAATGTGGATCAAGGACCTTGGAATTAGGTCAGAGACCCTGAGTCTAATAGAAGAAAAAGTAAACTCTCCATCATATTGGCTCAGGAATAGGCCTCCTCAATGAGACTCCTAAAGCTCAAGAACTAAAATCAAGAAGCAATAAATGGCATTAAGTTAATAAGCTTCTTCACAGCAAAGGAAAGAATGAAGAATGTGAACAGAGAGTCTACAGAATGGGAGAAAATCTCCCTGTATGTCACATAGAGCATTAATCTCCAGGATATATAAAGAACTCGAACAACTTAATACCAAAACAACAAATAATCCAGTCAATAAATGGGCAAATGAATGGAACAGGCACTTTACAGAAGAAGAAATATGAATGGTCAAAAAATAGAAATACAAATTAAAAATACACTGAGAGTCCATCTCACTCCAATCAGAATGGCCATTATTAAGAATACAGGTAACAATAAATGCTGGCAAGGATGTGGGTTAAAAGGTTCACTCAGATATTGCTGGTAGAACTGCAAATTGGTGCAACCACTCTGGAAAGCAATATGAAGATTCCTTAGAAAACTTGGAATGGAACCACCATTTGACCCAGTTATCCCATTCCTTGGCTTATACTCAGAAGCCTTAAAATCAGCATACTACAGTGACACAACCACATCATTATTTATAGAAGCTCAGTTCCCAATAGCCTAGCTATGGCCCCAACCTAAGTGCTCTTCAACAGATGAATGGATAAATAAATTGTGGAACACATCGACAAGGGAATATTACTCAGGTATAAATAATATGAAATTATGGCATTTACGAGTTAATGGATAAAACTGGAGAATATCATGCTATGTGAAATAAACCAGTCTCAGAAAACCAAAGTTCACATGTTCTGTCTGATGATATGTCGATGCCCAGTGTAACTCCACATCATGTTCAATCACAAGAATGGGATCAAAATTGTAATGGGGTTGCACCCCATATATGTATAATATGTCAAAATATACCTACTCTCATATATATCTAAAAATAATACATTAAGAAAAGAAAAAATTAATCTAATGAAATGCAAAAATAGAAGAAGGTATATTTGAATTTAAAAAACTAGGAGACTTAACAGTGAAATGCAATGCATAAAATTTGGATGCTAGATTAAAAAGAAAAATAAGAATTCTAAACAAGGCATTTTGGAGTTGTAGAAACAATTGAAGTCATTTAAATATATATATTAGATTATATACTGAATTTTTCTTAGTTGTAATAGTGGTTTTGTAGTTATTTAGAAAATATTTTTATGTTAGAATATAAATGTTTTCATGGTGAATTATTTAATCTGCTGTGGTGCCACAATGTTCAAATGACTGAGCAATGGTTGCTATACACACACAAAGTTCATGAGTGAGTGCTGATGTATCAAAACAATTACTTAATCTAGGGGAAAAGCACATGCTACTTACTGTAACATTCTCTAGGTTTGAAGTTTTGCAAAATGGAAAGAAATTTGTGAAGTATAAATTAGCTTACACAATTTCCAATGGGCACATTAGAAAGTTCTTGGTGTGAATTCTACCTCCAGAGGCATTTCCAAAGCTTGAGAGGGGGTGCTTTGGAAAAACCCAAAGTAGATTATCTGCATGGATTTTTTTTCTTACTAAAAATAAACATGAATATGACGAATAATGTGAATGAATATACTTTTAAACAGCTTTGCCCTTAGCCACTTTTATCAGTTTAAACAACTTGTGCATTTCATAGGACTCTGTCCTTCAGAAGTGACTGACAGTAAGGGTGTTGAGCAGCTAATCATGACACATTTGCTTAAAAGGTTATTTAACTGGATTCCTTTACAGGAATGTAGAAAATTGCCTAATTATGTAGGTGGATTAACTAATTAGACTGTTTTAGAAACCCTGTGTTCCTCATTGGAGCTTTTCTTTTAAACCCTTAATGGGTTAACAGAGAGTAGTTCTCACATCAGCTGCTCCAGTATCACTTGGGAAACTCTGAGTGAGATTCAATGAATCGGAAACTTTTGGCCTGGGCCCTGCAATCTGGTTTTTAGAAACATTCTCTCAGTGAAACCCATCCATCCTCTCATTGGCATATACATTTCCAGGAATGGTCACATAGGACTGTGGCGAAGCGGTAGGGCATTATAGATCCTGGAGTTAATCATACCATGATCTGAACATGCTTGAAGCACTGAAGGACTCTGGGAGATTTGACCTAATAAGGCAGAGCAGCATACAATAGATTGCTACCTCCAGAGTTAGCAAATTACAAACCAGTTCTGTTCAATATTAGTCTCTAGTGGGGGTTGGTAGACTCCTTCCATCCTGGCCTAGGGAAAGGCTTGGCAGAGGAGAAGCTAGCTGTCAATCAGGTGTGGGCATGGGGTTGGAGGGACAGGGATATTCCATGGCCACCCCTGTTCCACAGCAGATGGAGTTAAAGGTCCAAGGGCAAGAGTGGGAAGTGACTTAGATTTGGTTACCCAGACAGAAAGTGAAGATGTGCTTCAGGAGGCCAGAGTGATGGGAAGTTTCTCCTAATCTTGGAGCAGGGTCCGGCAGAGTAGGAGCTAGACTTTCATGGAAGGATTGGATGTTAGCATAATCTGAGGACAGCAGCAGGAGGGGCTTCCTGGGGAACTTTGAGGATGAAAGAGACCTTAGCTTGTAGGGAGGGTACACTTCTGGGCATCTGGGCCAGAACATCTGGATGTTTTATAGGAGCTATTGACAAAAATGGGGGAGAGAGAGGAATTGTCTTAGTGCTTCTTTGTCGTGTTGAATCCCTCTAGGAGGTAGCAATCTATTGTATGCTGCTCTGGGAAAGGTTCCACTTTCAAGCCGGTTGTGGAAAAAGAGCAGAGAAATAAGGTGAATCTCTGATATACAGGCAGCCTGAGCCAGGGGAGGGTGCTGAAAAAATTCAGTCCCACTATCAGAAAGAGCTACTACTATCCTGTCAGGCTGGGCTTCCATTGATACCAAGTAGAATAAATCTTGGGGTGACCATCATTGGGAACACTGCAGAGAGATTAGGGGAGGCAGTAAACATTATGGCTCTGTTGAAATTCTCAACAGACAGAGACAGCTCTGATATCTGGTGCTTTGTATTATTTAAAAAAAAAAATCAAAGAGGAGGGCAAAGGAACATTTATATAAGAGAGATTTAACCGAGAGACTAGCACTATGCAAGAATGGTATATTGGCTAAATAAAAGTGATGATATTAATAAATAGACTATTAATAGCTAAAAAGTGGACTATCTCAGCATAGAGAGTGGTTTGGTGTGCCCCATTTGACTCCGTACCTGGCAGTAGTAAGCGCACACTTATTCTCATGTTGTAAAAGATGGTGATCCACCTGACTCCGTTGGGAGAGACTGGAGCCTCAGTCAGTCCATACTGACTCCCTACCTTGTCACAGTGGTTTGCTGACCCTCCTATTAAAATGTTTTTGACTCTTTTAAATGTTTTTCTTTCTGAACCACTTCCTTTTATTCTGAATAATGTAATAGAAAAAAAAAATGTGAAGCCTTTAAAGACAGCTTTAAAAGGCTGTTAGTCCAAACTAAGACGTTTGGAGTTTAGATCCAAACTCACATCATTTTAAAGTAACAATTCAGTAGACTTTTTCCATCTGACAGAATCGACTATTTGAAAACAGCAAAAGGGTGAGTTACCTGTTTCCGGAAGTGCTAAAATGGAGCACGGGCTGCTTGTTTACTTTGGTTATAGAGAAGTTCCTTTCTTCTGGAAGAGATAAGATCTGATTGCCCAAATGCCACCAGAAGCCAGCAGCCAGTGAAAACCTAACCAACCCGCCACCCAGCTGCAACAGCAGGGCCCAGTCCTGCATGGCCAGGTGGATGCTCAAGATCGGCGCTTCCCTGTCACTGCTGTGGCTCACTAGGGATGTCTTCATGATGACTTTCAGGGTCTTGATGCTCTTGTTTGAAAAACATCATCAGTTTATTTTTCTGATTTTCTAAGTCAGTGGTTCTCAGAGCATAGTTCCCAGACCAACAGCTTCAGTATCACCTGGGAAACTTGTAATAAACACAAATGAATCAGAAATTCTGGGAAGGGGGCCCAGCAATCTGACAGTGAGAAGCCCTTGGGGTGATCCGGATGCAGCTCAAGTTGAGAACTACAGTGTTAGGGAAGGGCTGAGCAGAAGTTGCCTATTAAATTCAGTGGAATGGAAATATTAGAGGGAGGCAAACTAAAAACAAAGAAAGGGAATGAGTCGTCCTCTTGGAGGGTCCTCTAATGAAGGAATTATCTGTACAACCCATTTAACTACTGTGGTAACACATTAAAGATGAGTTTGTTTTCAAACAAATCAATGAATGAATGAATAAGTAAAGATTTATATGAATTTATAAAATGAAAGCAATTCTGGACATTTAAATTCTTATACATTATAATTTGATTACCGGAAATATACTTAGTTGCTGGGTTAGAGCCTGCTGTATTAATTGGGTTTTGTTTAGTTTGTAAGGGGTATGAGATGGGACAGAACAGACTGCTGTAATGGGTTGCCCAGACACAGTGAGAGTTTTTCTGTCTTATCTCTGGGCCCTCCTGGGCAACAGGAGGCGCCAATCCCTGCCGCAATTCAGAAGCCTCATTCTTCCATTTGTGCTTCTTCCTGTCATCCCTAGAGCCTTGCCTTTATTTGTATCACTGGTGGAAGGCAATGAAGTCTTTAGTTCATTCCAGTGAAATGCAAAAACCTGTAGGGGGCAGGAGTTTTCTCATAGCCAAGAACTGGACACAACCCAGATATCCTTGACACGGCGCAGAGTTAGACAAACTGTGGTATAGCCTTACTGTGGAATGCCACTCAGCAGTAAAACCCAATAAACTAGTGGTATGTGCAACACATAGGAAAAGAATCTCAGAAGCATTATGCTGAGGGTGAAAAAATTCAGGCCTAAAAAATTGTGTACTGTCCAATTCAATTTATTAGACATTCTTGAAGTTTGAAAAAAAACACACAAAGAACAGATTTGATATTGGCAGGGCTTAGAGAGAGGAGCAGGAAGTTGTGATTGTAAAGGGTGGAATGGGTGACAAAATACTTTTGTGTCTTTATTGAGTTGGCAGTTACACAAAGTTGTGCATGTAATAAAATGAATTGCCCCCCCCCCCCAGTCTGAATATATTCTATGTTAACTTCTAGATTTTAATGTTGTGTTGTAGTAATGCAGGATTTCACCCTGGATGAGTAACTGAAGGATGCATGAAATCTTCCTGTACACTTTTTTGGCAACTTATTGTGGATATTTAGTTATTCAAATATTTAAAGTTTTAAGAAAAGAAACTTGCCCAAAAGTGACACACACCATTACCTCAGACTTCATTGACAGGGACTACTTCCGTGACCACACATAACTGCAAGAATTCTGGGAATATTGGAAGGGGAAAAATATTTCGACTATATATTGTTTGTTCTCTATTGCTGTAACAGAATACTCAAAGTTTGGCATTTTATAAAGAAAAGAGTTTTATTTGGCTCACATTTTTTGAGGCTGGAAGTTGAGGATCAGGCCACCCCATCTATTTGGCACAGGGTAAGGGTTCCTTTCACTTCATCACAGTATGGTGGAGAAGCAGGAAGGGAAGTGGTCTCATGTGGAAGGGGGCAAGGCTTGTGTGCGGTGGTCTCACTTTGTAACAACTCTTATGAGAACTAACTGAGGTGCTGAGGGAATCCAGTTAAGCCCTTTAACGGAATTGTCCCCATGACCTCACCCCTCTCCTGTAGGCTCCACATCTTAAAGGTTCCACCACCTTGACATCCCTACACCAGCCAGGCTTCCAGCGTGTAAACTGTGGGAAGCAAACGATACCCCAACGGTGGCAGGGGGACGGGCAGCCTGTGTGCCCCAGCACCACCAGATGCTCACTCCCCAGGCACCCCCAGTCGGTTCTCCAGTCCTTATGATTCTTCTGTAGCCCCATCAGCTGTAAACACTTCTGTGAACACGCCGGTGGCTACTGCGGCAGAGTCACCATGGATACCACTGCATCAGAAGGTTCTAAGAGAATGGAGAAGTCAGAAGGTTAAGGCGTTCTTGATCGTGATGATTTATCTGGTTATTGATGAGAGGAAAAGGAAGGGATGAGAGGACAGTGAAGTCCCTTTTATTCTTCTGTTCCATTCAGCCAGGTTTAGGGCTTAATAACTATTTTGTAATTAATTTATTAACTTTTAGAAAAGAAAAAGATTTTTTTTTAGTATTCCCTTTATGCACTGAGATTATTGCTCAAAATCAAAACATAATGGGGCTGGGGTTGTCGCTCAGTGGTAGAACGCTCGCCTCACACGTGAGAGACCCTGGGTTCGATCCTCAGCACCACATAAAAATAAATAAACAAAATAAAGATATAAAAAAAATTTTTAAAAAAGAAAAAATCAAAACATCAATGCAAAATATAGGAAAATAAAAATCCCCTCTCATTAAAAAAAAGGCTTTTGGGGGGGGCTGGGGTTGTAGCTCAGTGGTAGCACACTTGCCTAGCACATGTGAGGCACTGGGTTCAATCCTCAGAACCACATTAAAAAAAATAAATAAAGGTATTGTGTCCATCTACAACTAAAAAAATTTGTTTAGAAAGGATTTTTTAATTTCATTGTGATAAATTTTGGATAACTTAAATGAGGGAAGGATTTATTTAACTTAACATGATCAAAGACATAAAGTAATTTATGTCTCATTTGGATGACTGCTATTAAAAAGAAAGGGAGAGAAGAAAATAATTAGTGTTGGTAAGTGTGTGCAGAAATTGAAACTTGTGTACTGCCCATGGGTGACTCCTCAGAATGTGTAAGCTAGAACTTCTGTCTGATCAAACAGTTCCAACTCTGGGCATGAATTATTTAATTGATAGATTCACATAGATGTGTGTATACTCACATTTGTAGCAACATTGTATGTAATAGCTGAAAGATACACAGATGTTCATTGGCAAATGGATGATAAACAAAATTTGGCACATATGTGCAATGAAATATTATTCAGCCCTAAAAGAAGAATGAAATTCTGATACATGCAACAAAATGGATAACTCTTTAAGAGAATCATGCTAATTAAAACAAGCCGGACACAAAAGGATGGGTATTATACAATGCTATCTCTGTGAGGTGCCTAGTGGGAGCGATCAAATTAGTAGAGATCCAAAGCAGAATAAAGGTTGTGAGGGTTTGGGAGGTGCAGAGATCTGGGAGTTATTGTTCCATGGAACTGAGTTTCTGTTAGTAAACAACTTCTGGAAATGGATGGTGGTGATGTTGTATAACATTACGAATGTGTTTAATGTCACTGAATTGTACACTTAAAATAGCAAAATTGTAAATTTTATCACAATAAGAAAGTAGGGGGAAATAATATTGGAAGTAAAATGTTTTAAGACTTTAAAGTCATTGGCTGCTTGTCCCAGACATTACAAAAAATTCTATCAGACCCATAGAAAGGAATAGATTAGCTCAATTATGTTGAAATTATTTCATGATCTTCCTTGTAAGTAGTAAACATTGTACAATTCAGAATTGCCAAGGGTTAATAATATATATATATTTTTAAAAATTTTGAGTACTTTTTTAAAGGGTCTGTGTCCAGAAATTCTTCTTCAGAGACTTTAGGCTAGTGTTTCTCAGTCTTTGGTGCACATTGGAATCCCCTGGAGGGTTTTGAAAATCCCCTTGTCTAGACTGCATCTCAGACTCATGAATTGTATCAGAATTCTGAAGGTACATCTGTACCCAAGGTGATTCTGGTGTGGATGGTTCAAGAATCCTCACTTAATAAATGTGGCTCCAAATAAAAGGTTATTAAACTGATCCATAAATAACTACTATGTGTATTCTTGTATAAAGGAAGATATTCATTATAGTACAAAACAACATTAGAAAACATTTTTGTTAAAGAAAAGCTGAAATAAACTACACTGTGTGTTAAAACTTCATATATTCCAGAAATTGTATTTCTAGACAATGGTGATATTACAAAAACCAATATTTATTGGAAAACAAATGATAAATAGAGGATTTGCATTTTTAAATCTTTTGATTGCAGAATGATAAGTTCTCTAGTCAGCTTGGCATCTTTCTGACCAAAATACCTGAAAAGAACATTTAGGGGAGGAAAAATTTATTTTGTCTCATGATTTTACAGGTTCAGTGCATGGTGTGCTGATTCTATAACTGTAGGTCCAAGGTGAGGCTAACATCAGTACCCAAGGGTGAAACAGGGAAAGCTGCTCAGGCTATGGCAGCCAGGAAGCAAAGAGAGTGAGCACTCACCAAAGACAAAGTAAAAACTCTATAAAGGTGCATTGCATCCTCCAGTCACACCTGCCCACAGTTACCACCAATGAGGTCACAGTTTCACGATCTAATCATCTCCAAGCATTCTTACATTGTCTCACACTGGAGTTTCTAGGGAACACCTCACATCTAAATCATAATAATATGTTCTAATTTATTTTTACCTACTTCTTGAAAATCTGATACCTCTGCATTTTATTTCCTGTGCTTAATATCTGTGATTAACTAATGATCCACAATGTGCTCAAATCATAGTGGTTGGCGATGACCCTGGTACAGTTATTCTGTGCTTATTTTCTGAAACTCCTAACATCCTACTTCTCCATGTTCATTGGCCCTCTCTCCTGTTCTTAGGACTGTTGTACTTCTTACATGTTAACAATGAGGAGAATGAAAGGGGTGTCAAGGAAATAACCTTGAAGCTCTTTGCAAAATGTAAAGGAGAAAAGCTCATATTACCCACTATTGTTGCTGATGCAAACAACTCAGAACGTTCTGGATCACAGTTAAATTGAAATCTCAGTGGAGGGAGTGGGCAGGTAATCTACAGCTTGATTCATTGGGCTTGTTTGAGACCCAGTGTATTTTGCAGCCTGATCCATTTGCCTGCTGCTCACTCACAGCTTTCTTTCCTTAATGGCTGTTCTGACTCTCCATCCAGACTGAGCAGAGCTTAGTCTTGCAACAAGTTTCTGCTGAGAATCCAATGAAAACTCCTTTCACAATTTTTATAATTTTCATATAAATGTATGAAATCAAAGATAATTCACAGAGCTCAATATTTGATTCCCAAGATGCCCTGGAATTCCCCATAGGATTTTGCTCAAAGTTCCCCAAAGTCATGTGATTCTGTTGCCACCCTCCCACCCATCACACCCACAGCACCTAGTATTTCTGGATACATTTTTTACCCACTTTCTTACACATTCTGCGGTCCCCTCTCCTTTATTATGCATAATAATACCAAGTCTAGATTCTTCTTCTGTACCTCTAGGCCAAAACTTACTACCCACTTCAAAATAAAGGGCTCTACAGCTACAGGTTTACTTCTCTATTTTAATTGAAGATGGCGTGTTTTTAAATAACAAGAAAATTCAGGAAGTCTGCTTTGTATAAAAGAATCTTGTGTGTAAATACCTATTATATTAAAATTTATTATATTTGAAGAAGACATATTTTCAGTCCAGCTGGTAGACTTATTCAATGAAAAAGGACTTCTCACATTATGAACATTAATCCATACTGAAGCCAGCAAGCCTGATGTTCAGCGCTTTTAAAAAACCATAATTTTCTTCTTCAATTTAAATTACATGGTATAATTCAGTATCTACAGCGTAATTCTTCATTTTAGCAGAAACATAATAAAACTGAGTAAAAATTCGATTTTTGTATAAATGTATAAAAGGCACATTTTGTCACAAGGAAACATTTAATGTCACTGGGATCTAGGAGGGACATGAAACTCTATCAGAGTAAACTCTGTGTTTGGACTCAGGAGGAGAAAAATAGCCTACGAGAGACAAATAGCATCTCCCTGACATTGTGTGCTGGTGGGGGTTGCAGGCCTTGGGGTGCAGACGTAATCTGGAAAGGATAACCCGATGACTGAACGTACCCTGTGCATTTTAGTAGGTTTACCCCTCCTTTTGGAGAGAAGGTCATCCTCCAGGAGGGGGCTTAACTCTCTAGCGGCATGTAAGAGAGAGGGACAGGCAGTGCATTGAGCAGAACTACTGAGCAGGGACCAGTTGTTTCCCCTTTGGAACAACTGCAGGAGAGCAGGTGGAGGGTGTTTGGTTATCGAATCAAAGGATCACCACCTCCTTCCCCAGTTTTCTGCCTGGCGAAGCAGAAAGCAGATGCCTTAAAATACCCAGTTGCCTGAGGTATTGTTAACAGCTGTCTGATGACACGGTGTGAGTATAATTTGGGATCCCTTCATATCACCATCGCTTGAGCTGCCACTGAAGTCTTTCCGGGCAAAGCCTTGGGAAGGGAGATGTTGCAAGTTGTGTTTTTAATCTGTGCTCCTTGTAGCGAGCCTGCACATTTGTCAGCACCTCACGGGCCTCTGTCGTCTGGGTAGCAGACACCCAGGAAGACTGATGAGCACAAGGATGAGGCTGGGAAGACACCTCTTCAGGGCTATTTCTTGGGCTTCACTGCACAGCAATAGGAACAGAGTGAGGTAGAGGGAATTAAGCAGACTGGGTTTCTCCCCATTCACAAAAAAGGAGGAAAAGAAAAACAAGCTTTATGTTCACCTGGAGAATATTTCAGAAGGGTTAGGATGCCAGGGTATTGATTATTGATAACTGTTTTCAGAGAGATATTTTTTAAGTTTATATTCTTTACACCCTTTTTATAGTTTTAGAATTACGGCAAAATTTCCTGACAGTATAATTATATTGATGAATTAGTAGAATATTTGAAACCTGGATCTTGTGCTAATATAACAAGACACTTCCCCCTGGCCCCAATTGCTCAATGTAAGATAGGTAGTGTGGCTTGCATCAAGGGTCTGTAACCTTGGGAGCATATTAGGACCGTCTGGTGATGTAAAGACGAAAACAAAAGAAAATAAATAAGCTGATGACTGGTTTTCAGGCCCATAAATTTTGATTTATTTGGTCTGAGGTTGGACCTAGGCATTATTCTCTGAAAAAATCCTCACTACCAAGTGTTTCTGATATACAGCTAGGGTTGGAAATCAGAGGTCTATAGCCAAAGTTATTTTCAGCAGCAGTGTATTGTAATTGTTCTTCTGCAACTTTCTTCCTTTAGAACCATGAAATTTTGACAGTTCTTTTGTTGATCCTTGCTATGGTTTACATGTGAGCAGTCCCCCCAAAATCTCCTGTGTGAAGCAATGCAAGAAGGTTTAGAGGTGAAATGATTGATCAGACTATAAGAGCAATGAGCAAATTAATCCACTGATAGGGTAACATAGTGCTAACTGTAGGGCAGGGTGTGGGTGCAGAAGGTGGGTCCCTGGAGGGCGTGCCTTTAGGGGGTATATTTGTTCTTGTTGAGCAGACCTCTCTCTCTCTCTCTCTCTCTCTCTCTCTCTCTCTCTCTCTCTCTCTCTCTCTGCTACTTGGTGTGGTGACTTGAACAGCTTTCTTCAGCCACACTTTTCTGCCATGATGTTCAGCCTCACTTTGAGCCCCAAGGAATGGAACCAACTCTCTAGGGACTGAGACCTCTGAAATTATGAGCCTCAAAATAAACTTTTTCTCCTCTAAAATTGTTCTTGTTAGGTCTGTTGGACACAGCAGCAAACAAGTTGTGTAAAACAACCCTCAATTTTCTTTAAAAAAATCTCTGGGAGGAAATTTTTTGTAACATATATGTAAGTTATGAAACATAACAATAATATGGAACCCATCAACACCGGATCCAGATTAAGCACTTGTGTAGAATCATTACTATTGAACTTGGGGATGCATTCCTCTAAAATCTGACGTGCACCCAGAACCCCTCCAAGGCAATCGGTGTTAGGGAGTCTGTCTTCTTCATTCTGGTTTTAAAAACATTTATTATTACTCTGTGCAATATAACATTTTATTTCGCTGGATTTTGTGTGCTACAAAAATAGTATACTTTCTTACCTTAAACAACTTACTTCTTTTCACTTGAAATTGTTTCTGAAAGTTGTTCATGCTGTGTATAGCTGTATTTTATTCATTTTCATTGCTAATAATATTTCATTTGTGTGAACAGTTTGAGTTAGTCATCATTTTGTTAATGGATATCAGAGTACATGTTATTCCATTCTTCACAATATTGTGAATATGTTGTATTATCATCTTTTAAAGAGTTTGCTAATTTAATATAAATTAGCACTTGCACTTCATGGTGCCCTTATTTATATTTAGCTGATCATTAAATAGAAATATCATTTAAAAATATTTTTCAGCTTTATATAGGGATAATTGACAAATAAAAATTATATATATTCAGTGTGTACAACATGAAGTTTTGATACACATATACATTCTGAAATAATTACCACAGTCCAGCTAATTTACAAATCATCACTCCATAGTTGCCTTTTAGTGTGTGCAAAGATAATACTTAGGACCAACTTGTTTAGCATAGTTAAGGAACATAATATGTTATTTTTAACCATAGTTACAAATACTATTCATTAGATCTTCAGAACTTATTTATCTTGTAGCTATAAGTTTTATACTCTTTGACCAACATCTCCCGATTTTTCCCACCTTCCAGCCTCTGGGAACCATGACTCTACTCTTGGATTTTATAGTTCAACATTTGCAGATTCCACATATAAGTCAGATCAGTATTTGTTTTTCTGTGTCTGGCTTATTCCACGTAGCAAAATGTCTTCCAGATTTATCAATATTTTCATGATTTCAGAGTTTCCTTTTAGAAAAAACTGAATTGTAGTGTGTTTTATACACACAGACACACACACACACATACACACACACACACACAGGAGTGGGAGGGATTGATTACAATGATGGTTTCCAGGGCATCGGGGATGGAGGAAATGAGAAGATTTTGATCAAAGAACCCACTTATATCTTCCATATCTTGGCAATCATGAGTGACGCTGTGTCGGATATGGAAGTACTCTTCTTGAGATGGCGATGTGCATCTTGTGGATATATACCTGGAAGTGTATTCTGGATCATATGATAGCTCCCAGTTTTAATATTTTATTTCCCCATGGTGTTTTACATAATGGCTGCACCAATTTATATTTCTGTCAACTGTGTGTAAGGGTTCCATTTTCTCCACATCCATACTGGTTATCTTTTGACATCTTGATAGTAATCATCCTAGAAATATGAAATGATATTTCATTGTGGTCTTGATTTGAAATAGATTGATTTTTTTCCTTTGCTGTGCAGAGAATTTTTTGTTTGATGTAGTCCCATTTGTTTATTTTTTGTTGTTGTTGTGTTTTTTTGTGTCATATTTGGAAAAACATTGGCCAGATCAATGTCATGGAACTTTTCCTCTATAGTTTCTTCTAGGAATTTTATAGATTCAGGGTTTTATATTTAAGTCTTTAAATTTTGAGTTGATTTTTGTGTATAAGAATACAATTTCATTTTTTGAAATAGATAAGGAATCAATTTCCTTTTTTATCATTTTATACATATGGATCTCCAGTATTCCTAATATCCTTTATTGAAGAGTTTATAGATTCTTTCTCTTGCTGATAAATCGTATTGATACTTTATTCCATTTTTTATTTCACTCATTATATTCTTCAGCTCCATATTTTCTGTGGTTATCTTTTAAAAGTGACTTTATGTCTTTATTGACCTGCTTTTGTTATTGTATTGAAGAGAAATTTATCCTCTTAGAGTTCTGGAGACCACAAGTCTAGACTCAAGGTATTGATAATACCATGCTTCCTTTGATGGCTTCAGGGATGAATCCTTCTATGTCTCTTCCAGGTTCTGTTGACTCCTGGAAAAGATCTGCCTCTGGCTGCTGTAACAACACAATCACTGATTTATATTTACATGGCCTTCTCTTCTTTTCATATCTCTCGTTTGTGTCTCTTTTTAGTACACTTGTCATTGGATTTAGGGCTCATCTGGATAATCCAAGATGATCTCATCTTGAGATCATTAATTATATCTGGAAAGACCCCTTTTCCAAAGAGGTTCTCATTTATAGCTTACTAGGGGTTTGGGCATAGACATATCATTTGAAGGGCCCCCATCAGACTCACTGAAGACATTCACCTTCCTGAAATGGAAGTAACTGGTCTCCAAATAGTCTAATATTTAGAGACAGTGAATAACGTACATATGAATTGAACTCAAGTGTGAATGCATTTAAAGACACACTGTTAAAAAGGATTTTGGCTATCTATTATTTTTACTAAAATAAAAAGAACAAGAAGAAAATAACTGTTGATTTTTGCTTAAATAAGTTATAAATCTAACATTGAGATGAAGCTTTCTGAAGCATAAGCTTTCCATTTTCTGTGCCTTATTACTTGCATTCCTCACCAATGTGAAAATGGGGCTGTTTAGATTTTTGTTCATGTTCTTAACAAATATGTGATTTAAGGAGATGTTTTATGTGAAGCTGTGACTGTTAAGCAAATTCTTCCTTAAAAGCATTCTCTGCTTATTTCAATCATGTCTATTCCCATCAATTTGATTGAAATGAGTGGCTGGGCTTTTCCCCAGTGTAATCCCCAGGGTATACAAATCATGGTTTGCCTGACACACAATGCTATCGACATTAAAAGCACTGCTTTGTTTGATGATCACAACTTCTAAGTTGCAGTTATCTTATTTTGTCATGATGTTAGTTTAAATCTGCTTTACTTTTCTTTTTTAGAGCTTTGGCCAAGCTAATCATTCTCTGTATTCAGAGAGGAAAAATAAAAATGATTGCCTTGTACGAAGGAGCATTACAAAGTCATTTGGTCTGGCTTCTTGCCCACAAGCAGATGTACACTTTGACTAGGCCAGTCCAACCTTTGTCTCTCCAGAAAGAGAGGTACTGCCTTAAATCTTGTCAGTCTGTTCCACAGTTAAATATACAATCAAGTGACTTTATATACTATTATTCTTATTACTAATCTCTGTGGGGGTTTTTGTTTATTTCTAGTTGGTTAGTTAAAAATAATTGAAAAGAGTGGTAAATACATTAAGAATTCAACTTATGGGGCTGGAATTGTGGCTCAGTGGTAGAGCACGGGGGCGACCCGGGTTTGATTCTCAGCACCACATAAAAATAAAGGCATTGTGTTGTGTCCATTTACAAAAAAGAAAAAAAAAAGATTCTCTCTCTAAAAAAAAAGAATTCAACTTATGATCAATAATTGGACATTTGAAAGTATTAAACTATGTAATGCATTTTAATGTATTTTTATAATTTTATTTTATGACTCTGGAAAACTTTGTGTCTTTTCCAGCTTTACCTATTAGTATAGGCTATTTAAGGTTGCTTTACCTTTAGGAGTTCCCATTTTTCCATAATTTCATCAAATTTGTCGTTCGTATAGCATTTGCCATGTCTTTCTCCCGTCCCTCTGTATATCTAAGAAGAGAAAAACTAGAAAACCTTCAGGACCTCCCTCCTGTGGGCATGAAGCACCACTCTCTTTTTCTTTTACATTTCCTTCCTCTAAGAAGAGCTCAGGTAACTTTCTGCAGCCACCAGATATATGCCATGGGACAATGCCTAGGAAGAAGCCAAGAGGGTCTTGAGTGGGAAAAGCCAAAAGCCCATGGGCATTGTGTAACAGTCACCAGACGTTAGAGAACAGGGAGTTATGATTCTTTTCCTCATTGACTCCTTTGTCCTTTCTCTGGCCATCTCTGAAATAATGGGTGGAATAGGTGATTCTTAAATTCCTCTCTGATTTTAAAATTTTACTAATGTCATCATTGTCTTTGATCTCACTGGCTAGCCCAGATGAACTGCAGTGATATTGTATATAACACATTACAAGGAACTCTTACTTACCCTTATCATGTCACACACCTGGGCGACGAGCCTCTGCCCTCTTTCTTGACATCAACACAGGCCACCCCTCCTTAGCGCATGCCATCATCACACAGGCATCCCTTCTGTACTTTGACATGGAGAGCTCTTGTTTCAGGATCTTTGCACTTGCTCTTCCCTCTGCTTGGCATATCTTTCTTCAGTCTCTCTTCTTGCCTTGATCCTTCTTATTAAAATCTTAGCAAAATGCCACCTTCTGAGTGGGCATTGCCTGACCACCCCTAAGGACCTGTCCCTTCAGTCACTTACCTCCTACTGCTAGCTGCTGCCCATCACTCTATGTCCTTTGTCATGACTTGTCACGGTTGTGCTTCCTTGTTTTCTTTTTGTTATCTTCCATATACTTGACACCCCAGTATGAGGACAGAAATCATCTGCAAGTTATTTCTGCTGTATTCTAGTGCCTACAACAGTACGTAGGTAGATGTGCAAACAAACAAAAAACACGGAATGATAGATTTATTTTTCCAAACTCATCAGATTATTTTATTTTTTGTTTATTTTTACTAAAACACACAGTAAATTATCATAATCTGTCTAAGAAAATCTTATCTTCAAGCCAGAGTCAGTGTGTATAGCAGGGCACTAATTTTGGTTCTCAATTACTTGCCCTTATTGCAATACATCTCAACATGAGATTAAAGCCAATTAGCAAGTGCCACCTAAAATCTAGAAAACTGTGATATATTAACTATGCCTGACCTTGAATGAAAATTGAATGCTTGTATTTACTTAATGTGGAGAATACAACCCATGGACTTAAACAAGTTAGAGTTATTGATGGAGATTTTCTCCATGAATGCTACTGTTTTATATAATTAGTGATGCTGGAGGCCCTGGGAAGATAACAGTTTCTCTGTGTATATATATTTTTAAGGCTATATTTCAATGATAATTTAAGCCAGCATTTCTCCCTAGGTTTATTTACATATTTTGTCTCTAGTGTTTTGAGTTCCTGGCATTTAGTTCCCTTAATAATCTGTTTTCTGAGCTTTGCAAGTTAGGCAATATGGTAACTATGTACCCAGAAGCATATGGAATCCCGAATGATCAACATAATCCAGGCTTCTACCAAGTAGGTGGTGTGACTTCAATCACAAGAGCAGATGGAGTTAAAAAGGGTGGATGATAATATCATAGGGGCGAAGCTAAGAAAAGTAAGCATGCCCCTATACTTAACTATAATACAAGTGTATTTTATCTTTTATAGGAAAAAATGTGCAAATATGCTCCAAGTACTATTTGTGTTCTTCAGCGATTACTGAAAATGAAAAGTTAGTTTCCACTAGTCTTGTCTTCTACCAAGTCAAGATATTCAGGAGTGTTGCTTCTTTTGCTAGTGAGATTTTCGTTGTTGCTCAGTTAGCTCTGGCCACTGCTGAGGCTGTAAGTGGGAGTGAATCTTCCTTCTCCTGGTGTTAGATCTGGTTGGAAGTACTTCTCTTGCTTGTGGTGAGTTGTATCCCAGGAGCCTGTTCATTTTGGTCTTAGCCAGGGTTAAACTCAACAAGGTTCAAAAACATTGAACTTAGGCTTGGTATTCTCAATACCTTCCATCCCTCCAATGCCAGCATGTACAACCCTTTCTAACAGCTTCAACTTTTATATACCAATAGCTATGTATGAGGGACAAAGTCCACCCACTTACTTACCAACCAAAGCTCGAATTCTAGTGAAGTCAAAAAGTCCTGTTCTATGCCACAAAGATAAGTTTTGGAAACTTGTTTTGGATTTAATAGAAAGGGCTGTCCAATGGGATTCTTTCAAAATTAAAATAAATTTTTCTCTATGGAGAAGTTCCAGCTCCAGGAAAGAATGTATGCCAATATTTATTTATTTATTTAAAAAGTTTTATTCTAATTCATTATATATTACAGCAGAATGCATTACAATTCATATTACACATACTGAGCACAATTTTTCATATCTCTGGTTGTATACAAAGTATATTCACACCATTTGTGTCTTCGTACATGTACTTGGTGTAATGATATCCATCTCATTCCACCATCTTTTTTACCCCATGCCTCCTTCTTTCTCCTCCCACCCTTTTGTCCTATCTGGAGTTCGTTTAATCCTCCCATGTTCCCCCTACCAACCCCATTGGGAATCAGCCTTCTTATATCAGAGAACACATTCAGCATTTTGTTTTTTGAGATTGGCTAACTTAGTATTATTTTCAGCAACTCCATCCATTTACTTGCAAATGCCATGATTTTATTCTCTTTTATTGCTGAGTAATATTCCATTGTGTATATATACCACATTTTCTTTATCCATTTATCTACTGAAGGGCATCAAGGTTAGTTCCACAGTTCAGCTATTGTGAATTGTGCTGATATAAACATTGATGTGGCTGTGTCCCTGTAGCCTTTTTTTAATATTTATTTTTTAGTTGTAGTTGGACACAATACCTTTATTTATTTATTTTTATGTGGTGCTGAGGACTGAACCCAGGGTCTCGCACGTGCCAGATAAGCACTCTACCACTGAGCCACAACCCCAGCTCCCCCCGCCCCCGAATAGTCTTTTGATAAATAGCTTATCCTTGCCCCAGAAACTAGACCTCAACTAACATTCTTGTTTTATAACTTTTTGTGTACTGCAACATAACACTGGTTGTACAAATGTTAAAATTGCAGTGGATGCTGTTGGTAATTCCATCCCTTTCCACCTAACTACACTGTGAGAAAGTGGATAAAACACCCCTTGTCTGGAAGCCAGGAGATCCTGGACTAGATGTTGATGACTCATGAGTTGTGTCACTACAGAGAAGTTACTTCAGCTCTATGGATATGTTTATAGAATTAGAGGATTTAGACCATGGTCATCAGAATTTATTCTTCAAAACTCTTTGTCTCTTTAGCACTCTTATCAGTAGGTATATAGTAATGCTATTATTAGTCACAGGATTGCCTTTATGGTAATGAAATTAATACCAATGACAACATAGTAACAATAAGATTTATTTTTAAGTGTTTACTATTTTTTCAGGTTCTATAATTTGTGTGAATTATTTTGTTTAATTAAGGTGTATATTTAATTATATGTATATTACTATGCCTATTTTATAGAGGTTAATTAACCTGTCTAGGTAATTTATTTAGTAGGTAGCAGATCCAGGACTCAAACCTGGGTCCTTTAGGGGGCTCTTATGGCACACATGTAGTGCATGCAAAAAAAAAAAAAAAAGAAAGAATACAGCTCTAGCATAAATTAGCTGTAAAATCATGTGGGACTTGCATTGGCATATATGAAATTGAAATCAAAACAAAATGGAACTATGCAATAATAATATAAAAAAGAGGTAAAACTATGTAGGAAGGAAAATAAAAAAAGATCCATAGGAGAAAAAAACCCTGGAATGTTGCTTCATAGTGACACAGATTGACCAAATGCCTTTAAGGACAAAGCAACAAGATTGATTTGTGTGAATAAATATTGATTTGACAGAAAGTCAGACAAAGTAATTATATGAGTAAGTGTGTCTACTGTATATTAAACAAAGCAATCTGGGGAGAAAACTGTTGTGACAGACAGTTCCTGATAGCACTTGGGACTTCTCCCCCTGACATCCTTTACCTCTGAAATCACATGGAGAATGGTGCTTTTCCTCCAAGCCAGTGTCTTTCCAGGTGCTTCCATGTCACTCAGCCTGCCGTGCTGGAAATCTCACAGGCACCTCCCCAGATTTATTGAGAAGCAATTGGCAAATAAATGTTTATTATTAACTTGAGTTACCATGCTAAGTTCTCCAGAATTTATCTTATGGCTGAAATTTATAGCCTTTGATCAGCATCTGTCAACTCCCCGACCCTCTAGGCCCTGGTAACTATCATTCTGTCCACTTTTTTGAGGTTATATATAAATATATGCATATGCATCTAAAATATATAAATATAGATATAAAAATATATAAATACATATATGCATATAAACGTTGACAAATGAATGCATTATAAAAATTCTCTGTCTCTGTCTCTCTCACTCTCCATAAGTGTATTTGTCAACATTTAGATGATTGTAGAACTTGGATGCTGTAATTAACGCTGTAGTGAGCGTGACTGTTTATCACAGACATTTTTGACCTCCTTTTCTCCTGTCTCACTGCTTACTATTGTTTCCTCTTGATTTCTGTATAGGTGCTGGACATTAATGTAGAACCAGACCCACACAGTCCTAATTCTCTTGAATCTTGCTGCTTTGGGGGGATTATTTGTGGTGGAGACTTTGGGTTTGTGAGGAAGACCCCATTCTGACTGGGGTCAAATTGCTGTGGCCAAATTGTGATGGAGTCAGGAGAGATGATGAGAACTACCTTGAGGTTTTAGGGGCGGCAATGCAGGGAAACAGTCGTAAGTGAATGCACGACCCACGTACGAGCTCCTTCATGGCTTGTCCTCACTACTGTTCTTGAATCTATCCCTGCCTTTTCGTTCCTTCTGCTTCTGTGGAGCCCAAGCTTTAATTATGCTCCCTCTGTTAATTATGAGAGACTCTGGTAATTGGGCTCTACAACATCCCTCTTCCTAGTGCTTTCTGCTGGTGTATGAAGTCATTGTTTTACTCACAAGCAGTCGGCACCGGCATCTCTGTTGTTTTTCTAAGTCCAGGCCAAGTTCCTCACTTTATGATTCAGAGTTCTCCATCAGCTGTTCATTCCTTCCCTCTTCACCCACCTCAGCTCCAATGTCATCATTTCTCAGTGCCGTCTGCCACTCAACCTAGTCTCATCTGACGCATAATTGTTCTTAAAACTGTTTGTGATACACCAAAGCCATGTTGCTTCTCTTCCTCTCTGTGTGGTGTGTCTGTCCACACACTTTTTTCCTGAGCCATTTGAGACCATGTTGCAGATGTGATACATCACCCCTAAATATGTCTTCTGCAGCTCCCAGAAACGGAGACCTCTCCTACACAACCTCAGTGCCACTGTCAAACCCAAGGGGTCTGCGCTGAGGCAGTGATGTCATTGAGGTGCCATCTGTATTCACATTCTCCAGTTTCTGAAAAAAAATAATGATCTCTATAGCTGCTTTCCCTCAATCCATGATATAATCAAG
Organism: Ictidomys tridecemlineatus; assembly: GCF_052094955.1. Taxonomy (NCBI): domain Eukaryota; kingdom Metazoa; phylum Chordata; class Mammalia; order Rodentia; family Sciuridae; genus Ictidomys; species Ictidomys tridecemlineatus. Next base: position 186,463,347 of record NC_135482.1, read on the forward strand.
GAAAGGTATTGTGACAGATTGTTTGGTCTCTTTGGTATCCTTTAATTTAGAACACCCCTGCAAGATATTTAGTCTTTCGCTACATTGATATTTTTGAAGAGTATATGTCAAATGTTTTGTACAATGTCTCTCTATTTGAATTTGTTTGATGGTTTCCTCATGATTATGTCTGTTAAATATTTTATCAAAAATGCTACATAAATGATATTGACTTGTTATTTTCCCACTTCTTCTTTCCTTGGCTTGACAGTTCAATCACTTCCATTTTGTTATTGCAAACACTATATTCCATTCAGTGAAATTCAGGAAATTATTACATGATCCTTTCCCTGTACCAGGTGATCTGGTCCATGAAGCAGAAGATTATCCTTCCTGGGCAGTTCCATGATGCACAGAATCCAAAGAAACTTCCCTAATTAAGTCTGCTTCCAGTCATCTTTTGTTTCCTGAATTTCCACAGGACAATAGTCTATGAACTGTAAGCTTTATTTAATTATTAATGTTCAGCCTGAGATTATAGTGCAATTTTAATGTGAGAATTTTTGTCAATAAAACTATATTCTGAAGTCAGATCTTGTCCACTGCAGCATCTACCACAATGCTAGACCAAACGCAAGGGCTTAAGAAGTAGTTGAGTTGGTTCTGTTTGTAATGTTTTGTTTTTAAAGACTTTTCCTTAAATTAAGGTAATTTTCCACAGCTTTGTGCAATGAAAAGGAGCTGTGGCACAGAAAATACACTAATACATGGCTGTGGATGCATTGCATGACTTTTTGAAAATCATCCTTTCCTAACATCCTTATTATGTTTGTCTAAGACTGGGATCAGTTTGTGTTTCCTGAGTACAAACTTGAACACTGTGAAAGATAATCAGCAATGTGTTGAGTGATTCTGATTTTTAAATTAACCATGGATGATCTTCAAAGCAAATAATCTACACCTGCAAAACTAATAATTTAATCCTTTTCTCTACATATAGGATTAGATGGCTAAACCATCATGTTATGCTGTACAGGTATTGGTCTTACTGTGATGCTGTTTATCATCTGAACATAGTGCTTCAACATTTCTCTTTTAGAAATCAAAAAGATAGCTCAGAACTGCAGAGGATTATAATGTAGCCCAAATCCAAGTAGACTAAGCAGAATTCAGTGGGAGACTAGTGTTTTATTAGAGGTTCTTAGATTTTGCTTTGCACTTTATTATTCTACTTTAGGAGAAAAACATTTAAAATCATGGACTAACCACCTCATTCTGGTTACTCCAAGACCCCTGATATTATCGTCCCATCTGGAATCAAAGATTTCATTCATCACTGTTGGCTTGTTTGTTCATTCGTTTATTTATTTTGGATAAACCAGTGCCCCAAAACTTTGCATGATCTCATAAGAAGTTTTGTACAGCCTGTCTTTTCTCCTATTTTGTGCTTCTGAGGCCATTTGCCATGTGCCAGGGTTTTATCTCACTCTCTCATTTTCTTTTGTTGTCTTTTCTTATCTTTCTTTCTTTTTAAATGTGGAGCTGGGGATGTAGCCCAGGGCCTCACACATGCTAGGCAAGAGCCCTGCTGAGCTCCATCCCCAACCTTGTGCCCATCTCTTGATTGCTGGTGGCCCTGACCTCTCAGTCGTCCACTCCTGAAGCCTCAGCACTGGATTTGCCACCGTTCTTAGGTAAAGAACTTTTTGGATGATTTTAATGACCTTTAAACTGTGAACTATCCTCTGGTCTGCCTTGTTTGAGATCTGAAAAAACAAACCTTGAGCTATTTTAACCTACACTTCTGGTCGCATCCATATTACTGTGTATTACATTTGCATTTAAAGAGCTTAATCATGGAGCAAGTGTGAAATAATTCTATATAGACATAAAGAATGAATCAAAATAACCATATTGAGTTATTTAAGTAATAAGTTGGATATGAGATTATAATTAAGAGAATTTAACATTCAGAGGGATGGTGTGTCATATAGTCTTTGAAAAATTGCCATCACATTTATGCCTGATAAATATATATTTCACGAATATACTAAGGCATTATTAATTTACTGAACAAGATGTGGTTATAGGAATAATTAATTAAAATGATTTTTTATATTTCTAGAAATAGCCAGCTATATAAAAAATGTTTTAAATTAGTAAGGGCCAATAGACCCAGAGCTGAAGAAAAATATGATTGGGCCTACAATTTCTGAGAGTAAGAAGGGAAAATGGCATTTATTCTATTCTTTTTTTAAAGTTTTTGAAATTTCCTGTATTTGGTTGCATTCTTAACCTGCTGTAGTTGGGATAATTTTGTGAAAATCTGAAGGGTTTGTTAAATATTCAATAAGCTCATTTAAAAAAAAAAGAGGTCAGATGTGCAGAGGTAGAGAACAAAATGGTGGTTATCATGGGGGCCTTGGAGATGTAGGTCAAGGACACAAAGTAACACTTCTGTAGGACAAACGGGTCTTGAGAGCTGAAGTCCAACAGGAGGACTATACGGTAGACTGCCTTATCTAGGGATTTTTGTTTTCTGTGTTTCTGTACCCTTGGTCAGTCACAATATGAAATATTAAAATGGAAAATTCCAGAAGCGTACAATTAATAATTTTAAGCTGTACACTTTCCTGAGTAGCGTGTTCCACTATGTCCTGGCCAGGGCATGGGTCATCCCTTTGTCCAGCGTGTCCACACTGTGCACTCTACCTGCTCATTGGTTGCTCAGCAGCTATCTCAGTTATCAACTACACTGTCACAGGAGCACAGTGCTGTGTTGGAGTAACCCTTATTTTACTTCGCAGTGATCCCAAAATGCCAGAGTAGTGATGCTGGAAATTCAGTCATGCAAGAGGGAAGCTATTAAGTGCTTCCTTAAGTTCTTGACTTCATTAGGAAGAGAAAAAAAATCATATGCTGAGGTTAGTAAAATCCACAGTAAGAGCAAATCTGTCTGTAAAATAGGGAAAAGAATAAAGAAATTGGTGCTAGTTTTACTGTCATACCTCAAATTAGAAAGGTTACTTCTCCTTGAAACTTAGGCTCTGTGGGTTAGAGGGTCTTATGGTAGTTAATATAATTGATTTGTATTAGAGATTTTTGTTAAATAAGATTTTACCTGATCTTGTCAAAATAGCAACTATGTAAGATGATTAACATATTAATTTGTTTCACTTTAGAAATGATTTTTCTATCTTTCTCTCTATATAAAATATATAAATCCCAGAACATCATGTTGTAAACATCAAATAAAATTTACTAAGAAACAACAGGTCTAAATAAATATGTATATTGAGTTCATGTAAATAACTGTTATTTAAAAAACTTTCCCTGATTGGTATAAATAGAAAAATTTTCCTTTATATCAAATACACCAATATGGAGACATAGCATTTTTTTAATTTTAATTTTAATTTAATTTTTTTCATTTTTTTATTGGTTATTTAAAACATTACAAAACTCTTGACATATCATATTTCATACATTCGATTAAAGTGGGTTATGAACTCCCATTTTTACCCCAAATACAGATTGCAGAATCACATCAATTACACATCCACATTTTTACATAATGCCATATTAGTAACTGTTGTATTCTGTTACCTTTCCTATCCTCTACTATCCCCCCTCCCCTCCCCTCCCATCTTCTCTCTCTACCCCATCTGTTGTAAATTAATTCTTTCCCTTGTTTTTTCCCTTCCCCCTCACTACCTCTTATATGTAATTTTGTATAACAATGAGGGTCTCCTTCCATTTCCATTCAATTTCCCTTTTCTCTCCCTTTCCCACCCACCTCATGTCTCTGTTTAATGTTGATCTTTTCCTCCTGCTCTTCCTCCCTGCTGTGTTCTTAGTTGCTTTCATTATATCAAAGAAGACATTTGGCATTTGTTTTTTAGGGATTGGCTAGCTTCACTTAGCATAATATGCTCTAATGCCATCCATTTCCCTGCAAATTCCATGATTTTGTCATTTTTTAGTGCTGCGTAATACTCCATTGTGTATAAATGCCACATTTTTTTATCCATTCATCTATTGAAGGGCATCAGGGTTGGTTCCACAGTCTTGCTATTGTGAATTGTGCTGCTATGTGGCAGTATCCCTATAGTACACTCTTTTAAGGTTTTCAGGGAATAGTCCAAGAAGGGCAATAGCTGGGTCAAATGGTGGTTCCATTCCCAGCTTTCCCAGGAATCTCCATACTGCTTTCCAAATTGGCCGCACCAATTTGCAGTCCCACCAGCAATGTACAAGTGTACCCTTTTCCCCATATCCTCGCCAGCACTTGTTGTTGTTTGACTTCATAATGGCTGCCAATCTTACTGGAGTGAGATGGTATCTTAGGGTGGTTTTGATTTGCATTTCTCTGACTGCTAGAGATGGTGAGCATTTTTTCATGTACTTGTTGATTGATTGTATGTCCTCCTCTGAGAAGTGTCTGTTCAGGTCCTTGGCCCATTTGTTGATTGGGTTATTTGTTTTCTTATTGTTTAATTTTTTGAGTTCTTTGTATACTCTGGATATTAGGGCTCTATCTGAAGTGTGAGGAGTAAAGATTTGTTCCCAGGATGTAGGCTCCCTATTTACCTCTCTTATTCTTTCTCTTGCTGAGAAAAAACTTTTTAGTTTGAGTAAGTCCCATTTGTTGATTCTAGTTATTAACTCTTGTGCTATGGGTGTCCTATTAAGGAATTTGGAGCCCGACCCCACAGTATGTAGAACGAAGCCAACTTTTTCTTCTATCAGACACAGAGTCTCTGATTTGATATCAAGTTCTTTGATCCATTTTGAGTTAACTTTTGTGCATGGCGAGAGAAAGGGATTCAGTTTCATTTTGTTGCATATGGATTTCCAGTTTTCCCAGCACCATTTGTTGAAGATGCTATCCTGCTTCCATTGCATGCTTTTAGCCCCTTTATCAAATATAAGAAAGTTGTAATTTTGTGGATTGGTCTCTGTGTCCTCTATTCTGTACCATGGGTCCACCCGCCTGTTTTGGTACCAGTACCATGCTGTTTTTGTTACTATTGCTCTGTAGTATAGTTTGAAATCTGGTATCGCTATTCCGCCTGATTCACACTTCCTGCTTAGAATTGCTTTTGCTATTCTGGGTCTTTTGTTTTTCCATATGAATTTCATGATTGCTTTATCTATTTCTACAAGAAATGCCCTTGGGATTTTGATTGGCATTGCATTAAACCGATAGAGAACTTTGGGTAATATCGCCATTTTGATGATGTTAGTTCTTCCTATCCATGAACAGGGTATATTTTTCCATCTTCTAAGATCTTCCTCTAATTCTCTCTTTAGGGTTCTGTAGTTTTCATTGTCTAAATCTTTCACCTCTTTTGTTAGGTTGATTCCGAAGTATTTTATAATTTTTTTTGAGGATATTGTGAATGGGGTGGTTGTCCTCATTTCCATTTCAGAAGTTTTGTCGCTGATATACAGGAATGCCTTAGATTTATGTGTGTTGATTTTATATCCTGCCACTTTGCTGAATTCACTTATTAGCTCTAGTAGTTTCTTTGTAGACCCTTTTGGGTCTGTTAGATATAGTATCATATCATCTGCATATAGTGATAATTTACATTCTTCTTTTCCTATTTTTATGCCTTTAATTTCTTTTGTCTGTCTAATTGCTCTGGCTATTATTTCGAGGACTAAATTGAATAGAAGTGGTGATAGAGGGCATCCCTGTCTTGTTCCAGATTTTAGAGGGAATTCCTTCAGTTTTTCTCCATTCAGAATAATGCTAGCCTGAGGCTTAGCATATATAGCTTTTACAATGTTGAGGTAAGTTCCTGTTATCCCTAGTTTTTCTAGTGTTTTGAACATAAAGGGATGCTGTACTTTGTCGAAAGCTTTTTCTGCATCGATCGAGATGATCATGTGGTTCTTATGGTTAAGTCTATTGATGTGGTGAATAACATTTATAGATTTCCCTATATTTAACCATCCTTGCATCACAGGGATGAATCCTACTTGATCATGGTGCACAATTTTTTTATATGCTTTTGTATTCGTTTTGCCAGGATTTGATTGAGGATTTTTGCATCTAGGTTCATTAGAGATATTGGTCTGTAGTTTTCTTTCTTTGAAGTGTCTTTGTCTGGTTTCGGGATCAGGGTGATATTGGCCTCATAGAATGCATTTGGAAGAGCTCCTTCTTTTTCTATTTCTTGAAATAACTTGAAAAGTATTGGTAAAATTCTTTTTTGAAGGTTTTGTAAAACTCTGCTGTATATCCATCCGGTCCAGGGCTTTTCTTGGTTGGTAGTCTTTTGATGGCTTCTTCTATTTCCTCCTTCCTTATTGGTCTGTTTAAATTGTGTGTATCAGGTAGCAGAATACAACAGTTACTATTATGGCATTATGTAAAAATGTGGATGTGTAAATTGTGTGTATCTTCCTGACTCAATCTGGGCAAATCATATGACTTAAGAAATTTGTCGATATCTTCACTATCTTCTATTTTATTGGAATATAAGGTTTCAAAATAATTTCTAATTGTCTTCTGTATTTCTGTAGTGTCTGTTGTGATATTGCCTTTTTTATCCCGTATGTTAGTAATTTGAGCTCTCTCTCTTCTTCTCTTCGTTAGCATGGCTAAGGGTCTGTCGATCTTATTTATTTTTTCAAAGAACCAACTTTTAGTTTTATCAATTTTTTCAATTTTTTTTGTTTCAATTTCGTTGATTTCCGCTCTGATTTCAATTATTTCTTGCCTTCTACTACATTTGCTGTTGTTTTGCTCTTCCTTTTCTAGGGTTTTGAGATGAAGTGTGAGTTCATTTATTTGTTGGGTTTTTCTTTTTTGAGGAATGAACTCCAGGAAATGAATTTCCCTCTTAAAACTGCTTTCATTGTGTCCCATAGATTTTGATATGTTGTGTCTGTATTTTCATTTATATCATCTAAGAAGTTTTTGATTTCCTCCTTTATGTCTTCTGTAACTCATTAATCATTCAGTAACATATTGTTCATTTTCCAGGTGATGCAGGATTTTTCCTTCCTTCTTTTATCATTGATTTCCAGTTTCATTCCATTATGGTCAGATATGGTGCATGGTATTATCTCCAGACCTTTATATTTACTGAGGGTTGCCCTATGGCATAATATATGGTCTATCTTTGAGAAGGATTCATGTGCTGCTGAGAAGAACGTGTATCCACTTGATGATGGTTGATATATTCTATATATGTCGGTTAAGACTAGGTTATTGATTATGTTATTGAGTTCTATAGTTTCTTTATTCAGCTTTTGTCTGGAGGATCTGTCCAATGGAGAGAGCGGTGTGTTGAAGTCACCCATAATTATTGTGTTGTGTTCTATTTGACTCTTGAACTTGAGGAGAGTTTCTTTTATGAACGTTGCAGCACCATTGTTTGGTGCATACATATTAATTGTTATATCTTGTTGGTGGATGGTTCCTTTTAACAGTATATAGTGTCCTTATTTATCCCTTTTGATTAACTTAGGTTTGAAGTTGATTTTATTCGATATAAGTATGGCCACTCCTGCTTGCTTCCAAGGACCATGTGAGTGGTATGATTTTTCCCAACCTTTTACCTTCAGCCTGTGTATGTCTTTTCCTATCATATGAGTCTCCTGATGGCAGCATATTGTTGGATTTTTTTTGTAATCCAGGTTACTAGCCTATGTCTCTTGATTGGTGAATTTAAGCCATTAACGTTTAAGGTTACTATTGATATATGGTTTGTACTTCCCCTCATGCTTGTTTATTTATTTATTTTAATATGGCTAGTTTTTCCTTTTTGGTTATTTTTTTCCTTTCCTTTACTGAGTTACCTCCCACTGTTAGTTTTGGGTGCTATTTTTCAATTCCTCTTCTTATAGTGTTTTGCTCAAAATGCCTTGCAGTGCTGGTTTTCTGGCTTCTAATTCTTTTGACTTTTGTTTATCGTGAAATATTTTAATTTCATTGTCAAATTTGAAGCTTAATTTTGCTGGATATAGTATTCTTGGTTGGAATCCATTATTTTTCAGCATTTGAAATACGTTGTTCTAGGATCTTCTCGCTTTCAACGTCTGTGATGAAAAATCAGCCGTTAACCTAATTGGTTTACCCCTGAATGTAATCTGCCTCCTTTCTCTCGTAGCTTTTAATGTTCTCTCCTTGTTCCGTATGTTGGATGTCTTCTTAATTATGTGTCTCGGAGTTGGCCTATTACGGTTTTGAATGTTTGGGGTCCTGTAGGCTTCCAGGATTTGTCAATCCATTCCATCTTTCATATCTGGGAAGTTTTTTAGTATTATTTCATTCAATTTATTGTTCATTCCTTTGGTTTGAACCTCTATGCCTTCTTCTATCCCAATGACTCTCAAGTTTGTTTTTTTTTTTTTTTTGACATCCCATATCTCTTGGATAGATTGCTCGTGAATTTTAAGCATCCTTTCTGTGTTGACTATATTCTTTTCAAGTTGATAAACTTTGTCTTCATTATCTGATGTTCTGGCTTCACCTTGATCTAGTCTATTTGTAATATTCTCGTTTGAGTTTTTAATTTGGTTTATGGTTTCCTGCATTTCTAGGATTACTGTTTGATTTTTAAAAAAATCTCTATTTCCTGGTAGAGCTATTCTTTGCCATTTGAATTTGCTTATTTAATTCGTTTTCAAAATATACTTTCATTGTTTGGACTTGCTGTCTAAAGTCTTCTCTAAGATTCCGTTCCATCTGAGTTAGGTATGCCTTGAGTTCTTTCTCTGTCCATTTGTCTGATACCTCTAGGTTCTCCTGTGTATTTAAGTTGTCCTGCATTGTTTGTAATCCTTTTTTCCCTTGTTTTTTCATGTTGTTCAAGTTACTTTCCAACTCTGTTTGACTGCTGTGTTTCTGTTTTCTCCTTTAAATTTGTTTTGGTTTTTATAGTTCCACTATCTCTCCTTTGTGTTAGGAGACAATGTTTAGAGATGTTGGATTTAATTGTGATTTAAGGTAAATTCATTAGTTTCATTAAAGGCCTTCATATTTTGATGGCATATAGAGAATTGAAGTTTGGACTTAGGATTTTATGTTAAGGTCGGGCGATTTGATGGTATGGAGGTTAGTATATGTTAGCTTCTTTGGGGGGTTGCTCAAATGCAGGCGGATATTAACAATAGAATAGACAGGAGTACGTGGGGGTAGTTAAGGGCTTAGGCAGACTATAGACCTATTTGTAGTATTCATCTATTTGCATTTAGTAAGTTATATGTAATCTGGGTGTTCATTATTAAGAGGAAAGATGGGGAAAAGGTAAGGATGCAAACCAAGAAAAAGAGAGGGAGAGAAGAAAGAGAAAAGAATAGAAAAGAAAAGAAATGATTAAAAAATAATAAAATGCAGTAAAATAAAAATTACAATTAAAAAAATTACAATTAAAAAATAATTTAAAAAATTTAAAATTAAAAAATTAAAAAAATGAGAAAAGAAAAAAGGCACTGTTAGGCTTCTATTTTCTTTGCTTCCAGTAGGTGGTGCTGTGCTTTCTGGGCCAAGATTTTGCCCTCTGGCTGTAGGATACAGTCCCTGTGAGGCCGCTCCCTCCTCTCCCACCCGGTGTCTCTCAAAAACCTGTTAGCTTAGGTTTATTCCTGGCCTCTAGTCTCCTGGCTTCTCCTTCTAGCCAGGCCTTCCCCACTGTGATGCCTCTCGGCAGTTCAAACTATACTCTGGGCTTGCAGTTTGCTGGGTGTGGAGCGTGGCTATTGGGAACTGGCACCTTATTGTTTTGATTTCTTCCGCTTGCCCCTCCCCCAGAGCTGGCAAGACAGGTTTCGTTTTCGCTGCTGACGGGAGTGGGAGTTGGAGGTCAGGTGCCTTTACCTTTCCCCACATCTCTATTCCCGCTCACTCTGATTATCCCTTCTCCGGAAAGCCGGGGAGAGATTTTATGCAAATTCCCCGCTGTATGGGAGATGGGCTGAATTACACACACCTGTTCTATTGCTGTGATCTGTCGGAAACTGGCGATGGTGACGTCAGCTCTCCAAGATGGTGGCCACTGGCTTCCTTGGTGGACAGTCCGGTGTGGGAGACAGATCTGGACCGCTTCCTTCCCCGTCTCAAACCCCGAACTCAGCCCGGAGCTCAGTGAGGGCACAGCCGGCAGGACTCCACAAAATCCACAGCACTGTTTCCCTCTGCGTTGCTGGCCCCTTCTCGTCTCCCTGCCATCTCTACCGCGGGGCGGGCCGCGGATCAATCAGCCTGGATCTCCGGTGGCACAGTTCACTCACGGTTGAGACCCAGTAACCAGTTCTCGGTAATGGAAATCCTTCCTCTAGGTTTCAGTACACCCCAATGTTGCTGGAAATTCCTAACAAGATAGCTTTTGGTCGTTCTAACTCGTTATTCACCTGCGCAGTGATGCGGTACACGAGGGTGATGTACTCTATTCGCCGCCATCTTCCCAGACCCTTGAAATCTTTTATACTCACAGTTTATGGATTTACAGGGAAGGGACACAGATGAAAATCAGCCAAGGGAAGTGATGCATGGGGCAGAGTCCAAAAGTACTAGGCAGATTTCCTATTGTCCTCTCCCATGGAGTTGGCGTATATTAGTCTTTAATATCATGTCACTCTTCCTATGTGACAATATGCAGGGACCATGCCAACCAGGGTAACTCATCCAAGGCTTTGATACTCAGAGATGTTATGAAGGCCCATTATATACTGCCTTCCTAGATGACCTTTGGTCTTCAGAACACTCAAGGGATCAGGCTAATACCCGTTAGTGAACTCTTGTTGTAGGGATGCGTGCGCCAGCGGGTTGAGCCCAGCAGAGGGCCAGGGAGGGGGCCGTAGGTGCCAGGTGTTGGGGGAAGTCGGCTGTAGTCCCGGGATTGGGGGGGCTGAGGCGAGAGCAAGCAGGCATGCCAACAGCATTTTTTAAAAAACTCAGGCTTTGTTCTAGAAAGATTGTGAATTCCAATTCCACAAACTCTTCTCTCCTCTACAAAAAACACTGTGTATGAGAATGTGAATAGGTAAGATAGACGCTCTTAAGCAATTAGCACAGTGAGGACAAGACTACTAGAAAGTGAAAGAACCTCAACAACATCTCCCTTAAACCATGCGTTTCATACATGAGCAAACTAAGGATTAGGTGATGAATGGGACTTGTCCACAATGAAGACAGTGGCAGAGTCATGTTTTGAACTATTTTCCTCCATCCTAGGGCACACATCTTTCCACAATTCTGGAGAAAATGGGTCTGAAATAATCTATTTTTTCTTGCCATTTCAATTTTGGTGAAATTTATGAAAATCTTCAGTACAAACTTAATTCTTTTTATTTAAAATCACTTGTCACGAGAGGCTCCACATTTAATCCCAAACATTGCAAAATGAAATTTTCTGTAATTTTAGTATCATTCAAAATATTGCATAGACTATTAATTCAGTCTAGTATGTGCGCATTGAACAATCCTCTTCCATGAGAAGGACTCAATCCACATAAAGGCCCAAGGATACTAAAATATTGGTAGATTATTAAAAGTATTACTGTGATCTGAACATTTGTGTCTCCTAAAAATTCATGCTGAAACCTAATCATCCTTGGGAGGGCGCTTCAGAGTAGTGAGCTCTTTAGTGCACAGACCTATTGAATGTCATTAGTGCTCTTATAAAAGAGGCTTGGAGGGCCACCTTGCCTCCTTCTGCCGTTTGAGGATACAGTGAGACAAGCCCTTTTATGAACCAGGCAGTTGGCCCCCTGAAAACACTAAATCTGCCAGTGCCTTGATCTTGGACTT